>NC_142837.1:36870677-37495677 GCF_061612785.1 Hesperophylax consimilis | reverse complement strand
ACACCAACTGTCACAATAATATCTCTCTCTGGTTATATTTATAATAAAATTATTAATTGCGTTTGAACCCGCGACCTACGAATTACTAGTCGAGAGCCTTGCCTGTCGACTACGGAGGCCATTAAATAACATCTCAACGAAATATCTTTGGCTTAAGGGTGTTTCGTAGATGTTGTTTGTCCGTGTTGATTTGTAGTGAAAAATAAATTAAAAAGAATTTCATTTAATTTATTTACTGAATTTTTGCTGAAATTCACAGCAAAATATTCCCACTTTTGATATGCCGTTCCAACTACCCGTCGCTGGCAAGCCAATTATTGCATGGCAGCAGTCAAAGCTACGAAATATTTCATTGAACGTCGTTCCGGGGAGCTTTCATTATCCACAACTGTCATTCTCATCTTCAGCCAGTGTCGGAATAGCTACAATGTAGCGGCGACAATGCCTATGGGCTTCTCTTTCAATGGGCGTCTCTGTCAATGGTTTCATATACTTATGTTTATTAAATGTTTTCGGGCATTTTTATGGCGCTGTCTACTCAAAACTATTCACGCAGCTTCAGAACGCGATCAAATGTTTTCTGGAGTTAAAAAAAACACCTTTCCATCAATCGATCTACCATCAAATTTTGATAGAGAACATTGAAAAAAAATGACAGCTTCAAAAGTAACATCTACCGAAATAGCGGGCTATTCAAAATAACACCTCTTATTGGAAAACCCTGTATTATGATTAGAAACCAGTTAGAATTTAACTCAACCATTTGGAATGCATTTTATAATATAAGACATTGTACCTACTGCTACAGATCGTCTTCAGTAGAGAAGTTAATCATTGTGTTTATATGTATTTTTGGATGAGAAATGTGAAAAAAAAATCTTTGAAAAACTTTTTTTTGTCTTGAACTTTCCTATATTTCAAGCTGGAACCAACCACACAAATTTACAAAATTTCATTGAAATCGGTTGGGCGGTTTCGAAGATTAGCGTATAAGAACACAGTGACACGTGATTTTTTTATATTAAGATTATGAAAGAGAAAAAATCATATGTTTTTTCTCCGGGAAACATTTAATCCTTAGATAAAATATGTTACTCTTTCCAAAAGTAAATTTTCATTTTTTTTATTTTGAACTCCGTGAAAAGGGCGTATTTCGTGTTCGTTGATGATGTGTCGGGGTAATACATGATCGGGATAAAATACTGTCTGATACGGAGTCTCATAATTTGTAATTGTTCAACAGTCCTTAATCCGGTACTGTTTACAGACTCCTTTCTCCCTGCATTCGCCGGAACCGAGCCGCTGTGGAAACATCACATCTCGCGACAAGGGTTTAGCTTTGAAGGCTCCCATTGCCTACGGGAAACTAAGAACAAGGCTTCAATAATTATCTCAGTTTTACGTCACCAAAGCGGTTCAAACAAGATTGGAATCTAGATTTTGCAAATCGAATTTTATTCAAAGATTATCTTTCCAAAATAATATACCTAATAATATTCTATTTAAAATAGTTAAACTTTTTTCAATATTCAATGTAGGTACAAAAGACAAAATCTATTTAAAAAAATACAGTGTGTGGCAAGCCTACGCACGACGGAAGTGAAACTTTTAGTATTCATCTCTCTCTCTTTTCATTTCATTCTCTCTTTTTTTCTGTCTATTGACATATTTATAAGTAGCATGTGATAAAAAAATCAAAAGTTATAAAAATATGAGATTCGAACCCGGGTCCTGCATAACGAGTGTCGAACGCTGTGCCTCTAGACCGCGAGGAGAGGTATCTCGCGCGACGAGAACCGCGTATACAACGTGTACCTCTCAATTGACTTGTCCCGCGAAAATTTTCGTTTTCAAACACGGCAAATGAATAATATCACATAACGTCTCGTTAACGCTTTATGTAGGGTCGAATCGAAGATATATCGGCAGTGTGAAGTCATATCTGTCGTTTTTCAAAATATTTCCGTATATTTGTCCGTTTTGGAAAAGATCTATCGTGTTTTAACAAGCTCATACCCGTATGGAGTCTGAATTTGAAAAACATTTCTAAATTTTGAAAAAATCACTTCCGGCTGTGTTTTTTACTAAAAAAACTTGTCACGCACGTCTGCAAGGGTAATTAGTCGCGTTATCGGCCTTGATTAGTAATTTTAATGATTCAAAATAAAAATAATTAATCAAAATACCGAGCGACTCTACCGGCTCGATTTGTAAGCTATATTTCGACCAAAATATCATATAGGTACCGACCGTTACTTCTAGCCAATTCTAGAGTCTCACTAAATGGATTTAGACATTTCGGGAGACTCGGTTAAAATTAACAAATTTATGTAATTTTTTACTACATTATTACAAATCATGTAGATATCTTCTTATATGTATGCCTGACAAAGTCGCAGCACGAGAGCATTTTATCACTTTTCCTCGTATTAAAAAAATCACAAAAAGAAAAAAAAAATAGTTAAAGCGGGGATCGAACCTCGGTTTTTCACGACGTCAGTCGGGCGCTCTGCCTCTAGACCGTGAAGCTGAGTTTGGAGAGTGACCTAAACTAGGTATATAATATTAGCTAGGCTCCTATAGCGAAATGATCACGGTTTTTCGTGACGGTCATGAGTCGGTTTTACTCCGGTCCTCGAAAATGCATAACGCGCGTAAAGAAGTTTCACTTCGCAAATCAATATTTAAAATTTTAAACATTAAATTAAATAAATTTCTTTTCTATATTTCAGCAAAATATTAAATCCTAAAATTTGATACCAAACACTTTCAAAATACCTACCTCTATCTAGGTATAACTTACTCAAAGAACCTTAATTAATGTTTTATTTTTATAAAATAATCATTGCAGAAGAAGTCAATAGATGTCGCACATTAAAATAAAAATAAGATATATTTATCTAAGACACTGTCTAGATTGCATTTAGTTCGAGTTCAATCTGGCGATCATACATAAAGATAGCAGCCAATAAAAAATGTGTTGTGAGAAAATTAAGAAAATGTTGATAGTTCTTATTCGAAGTGTGATTCAGATAAATATGAAGGAGATAGGGTCCCATTAGCTCAGTTGGTAGAGCAGTGCCCCAGCAAGGCAAGGATCTTGGGTTCGAGTCCTAGATGTCACCATGTTTTTTTTCTGATTTTTCTGTTTCAAATTTTTGTTTAGGAATTGCTTCACTAATAAGTCCTCCATTAAATTGAAAAGTTAGATAGAGTGGTAAGGATCCTCGGAACTGAGAGTCCCAGAGTGCTAAATACATACTCTCAGCATGCAACCGGTAAATAACGCCAAAAAAAAATGAAGATAGATGGAATGGTAAGGATCCTTGGAACTGGGGATTCTAGAGTGCTAAATACTTACTGTAAGCATCGACTCTTACATTACACCAAATAAACAATATGAATATAGGGTTATATAAAGTCATGGAAAGTGATGCAACAAGAACTTTTTAACTGGGTTAAGTAGGTTAGGTAAGGTTATGTTAAAAAATAATTTTTGATCGTTTTTAATGACTTTATATAACTTTTTAAATGTGTGTTGATTAATCGCTGTGTTGAGTTATCATGGAACCGAAGATAGATGGAGTGGTAAGGATCCTCGGAACTGAGGGTCCCAGATTGCTAAATATGTACTCTTGGCATCGACCTTTTAATACTATTGCAGCATATTTTCGGGAGGTCCTTACTGCAATGACCTTCTTAGAAGAGCCGCCACTGGTTCTTGCCAATGTTCTAAATTTCAAATACTTTTCCAGCAAGGCAATAATTAAGTAGGAACTGGATAAATGACATCCCAGTAGGAACTAAGCATAGTCTCATCTCAAAACCAAACAGATTTCATAAATAGCTTACGCCTAAATTGATTGAATTTGTGTAAATGTCAAAGCATTATGTATACAGAGCACTAACCGTTGGCATATGTACCTTTAACAGAAAACATTCGAATATATTGTTTTCCATACTGATTGATTTTGTGGACGTTTTTCTATTGGTAAAAATTCAGTCGCATCTGTCACAAATAAAATACTCCGGACATTGTTTCAACTTTACCATGAACTGACGCTGTCAATATCTGGCCGCTCCATGACCAACCCTTGCCCCAAGGGATGTGTCCGATATAAAAGAGGATAGCAAAAAAATTGGATCGTTAAATTTAGAATCCACTCGATCGATGGAGATTTCCGGGAGTTCGGTTTCCAATAATTCAGCCATTCGATTTAATTAACGTCATATCACCACAAATTAATATGGAAACATATGAACTGCTAACTGCGGTCTAACGACAATGAATCTACCGCTTATCCCATATTTTTAGGTTTTATATAAAATATACCTTTTTAATTCATACAAATCCTGTACCTAATTTTGTAATCAATCACTAATTTTTGTTTATTTACTTATAAAATCAATGCAAAATTGTTAAAGTTTTTTATTGTTTTCGTCAAATCGATAAAAAGCATATAAAAACAATTCAGGAATCAAATTGTGTTATTCCAAATAAAAATAATGTTTATTATATTTGCAATACTTTTCAGAGTGACAATTTCAATTTATTTTATGAAGCGTGGTGTAATTGAATGTGTCATATTAAGATATCATCAGTTTGTACTATAAAAGTAAGTGGATAATGTACGTGCCGCTAAAACTCAAAAACGAGTCCTGGTAAGAACAAGGGATTTATATGGTGTGGTAGCCCTCTATCCCCCATCCATGAAGAAGTTTCCCGTTTTTACCCGAAGGGCATGCTTTTGAAGATGCCCTCTAGAAATTTCTAGAACAACCCAGAATATTCGAGAGTATTCGAGAGCATTCCACAACATTCTAGAACATCCTGGAACATTATGGAATGTTCGGGAATAGTCTGGAACATCCCAGATCTTAATAAACTAAAATAGGATTTACAGGCAGTTTCCTGGTAAACTTTTAGTAAATTCTTAGTCGTGATAATACATTGGTATCTGTTCCGACTTTAGCCAAGAATCAAACCAACGAAAATGCCACCTGTATCTGTATTGAGTAATTGAAATATCCGACAGATGTCTCCCCTAAGGGCAATAATTGTGATTATGTACCAATTACATTCAAATGAATTAGTTTATAAATAGGCTTGCAAGCCCATTTTCTTTCTCTTCTCTCTCTAAATAACGGATCAATAACAACAATGAAATAATTACGGAATTCGAGGGTGGTCGTTTTTTTGTTACCAGTGATGTGTGTTCTAAAGAATAAAACTTATCAATTATATTTCGTAGTATCATTAATTTAACGAGACCATTATTGTAACAGTATCTCTAAATAGTATAAAACAGTATTTTTTGCGCGTAGTTCTTCTAAATTATGCAACGGAGTCTAATAGGGTTTTCACTCTCATTTAAAGAATTTCTTTCGGAAGGTTTATTAATATATACAGGGTATTCCAATAAGAGGTGTTATTTTAATATTCAATCGTAAAAGATCAATGGTTTCGTTGCTTGTGTGGCACGTAGTGCCGTCTTGTTGAAAGTAAACGTTGTCCAAATCAAAACCATTCAATTTCGGCCATAAAACATCATTAATCATCTCTCGATAGCGCAATTCATTCACCGTAACTGTTGCTCCAGCCTCATTTTCGAAAAAGTAATCCATCAACAGCACCAAACAGTCACACGTTGAGGATAGAGAGGCTTTTTAACAATAACTCTTGGGTTTTCCGAGCCCCAGATGCGACAATTTTGCTTGTTGATGAAGCCACCGAGGTGGAAATGGGCCTCATCACTCAAGATGATTTGCATTTGATTGAGTTGTTGAAACGTGTATCGTTCCATTTTTATTAATGGCGTAGTTTTTACTTGTCAAATGTCAATTAAATGACGGCTTCAAAAGTAATATCTACCGAAATAGCGGGCTATTCAAAATAACACCTCTTATTGGAAAACCTTGTATAATACATGGATATTCATTAAAAGTAGAGAAAAGTCGATCAACGCTGAGTACACGTTAGCTTATATTTAAATAATAAATGTCAGATAGGATATAACATTAATTATGTTTAATACACAATAGTTTAAAATAACGTCAACCAAAACTCTTCATAATAATAATTCAGGAAAACATTTGTCTTATGTGCAACTACACTCACGAGTGTAATTTATTGGTAACAATAAGAAGATAGTATATACATAAAAAATTCAATTCATAACAGAATTATAAATATAAACAACAGTATGTTACATACTTACGAAATAACAGAGAAATACTCTTTTATGCACTTTTTTATTTTTGTTAAGCTCGCGATTCTTAAATTCGCTAACATCTTCAAATAATACAAATATACCTATATAGTACACATTATACACAATCGGACCAATAGTAATATACTATACACAACTAGACCAATAGTTACATAGAATACACAATGGGACCAATATTTACATACTATACATAACTAAACCAATAGTTGCATACAATATATATAACTGAACCAATAGTTACATACTATACACAATCGGACCAATAGTAACATACTATACATAACCAGACCAATAGTTACATACAATGCACAACCGGACCAATAGTTACATACTTTACATTACCGAACCAATAGTTACATACTATATAATTAACTGCCTTAAATATTTTATTTTTACTAACTTAATATACTTTATTTATTTATTTTAAATTTGTTTAATTTAACATAATTTCTACACAATCCATTTTATTAACAAAGAAAATTTGTCACATAAAATTGTAAAACGGAAGACTCAGCACGAGGTACCCGTGTTACCAAAAATATTAAAAAAAAATTCTAATGTATCAATAAAAAATATGTAATTTTTCGCTTTTGATGTTACGTTATTGTAATCAACACATGATCCGTATAACCAAGAATTTTGTTTACCGTTTGGTTTGCATTGACAGAACAGAAGAGCGTATGGAGCGTGCAGGTACGTTAAATGGAATCTTATTTCAGATCTCGGGACATTGAATATTATTGATAACTAATTTGTACAAGAATATTGCATCATAATAAATTCTAAAAAAATAGTACTAAAGGATTCATATGTCTTATACTGATTTATAAATGTGGAAATTCTAACTCTACAATTGTAAATGTTCTCCAAAATGTCCTGGAAAGAATCTCAGACTTGTGATGTGCCGAATGAAACCAATCATCTGTTCTGAATGCAATTACGAATGTTGTCCATCCAATTGTCCATCATGCGCTGCACCGCAGGGCCACATTAATTAAGTTACTGGCCGCGTTATGATAGTATTGTCCCTTGAAATTATTGGGATTTACTGAACCAATTATTTTGGAGGTTTGCGGATGTTCCGGGGTTTTGCCTTGATTCATTTAACTATGGATTCGCAATACAAAATTTTCAAAAATGTTTATACCCATAACACGTGGTAATTAGATATATTTTGCTCAACTATCCAAAATTTATTGGAAGAATGTAAGTAGACCATTTGAAGTTTTTTCTTGCAAGTAGATGGAGACCTGCTCTTTTTTTAAATCTAATTTTTACCCACGAAGGGTACCCAAAAGAAACCGAACTGATGTTGTGGGGCGCATAGTTTTTGTAGTACCGGGTCAGTATGTGAAACACCACCTTTCGGCTGGTGTGAAATTTTTGGTGACTGTTGTTTTGTCTGCTCGCCGTTTTTAATCTGCCGCTACGGTTTTTGATCTGCCAATCTGCCGCTACGATCTACCGCTAAGGTTTGCAGTCTGCCACCGACATCGGAATTGTACCGTCTTCCATCATTGCCCATTTACATTTTCCGATTGTGATGACTGTAATAGGTATGTTTCAAATATTGTACGGGAATGTTATATTTCTTTTATAAAAACATTATGAATAGCAGTAATTTTGAGTTGCACTATCCGTATACACCAGATATCCTGAAATACTTAAGAGGAAGCTACAAGCCAAAAATGTGTATATTCTTGGTATACCTTATATAATAGGTAATAGGCATTAAAATCGCTTGAAAAACGGAGTCTAGAAACGTTCGATTTCAAGCAAAAAAATGGTTTTTACTTATTTTGTAAATAATTTTACAAGAAAGCGAAAAAGTTAATCAAGTCAAAATGTCACAGATAATATAATCTTAGCTATAAAACTGTATTTTTTAAAGTTGTTTCCTTTATGCGTTCATACATTTTTATTGAAAAAATATTTTTTTTAGAAGTTTGCATTTATATTTTTTATTGAGTAATTTTTTTATTTTTTTTATTCTATTCAAGCGAAAAGACAGGAAACCTTCAATTTAACTAAAGCATATTATTTGGTTTTTATAATATACACTAATTCGTTATAAAGATTAATCAAAATAGTGATTTGGCATTAAACTTCGCCTTATGTAGTAAATTTTTCAATAACCGTTTTAAAACACTGACTTTTTCCTTGGAAATGATTTTAATTCCATTTTTAGAGAATGTTCACTTACTTACTATTCCGAGAGTGAAAATATGCTTTAAAATATAGCACCTTTTTGTTCCAAGGGAATGACGAAATGATTTCGCGTCATGTTTTGCCTAAGGGTCGAAAAACTTGAGAAATCTGACGGCTGATCGACGGACGGTTTATGCATTTTTTTATATATCAGACATGGATTATTGCCGTGATTTGAAAGGAAGGATTATATAACCTGAGAGAACGTAAAAATATAACTATGGAGTTATCAGGAAAATTAATAATTTTTGTTTGTCTTATTGATTCATAATCAAACTAGATGTAGAAAACAATTTCCAACTCCGTAAGTGAATGATCAATTGTAGTTTAATGCATTTTTAATAATACCGCGTACGAGTTCCAACTAACCAAAGCAAGTGGTATTATGGCTATGCTTTGTTGGGTATGTTGTAGAGTTGAAGGGATTGGGGAGGGGAAGGAGATGAGTAAGATGTAGGTTAGGAAGTACCTGGCTATTTAGATCTTTTCAATTCATTCGACTTATTTTATTTCAAGCCACTTTTTGTAATAAATGGCAGTCATTTACAAACTTTAAAATTTTCGGAAACTAAAAATAAAATATTTTTTGTAATTCGTTGTATTCGACCGTTTTGCATTTTGTTTGTTTGTAATTTTTTTGTACGTTCCGTTTCCGTTTCAAGATGGTTGCTGTTTAAATGGTTCAGCAAAGATTCCTTTTCAAATGTGAAAATAATTCTCATTGAAATAGTGAAGTTTCTATGGACGCATTGTATAATTCCTTATTTGAAATTAATAAAAAAAAGATTACATGAAATAAACGATCTGTAAATTGTTACTTTTTGGACGCGAGGTTTACTGATATTAATTATTAATTAAAACAACATGGATAAGATAAAACACATCGCTGGTGAAAAACCAAAAAGCTGGATTTTTTAAAGTTCTTGTTACCAATTACGCATTCTTCATAGATCTTCGACCACACTTTGAAGGCTGAATAAGGATCGCCGTTGGCTACGAGTATATTAGTATATCCCAGGCTAGCTGCTAGCTGCCAGCAGGGTGGAAGTGTTGAATCCATACGACCCACGTCAACCCTCAACCCTCCACCATCAAGCCTGAAGGGACCGCTGACAGGCTTTGACAAGAGCCATAACGCATCACTTGTCGCGCGACAGGAGACGCGTGACGCCTGCTTCGCCCGGGCTCGTGAGCTTTCTGGATATATTATATTCTACTTAAGACGACACAATACCCTAAAATAACATCGAAATCTTAACGACGTACGTGAATAAGCCGTGCACAGAAATATGCGCGCGTGGCTCTAGTGTATTGAACAGACCTACGGTTGTATTCGCCCTAGCAAACCTCTAAAATAAACTGGGAATCAGTGATAAATGGATGCAGGAAAAGATCAATTTTCTAGCAGGCCTAGAAAATTGATCTTTTCTTAGGGTTTATTTTGAATATTTCTGATAAAAATAATAATATTTGGCTAATCAATGTAGCGCCGTTTCGCTAGAAATCACCTCAAGGGCGCTGTATAAGTATATTTTTCAAATAGTTAATACTAGAACTACTGACTTATCTCTAAGACTTATATCTAGTGACTTACGACTAAGGCCTATAACTACTATCTTAATGACATATATACGAGTATTTACATATTTAACAACTTACAACTAAAATTAATATTAACAATCTAATCTTACTAACGCCAGAAGAAGAAGGAAGTTCTATTATATTAGGGTGTTTTTATTGTTAGCTTGATACTAATGTTAAATGAATGAATAAAATCAATCATCAATCTTAAACGCATTAAGATGATTCATCTGCAAACAATTAAACCGATTGACTTGTTATGTTCCTGCTGATATTGTCCATTGTCCATTGGTAGGCAAGTCAATAGCAAAATGGAATGAACGGAATCGCTAGATAATGTAACAATTACGGTATAAAAAAATAAAATAAACAAATATTTGGATAAAATGACGGATTAATGGAAATGAGTGTCTGAAAAAGTGAGTTTTTAGTTTGGATCTATATTCTGTTGGGCTGGTTATACATCTCAATTCCATAGGAAGTTTATTCCAAGCCTTAGGGCCGGATACTCCGAATGCACGATCACCAAACTTAGTGTTTGGATTTCGCTTAGGCTCTTTCAACCTTCCAGAATGTATTGCTAAAATCTCTGATGTTTCTAGAGGGATCCCTCAGGAAGATACAAATTCATCGTCTAAAAAAATAAAAACTTGTGCTTACCCCTAATTTTATAGTTAAAAAACGTTTTATAAAATTTTCAATTCTTTTTACAAAAAATATTTTTACTATAAGATACCGTGTTTATTAATCTTAAATATAAATAACTTTAATCCGTAGTAATAAAAAAAATCCATATTATCGATCAAATTCATTAATTAAAATGCGAGCTTTGAGCCAACTCCCGTTATTAGACTCGTGTGTCGCCTTAAATGCCTACCATTATAAATATGCTAATATTTATAATATATGCATTATGTAACATGAGGGCACTAAATGGATTTTATAATGGTTCTACATTTACGATATAGTATTTGTCTTAATTTAGAAGTTTTTCACAGATGAGCAGTCTAAGGAAAGAAAAAAACGAATTTATTTAAGGCTTAATTCTATTCCGATTTATAAAAAGATTGATATTGAAGGAGACGACAATTTTTCTCAGGACCTATGTCATCTTTAGACTTGCTGTATGAAGACACTTTTTAAGGAAGAGGAAAGAGAAGAAGTTCTGATAGTGAAAAAGCAATAAGGGGTTGGTAGAGATCTGGAGATCAGTGTATCTATGAGTGATCTACGTATCCATAACCGCCACTGCAGTGCAAGGCGATGGACCAGGAGAGTTCAGCTGATGAAATCAAAGAGTATTTCTCAACCGGTTTCTCCCGATCCAGCATGCTTTGCAACCTTACCCCATTAAGCCGGGCATCCGCGCTACGTCACTAAACCATTTGCAAATTAAAACCAATATACTCTATTTTTAAAATTAAATTGTTCTATTGATTGTCACATGAAGGGTGTTATGAGAGGTACCTGACTTACGAAGGATTTTTTTTATGTTTTGAAAACAAAAACACACCAAATCTCACCGGAAACCAAATTCTTTTACTACAAATAATGATACTTCACTTCACTGATACTTCAAGTACGTCTAATTCTCCTAAAACTCAATACAAATGTATATTTATGCACTTTGGAAGGAAAACAAAAAGCAGAAAGTATTCTTAAATTATTTTATTGTTTGTTTTTTAACTTAAATCTTTTGGACTTCTATGCGTCACTTTATATTGGACAGGGTTCTAACTTTACTTTATTTTGTTCTGAGATATGAGTTGTCAAAGATTGTAAGGACGATTTCTCGTAATCTTTTACTGATTTCTATTTTTTGATTTAAGGTTAAATTTTGTAAGCTATTTAAGTTTATCACATTTTAATGTCAAGTTTTTAAATAGGACGTATATTTACCATTTTATTTATTTATTTACAATTTACGGCATAATTGCCATTTACATACAAAGTTTTTTTTTTTTTTTTTTACATATACATAGTGCAGTATTAAATTTTGATGAGAAAAATTAAAGAATTAAATTTAGTTAAAACATAACAAATAAAATAACAGTAAAAAAAGAAGCAATGACAATAGCCTGTTATTTAATGACCTCATTAAAATAAGTGGCGTTAAAATGTATTATTAGTGCAGCTTTATACTTTACAAGGGGAATATTTAGTATCTGCGATTTTAGCATAAAAGTTTCCAAGTGTGTGCAATCTATTTATAACTGAGTTATATCCTGAGACTGTTTGTCACAATAATATATCTTAATAATACAGACCTTGATCTAATGGTAGGTATATGAAATTGAATCAACATTAATATATCAGGGCTATCCAACTGATAATAATTTATAATTTTGTATAAAAAACATTCTCAAATTTGCAGGTTGATTCCGTTTTTACATCCATTGGCATCTTATTAAATATAGAAGGCATAAGATAAGTAAATGTCCGTTAGCGGCATTTATTAGTAATTTTTGGAATCGATATACCTTAATTTTGACTAAACTTGTATTGTGGGTGTGATCTACCTTTTGTTTATTAGCTTCCTTTAGGCACACTCACACAACCACTTCTACTGGTTATGTCTTCAGTGCCTCACACGATTTTAAAACTATTTTATTGTGTTTAAATTAAAACTGTTTGTAAAAAACAATATTTCATAATAATGATTTGTCACTGTGATTTGTTGAATATGACAAATATACAGGGTTTTCCAATAAGAGTTGTTATTTTGAATAGCCCGCTATTTCGGTAGATGTTACTTTTGAAGCTGTCATTCTTTGACATTTGACAAGTAGAAACTACGCCATTAATAAAAATGGAACGATACCCGCTTCAACAATGCATTGAAATTATTAATCTTCACTTTAGTGAATCAAATGCAAATCATCTTGAGTGATGAGGCCCATTTCCACCTCGGTGGCTTCGTCAACAAGCGAAATTGTCGCATCTGGGACTCGGAAAACCCAAGAGTTATTGTCGAAAAGCCTTTTTATCCTCAACGTGTGACTGTTTGGTGCGGTTTATGGTCCAGCGGAGTTATTGGACCTTACTTTTTCGAAAATGAGGCTGGAGCAACAGTTACGGTGAATGGATTGCGCTAGATGATTAAGAATTTTTATGGCCGGAATTGGATGATATTGATCTGGACAACGTTTACTTTCAAGAAGACGGCGCTACGTGCCACACAAGCAACGAAACAATTGATCTTTTACGATTGAATATCAAAATAACACCTCTTATTGGAAAAAATCATCCATGACCATAAATAAACCTACTGTCATGTTGTCGTATATCTTGAGTATAATCATTATACATAACACAGTTAAATTTTTCCATCCACGAGAAGAAAACTGGGCAACGGGTGGCATAACAAAATTATAACTAAGAGGGAAAAATGCCTCTGGCTACAAATTTTTTTTGACTCACTGCAAAAATAATTACCAGCCAAGCGTGGAGCACCGCTATAAGGTAAATAATTACAAGTTATGTTCGCTGTAGTTCCTTTACACTGAAAAATCATCTCGCCGTACCGATATGTTTTTAATTCAATTACCACGCCGGGTTCACTGGACAGGGATATTGCACTCCTAAAAAATAATGTTTGTGGTGGATAGATTTTTACTTTTCTTTTTTGAATTAAAATATTAATATAACATTGAAGACGAAGATAATACTACTAAATCTAAGCGAAATATGAAACAGAACAAGACACAGAAAAATGATAACGGTCACAACTAGGAATCGGTTGCATGATAACTCAACACAATGACAATTCAACACACCTTTAAAAAGTGATATAAAGTCATTAGAAACGATGAAAACAAAAATTGAACCTAACCCAACCTAACCTACATAACCCAGTTAGTATTTTTTTGTTTCATCACTTTACAGGACTTTATATAACTTTTAAAAGATGTGATGAAGTATCATTTTGATGATTTATCCGGTCACCCTAGGAATCAAACCCAAGATATCTCTTCTTACCGAGACAGGCAAGTTGGTTAAGACGCCTGTCCCAGTTAAGCAAGGGATCCTAGGATCGATTCCTAGTCGTGACCGTAATCTTTTATGTTTCTTTGGATTGTACTGTTTCATGTATCGTTCAGATTTATTAGTATTATCTTCTTCTTATATATATTACATGAATGGGTATGACCTTAAAAAATGGGTGGATGAAAAATATTAATGGTTGTTGGAGCTTTGTATTCCTTATATTTTTGAACTTTTTATAGTATTTATTAATTAACCCCCTTTTTCGGGGCTTTTTCATATGAATATTAAGATATATTATTATTTATTGTACATAACTGAATTGCTTCATTAACAACATTTTATATTTGTTTTACAGATAAATTAAAGATGTCCACTGACTTGGTATAATTGTTTCCCTCCATTAGTATTCTGGGCAAAGAGGAATGCACATGGTAGTTAGTCCCAGAATTTCGCCCCAAAGTATCGCGCAGTATAAGTTTTATTCGAAGATAATGCTATGTATTGCAACTCATCTGGTAATGCAACTCTCTTATCCTAACATGAATAGATTAGAATCACAAATTTACAATACGATACTTAGCAAATAAATTAACAGGATTCCTGATATACTTTTAGTAAATTAAGAATATATTGTCACGATCTCGGAATACGTGTTTTATGAAAATCCGAATATTTTCGCATTTCGTCATGATATATTGCACGTGCTCTTGTCTTGATAATGTATCGTAACTCTCGGTTAATTCTGATAATAATTCTGCACATGGATGAAATCTATAAATATTGGCAAAATTTTTATATATATATTTAGTTTAAAAACTGATAAAACGCCACCATTGATTTCCCTTAATTTTGATTAATAAGTAAATCATTTATGATTTTTATAAATAAATGATGTTTGTTTTCATTAATTTGCACACTACTGTACATATAAAACATGGAAGTTTTACACGAAACACCTTACCAACAAATTGACGTGTTATTCTAAGTACTAAATTAGTCCACATCGCAACGTGTTCTATATCTCAACATATTCAATGAAGTCTTTACCGACACTTGGTGCGCGGTACACGACGCTGGCGACTCGCCAAAAGCGCCGACAGACTGGGGCTGTTTTGTCAGCAGATAGGGGCTGTTTTGTCGACAGATAGGGCCGACATCTGGTTAACACGGCCGTTAGAACTCGATACAGCGATTTGCAAAATACCCTTTTGCTGCCAGATACCTATTGTGTTATCGAAAATAACTTGACGTTGATTTCAAACGGTGCCATTTTATGTGTAGATTTGTTTTGCGGCACTGAATTTGAAAGTTTTTGAGTAATGGTGATAATCACTGAAGAGTCACCAAGTGAAAATTCAATGAAATCAGCCATCTGTCGTTTATCTGTTCGATATTTCCAAAATTTGAAAAAGTTTTTCAAAGCATGATTTTTTTTAAATTCAAAATACTTTCAATATCATTGACCTCTTTGGGGCCTGGAGTCGAAAAGTTAATATTATGATCATTAGTTTTCTTTCAAATAGGTGTAAGTACCTCTATCATACGTCTAACAATTCTATCAGATAGGCCAGTGAAATAATTGCTTTCCTAAGGATATTTTCATCTGCATGAGAATAAGGAATCATTCTTAACCATAAAATTAACGACATTAGGGTCGATTCCTGTTGTACTTAACTTTAACTTTAGGGTATAATCCGGTTCTACTTTATAATAAATTGTCCCTATCCTTGAAATTAACGACTTTAGGGTAGAATCCGGTTCTATTTAAATACAAGGAAATGTCATTAAATTTGAAATTAAAGACCTAACGGTAGAATCCAGTTCTACTTAAGTACAAAAAATTGTCTTTAATCTTAAATTAAAGACGTAAGGGAAGAATCCTGTTCTATTTGCGTATAAGGAAATGTCCTTAACCTTAAAATTAATGACTTTAGGGTTTATTCAAGTTTAAGTTAAGTAAACAGAATTGTCTTTATCCTGAAAATAAACGATTTTTTCGATTGCTGCGATTCAAATTTTATCGGATTAGCGAAAAAGTCGTTATCTTAAAGTGAGTTTGCTTCTTTTAAATGACGATTTTTTAACGTTTGGTAAACTGAAAAGAACAGTTAATAGTTTTTCTCATAATGCATATTGACAAATGAAAATTTTTTTCTTGTACGTACGTACCTAAGAAGAACGTGAATATAAAATGTATGTTTTATATTCTTTTCGTGTCCTTTCAAATTTTGGTACTTAAGTAAGTAGAAATATATTATTTCTAGTATCGTTTTGACACGCGTACACAAAAAATTAAGAAAGTAAGAAAAACTTTTCAAATTATTCTCATAAAATACTTATCCAGCGACTTTTTCCTTACTTGTGAAATTTTCTTTTAGAATTGTATAATATTATAATATTTGTGTATTTTACGGTCAGTAAAAGTACCGTCCTGTTCTTTTGACGCCCTAAACTTACGAGACGCAGCAAAGGCAAGCATGTATATTCCCACTAGTGTAAGCAATTATAAATTTTATGAGCATTTTTGTTTAGTAAAAGTTAATCTCTTCCCGCATGTCGGTATCATTCGTTGCTTGGAAATTAAATTTTTTATTTTGACTACCGATCTTTATTTTTAGTGCAATAGATTTCGTAAAAGTTTTTAAATTATTGGAAAACCGGTTAAAAACGGGATTTCAGGCCTTACCGAATAAATTAATAGGTTTTCTGATAAACTTCTAGTAAATTACAAATATATTAGCACAATTTCGGAACTTGATGAAAATTAGAATATTTTCGGATTTAAGCAAATGTTTATCAGGAAAACTTGTTAAATCATTCGTTGAGGCCTGCAATCATGCTTTTAACCGGATTTCTAATAATTTAAAGAGATTCTTAGTAAAATAGAAACAATCATTTTTCTACTTGTGAGAATTGATAGGACGCCGAAGTGAACCAAGGACCAAAACGACCCGAAAGTTGACCAAGCGGTAGCGATACAGAGGCCCACAAAGGAAGAGGTAAATGAATAAGGATTGTAGCAGGACAGGAAGGACTGAGGACTGGAGGCAAATAGAACTGAAGTCAGTGAGGAGAAGGACAAATCACATCCTACGGTGTAGCGCTGTAATAATGATGATTTATTTTTAAATAAGCGGAAATCTAATCCAAAAAGAAAGTTAATTGTAATTACTATAACAGACAATAGTGAGATCTAAAAGTTATTTCATCGGCGTATAAACCTATTTTTTTAGGTCCATGCGTGTTCATTCGATTTTTTGCCATTTTTATTTTCATCTCAGTTTGAATTTACAACTTTCTTCTTTAACGTGGAGAAAATTAACTGGAAACAGGCGAAGACGTGCCCGGATTGTTATCAGGAAAGTTTTCTTTCAATACCGAATGAAGGTTATTTTTTTTGTGCCCTTTCTTTGATAACAATGACTTTTATATAGCTTTAGACACATGCTCGAAGGACCAGCATCTACCTATTACCTACACCAGTTATAGTATCGGTGATAAAGTATGTGAGATTTGTTACACAAATGAAATAAGTGAATTTTTATTTTTTATATTTGCAATATAATAATGAAAAACAATTTTGTGTACAAATAATGTAAATAGTGTCGAAAGTTTCAGTTTATAGGCATATTATCTTAGATTAGGTTAATACGTTAAAATTATCTGATTTCCTACAGTTTATTCAATAAAAATGATTTTTTTTTTCATAAATAGTAACATAATACATAATACCTATACTTAATGCAAAATATTTTTTACTCTAATACCATTGTATTTTAAAGCATTTTATATAAACCAAACAGACTTAAGATGTGAACCATGCAATTTTATTATTTATTAAATATCAAAAATAATTATTACATAAGATCATTTTCTCTTAAAAGTCCAGTAACCTTGTCGCCTGAAAGGTGGGGAACCTTGTTTTAGGTCTGAAAGTTCTGATATTTTGATGAGTTGTTTATGATATTGGCTCATGAATAATCCAAGTTTCCGACATCGAGCGCCAAATTTTTCCTTTCTTCAGTTTTTGGCAATGCTAACCCTGCAAAACTCTATTTCGATTGTAATCGTCTTGTACATTTTCAAAGTAGACGAAATTTGCTACAGTTTGAGCAAGTTTGAAAACTTTCTCTATAGACCTAATAGCTTTCAAAACAAATCTTTTCAAAATTTATAAATTTTTTGGAAACTTATGTTTAGTGTTTCAAATTATAAAATATGGACCAATAAAAAAAGAGAATTTTCACAATTTTAAAAAGCAAGTTTGGCAATTATTTGTAACTTAATCGTAATTATTAAAAATATATTGCCTTTTCCATCATCAAAATATGATTTTACATAAAATAAAAAAATACGATTTTAAAAAAAACTTTATTCATGGCGTTAAATTTAATTTTTTTACCAATTTACGTTGGAACACAAATTTGTCTTACATAAATATTAAATTCTGACACAAAAAACGCCTTTTTTAAGATTTTTTAATTTTTTTAATTAATATTTCGTTGTATTGTTGATTATTATTTAAGTAATTATAAGAAACTAAACAAAATGTCAAGTTTGCCTATTTAATCGAGAAAATTTAAATTTTTAGTGGCCAATATTTCTAAAAATATATTATTCAATTTGTTAAGTTAAGTATTTTGGCCTCAAATGCAAATTTAAGTTCCTCTTAAAAGGATCACGTAATCATAACATCATAAAAATATTTATCATACGTCGATATAAGTTACAAAATATGGCGTATTAAAATGTTTTTTTTCCTCGTTAAGGAGTCTTTTGGTGAAGTGGAATAAAATTATTTAATTACGCGCGTCTTCTATGTTGTTGACATTTTTCAGCCAGACTTTAATTCTTGACTTGTATTCATTAAAATTTTCTATAGCTTATATATAACAAACGTACGAAAATATTCCCCAAAAATATACCATTGAAACTTTAAAAAATAAGGAATCCTCTATTAGACCGCGTACCATCGTACTAGACGAATCAAAAAGGCAGAAAACATTGCAAGTTATAAACCTATATTCCGATAAAGAAACTTAATTTATTCTGTAATAAAACTTCCCAACATCCTTCCCCCAGATAAAAAAATTAAAGGAATAGTTTCATGAATACAAATCAAAATGAAAATCTGGCTGAAAGAGGTCAATGAAAAACTCTAATAAAAACACTAAAAACGACATAAAACACGAATAAAATAGAATTAAACAACTTTAGTCCACCTCCGCACAGGACTCTCTAGAGAGGAGGACTATTAAATGTCTTTACTTTAATAAAATTCACCGTTATATTTAATTGGAAGGATGTTTTATACAGTCGCTAAAATAAATAATAAAAAATAAAAAAAGTTGTTTTATAAATTGTGATTTTTTGATGTAATTTTGATTCTATCCATTGAGATCATTGATGTATCATATTTGGTCGATGCTTGAGATAAATACGCGGTTTGGTAGAAGGGATGACGTATTTTTTAACAATTTGAATCATATATTTTGGACGTAAATTTACTGTACATTTGATTAATGAACCACATCCACTACATATGCCACCGGAGCATTACCGGAGAAATATTGATACCGCCGAATTTAACAACATCTTCATTGACGACTTCAACAAACATACAATATTTACGTGGGAATAAAAGTGCCGTGCAGAAAGGGTTAAATCCAGGTGCGCGCAAGTAAATTTAACTCACAATTCACAAAAAAAACGCAACATCCATCACACTTATCCAACTTCAAATAAAAACACAACACCGACGATCAACAGCGGTTACATAATCGTGTTTTTACCGCTTGCATGACGTAAAAGAACACTGACAAAACTTGAAGAAAAGTGGTGAAAAACACTTTCACAACCTAACCTAACATATCTTAAGGCGATGCCACACGTAGTAATGCAAAATCATGTGTTTTTGGTTTGAAATTTGGTCGCCTAGAAATGTTTCAGATGCTTCAATTAAATACTGCGAGTAGAATACAACTTGGCCTGTGAAATAATCGAGTATTTTTTAAATAACTCATTTTATAAGCCCAGAAAAAAATAATATAAAGGCCTATGAAAACTGCTTTAAAGTTCAAAATCTCCTACTTACGAACCCATTTTCGGTTATGTTTTTATTTTATAATGTGGCAAATTAAGTTGTTTATAAAATGATCGAAAAAAAATTTAATATTTATGCCTGAACATCCACAAAATAAAATAAAAGGCACTTTTTGGTCTTTTTTTTCTTGAATAAATCAAAACAGTATTAAGCAGGAATTTAAACCTTATCGCCATCGACGTAAGCGTTGTTATTGATAGCGGCTCAATTTAAAATATTACACGACGTAGTACATCGCCTTAACCCAACCTTTTATTTTATCATGTACTGTTTTGTCACTCTTCAGTTTTATCCTGTTAACGTTCTTATCATAGCTAGGGACAGCGAGAGACTCGAAATTAATAGAGCGAAAGTAATTTAATGAACTCTATGAAGACGATTTGTTATTATCTTCTCTCAAATAATTACATGCAATGAAAATGAAATGTGAAAAAAAATTGTGAAATAATATAATATCGCTTTTGAGCGTTTCTTTCTAATTACATCTTTGCGATGAAAAGTGTGACTCTTTTGGTCAAAAATATATATTAAGAAAAAACTTAGCGCTTTAACTTGCGCCCGAGCGTAGATCTCAATTAGCCCAGGAAACAAACGGCGTACAAAACGAATTTTTCATTAATTCGAAACAAAGACTCACTTTTGTACGTTTTCAAATTTAAAAGTGAGAATTACTATTTTGTTTTCTTCAGAGAAAGAACAAAGTATTTAAAGAGGAAGCGTTGGGCTGGAGTTCTCAAACTCCTGTTCCGTTTTGATTCCAGTTCACGTTAAGCGCTAGTTCTAGGCCAAATTGTAATCAGCCGTAAGCATAGACTAAATAATACATCAATGGCCGTAAGGCGAAGCGGTCACTTGTAGAAAATAAGGTGTCAATTGAATGTTAATTAGAAAAAAATGGAAATCATTTAATCATACAAATCATTTTTAGTGTCAGATTTTCTAATATATGAAACAATTTCGTTGCTAGAGTTAAAATTGTTAATTTTCAAAAAACGACTTTTGATATTTTTATTATTTTATTAATTTTTTAAATGTTTTAATATAAGCTGAAAAGAATTTATATTTTGATGATACCTCCGTGGCAACCTTCGTGGTCGAGTGGTAAGGCTCTCGACAACAAATCTGGAGGTCGCGGGTTAAAACCCAGGCGTGCGCAAGTAAATTTAATTTTATCAATTTGTGGTTTTTCACAATTAATTCATATATTCTATTGGAGGGTACTACCAGTATCACCTGGTGATAGACCACCAGTCAGATTTGAAAAGTTGCTTGAAATGACTTTAGCCATGATTGGTGACCTGACTGGAATAGTCAGATACCTACTTCTCTACCCTATCTCTTCCTTATCTCCTTTCCCTCCACACAGTTACACAATATACCAAAATCGGGGAAGCCATAGTCTCACTGGCTACAAACGGTTGGGAGCAGTTGGGACTCTTATGCGGTATTCAAATAAAATAGTATTACTGTAAAAACCGTCGTTATTTCAAAGCATAATCGTTTTTGATAATGAAGTGAAAACAAAAGAATTTTGAAAATGTTAAATAAGAATAATACATCGAAATTATTTCTTAATAAAATCAATTATTTGGGAGGCGGATACAAGTTACAGCGGGTGATTTCATGGGGTGAGGTGTGTCTAGCACAAACTGCGTGGCGGGCCGGATTGTGGGACCTTTTGACTTCTCTAGCTGGACTCTCTCGACCCAACGCCTTGCAACGCGGTGGGAGGGATGGAATCATCCGTCTGCCTCTCCTGGACAAACTGACCCCCAGCCCTTCAAAACCTTTTTTATTCCCAGCGCTTCCTCTCAACCCTTTCATTAAAAAAGACACTCCTTACAGCATTCCCAAAGATGACATTGGCCTCGAGGAAAAATATTTCCTTCAGATGTATGAAGTAAATTAATTTATTCATTTGTTCACGCATTGAAGACTTTAACATGTATATAAACATTGTTTTAAGTAGTCGTTCATGAGAACAATAATGCGTGTACGGTACATAATATAATAAACTGAGTACGAACGATATAAGCAGGTACAATACAAATCATATTGTACATAGGAGTTTAATAACTGCATATAATGACAAGAATACAAAATAATTACTTAATTAAATAGTTCTACGAAAGTAGTTACACAGAAATGTGTTGAAACTATGTTGATATTTGTAAAATAAATATGAACAGTATCTTGTAAAAGTCCAACAAAATTCAGGTCTAAACTAAAAACTTACCATTTTAAGCTTCCATACCATTAAAATAAATATACCATTCCCGAGAGAAAG
This sequence comes from Hesperophylax consimilis, assembly GCF_061612785.1. NCBI lineage: Eukaryota > Metazoa > Arthropoda > Insecta > Trichoptera > Limnephilidae > Hesperophylax > Hesperophylax consimilis. The sequence continues at coordinate 37,473,281 of NC_142837.1, read as the reverse complement.
TCCAATTATATCCAATTTTCTAATTATGTCCTAAATCCTGTATTTAAATTTCGCTAATAAACAATTAGTTACTGTTAATTAAGTGTTAACCTTAAGCGACCTATCAGGTAAGTACGGTACTGTATATTATCTCAACATGTAGTTAGTAATAACATAGATCATTGTAGAAGTATATTATACATTTGTACAGGCCCTTGAGGTGATTTTGCACAAAAACGGCTCTATATAAAGCATCCAAATATTATTATTATTATCAAAGCATGTTTGTGTTTAGCAAACCATTATTACGCCAGATTTAACAAATAAAAAACATCTATCTGGTATCTAAGAGTCACAGGTATTCTTGACAATAATTTTTTGTCTCAATCAATATAGATGACACTTCTAGTTATGTTTGTTCAGCGGTTTTTGATAATTTGATTAATTTTTTTGATGTGTTTGTTCTGAAATTCCATCTTTGTTTCCTATCTTCTTCAAGCTAACAATCCCAGGACTGGAGCTCCCGTTGCAAAGTAAACTTTTCGTGAAATATCATAAATCACTTGTCACGAGGCGGTAATGAATTGGACAGAAGATGACTTTGCTCCTTTTCACGCGAAACTCTCTGCTTATTTTTCTAACTAGATTCAAGTTAAGTCCACACGCAGAGTTCTTGGAGGTTCAAAAAAAAACCTAGTCAACATTGAATTTCTTCTCGATAATAAAACGGGTAAATTTCTTGTCATATTATTTTGATCAGATCTTGTCACAAAAATTGTTATGATTACATTTATTCGTATTCATGGTTTTTATTTTATGTAAAAAAATATTACAAATTTATTTAGAATCTCTTCAAATTTTTCGTAATCAGGTAAAAACGGGATTGCAGGCCTTTTACGAATGAATTGATAGCTTTCTTGATAATTTCGAAGTCGAAACACATGTTCATAAAAATCGCAGTAATTTAATCCCGTTTTTAATCATATTACCAATACTTTGAAGAACGTATTATCCAAGGTTGATATTTTAAGTTGCGAACTTACCAAATACGAGAGGTCCATAAAATAATGTTTCTCTGAGGGTTTGTGAATAATGTTTATGTCTCTATTGTATACATTTCTATTATGATTTAATTTATATCTACAACCTCACTCCATGGTTATAAATGTATTGTTTTGTAAATTTTTTGTTTTATATAATCTTTTGTTTTGTATAATTTTTTTAATTCGCATTCCTTTCTTACAAATTTAATTTACTTATTCCATATTATACAGTCTGTGATGAAAGGCTTTAAATCACAGTGAAAGAAAAAACAGATAAACCATAGCTGCAAGAAAATATGCAAATTATTTATGAAAAACGGACATACTAACGACATCTGGCGGAGAAAGAATTGATCCAGCTTGCTTGCAGTAGACTCCTGTAATAGTTGAAATTATATCGAGGTTCTAAGACGAAAGCAGAGAGGTCGTAAAATCGTCTAGGACTAGACAGGGCTTCCCCTTTTCTAGGCCTAAAAATAAACAATGAAGGTTGTCAACCAATAGATCTAAACAAAGAGCTATAAAAATTTTGAGTAACCAATCAGTGAACGAAGGGGGGTGTGTCTACGAAAGACAAAGGATTGAACCTTGGACCCGACATTAAAAAAGATAATTAATTGCATTTCCGTTCCCACAAAAATTAGAGGTGAACGCACTATGGCATAAACACTGACGTTCAAGGCGACAAACTCTAGGAAATGTTTACAATAACCGAGACATTTAGGTGATGGCGAACCGTTGAAATCGAGTGCTTTGAAGATTTTACAAATTGAAAAACACACGCACGAAAATGCAATGGAAAATTTATAAACGTGATAGTATAAAAAAGGGACGGGAAAAGCGAAGGAAAGTTACTGGCGGAATTTCAACTGTAGTGCAATTATTTATGATAGAAAGAGGGTGTCATGTTCGATAAAAATCGTACTAAAGAGAGGAGTGAGTGTTGGAGACAATGGAAATTAATCGTTATCAATTTAAGATGAAACGGACATATTGGTAAATCAATTTTGAATGAAAATCTCGCAAAAAAAATAGACATTTTAGAAAAGTGCGGCGATCGAATGGAAGGATAGTACAGGGATTTTGGACTGCTACGAAGGTTCTAGGAAAATGAAAATCGAGTATCAGAAGAAGACAGTAACACTAAATATATAGCGATAGATTAGATTCAGGAAAAGTAGACATTATACATAATTATTAGGTTAGATATATATTAGAGTTACCCAATATTACGGAGGGATCGAACCAAGATAAAAGGTTTGCGGTCTCATGTATATTTTGAAGAATAAACAATCGAAATCCGAACATGATTTTTATTTACGTTAAGGTAATAAACGATTGGAAAAGCGATTAACTTTAACGTTGGTCTTATGAAGTATTTAGATTAGTCAAAAGAGATAAAAATTAATAGGTTTGAAATTAAACTAAATTTACGAGTCTGGTACCAAAATTTTAAACGTAAACAGGTGTCCAGACATATAATTTATGTGAAATCTTGTAAGTGAGGGATGGAGGATGGGGCGGAGATTGGGTCAGGCAATAAAAATGACAGATATCCCAGAGTCTAATTAGGTATATCTCCCATAGAAGTGTGGAAAATTATATATTAATTAATAATAGATGAAGTATGAAATTTTCCTGGAGACCACACACATCGGGAAAAGTGGAGAAAAGATGAAAGAAAGGGTAAAGAACGGAGATAAAGAATAATCCAAGTGGAGAAAAGTGATACAATTCAAATTTATCCGTGAAATAAATAAATACGACTTGGAAAATAACTAGTTAAAGAGTTATGAGAAATGACATAAGAATAAAGAAGAAAATTGTGCAAGAAAACGTCGCGGATAAAAGAAAATCCAAAAGATAAGGAAAAATTCAAATCTGCGGCATTAAGAGAGAAAGTACTGGTGAAAATGGAAAAGCTCATATAGGTGACAATAAAATTGAGTAGAATTTAGATAAATCGAAATTCTAAACTGCATAGTAGGGATTTCAACATGGATTTAGGTATTTTTCACACGAGATGCGTAAAATTGAGATGTATATATATATTATTGAGGACGGACCTATCGCAAATTGAGAAAAAAAAGGAACACAAAATCATGAGAATTTAACTACATTTTGTATGAACACAGGACAAAGGAAGCTTGGGCGATTAACACAGACTTACCCGATTCGGACCCTATCGACTTAGATTTGTGAGATAAAAACTAACTACCGCCCAGAGCCGGAAAGCAGAACATCTTATGGGAGCACATTCGATATTGATGGAAGGGGTGTTTGGATTTACGAGTTGATAGGAGATAGAATTAAGCATCAAGAGACATTCAGATACGTCTTTTGGAACCTGAGAGGGGTATAAAAGATGGAACTCATCAGTCAGGAGGACAGTCAGTCGAGATTTTGAAAACGGAGTTTACGTCGCAGTACTACGTCTTTGGTAGGATTAACAGTGAAAAATCTTTAAGTGTTAAATTTTAAATAAGCCCCTGGACTTAGGAAAATTTTGTGAAAAATACAAGTGCTAGAGTCAGTGAAATTTAATAAGTCAGTTAAATTAAATCAAACAGTGAAAATAAATACAGTTTAAACTCAGTGCTTTAAAAGTAAAGTGAGAAGTGCTAAAAAGTGAATTGTGAATTAATTAAAAATTTAAAAATAATTATTTCATTCAAAGTGAAAACATTCAAATTAAATTTAAGAGTTTGTTATCGTTAATCTAAAGTGAACGTGATCGCGTATTGATATTTAAAAAAATAGATTATAATTTAACGTCAATTTGGTTAAAAAATAATAATAATAGTAATAAATACTTCATCTTAGGTTAAAAGAAACACAAAAACAAAAAAAAAGGATTCGATAATAATAAACGTTTAAACCTTTGTTCTAAAATTAATAGTAAGAGGAAAAAAATTTAATTTATTAAGAAGTTAATTAAAAGTTTGCACAATTCGGAATAAATTTTCTTATCAATTTATATAAAAAGAAATTTAGAATTAATAAATTGTTCAATTAAAATCCATCGTGCGTATAGCGACAGTGTTAAAAGTGTTTGTCGTTCTAACCGGAATTTTAATCATCAGTCTATCATTTCGAAAAAGAATTTGAAACAGCTATCATTCAAAAAGCCTAAACTGGAAAGGTGTTATTAAATCAACGGGATTTCTGAATTAGGATTTCGTTCGGAAGAAAAATTAAATATCAGCTAATTTATACGATTCAAGCGAGAATAAAATATTAAATAGGAATAAATAGTCGAAAAGATTTATTTTGAAATTAGTTGAAAAATACAATTAATTAGGTAGGATTTCTTCATCAAGGTTGTTGTGTACTACCCGACCGGAAATACCTTGACGTGGGTGAGTTTTCCTTTTATAAATAATTTTCAGGTCCCAGGAGACACAGAAGGGCTGTGAAGTGGAAGTATATCAATTGAATATTAAATTAAAACAACAAAACAAAGAATTACACATTAATATATGTATGTTGTATATTTGTATATATATTTATAAATATAAAATAATATATTGTATATAAAGAATATATATATGAGTAATGTAATTATATATATGTATTTTATTTATTAATCGAAGCATCGAAATGGTAGTGATTTTAATACCTACTCATGGACATATCTATATTATTGAAAAAGAAAATATGTATTTATTAATATTCAAGACCATGTAGAATCATATACCTTATATTTATTTATTAATATATGTAATCTTATTTAACATATTTTGATAATCGAGATATGTGTACTTATATATGTATATTTATTCTTCATTTAACCTAGTAAATTTACTAAATTCGGAAAATGAAATAAATAGTTTAACTTCAATAAAGGAATTAAAAATATTTAAATTAACTATGCACAATAAACGGTATCATAACTGAATCAGTAAAGAGGCACAAATGACTTCTAAGGAATTTTAAAATAAACAAATCTCACATTTAGGTTAGTGTGTCAGGAGATGTTTATATTATTTGTTTACAAAACAAAGGATCACTGGAGAATTGGGTCAACCGCATAGTTTGAAAACGACCTTGGCCATAATTAGTTAGTCACAAAGGATTTTATTAATTACCCGAAACAGCTGGAAGATGCGTGTTCTCAAATACTTATCAATCACAAACGACAATTGAAAAATCACGGGTTAGCCAGATTTATATCAAAAAATTACATGAAACATTTGAATACCATTGATTAGATAATCGCACAGTTTTATTAGTTACCTGAAACAGCTGGAAGCTGCGTGCTTACAAATACTTATCATTCACAATCGACAATTGAAAAATCACGGGTTAGCCAGATTTATATCGAATAATTATACGAAACATTTGAATTTTATTGATTGGGTGCTCATACAAAACCCCATCAGTTGCCTGAGATATTTGAGGGTCGAGTACTCTCTAATGTGGCAATCAACCACTTGAAACAATTGGAAAATCACGGGATAGGATGAACAAAAATTAATGTTGAACCCTGGAGGTAAAATTTAAAACAAATACAGTTCATCAATAGGAGGCAGTGGTCGCTCCTACAACAAGACCATTAACCAAACCAAATAGAGATGACGATTCTCTTAAATAAAAACGTCAAAACCAAACAAACAAAAGCTTGGAGTTCGATAGCTCTCCAAAACAAACTATCAAATATGACCTTATTCTACTAGTATTTATTAGTATCACCTTATTAGTACGTATATATTCGGTTACCAGACCTAGAGCTTCGCAGAGTTCTTGGCGCGAGATCCGAGCTCGGGATGCGAGGTAGATAGCCTCGTATTGCGAGTTATAAACCTTTCCCAAACTGTATGTATACATATATTTATTCGTATGTACTGTTTACTGGAGAATGCGGACCTGCATACAGCTTGCATTTAGGTCGGTAGACCACTCTCGCATTCTCTCTTAAACGTGGAATGAGGATTCACGACCCGTAAGTCCACACCAACCGTGAGTATATGATTGTATATAGGACGAAACCGGTTCGCCCTAAGTAAATTGTAGTCCAAGGAGGGGTCGGAATTTGGGGGTATCGAGACCCGAGGGGAAACTTGAAGGCTGCACATGATGACGTGGAAGGCTTTTTGGGACGAGATAACTTAGGTATCAATCAAAGAGCCGTGTCAAAGGATTGTGCAAATTTCTTGTTGACTCACGATCATCTCGTTTACTTGCAGGAGGATTTGGAGCCAAATTATGCCAGCAAATGGGCTATTCCGAGTTCGTCAAATATGCAATTAACTAATTACATTAACCTACTAAATCAATCTTTACATGTACCTTATAGCAGCAGAATCATAAAGGAGTGGCGCCAGACAGACACAAGAGTTTACCAAAATCAAATTTGCTAACAATTAACCATTTGAGTTATATTTAATTACCTGTCCAAATAAACATGTATAATATCTTTTATCAGCGTTTAACTACGACTTTGTTAGGGTGCAGGGAATCAGAAATTACAATAGGAAAGTTAGCTCATTCAGGGAATTCATTTAAGTCTAGGTTTGCAAAGGAAAGACCAATTAAATTGTGAATCTCAACACCTCGATCAGAACCAAGAGGGTTACCACAAAAATGAAAGTAATTAAAATCCTATATCATAAATCAAAAAAATTACACAACGTTTGATGGAATTTAATTACAATATAAATACGGGTATATTTGCGTTCAAGATCGTAAATAACGTATTAATTAGTTAAGTACATATGTCTATAAAGATATATAGTACAAGAGAGCTTTAAGTAGCTTTCTGTAGATATCAAAGAAAAGGGTCCAATTTTCATGGAGGCTTATGTGTTGTAGGGGAGGAATTTTCCATCCCTGCGAACACATATGCAAAGCCTTAGAGAAAAAATTTAAATATCGGTCATAGCCAAGAGAGAAGAAAATTTTATATTGTTTTAAAAAAAAAAAAAAAAAAAGAAATATTTAAAAATTACTCTCACACCCAAAAAGGTGAAACATTACAACTGACAGCCGTGTCCAGGAGGTTCAGGTTTTATAAGTTTTGAGAGAAAAAAAACAAAGTTATTGGTCAACCTATTGCAAAAACGGAGAAAATAATAATAATAAATAGAACGAAATTAATTAAAGAGTTAACAAAACAAAAAAAAAAAAATTATCAGAAAAGTGCGACATTACATAAATATACAGTGAAATTTAAAAATAAATAGATTAACGTAAACAAACAATAAATCCAAAAAGAAAGTGTTAACGAATAAATCTTATAATACAAAAAGTGTCCTTATAAATAAAAATGTGTTAATTCAAATGACCGTGAACTTTAGAGTCAATAAAAATACCTTTCATACGATAGTATAAACAATATGAAAGAAGTAGGTTAATGATGTCATTCACTCGAGAGGAATGCGTTCCGTAAACAAAAACATTGTTTATGTTTTGGGTTCATCGAACAAATCGGAATGTTGATATAAAGCAAGTTTAATAAACAGACAAACCCGAAAAACATCGAACTTATTGGGACATCAAAGAACATCTAAAAATTGATAAGATAAACATCGAGATTTTAAAAAGTCGGAACATCGTTGAATAATACGTATCACTCCGAGGAACAAAAAAATTAAATAACAAACGTCGAGATTAAATAAACAATGACACAAAACGAGATAGCTGGAACAAATATAACATAAACATTGCATTTGGATATCGTGAAGTATTAACGTAAACAATTATTGTTTATCTTATATCCGACCAGCGGCGGGCCGTGGTACTTAACAAATTATTCACAAAGTCAGGAAAAGAAATTATTATTTCATCGCTAGACATTCGACAGAATTATGAGGAGGATAGAAAGGTTTAGAGAAATTAAATTGATTAATGTTTTACAACACCCAATGTACCTTACTAGATATCATTGGTTTTGCAAAAATAATGATTACGAAAAATATAAAATTGATTAATATCAATTGATTAACAAAAAAAAAAAAAAATTTTTTTTGATTAACTTTAATATCATTATAAAACAAAAGAAAAACAATTCTTTTGAGATGTTGGGGTGTAATCTATTATGATCATGTTGTAACATAATAAATGGCGGAAATATTACACCCATATCATGTGATAGATAGATCTATAATAACAATAATATCAAAATAGAAAAGTGTAATTGTATTACATCATAATTACTCATTAGGACCACGTGTTAGATTCAAATGGTCGCGCTACGTGCCGCCAATGTAGATACTTGTTGTAAGAATCACAAATCTCGATAGTCGACAGAGACATTAATGAGGGTGAAACATTTGATGTTTTGTTTTGTGAGGTAAGATTAATCTTACATAATATAATTTACCATATAAACGGGTAAGTTGAAATAACGTAAGATTTACTCATGATAATTTTGTTGACATTCGGATCAGGTTGTTGACTATTAAAACATATTTTAAGACACAGAGAACTCAGTCAATGGATTCGATAAAGAATTCAAGTATAGGCCAAACAAATAAACGTTGTTTTGAAAAGACAAAGTGTTATTTGAGAATTCGAGTTTCAATTTCAAAGAAAAAAAATAAACAATTCGGAGTTGGCTCGAGATTTTAATGTCGTTGACGAATGCTTATGATGGGATATATATATGTGTATATATATACCTATTTAGAGGAAACATCGTGATAGTTATTGAAAAAAAAAATCATGTTAGGTATTTCAAAATCATAATAGAATTTACAAATTTTGCAAATTGAATATAGATTTGAACTCAACGATAAATAAATATGGCAGAGAAAAGAAAACTCGATGACGAGAAGGTAAGACCCGAAACAGTTCCTTTAGGTGATGAACTGAGAGAAATATTCAAACGATCGCGAAAAAGTTCGTTACAAGTCGAGAATTTGAAGGCACGTGAAAATATGGGTCAGTCAGAGGGGGAGGCTAGAACATATTCGGATATCAAACAAGACGAGGGTATACAAGAGAGTGATGTGAAAATCATAAACGAACTTGAAATTTTACAGGAACAGCCAGGTGACAAAACACGGAAAAAAATCTAGAAAAACAAAAAAAAATAGAAAAACGAGAAGGGAAATATTGTTACCAGAGAACTGCGAAATAGTTTAGTGATATTAAAAATAAAATAGATCAATAAATAAAATATAAATAAAAGTGAAAAAGTGCTCGCATGCAACAGACTGCGTTACGTAAACAAACGAAAGCAATTAAACACGATTCATTATGACGGGACAGTGAACCCACAAAATAGGACTCATATTGTTTATAAAACTAACCCTCGCGCCTTTGAGAATATAAACAAAGTAAGAAATTTACGACTTGGATTCAACGCGAAGGAATTTTAAACGTAAACCAACTTGGTCCTTCATGAACGAACGGGTGACACATTAAGATAAACAAAACGAAAAAGGATAAGATAAAAGTGATATCCAGATGAAACGAAGGATAACGTAAATAATCCTTATAGATAAGGATAAACATTGGATAAAGATAAAAGATAAATTATGATTTATCTAACGGGATAAAAGTGTTAGGATTTGCGGACACTTATTATGAAATACAAACATCGGAGCTTAAATCAAGTATAGATCAAACAAATAAGTGTTGTTTTGAAACAACAAAAGTGTTAGTTGTGATTTCAACTTTCAATTTCAAAGAAAAATTACAATTCAGACGGCACCGAGATAAGCCACTTGACAGTGAATGAAAATAAATAAAATGGTCTAGACAAATAATAAACGGAAGCGCGTAGAATTGGAATTTGCAGCAACTGATAACACGGAGCAGGGGTACTCAACAGTTTGGAATTTGAAAAAAAAAATTTTTTCATTAAAGAAAAAAAAGATTGAAGAATAAAACGTCAAGAAAAGCTTGTTGTGAAGAGGGAGGTCTTAGTCCAACCAGGTTGAGGACCACCTAAACACGCGAGTCGAGGGGCGTGTTTTTTTTTTTCCCAGAAAAAAAGAGATTAATTTTGAGTTTATCAAAATTAGAGAAAATTCCATAAAATAAAATCTACGCGAAAAAAAAAAATAGAAAATACAATGTGATTCAAAGTTCAAGGTTGTTAACAATCCAAACAGAATGGAAAGAGAGATAGGGAATAACAGAATGAGGGGGGGGGGAGAAAGGAAATAACAGAATGGAAAGAGAGATAGGGAATAACAGAATGAGGGGGGGGGAGAAAGGAAATAACAGAATGGAGAGAGAGATAGGGAAGGATAGAGTGAGGTAGAGAAAGGAAATAACAGGAAGTGATGTAGGAAAAGGAATAACAGAACGAGGGGGGGAGAAAAGCTAGACTACATTTTGAACACAATTTCGATGTCTAAAGTAGTATACAACGTTAGCCACAGCAAATTGAGTTCAGAGGGGGGAACTGTGATGAAAGGCTTTAAATCACAGTGAAAGAAAAAACAGATAAACCATAGCTGCAAGAAAATATGCAAATTATTTATGAAAAACGGACATACTAACGACATCTGGCGGAGAAAGAATTGATCCAGCTTGCTTGCAGTAGACTCCTGTAATAGTTGAAATTATATCGAGGTTCTAAGACGAAAGCAGAGAGGTCGTAAAATCGTCTAGGACTAGACAGGGCTTCCCCTTTTCTAGGCCTAAAAATAAACAATGAAGGTTGTCAACCAATAGATCTAAACAAAGAGCTATAAAAATTTTGAGTAACCAATCAGTGAACGAAGGGGGGTGTGTCTACGAAAGACAAAGGATTGAACCTTGGACCCGACATTAAAAAAGATAATTAATTGCATTTCCGTTCCCACAAAAATTAGAGGTGAACGCACTATGGCATAAACACTGACGTTCAAGGCGACAAACTCTAGGAAATGTTTACAATAACCGAGACATTTAGGTGATGGCGAACCGTTGAAATCGAGTGCTTTGAAGATTTTACAAATTGAAAAACACACGCACGAAAATGCAATGGAAAATTTATAAACGTGATAGTATAAAAAAGGGACGGGAAAAGCGAAGGAAAGTTACTGGCGGAATTTCAACTGTAGTGCAATTATTTATGATAGAAGGAGGGTGTCATGTTCGATAAAAATCGTACTAAAGAGAGGAGTGAGTGTTGGAGACAATGGAAATTAATCGTTATCAATTTAAGATGAAACGGACATATTGGTAAATCAATTTTGAATGAAAATCTCGCAAAAAAAATAGACATTTTAGAAAAGTGCGGCGATCGAATGGAAGGATAGTACAGGGATTTTGGACTGCTACGAAGGTTCTAGGAAAATGAAAATCGAGTATCAGAAGAAGACAGTAACACTAAATATATAGCGATAGATTAGATTCAGGAAAAGTAGACATTATACATAATTATTAGGTTAGATATATATTAGAGTTACCCAATATTACGGAGGGATCGAACCAAGATAAAAGGTTTGCGGTCTCATGTATATTTTGAAGAATAAACAATCGAAATCCGAACATGATTTTTATTTACGTTAAGGTAATAAACGATTGGAAAAGCGATTAACTTTAACGTTGGTCTTATGAAGTATTTAGATTAGTCAAAAGAGATAAAAATTAATAGGTTTGAAATTAAACTAAATTTACGAGTCTGGTACCAAAATTTTAAACGTAAACAGGTGTCCAGACATATAATTTATGTGAAATCTTGTAAGTGAGGGATGGAGGATGGGGCGGAGATTGGGTCAGGCAATAAAAATGACAGATATCCCAGAGTCTAATTAGGTATATCTCCCATAGAAGTGTGGAAAATTATATATTAATTAATAATAGATGAAGTATGAAATTTTCCTGGAGACCACACACATCGGGAAAAGTGGAGAAAAGATGAAAGAAAGGGTAAAGAACGGAGATAAAGAATAATCCAAGTGGAGAAAAGTGATACAATTCAAATTTATCCGTGAAATAAATAAATACGACTTGGAAAATAACTAGTTAAAGAGTTATGAGAAATGACATAAGAATAAAGAAGAAAATTGTGCAAGAAAACGTCGCGGATAAAAGAAAATCCAAAAGATAAGGAAAAATTCAAATCTGCGGCATTAAGAGAGAAAGTACTGGTGAAAATGGAAAAGCTCATATAGGTGACAATAAAATTGAGTAGAATTTAGATAAATCGAAATTCTAAACTGCATAGTAGGGATTTCAACATGGATTTAGGTATTTTTCACACGAGATGCGTAAAATTGAGATGTATATATATATTATTGAGGACGGACCTATCGCAAATTGAGAAAAAAAAGGAACACAAAATCATGAGAATTTAACTACATTTTGTATGAACACAGGACAAAGGAAGCTTGGGCGATTAACACAGACTTACCCGATTCGGACCCTATCGACTTAGATTTGTGAGATAAAAACTAACTACCGCCCAGAGCCGGAAAGCAGAACATCTTATGGGAGCACATTCGATATTGATGGAAGGGGTGTTTGGATTTACGAGTTGATAGGAGATAGAATTAAGCATCAAGAGACATTCAGATACGTCTTTTGGAACCTGAGAGGGGTATAAAAGATGGAACTCATCAGTCAGGAGGACAGTCAGTCGAGATTTTGAAAACGGAGTTTACGTCGCAGTACTACGTCTTTGGTAGGATTAACAGTGAAAAATCTTTAAGTGTTAAATTTTAAATAAGCCCCTGGACTTAGGAAAATTTTGTGAAAAATACAAGTGCTAGAGTCAGTGAAATTTAATAAGTCAGTTAAATTAAATCAAACAGTGAAAATAAATACAGTTTAAACTCAGTGCTTTAAAAGTAAAGTGAGAAGTGCTAAAAAGTGAATTGTGAATTAATTAAAAATTTAAAAATAATTATTTCATTCAAAGTGAAAACATTCAAATTAAATTTAAGAGTTTGTTATCGTTAATCTAAAGTGAACGTGATCGCGTATTGATATTTAAAAAAATAGATTATAATTTAACGTCAATTTGGTTAAAAAATAATAATAATAGTAATAAATACTTCATCTTAGGTTAAAAGAAACACAAAAACAAAAAAAAAGGATTCGATAATAATAAACGTTTAAACCTTTGTTCTAAAATTAATAGTAAGAGGAAAAAAATTTAATTTATTAAGAAGTTAATTAAAAGTTTGCACAATTCGGAATAAATTTTCTTATCAATTTATATAAAAAGAAATTTAGAATTAATAAATTGTTCAATTAAAATCCATCGTGCGTATAGCGACAGTGTTAAAAGTGTTTGTCGTTCTAACCGGAATTTTAATCATCAGTCTATCATTTCGAAAAAGAATTTGAAACAGCTATCATTCAAAAAGCCTAAACTGGAAAGGTGTTATTAAATCAACGGGATTTCTGAATTAGGATTTCGTTCGGAAGAAAAATTAAATATCAGCTAATTTATACGATTCAAGCGAGAATAAAATATTAAATAGGAATAAATAGTCGAAAAGATTTATTTTGAAATTAGTTGAAAAATACAATTAATTAGGTAGGATTTCTTCATCAAGGTTGTTGTGTACTACCCGACCGGAAATACCTTGACGTGGGTGAGTTTTCCTTTTATAAATAATTTTCAGGTCCCAGGAGACACAGAAGGGCTGTGAAGTGGAAGTATATCAATTGAATATTAAATTAAAACAACAAAACAAAGAATTACACATTAATATATGTATGTTGTATATTTGTATATATATTTATAAATATAAAATAATATATTGTATATAAAGAATATATATATGAGTAATGTAATTATATATATGTATTTTATTTATTAATCGAAGCATCGAAATGGTAGTGATTTTAATACCTACTCATGGACATATCTATATTATTGAAAAAGAAAATATGTATTTATTAATATTCAAGACCATGTAGAATCATATACCTTATATTTATTTATTAATATATGTAATCTTATTTAACATATTTTGATAATCGAGATATGTGTACTTATATATGTATATTTATTCTTCATTTAACCTAGTAAATTTACTAAATTCGGAAAATGAAATAAATAGTTTAACTTCAATAAAGGAATTAAAAATATTTAAATTAACTATGCACAATAAACGGTATCATAACTGAATCAGTAAAGAGGCACAAATGACTTCTAAGGAATTTTAAAATAAACAAATCTCACATTTAGGTTAGTGTGTCAGGAGATGTTTATATTATTTGTTTACAAAACAAAGGATCACTGGAGAATTGGGTCAACCGCATAGTTTGAAAACGACCTTGGCCATAATTAGTTAGTCACAAAGGATTTTATTAATTACCCGAAACAGCTGGAAGATGCGTGTTCTCAAATACTTATCAATCACAAACGACAATTGAAAAATCACGGGTTAGCCAGATTTATATCAAAAAATTACATGAAACATTTGAATACCATTGATTAGATAATCGCACAGTTTTATTAGTTACCTGAAACAGCTGGAAGCTGCGTGCTTACAAATACTTATCATTCACAATCGACAATTGAAAAATCACGGGTTAGCCAGATTTATATCGAATAATTATACGAAACATTTGAATTTTATTGATTGGGTGCTCATACAAAACCCCATCAGTTGCCTGAGATATTTGAGGGTCGAGTACTCTCTAATGTGGCAATCAACCACTTGAAACAATTGGAAAATCACGGGATAGGATGAACAAAAATTAATGTTGAACCCTGGAGGTAAAATTTAAAACAAATACAGTTCATCAATAGGAGGCAGTGGTCGCTCCTACAACAAGACCATTAACCAAACCAAATAGAGATGACGATTCTCTTAAATAAAAACGTCAAAACCAAACAAACAAAAGCTTGGAGTTCGATAGCTCTCCAAAACAAACTATCAAATATGACCTTATTCTACTAGTATTTATTAGTATCACCTTATTAGTACGTATATATTCGGTTACCAGACCTAGAGCTTCGCAGAGTTCTTGGCGCGAGATCCGAGCTCGGGATGCGAGGTAGATAGCCTCGTATTGCGAGTTATAAACCTTTCCCAAACTGTATGTATACATATATTTATTCGTATGTACTGTTTACTGGAGAATGCGGACCTGCATACAGCTTGCATTTAGGTCGGTAGACCACTCTCGCATTCTCTCTTAAACGTGGAATGAGGATTCACGACCCGTAAGTCCACACCAACCGTGAGTATATGATTGTATATAGGACGAAACCGGTTCGCCCTAAGTAAATTGTAGTCCAAGGAGGGGTCGGAATTTGGGGGTATCGAGACCCGAGGGGAAACTTGAAGGCTGCACATGATGACGTGGAAGGCTTTTTGGGACGAGATAACTTAGGTATCAATCAAAGAGCCGTGTCAAAGGATTGTGCAAATTTCTTGTTGACTCACGATCATCTCGTTTACTTGCAGGAGGATTTGGAGCCAAATTATGCCAGCAAATGGGCTATTCCGAGTTCGTCAAATATGCAATTAACTAATTACATTAACCTACTAAATCAATCTTTACATGTACCTTATAGCAGCAGAATCATAAAGGAGTGGCGCCAGACAGACACAAGAGTTTACCAAAATCAAATTTGCTAACAATTA
Source organism: Hesperophylax consimilis (assembly GCF_061612785.1). Classification (NCBI taxonomy): domain Eukaryota; kingdom Metazoa; phylum Arthropoda; class Insecta; order Trichoptera; family Limnephilidae; genus Hesperophylax; species Hesperophylax consimilis. The sequence goes on along the minus strand of NC_142837.1, from coordinate 37,457,770 downwards.
ACCATTTGAGTTATATTTAATTACCTGTCCAAATAAACATGTATAATATCTTTTATCAGCGTTTAACTACGACTTTGTTAGGGTGCAGGGAATCAGAAATTACAATAGGAAAGTTAGCTCATTCAGGGAATTCATTTAAGTCTAGGTTTGCAAAGGAAAGACCAATTAAATTGTGAATCTCAACACCTCGATCAGAACCAAGAGGGTTACCACAAAAATGAAAGTAATTAAAATCCTATATCATAAATCAAAAAAATTACACAACGTTTGATGGAATTTAATTACAATATAAATACGGGTATATTTGCGTTCAAGATCGTAAATAACGTATTAATTAGTTAAGTACATATGTCTATAAAGATATATAGTACAAGAGAGCTTTAAGTAGCTTTCTGTAGATATCAAAGAAAAGGGTCCAATTTTCATGGAGGCTTATGTGTTGTAGGGGAGGAATTTTCCATCCCTGCGAACACATATGCAAAGCCTTAGAGAAAAAATTTAAATATCGGTCATAGCCAAGAGAGAAGAAAATTTTATATTGTTTTAAAAAAAAAAAAAAAAAAAGAAATATTTAAAAATTACTCTCACACCCAAAAAGGTGAAACATTACAAGTCTCAGTAGAGGTAAAGTTACAAGGAGTAAATCGATAATTGTTTTTATTTTGGCTATATAATATTTATGTATGTACAAACTGATTAAATGTAAATTGACGATTTCCAGAAAATTAATAAATAAATATAGATTCTATAAATTGCGTGTAAATTTGTGCTGATCAGTAGAATCCTAAATATAACTAAAATAAATTAGTTTCTTACTGAAAATTGAAAAAGCTCTTTTCTTGATGGGAAGAAAAAAAATTTAAAAAAATTGACATGGATAATTAAGATTATTACGAATCTAAATATTTACCTGCTTTAAAACCTTCTTACGAAAAAAAAGTTTTTGTAAATATTGGTGTGGTTGATTTTTCTGATTTGGCAGCGCATGAGCACGCTCTGGCGGAATAAAATGGTTCCATCAAACACGACGACCATCTTGACAAGATTGACTGGACCTGGAACCTACAAACAAATTTACAGACGGAAGAAATGCAGGTCTAATCTGGTCGAGTTGAAACAGGACTTCTCCACGCCCAGTCAATTACAAAATATTTCCGATTTTTATGATACCGGCATGAGCGTAGTATGGTAGTCGACAGAACGGTAGTCGACAGACGTATAAAAGTTACCTTCGGAGCAGCTCAGGAACGCATTACGTAAATCGCCATAACCATTTGTCTCCCATCGATCTAAAATCACAGTCCCAACAATGAAACGGCTTTATAACCACTGAACACAATACGTCGAAACGACCCTTAAAAATACTACCAGTAAAACTCAATTTCTAAAAATTTGCGAATGCAATGTTGCATTTATGCGGTCGTGAAAAGTTAAAATTCACATATGGAATCTGCGTCATATTGTCATTCTTGATGGAATGGACCGGGTTATAAATTTGTAGATACATTTTAAGAAATTCTTTCTGAAATGCTGCACTAAAAGTTTAACGTCTTTATACTGTCTGCAGTTAGGAGTCTAATAAAATTGACAATTTCTTTAAAACTTATAATCGAAACAGATAAGAGATAAACCGACTTAAGTGTCATATTTAAATTTACCGCCAATTTTTACATTCGAATTTTAGTAAAAATTGATTATCCGGTTAAAAACGGGATTGCAGGCCTTTAATGAATGAATTTATTGGTTTCCTGTTAAACTTTTACTAAAATTACCACGATGTCAGAACACACATGTTGATAAAAATTCTAATATTTTCTTATAATTTATATATTCTCAACGCGAACGCAGGTGCATGAACACGTATTCAGGTGTATTAGCAATTTACTAAAAGTTTATCAGGAAACGGCCTGCAATCCCGTTTTTAACCGGATTAACAATATTTTGAGCACTTAACAAATTAGCAATACTCATTTTTCTCCGTGTAGTGGCGCAGACCCATCAAAAATCCCGGTTATTTTTTTGTAATAGTAGGAATTATGAAGCTGAAGTATTTATAAAAAATATTTGCCATTTCAAATGACGAAATTTACCTTTCGAATGTGTAAACTTGAAAAATTACGACATCTATCTAAGCGTCATCTGTCAAAAATTTAAACACAAGAAATACCTATTCAAATAGAGTTATTAATTAATACATTTTTTGGTTATTAAATCGTAAAATCATTTTGATTGAATTGAAAAAATATCACTTCTCCTATATGATTAATATTTTATCAGTTCGAATTTTGAAAATTTATTGTTTGTTACACATCACGTACAAACATCATTACATTACTTACCCATGCACTGAAAACTGAAATTGGTATGTTTAATAATTTAATAATTCGTGAATCAAACTTTGAACTTCAATATCTCAGTTTCAAACAAATGGCAGATGGAACCTTTTTGTTCTGAGGAAACGTTTTACTGAAATGTATTTTTGTCATATTTGAAATTCCCCCTTTTCTCAATTGTTTCTGATATCCAATTGTTTTAACTAAAGTTCTATCAGTCCATATCATACTACCATTGATATTCGCAATATCTCTCAAAATCTCTCTATTATTTGCTAGCCTACCTTAGTTTTGAACATGGAGGGGCAAACTCATATACCAGAGATATCTCTTGGATAACTCTATAAAATCTATGTTCTCTAACACTAGAGCCTACTATGCTACGTAGCTTGAACTATCACAAAATCTCTGATGCTAGAAATCTATCTGCTAGCCCACTTCAGTTTTTAACACGGAGGGGCAAACCTATCTACTAGAGACATTTCTTGGATAACTCTTTAAAATCTATGTTCTCTAACACTAGAGCCATCTATGTTACGTTGCTCGAACTAACAGAAAGTAGAATAAAATTATTTGAACCAGTTCTCCTATTATTTGACCACTAGGGTTGAAACGGCCCAGACAACTCGTTGAAACCGTTATTGGTCTTCGGAAATTCCGGATCTATTTCGGTAATTTATCGGCCGGGTAAATTACACCCCTGCATTGTTCAACCCTTTCACGGTATTTTGCCAGAGTGAGCCACTGTTATATATTGCGGCCAATTAATTATTCAGGTGGGGTTAGGTTCTCCTATAATTATCCCATTAAGATTCTTCCACGTTTTTATGTGTGGACCGCTCTAATAGTGTTAGCTAGAAAATCTACGTCCTAATAAATCGGTTTACATTGATTATCAAAATACTTTATTTAAAGTTTTTATTCTAGATAAAAGAAAATTACATTTCCACTTATTTAACTAGAAATAACTAACACATTACACATAAATAAATCACGTAACAATATTATTCACTTTCAGTGTTTTGTGATTGAGTATAAAAGTGAACATTTTTTTAAAATGTACCTCTACTTTTGTCATTTTTAATTTTGTCTGGAAGGCAAATATATATGTTGCCACCCTCGTAACCAATGGATTGCTTGCCATAGTGAGTATGTATGGTGATTAAATGTATGTTATCGTTTTGCCGTGTAAAATGTGTGTGTACTTGGGACGTTTAATTGAGTTCTGTATTTGTATGTATGAGTTTATTATTTATTTTGTAAATGTATAAGGAGATGTACGGGACGTGTTTGTCTGTACAAGAAAAGACTGTAAATAATACACACCGGCACACATCAGCCCTCAACCTGGGTAATGATTCAAATAAAACACCGTGAGGTGTTCTATCCAAACCATCATAAAAGAAAGACGATTCAAATCAAAATTCACATTTTAATTAGATGTATTGTACTGGTATACAGAACGTACAAAGGGGTGTGGTTTATAGGTGCTTCCTATTTCTTACGTGATGGAGGAATAGAAGCGATTACAGCTTTCAGTTGACACTCAGAAATTGTAAGAACAGATCGCGTTGTTAACGGCTATGTCGATCCTACTAGTTTTAAAACTTGAATCCTTCAATATTTTGTTTCGATGGGCTATTTATATTATCTCCTACAAGCGTTCGTGTGACGTCAACGTCAGCTTGCAAAAACATGTTTACTTTTTCAAATGCAGGTGTTCAATATTCATTTTTGCGGCTTGAATCGCCTAGTAACAGATTATTATTGATGCATTTTTCAACTGGTAAATATTATGATATGGAAAAAGGGGTCATCAAACTCGCAGGTGTGCAGATTTAGTCGCAATTGAAATTAAATGCCAAAAAATCATTTTTCATGTTCGATACAGGAGACATGTATTATATTCATATGATTTTATTAATGTTCACAATTTTGTTTCCATATATAATTTTTTTACCATACTTACTCCGGTTGTCTGCGCGTCTTGCGTATCTCTGGTTCAATGAACTCAAATTTTCTTTTAATTTAAGTTTAATTTTTGAAGATTCAGACAAGCCATAATGTATCTAACTATATAATACTGTCATTTTCGAAAATTAAACTGAGTTAATAAGACTATGCAGTGATTTTTCACAGGTCTACGAGAGTATTATACATAATTCCTTCATTTCTACGTTAGTATCACGTACAATGAAACGTTTTGAATAATAGTTCACCAATCGGGCTAATTTATTTCGTGAAAATTGCTAAACATATAGCAATTGCTAAAGCCATTTCAAGCAACAATCAAAAACTCTAGAACAGTTAGCTCGTGTCTTGAAACAATTCTAAAAACGCTTATTTTTAGATTAACTTAAATATTTATGCTCTCCATAAAACCACAAATTGGGGTAAATGTAAGTGTAAAAGGACATGGGGGTAGTTTTACAATCTTATTACACGTAAAAATATCAATTGTCTGTAAGTGTAATGGACGTATGTCGTGATGCATGAAAGATACTTTGGTGTATGAAATATATAGCATGATTATGCCAATTTTTTAAATGGGTATGTCTTCTGTTGTTTCTTATCTTTTAACAGTAGCTTATTTCTAATAAACATGTACTATTAACGTATAAATAGTGTATCTACCCTCCATTAATATTATTCTAAATCGACTCATCATTATAATACACTTGAGCATCCACATAAAAGAGGAACCAGTCCATTACAAAGTGACCCAGTCAGTAGTCACCACAGTAATTGACTCTAAAAATACGATGGTCAATGCAGATTACTTGAGAAATTGAGTCGCTCTTTCGATTAGCGTGTTCTGATAATCAGAATAATACAATAAAAAGGTATAGAGGTCAACATAAAAAATCAGTTGAGTTTTTTCATATCAAACATTGAAAAAATTCTGGCCAGCCTTTTTTAGTTTTATAACAAAGCTTTTAAACCGGTGAAGTCAAAAAATATACAATCAAATCAAAATTACGGTCAACATTATCTACAAGATTCAATAATTCCCTGAAATCCGCAAAAAGGAACAATCATCTCGACGTGATTTATTCTGGAGTCCTCATTTGAAATTCCCAAAGGCCGAGGATTACAATTGAAACGTTCCCACATATTTTTATGCCGTATTGGCGGTCAATGGCGGGTCTGAATTCTATTCCCCGTGCATTATTCATGAGTTGAGCTCCAAGGAGGGGAGATGTGGAAAGGAGTCGAAATTTGCCGCTCGAGTGTGAAAGACGGTGAAACGTTAAATGCTGAGGAGTCTATTGCCGAAATCTCATCATTATTAAATCTATATGTAAACAAATAAATCTAAATAAAACAGAACTAGATAGAAAATTTCTGTCTTATTGGGACTACGCTTCTAACCATTGTTTGTCTTGTTCATTTCATGTTTCGTAGAGATTTATTTATATTATCTTCTCCTCCAATGATTAAATATAAAAATAATATTACAAGCAATAGTTAGTCGCCTAAAATATCCATACAAATTGAAAATATCTACCGAATTAAGATAAGCAATCCGAATAAGCAGTAATTGGAAGTAAGGAAGAACCGAATAAGCAGTAATTTTTTATTGAAGTACTAGTACATATTGAATTATTTGGCGTGTCGGGAATAAGCTGACGTAGCTAATTAGTCCAGAACACCTGACCGGACATCAGAAGGTGCGGGTTCAGTTCCCGGCGGCGGCATTTATTTTTACTCGAGAGATATTTTCATTTTGTATGGATATTTCAGGCGACTAATTATTGCTTATAATAATTTGTGCTTAATCCTTGGTGCTTTTCATAAAAAAACCTTGTCTTATAAACATTAGTTTATCATTAAAAAAATGATGAATAAATATAACATTGATGGGTACAACATTCTACGGGAAGAGTACACAGCAGCGATCTCACATAGCAGCAGATTGACACCAGTCTCCAGCACCGCGAGGGGCCGAGCTATACAAAAACTGAATCATTCTGTTCCTGTCTTTCCAAGGTTAGGTTGAAACCTTGCGTGGGGTTTCCGCTTTCGCCCACCACCTTCTACTTTAAATATCAATATAAAATTTATGAGTTTAAACCAAAGATATTAGAAGAACGAGATATGCTATGTTGGCCGCCGGACCGTAGCCGGAGTACTACTTAATTAGGGTACTTTGAACGGTATCGGGACGTGTACGCACAGAAATCTGTTCTATGTATTAGTGCGGATACCTTAGCGCAAGCGAAGGTGTGCAGTAGTATTGGTGAACAAAACCGGCGACACTCGGCAAAACAATTCCACTCAGTACGAACTACTCATAGCACATCTCGTTCTTCTAATATCTTTGGTTTAAACAATTGTAAATATATCTTTAAGTAACTTTGATGGCGTTCTTACTTGATATCATTTACACATCAAAAGTTATTCAAATAATATAAATTATATATTTATATATTTGTAAGTTATATCATATAGCGAAGGGCTCTAAAATATAAATGTAAACATGTTGTATGAGTACAATGGAGAGGGGGAATTTCGGCTATTTAAGCAAATAATTAATAATTTCTGTCAGGAATATATTCATGGTTCACATAATATAAAAATTAAGAAATTGACTCGTTTTACCACACAATAAAATAAAAACCGAAGCGGCCAATTTAACCAGTTCTACTCCTCCCCGGGGTCAAAATGGATTATAGTAAGAAGCAAAAAGAGCTCCTTCACAAAGAAATATTAAAACATATCATTATTATTAATTACATTTATTGGTATAAGTCGGTTAAGTGGGAGCTTGCGATTTAGTCATCATTAAGGCGATGCACTACGTAGTAATGCAAAATCATGTGTTTTTGGTTTGAAAATTTGGTCGCCTAGAAATGTTTCAGAAGCTTTAATTAAATACTGGGAGTAGAATACATCTTGGCCTTTGAAATAATCGAGTATTTTTTACATAAGTCTTTTTATAAGCCCAGAAAAAAATAATGTATAGGGTCTATGAAAACTGCTTTAAAGTTCAAAATCTCCTACTTACGAACCCATTTTCGGTTATAATTTTATTGTATAATGTGGAAAATTAAGTTATTTATAAAATGATCGGAAAAAAATTAAATATTTATGCCTGAACATCCACAAAATAAAATAAAAGGCACTTTTTGGCCATGTTTTTTTCTTGCATAAATCAAAACAGGCGGATAGTGTTAAGCGGGAATTTAAACCTTATCGCCATCTACGTAAGGGTTGTTATTGATAGCGGCTCAATTTAAAATATTACACGACGTAGTGCATCGCCTTAACTACCGAACACAAAGAAGTCTCTTTAAAATACAAAAAACGTATATTTAAATTAATCGAGCTGTGCAGACACGTCCTATCACCATGTTGCATAAGGAACAGTGGGACACACAGACACTGAAGACTGGCGGTACTTAATTTGTTTAGGCAGATACCATACAGATTTATGGGGGTGTCCCGTTATGCCCTATTATCCCGTTTTGTACTTCTTCACTTTTATTAGACAAACGTTTTTTTTAATTTTTTTTTATAGTGAATACCTCACAAGAGTCCCAACTGCTCCCGTCTGGAGCTAGTGAGACTATGGCATCCCCAATTGGGGGATGTTGTGAGGCTGAAGGTAAGTGGGGAAGGGAAAGAGGAAGGTGGGGAAGTACCTGGCTATTCAGATCTAGTCACTAAACACGGCTAAAGCCATTTGGAGCAACGTTTCAATTCTGAATGGTGGTCTTACACCAGGGCGATACTGGTAGTATCTTCCACTCTGGAACGTGCCGCAAATAAACTATATATTATTTTAATTAATTAATTGTGTTATACAAATTAATCAAATAAAATTTATTGGCGCACGCCGGGTTCGAACCCGCGACCTTCGGAATGGCAGTCCAATGCGTTACCACTGGACTATGCCGGCCGTAAGATAATTTTTAAGATAAAAAATAACATACATTTTTTTAATTTCTGTCAAAATGTTACTGTGCAGTCAGTCGGGAGGTCAAGCATATTATAGTTTTTTGTCAGCATGATTTTTTTTTTCAAAACTTCTCATGGTGGACACTTCCGGGACTATTTTGTTTAGGGAGTTATATATATTTTATGTGTCCCGTTATGCCTCGGTATTCCGTTTTATCCCCTCTTCCCCTTTATTAAAGGGTAAAGTGCACAAACTTCGGGAGGTGATTCCACATGATGGTAGAAGTAAAAAAAGATCAAGTTTTTTCTGAATTTCATTGTTTTATCCATAAATAAATAATAAATAAATATTGGACAATTTTTATAGCGCCGCTTTTGTGAGTTATCACCTCAGGGGCGCTTTACAGTTGATGCAGGTATTAAAAAAATATATAAATATTACCAAAATAAAGTGAAGTTAAGTAAAGTAAAATGAAGAACAGGAACAGGTGACATGAAGATAGAAGATGGAGACTCTGCATCAAGAATCCTAGGTGGTGAAGAAACTGGACCAGCTGCTGCAGCGAAAGAGTCCACCAACAGTGCCAACACGAGGTTCGTCATCCATCCAGGTATGTGTCTGCTGCTAATAAAGCGCTGACACAATATCCTCACATAGAAAACAGACCTCGGCAGCACCGCTGTGACGTTCGACGAAGATAGAAGATGGAGACTCTGCTGCAAGAATCCTAGGTGGTGAAGGAACTGTACCAGCTGCTGCAGCGAGAGAGACTACCGTGCCCAGCAACAGTGCCAGCACGAGGTTCGTCCGTTCATCCGTTCAGGTATGTGTCTGCTGCTAATATAGCGCTGACATGTGTTCAAAATTTTAAAATTCAAAATCCTTGCCAGAAAACTACCTTAAACCGTAGGTATACATATGTATATATATACATTTATTTAATTTTTTAAATATAAAAAATCTATAAACTTCAGTTGTTTCTGGCACAATTTTGAAGGTCCGCCATATTATAGTTTTTTGTGGGCATATTTTTTCCGAAACTCCCACCTCATAGGTGTCATTGAAAATGTTTAAGGGTTGGGTGTCACCCAAAGCATCGGGAGTTCGATTCCTCAGCTGGCTAAGTCCTCCATCACGTCACAAGCAACATTTTCCAATTACTGTGGTGGTAGTAGGAGATTTCCAAATGTTATCAGATTATTGGTAACCCGGGAATGTTTGTTTTATCAAGTTTCAATCTTATTTAAATGAATGTATACAAACCTAAATTATGATTTTATGGAATGTTCGAGAATGTTTATAACCTCCCCACATTTCAGAATAAAGACCGTATGTTGAATATTGAATATTTGAAATAAATTTAAATTTAAGAAGTGATAAACACACAATGGTTCGTTTAATAATGAACATTTAGTTATTCATGTATGTATGAATGGCAAATCACATTTCGTTTCCTGTACTAGGGAAATCGCAGCGTATAACACACAATCCGCTGGAGAATACTATCAACAAAAGCATCTGTCACAAAGATGTTGGAAATTCTAAAAAGATCCTTAAATTGGAATTTCCAATTCCGATGTGTCAAGTTGCTGAAAGGAAAAAAGTTCGAACGAGAGGAAGCTTTTATTCGGATTTCAGGTGAAAAAGTTTTCAACGTCTCACGCTTTCCCAGAATTCTTTTTCTCTTGGCTGGTCAAGAATACTAAGAAAATATGTTATGCTAACAGTAATTGGCGGACGAAAGCTTGGTGAGTATTGTAAAAGCTTTTAAAATTTTATCAAAACGATTTTTCCTTTGAGAGTAAGGTCAACAGGAAATCAAATAGTATTGAGTCTCTTTATTCGAATTTGAATGAAAATTAATTTAATAATCTGAATATTTATCAGCATTTTTTAGATGAAGGGAGATGTATAAATCATATGATTTAAATGAAATTTCGCTAAAAAATCGCTGTGAAAGTTAAAATGACGCTGCGAAAACAAGGCTCAGCAAATGTTCAACTGTTTTTACCAGTAGAATAATCAGGTTGTCAAGTTTTCGCTTGCTTTAACTTTTAACAAATTGGTTTTTGATAATGGTCGTAAAAGTCTGGTCACCCCAGCTTGCGGTAAAAAGGCGTTTTCAAAACAATTTTTAGCACTTTCCTTTCTTTTTAGACGGGATGTATCGTTTCTTTTATCAATTTAGTCTCGTCATTTTCTCCTGTTCTTCTTTATAGCAGGCCCGGGTGAAGTGATGACAGTAATGATAAGCGAACAGTTTGTCTGCTATTATAATCTTCGCCAAATATTCTATAACAAAGCTTTTGCTTTAATTTCTTAAGTTAAATAAAACAAACGACAATAAGACAATACTGTTATTAAATAAAACCAGAACATTAACGACGTAAGTAAAGCAGCTGTGCGCCCTGGTGTAATTGACAGACCTGCAGTTGAAATTTGCCCTATCAAATCTTTAAAATAAATCGTAACGACGTAAGTGATGATGTAGTGTAAAAACAAATATTTTGAGTGCGGCCTGGCATGATGGACGGACTTACGGTCGACTTTGCCCCAGCAGGCCTGGAAAATCGATTTTTTCGTAGGTTTCATTTTATTTATTTTTGGTAAGCTTATCACTCAAATCTCAAATGTTTCTAGAGGGATCCCTCGAGAAATTACTAATCTATCAAATATGGTGCTTACCCCTAATTTTATAGTTGAAAAAGAAAAAAATTAAATCATTTTACATAAAAAATTTTAAACTTAAGGTACCGTTTTTAATAATCATAAATATAAATAACATACATCCATATGGATCCATCTAGAATTCCTTCGTCAGACATAATTAAAATGTAAGCGTCGGGCAAACCCCTTGTTATAAAAGCCTTATGTAGCCTTAACTCCGACAGGGCCGGTCCTGAGCCAAACGGCGCCTGGCGCTAGTAAAAACCTCAAGGGCGCTATTTTAGGTGTTAGATATTATCAGCACCTTGGCTTCTTGACTTCTTGGCGCCTTGGCAAGTCGGCGCTGGTCGGTCTGTCCACTGCTATGGTGCTGCACATGACTGACCATTTTCCACACAGCATTCCGAAATTTGCGTCAAGGCCTATATAAGTATTCAAGCTTCTTGACTTCGAAATTATAAATTCGTATTCGTTTCACAACGCACAAACGCTGACGCTATTATAAAACACTAAGACTAGTCTAAAGTGTACTGGAGTCAAATTCAATCATTTGGGCCCCACACAAACTAACATACATTAAAAATGTCCACAAGAAATTTATAAGATTTCTTATTTTTTGCGTCTCTATGGATATTAGGTCTATACCCATTCATTATTATCCTGTGCATGACCAATTACCACTCCTTAGAGACACGTAGAGGTATTGCTCTGATTAAATAATTCTATATTTTTCTAAGCGGTTACATATCTAACAATGAGATTCTTGCTCAAATGCATTTGTTTGTACCAGAGTTTCACTCTCGAGGACTTCGCATAACCTCCTTTACTGTAGAGCGAGCCGCACCAATTTGTGAATGAACTCACACGTGGGGAGGGACACGTACTTCCTAAATGTAGTTGATCAAAAGATCAATATATTTTTCATGTTCTACAATGTTCCATGTTCTGCGCTGTTTTTGAGGAATGAAAGGAATTAACCTTGTACGCATTCACCAGTTTGTTAACTGTACAAAAATTTTAGTGTGTAAATTTTGAGTCTCTCTTCCCAAGAAATGGGTAAAGTAGGATTTCATATCCAGTGAAAGCCGTATAATCTGAAGAATGTTTACAATAAAATTTATCATTTGTGTAATCTACGTGGAAATCCACTAATTTTTAAGGCAATAAATAAAATAGTGCTTTTTGTTTTTTTTCCTTTTAAGAATATGAAATAAATAAATTCATATATTTATTTATATTCCCCCAAAAGTTTTAATTAATAGTTCTATGAGCAGTAGCATTTAATAAATAAATTTTAAAAAATGCTGAAATAACTAATTACGTAAGTCGGTACTAAAATACGTACCTATTTTATAAAAAAAAATGATTAACTGAATCTTAACGACTACCACCTTGAACCGGAGACGTACAAACAAATTTACAGAGAGACGAAAAGAAAGAAGGTCGTGTTAAAACAGGACTTCGCTACGCTAAGTCAAAAATCATATTTTTTTTTGAAAATTCAAGCACCCTGGTTACTGTTAATTGCAATAAAACTTTGCAGCTAAATACGTTCATTAAAACATTTTACCGCTAGCCAAAATGATATATCGTACCCAAGCGCTTAATTCAATTCATAATGATATTCCGTCCATTTATCACTTATCGCGATTTTATACTAATTGCTTTTGACCGCATGTCCATTTTATCGTTGGATCGCAGGTAATGTGGATTATTATATCATACGATAATTTTAAATAATATTTAGGATTTACATAAACTGTTAATCAACAACGGAGTAGATAGCGTAGTACAAACACATAATATTATTATGAACTACAAAATTATTGCCAAATAAAGTGTAGCTACGTTAATAACGTACGAAGTAATCGATAGTTTAAGTATACAAGGAAGAATTTTTAAAATTAAATATTTTCCTTAAAATAGATTGAAGTAAAACACTTTATGCAGATGATCACCACGATAGCAAAAGGTCCAAACTAATGTTAGCAGATCATAAAATAAATGAAATCTTCAAAGGCTTGATGTTTCGATGATTTCGTCATCGAAGTATCTAAGGAAATCTACGGAAGTACAACACAGATGGCTCTGAAAATTATTTAGGTTTTAAATATAAGTAAAAAATTGGTTTTGCATTAAAAGGTTATTATGTCAGTAAGTATCGAGGTGAGGTGACAAGTTGTGGATTCCTCATTCATTACAGACGGAGCTTTTAAGAAGGAAACCATTCTCGTGTATGAAGTGCAGTTTTAAAATTCCAGCTGCAGATTACGTGCTGCAAAAGTCCAAGAATACCATTTTCGTATTCTGGGTGTAGTTTTAATAAAAGTTGTGGATTTGCACGAGAATTCATTCTTAAATTCAAACCAGTTGTGTGTTCAGAATGTAAAGATAGAATTACCGTTGTGGATCAACCTGCAGACGCATTTCGAAAGAAACCATTCTCGTTTTTGAAGTGCGGTTATAAAATTCTATTTGCGGACTATGTGCTGTAAAAAGTCGAAAGAAACCATTTTCGTGTTCTGGATGTAGTTTTAGTTCAAGTTCTAGGTGTAGTTTTAGTTAAGGAACTTGTACAAGATGTAACTCTTTAGTTAAAACTGGATTTGGGATCAGAATGTTCAGTTGTGGATTCATCTACTGTCGTATTTTGAAGGAAAATATGATCGTGTTCGGAGTGCAGTAATGAAATCTAAGATGCAGACTGTGTGCTGCAAAAATCAGAGAAAACCATTTTCATGTGCGCATAGTGAAAAAATTGAAAACTGGGGACTCGCAAAAAGATTCAGATCTTAAGTTAAAAGCAATTTTATCTTTCGAATGATTTGTTAAGCTGACGTATAAAGTCTAGTTTCACACCATATGCAGCAAAGTTCAAAAGAAAACCATTTGCTTGTTCGAACAACGATTAACGATTATGAAGCTCATGGACTCTTATGCAGAATACTCTTAAGTTTAAACCAGTCATGTTTTAAACGCAACTAAAAATTCGATTGGCCGACTTATCCGCAGAGGGTTCAAGGGAAACCATTCTCGCGTTCCGAGTGCATTAATACATTTCTAGTAGCTAGTTTTTTCCATTTTTTTATTCGAAGAATTCTTAACAAATGTGCGGCCACCAAAAGTGTGGTTTGCGGGTGATACTACAAACATTCAAATGGCCTTCGATGACAAAAAGGTTTCCCACCCCTGAAAAAGCATAATTATGGTACTTGAAGAAATTTTAAAAACTTTTATCTTTATCATTCTGAGATAATTTCTAAAAACGAAGGTAACTGAGTTATTATAACTATATGATATGCTAAGTAACTTAGTTTTTATAACTGGATTGATCGACTGCAATTGAAAACATCAGTCGAAATAAATAAATAAATTAAACAACATACATTGATACCTAAGAGTGGACTGTTTTAAGAATGTTTTTTAGATATTTATAATGTACTTTATAATCTAAAAGTAAATTTGGTGTGTTACCTATTTAGTAAAAAAATAAGGATGTTTAATTTTTTTTTTAAATTAAAATGGTTGTATTTCTATAATGTTTTTTTTTTCAACAAAAATGCATAAAAAAATAAATTTTTCATTTAATGCTAATTTCACATATTATTACACTTTATTTGTATTATCCCGACTACCATACTAGATTAATAATACCATAATTTGAAAGGAATTAATTATATGAAAAAAATATGAATACTTCGAACACCCAAATTTAAACAAATTTTTAAAAAATTAATTTAAATTAAATTTTTTTGTTTTCTTCAGTGATAATGTACTAGTATTGTTTTCATTTTCACATATTTCCTACATTTATTTTTGTAAACATGTTGTTGTAGCAGACATCCAATACAGGCTGATTTGTCTTATATAAATAATAATTCAAATTATGTATGTATTGGTTACAGAACTGTCGATTTCGCCGTTACAGAACTGTCAAATTTTATATTTATGTGAATGTAAAAATGTGAATGCTGCAGACGTATAAGTGAAGGACCACTTATAAAATACACGCATGTGTCTCAAAAAAATAAGCACCCACTTTAGGTGACATAAGACTTGAAGTTTTGTTCTACGCTCACATTTAAATTGTTTATGATGAAAGTATTATTAAAATCTCAAATATTTCTAGAGGGATCCCTACAGATATAAGTTACATATATTTAAGATTAATAAAAATAGGACCTTACCATTAAAATATTTTATTAAAAACGGTTTAAAAAGTTTTTCAACTATAAAATTAGCGGTAAGCAAAAGATTTTATTTTTCTAAACGGTGAATTAGTAACTTCCCGAGGGATCACTCTAGAAAAATTTGAGATTTTACGTTCATCAGAAATAATTAAAATACACCCCACGGAACGATTGATTTTTTAAGCCTGCTAAGACAAAGTCGACCGTAGGTCAGTCCACTACGCAGGGCCACGCGCCGAGTATTGTTTTTACACAACTGCATCACTTATGTCGTTAAGATTCCTACTTCATTTCTGATATTTAATAGTGAAAATTCAACCGCAGGTCTGTCTAATATATCAGGGTCGCGTATCGTATATTTTTGTGCACCTCTACTTCACTTAAGTCGTTAAGTTTCTCGCTTTATTTTAGGGTATTATCTCGTCTTAACGCGTAAGTCAAAACACGCCACTCGATGCTTTATTTACTTGTTCGACCACTCGAGAGTTAGAACTAAGTAACATTGGTTACAATTGTGTTACGGGCAATCAGCATTATCAGATCTCCACCGGCTGTACGTACGTAGGTACTTTACGATACGTCTCGGCCTAGTATCGGCGATGTATCTTGTATCCCCGACACATCGGCAATATGACAAGCACGAACCATATGGATTCTTTGAGTAGGATCTTTTTTCTTTCTGGATTCTTCTTGTACTTCGTCGTACCACACCTTATAACCCCGTTTTCAGATTACATAAAGAAGGATGCAGCGCCATCTTGCAGAAAATGATTCAACCTCAAGATGGTTGCCTAAGTTTTTCGCTAAGAATGGCTATAAGCAGAAAAATGAGTATTGCTAATTTCATTAAATCCTGTTAAAAATGCGATGGAAGGCCATATCCTAACAAATATCATTACATTCAGAATATATCGGAACACGTGTTTATGCAGCTGCGTTTATCCTTAAATATATAATAACAAAATGAGATTTAAATAAAAAAAAATGTTTATGAACATGTTTTCCGTGTTTGTTAGGAAACAAGTCACTTCATTCGTTAAAGGTCTGCAGTCCCATATTTAACACGAATACGAATCATTTGACAAGATTTTTAATAAATTAGCAATATTTTATATTAGTAAGTTTTCTCCGTGTAAGTTGCTGGCTTTAGCCGATGTTGGTTAGGTTAGGTCAGGTGTTAAGTGAAGTTAGGTTAGGTATTTTTTCGGCTTCACATTATTGCATGAAAGAAAATGAAATTGGCATAATAATTATTTCGTAAGGTTGCACTTGTTAATAGAAGTATAAACAGATGGCAGATTTGTGATTTATTCCAAAAGGCACTGTCTTTTTCGATACTAACGGAAACTTGAAAGAACACACAAATGTTTCTACATTTTTTGTGTCGAATGAAGACATCATTTTTTTTAACCTGATATTTGGTCCTTACGGCATATTTAGTTCCTGCTTTTGACACCTCAAAAGTGAAAAGTTTATTATATATATAATTGTTTTCATGCAATAATTTTACGAATTAAGGCGAAGCTTAATTCTAAATTTGACGGCCGGCATAGTCCAGTGGTAACGCATTGGACTGCCATTCCGAAGGTCGCGGGTTCGAACCCGGCGTGCGAAAATAAATTTTATTTGATTAATTTGTGTTATTTCACAATTAATTAATTAAAATAATATATAGTATATTTGCGGCACGTTCCAGAGTGGAAGATACTACCAGTATCGCCCTGGTGTAAGACCACCATTCAGAATTGAAACGTTGCTCCAAATGGCTTTAGCCGTGTTTAGTGACTAGATCTGAATAGCCAGGTACTTCCCCACCTTCCTCTTTCCCTTCCCCACTTACCTTCAGCCTCACAACATCCCCCAATTGGGGATGCCATAGTCTCACTGGCTCCAGACGGGAGCAGTTGGGACTCTTGTGAGGTATTAACTATAAAAAAAAATATAAAAAAAATCACTATTTTGATTAATCTTAATACTTTATAAAGAATTGGTGTACATTATGACCACCATAACACGGCATGTGCCCAACATGGTAGTCGAAAAATCCTCAATGCATGTAACAAACAATTCAATGAATAAAGAAACATAAAAATATAAAAATACCAAAAAATATACTTTAGATAAATTGAAGGTTTTCCTATCGTTTCGCCACAGTATAATACAAATAAAAAATAAATTACTCAGTAAAAAATATAAATGTAAACTACTAAAAAAAATATTTTTTCAATAGAAATGAATGAACGCGTAAAGGAAATAACTTTAAAAAATACAGTATTATAGCTAAGATTATCCATGACAGTTTCACTTGATTAACTTTTTTGCTTTCTTATACAATTATTTACAAAATAAATAAAAACCAGTTTAGTGCTTGAAATCGAACGTTTCTAGACTCCGTTTGTCAAGTGATTTTAATGCCTATAACCTACAATATAAGGTATGCCAAGAATATACCCATTTTTTGCTTGTAGTTTCCTCTTAAAAGTGAAACCTTTTGAAAGTTCATTTTAATTTTACGCAGTAAAAGTTTGCAATAATATTAAATTTTATTAGGGATAGCTTTTAAAAGATTATAAATATCATCATAATATTAGAATCAATAATAATTGACTACAACGTACAAAACGTAAATACTTAAATAAAACGGTATTATCGCTGTTTTTTTTTCTAAAAATAGAATTCTTATTTTATTTTCATTTAAATAATGACGTTGTAGCTAGTTGGAACCGTTTTGGAATGTGCGGTTTATGATTGTGTTTGAAATCAATAATCGTAAATGAAAACTTTAAATGACATATTTTTAGTACGACGATCCTAACCAGAAAAATAAGCTTAAAATTTTCCACACATTTTAACAGTATTCATAGTTTGTGAAAATATTCCGTTGGGCCTCGGTATACCTCGGTTTTCTAAAATTGAACAGCTTAAAAAAACAAAGAAATATAACGTTATATCACTAACATTGTTACAGATTTGAAGAGATGGGTGGGAATGAGATCACTATCACCAATCAAAACTGATCGTAGGCTTGGGTGGGTCAGGTGAGTTAGAATATATATAAAGAAAATAATGTTTAAAAAGCGATGTGTAAATAATATTGAAAGTCTTATTAAATAACTACAAATGTAATTCAACATACATTTTAACATAATTCGATCTCCAAATTAACTACAACCATAATTCGATGTACACAGTTTTCGAGAATTAGTACTTTTATAATAATCAAAGTTTCTTTTCAATGCCAGATAATATAGATTAAGTATAAGTATATTAGGGTACAATATTTCACTATCCAATTTCGGGTTGAGTTAATTTGCTTTTGGAATTGTTCATATTATGAACTTTAATGTGCAATTTTTTTTAAATCATAGTTTTAACTATTAATGTAATGGATTTAATGTTTTTTTTTTGAAACGACATTTTTTTAGCTGTTCGAAAAATTATGAGTTATACAAAAAAGTTAAATATACGTCCACTTTTCCCGTTTTTTTAAAATCGATTAATTCTTGATGACACCGCCATAAAGAAGATTAAAAGAATATAACTACATATTTGCAATGTTAAAAAATAAGTTATCGTCACTTTACAGTTTGATCATAATTATATATAATATTTACATATCTCACCAGTTCAAAAGACAGAAATAATTTAATGTGAAATATTTAAACAAAACATTGGGATATTAAAAGCGCCTGACTCCAACTGACCCTAAATAGGTATTTTTCTGAAAAATTTTCTTAGTTACTCTAGTCACAAGAACTTCTGATCAGAATAGTAAATAAAAATACTATTGGCGTGTTAAATAAATAATTAAGCCTTGAGTGCTGCCGCCAGCCACCAATCAAAACAAGGTAGATGATCTAGGAGGTTTTGCACCAACACACAGACACTCTCGTTTATGAAATAAGTATATATGTATTTAATTTTAAGTCAACACCACATAACACTAAAAAATCCACCCTTCCCAACAAATGTAGCTCAATTTGGGTCCATTCGAAACAAAGTTACATATCTCTCATCCCTTTTCTGTCCTCTCCTCATCCAAATTCCGCCCCATAAACCCTAGTTTTTATCTGAAACTTTAGTCTAACGGTTACGCCCCGAGCAGGCATGGCCGTGTTAAGAAACTAGTCAATTTGTTCTGGTCGACCCGACCCATCGAATTGTGGCCGGGTGGGGCAAGATGAATACTTTACGTGATGGAGGACCGAGGACCCGGTGCTGGCGTATTAGGTGCAACCTTTGCAGATGAAGGTCGTACAAAATCTCATTTTACATTAAGTTGGTGATTTTTGTCTGTTTTTTCACACCAACACAAACACGATCACAAAATCAAATAAACTTATCGTCATCAACTCAGACGACTAATTTTGGAATTAGCTGGTTACAATATATCGCACATATGCAAAACAAAACATTCCCTAGTAACCTAAAACTCACAGTAACAATAAAAAAAAACATTAGCAAAACCTCTAAAAGGATATCTTCTCAGTAGCATTCTTTGGAACAATCTAACTTCTGTATTTATGAAACTTTTAAATTATCTATGTTATGTAAGTCTAACTAGTCTGTTTTAAAATCTGTTTACACTCTTCATTCAACTCTCTTTTGAATTCGTATATTGAATGTATATAATAATAACCTTTTTAATTGCATAATGTTTCCAGAAATGAAAAATAATGTTTTATAAATAGTATTTTTTTAAATATTATCCCTTAAATGAAAAATAATAATTTATTTAATTTAATGAGTGCCATTTTTAGGGGCTTTTATTTTAGTTGATTTTATCACAAAAACGGCGCTACACAAATAATACACTAACAATATAAATACAAAATAATAATGTATATTTATTTATTTTATAATTTCTTAAATGTGAGACATACTGCCGTGGTAAGTAAACCGAATTTAAAGAAATAAAATTTGTCTAAGAAATTATAAAATAGAACACAGGTAAAGAATAACAAAGGCTTACATCAATATTTATTTTTGAGGTATGTTATTATAGCCTTCCTGTTACTAAATTCCGTGCTGTTTAATACATCAACTATTTCTGAGAAAGTACCTATTGCCGAATGCATGCAATCTAGGTACCACCGTAATGATAGCGAGTATCGTAATGATATTGTTGTTGCAATTAAATAATATTTGATCTAGTATTTCTAGTTGGTGCATGCAAGGTAATTTGTTTAGGAAAATCAGGGTTGTCTATAATACCATAAACTTTAAAAAAGTCAAGTTGGAAACATAATTTCTCTCCGAGAGTTTCAATAGTTTTACAGTAACAATCTTTTGTATTTGTTTAGTAATGAATTGAAAATGTCCACTAATTCGGCATAATTATTTCCCTCCATTAGTATTCTGGGCAATTAGGAATACATATGGTATTTAGATCCAGAATTGCTGCGCTAAAATAAATCGTGACTTCTAGTATTACATAGTGGAATCTAAAAGCTTACCAACGCAAGTAATTCTTGAGTATAAACAGCATAATTTAGAATTCTATATAAAATACGTCAATATAAGTCAGTGATAATCCTTCTTTCTGTGACAATTCAAGCATATTCATATAATTTAAAAGAGTGCTTTAGTCAGTTAAAATTATTGTTATATCCATTTTAAACCTGATAAAGCGTAAGAATTTATTTTTAATTCTTTCAAAAACCTTTTTTTCCATAAATAGTAGATACTTAAAAATAGTTTAAACATGTTTGTTTTAAAACCAGTCAAATAATATAATGTGATTCAAACATTGCTACTGTCAATGACAATAAAACACTTTCTATACACTACTATTTAATCAAAATAATGAACGTTTTTTAAAATTTTCTATGTGAAACCGAAAAAAATCCTACCTACACTCTGGAGCCTGTGGAGTATGAAATCTTCAATTGGGTGACGTTGTGAGGCTTAAAGTTGTGAAAGAGGAAACGAGATTAGAGATAGGAAGGTGAGGAAGTACCCAGATACTCAGATCTGGTCACCAAACACGGCCAAAGCCATTTAAAGAAATGTTTCAATTCGGAATGGTGGTGTTTTAACATGTCGATACTGAATCTTCCACTCTGGAACGTTCCGCAAATATAATTTATATAATTTTAAATACTTAAATTAATCAAATAAAATTTACTTGCGCACGACTGGATTTTAACTTGTGTTAGTCGAGAGCTAAATCTCTTGAACACGAAGGCCACTTGAAAACCAATGTTTCTTCTTCGTTTTTGACGGTTTTATATATTTTCTTTTTGTATATACTTACTCCTCCCATAAACACGAGCTTCTGCAGCTCACCTTATGGAGTAGTAGAATAATAGGAAAAAAACTATATTTATTTTACAAACTGTTATAATTTGAAATCTTGTGATCTTGAATTATTTTGTATAAATTTAGCACTAACAAAGCCTTTCCTACAAAAATATAGCAGGTTGTTTACAGGTGAAAAAATATAATAAGCAGTAATTGTTGATTGAGGTACTAGTACATATTGAATCATTTGGCGGGTTGGAAATAAGCCGACATAGCTCAGTGGTTTCAGAGCACCTGACCGGACATCAGAAGGCACGGGTTCAATTCCCGTTAGCGGCATTTATTTTTACTCGGGAGATATTTTCAATTTGTATTAGTATTTTAGGCGACTAATTATTGCTTATAAAAAATATTTCATATGATTTTATCGCACGAATCTTATATTTTGTTGATTGAAAATAATACAAGCAGCGAATAAAGGGTATTTATTAAGAAACGGTGACATCATCTTTAAAACACACTCTCAGAAGTTATTGGTGAGAAAAACACCACATAACTGATCTTTGAAGCAATAAAAATCGTTCTTTATCGAGTTCAACTGACATTAATATCTATTTTTTGGGGGCAACACATTCAAATTGTCTCACACGAAGCTTGGACGGAAATTTCCTCAGTAAAATTGCTGTATTTATTACCAATAATCGTCGTTTCCATTCGATAAAAAGGGAAAGATTTACTTGGTAATCGTGATACTCCGTTAAAGTTTGGCAGCGGATTTATAAAAAACTACGCCAGCTAGTCAATTGTATCGGATGTTACGAGAATTTATAAAATCGAGGAACAAAATTTATTGTAGCAGTATTTTGTATAACACCCATTTCACAATGAATGATATATTTTACAGTAAAACTTAGGCTGGGGTGTTTCGCAAAAAATCGAATGCTAAAAACTTTGATTGGTTAATAAGCGCCATTTGTTTTATTTATTACATTTCAAAGATTGCCCAGAATAATAGTGAAATAAACCCGTAATCACCGACTGTAGGGGAACGTTCAAATTTTAAATCTGACGATTTTAAATGTGATGATTTTAAATGTGACGAATATTTGAAACACACTCAAAGGTTACTTATTATCCAAGAAAATGCTTTTCATGAGAGCTTATCCTATTGATGGCGGATTAGAGTTTACGAGACAGTGTCGATGTCCAGGCCGTCTCCGTACACGAGATGGAAATTTCTCACGGCGGCCTATTGCCACTCAAGTTTGTTCCATCTTCTAGAGTGAGAGGTAATCGGAGGAGTTGTCATTGCAATAATAATAGCTTCAGCTTTAAAAAAAATGTTAAAAGGAAACGATGGTCTAAAATATGGCTACTGAAAAGGGATCTCTACAAGCATTTGAACTTATTGAATTAAATAATAGGCAAAGGACACTGCATCCGCAGTAGTACATCAGCAGCTGTTGCAAAGCCTAAATTCTCTATTTTTATTTGCTAACATAACTTTGATGTAATTTTTCCAGAGAAAAGACAATTATTCTAATGCGAGATTCCCCTGAATATATTCATATCCATAGAAGGGGTGTGGTTTAGTTTCAGGTTCTAGGTCTTAGAGAACTCTCCAGATTGGTTGAGAATTGAGAATTTAGACTACATACAGACCAAAATTTGATTATTTTCTTAAATTTTGTGCTTTTCCCTTTAATCTGAAACAGTTTTTTTTTCTAGGTCTAAGGAAATTCCCTCATTGAGCGGCGACTGATGGAATGCATTACGTGATTAGTCTGCCATCAATTCGCATCAGATTGATGAAAAATATTTAACCATTTAAATATCATATTATACGATCGGTTCGAAGTGATCATTCTGACCACAATCATGGACTGAAATGATGCCAAGCTGAGCGAGTAACCCTCTTCTAACAGGATAAGGTATATACCTTTTAATGAATACTATAAAGACATTTTGTAATTTTAAAACAGACGAGGCATAAAATGACAATTTCATGTTGGTCGGAAGCTCCGATTATACCTTTATTTTTATTCATTAATTTTATTTTAGTAATTTGCACATTTAAGGTTACAAATGACTAATTAATTGTTACATGCATATATGCTATATTTTCTCCTGCTTGATGTGGCTTCTACACAACATATTGAACCTTCCAATTGGTGCAGACTTTATGTTTTCCGGCAGCGAATTATAGCATTTCATCCCTTTATATAGTATACAATTCTGTAGTATGATTTCATTGCACGTCCTTGTTTTATGCTATGTTATATATAACAAAAGCAAATAACATTTACTAATAGTATTGCACTTACTCTTCCTAATTTCCTATTTTCAAGTATTAATTGAACAAAACAAAGGGATAAACTTTATAATTAGTTACAGGAATACAGTTACCACATTATAACGGAATATCACGCTCCAAGAAGTAAAACAGTTTGCTATTTGAGAGCAGTCTATTCATAGATATCGAGACTTCGCTGAATGGGACAACTTCTGACATCTTGTAACTTTGCGTTTACATTCTCGAACATTTGAACAATTCAATCAAACCCGCGGCAAGTGGACAACAACTTGAACTAACTACATTACCCAACTTGGATCCGAAAAGTCAGCAGTTTGGTTCCCGCGTTGCTTTTGGACGTTTCATTACGGCTTTGGTGCGCTGTGGACGTTACTATCTTCACTACATGGGTAAACTACCCCCTTCGAAGAATATGCATTATTTGTTAGGTCATTTCGAAGATTGGAAAACAGAAGACAAAGACTGGAAGGTTAGTGACCATGTTTAACTTCTAAACTAAACTATTTGCACTGTGATAACAAAGTATACAATTTACACTTATCGCATGAGTACGGGTCGAATTTTTTTTTTTGTTCTAGATATCGGTTCATTCATTCGTCTTCGAGTTGACATGGACCTCGATGGACAACTCGTCATACCACATTGAACCCTAGAAAAGTCTAATTTATTTTGCTTCGTATTGTGGGATGGGGAGAAACGTTTTAACAACAATGTATTATTATTTTACCGAGAAGTCCATATTTTGGAGAAGAATAATAAGGAACTGGACTGAAAAATTTTGTGGCTCAAAAACATTTATTCATATGGATCAACAAACGACGATTCTGAACATATTAGTTTTATTATGTATTGTTTTAAAATGTATAAATCGTCAGTTAAAACTAATTAGACACCATATCATTAAAATACACTGTATGGTTGGTACGACTACTCATTGACCACAACCAGTCTACGTGAGTAATATATCTATGGCATACAAAATCCACATCAAGGTTGCCATTTCGTGGAGAATTCCCCAAGTTGCAGGGATCATCTAAGATTTTTCAAGAATTTAGGTTTTGTGCAGGGAAAAACTTTTTGTAGGGAAAATGCGGGGATTCTGGGCATTTCTTGACATTGGATATTGAAAAATAATATTTACAATATTTGTGAGAACACACTATACTTTTTTTTCGTTCGCAGCAAATTTTCATTGAAAAAAGTCTATTTTTAAAAGCTGAACGGAATAGAAAATCCAAAAATGGCTACATTATAAAAATAACTGCTAATTTCAAAAGAACGTTTTTTCATTCTTGTGGGGAATTTGAAAATTTCTTCATCTCTTGTGGTTATTTTAGAAAATATGCATGCGCAACTCTGGTCCACATTCACATTTGAAACGAATAAAAAATTTTAATGCAGGTTTTTCAACACCGGTAAATTGTTTATCAGGTGCGGTCATGGATGCATGCGAGATGCTAACATTTTACGTGTTCTTGTATATAGCATGTAATCTTAAGAATAAAAAACGTCTCGACTTCCACACAAAACAGTGCCAGTTGGAAAAAAATGATCTTTGAGACTTGTCATCGGTGACGTCACGTAACGTCCATAAATTCGATGCGTTTTCGGGAGTCCCGAAAAATAAAAACTTTGAAAATTATTTTAACTATTAAGGGTGAAAGCCAGAAATAATGGAAAAAAAACTAATTAAGACAGTAAATGTAAATACATGTATTAATGTCAGAATGTCATAATTGATTTTTTTTTTAAATACTTCATTTCCAATCTGGAGTATTTCTATTAGTCTAAAGTATATTTCAACTTATTTTGTTGGTAACACATCAAAATAAACAATTAACGTCAGTCATGTCTTCCATTAATATGTAGCCTATACCTTTGAAATATTGTAATATTTCGGTTCATTTCAATGTAATAATGCAAATTGTTACTTACACACGTTGTCAACAAAGCAGTTGTAGTTGACAGCAAATTTTAAAATTAATTTTTTCTCTGAACACTCCCTGATAACTAAAAAACCGAAATCCAACACCATACTTTCAAAACACAAATAAAGTTATAGATCCTTACATCTGCAATACATTTCAATCATCCCACCCATAAATTCTATCCTCTAACCACCTAATCTTCTTTCGTACACCTCTCACATTCCTTATCCAATTTTCTTAATTGAATTATCACATGAAACATCTATTAATAATTTATACAACACAATAGTTATTGCATATTATGAACAATTTCAATATGTAAACTTAACCCGTCATAACACAAGGATAACCCTAGCGTGGCAGGTTAAATAATAGTAAAAATGTGTCTACTGTACATTTATTTTGCATGTAAAAAATATAAATAAAGATTTGTATATTCAGATGGGCCAAAAGTAAACACCAGATATTTTATTGATGTAATTTTTTTATGATAAAGTTTGGTACTGCTTGTGAAATTTGTTCAATTGTTTGTAAACCGATTCATGTATTTTCGATTTTTATTCAGCGTATGTTTTATTCACAAATGTCAAAACCGAATTGATTTATTAAACCATTTGCAAAAGTTATAGCGTTTTCCAATAGGGTGATTACTTTTGCTCCAACCTGTATATTCATTTTTTAATTGGTATATTTTGCCAATTATATAATCTTTCCAATTGCTGATTTTGAAAGATATCAGTTTTAACAAAATAAGTAATTTTTATAGTTACAAAATATGTTATGGGGGGGGGCATAGAATTAGGATAAAGGACGAAGGATGGAAGTAGGTTGGAAGGTAGTTGAGTGGTTTGGGAACGGTTTTATGACCCGTATAGTAGAGTTAAAAAAGTCAATGTGGTAATAATTTAAGTCAATTGAATTCGTAGATCTGCAGATCAAGAGTTACATATAGAGTTGGTCTGCAAAGAAGGAACCATCAACTAAATTACGTGCCATTTTAAATAACATTACCAAATCTTCTACCTAATGTAAATACGCACAGTGGTATTTACATAATGCTGTGAGAGTAATTTTAAATGATGAAAAATAGTTACCTATTACTAATTTAACACCGTTTCAGGAAAACCTGTTTAGAATCCCTTGCGTTGGTAAATTAACGTTATCATGGGTTTTAATGATTGGCCCGTGGGAGCTGGCCAAACAGTGTAAATTAGGAGTTAATATTGTTCGTGAGGACTGCTCGCAAAACCAATCAACGAATATTGCCCCTTTAAACTTTATAAACAAGGAAAGATCTCTAATTAGGTTTGTGTTTAGGCCACTTTATCAATGCAGAACATATGGATGGCCTAGCGCATATATGCGTTCTGTGAAATTTGAAAATTAAATTTATTAGAATAATCCAGGTTCATTATAAAGTAAAGCAACAAAATTTATGCGAATATCCGCTTTTTATTGATTCTATATGAAATAAGCAACGCAAGTTAAAAATGGAGTAATCTTGATAAATTCTTTACAAAATACGTAATTGTTTTTACTTAAGGCGAAGCTTAGTGCCAAATAACAATTTTGATTAATCTTTATAACGAATTGGTGTACAATATGAATACTAACAAGAATATGCTTTAAATAAATTGAAAGTTTTCCTATCGTTTCGCTTGAGTAGAATACAAATAAAATAATAAATTAGTAAATAAAAAAATATAAATGTAAACTACTAAAAAATATTTTTTTTCAATAGAAATGTATCAAGGCATAAAAGAAATAACTTTAAAAAAATTCATTATTATAGCTAAGACTATCTGCGACAGTTTCACTTGATTAACTTTTTTTGCTTTCTTATAAAATTATTTAGAAAATAAATAAAAACCCGTTCTTTGCTTGAAATCGAACGCTTCTAGACTCCGTTTGTCAAGCAATTTGAATGCCTATTACCTACAATATAAGGTATACCAAGAATATACACA
Organism: Hesperophylax consimilis; assembly: GCF_061612785.1. Taxonomy (NCBI): domain Eukaryota; kingdom Metazoa; phylum Arthropoda; class Insecta; order Trichoptera; family Limnephilidae; genus Hesperophylax; species Hesperophylax consimilis. The sequence continues at coordinate 37,430,226 of NC_142837.1, read as the reverse complement.
TTTTTGGCTTGTAGCTTCCTCTTAAAACTGAACTTAACATATGTGTGCGCTAGGCTATCGATATGGAGTTTTAATATCCTTCTATTTGAATTTCATATTTGTTTACGAGATTGAGTGAATACAAATCTTAGAATCGGAAACTAATCCACTCTTTGATATCAGATCGAGCTGAAACTCGGCAGAGAGACTCATTGTTAATGACAATGCATTCTATCAACTTTTGATGGAAATCACGTGTACAAACGCGGAAACGCACATCTCCGAAATCGGATGACATACAAAATAAATGTAGGCATTTGGTGAGGTTGATAGATTGACTCCAGTCCTGGTTTAATTTTTTTGTTTGGTTTTAATAAACTGGTACTTTGTTTTTACGGGTTGAATTTTTATAATATTAAAATTTATCTCGGACTAACTGGAAGCCTATTCGTTATATTTCTGAAGTAATTGGATAGGGTGTTTTGTTCTGCGGGTCGAACGAATTCGAATTTATTCGACTGAATTTGTAAGACACGCCATACCTAGACTTGATAATATATCGATTACCAATGGACATTCAGTATATATACCACAATGCCAAAAGGTAAAACTAAAAGCAAGTTAAATTAGGGCGTCATCAATAACTTGAGTATGTTGTGAAGCTGAAGATTGGTTTGAGGAAAAGAAGGCGGGTAAAAGTAGATCGGAAAGTACCACCAAACACGGCTAAAGCTATTTCAAGCATTGTCTACCATTATTAGAATTATTTTTTTAATGATAAATCAATGTTTACAAGATAAGGTTTTTTATGCTAGCACAAAAGATGACAAATTATTATAAACTATAATTTGTTATCCTTTGTGCTATGCATAAAAACCTTGTCTTATACACATTAGTTAATTATTAAAAAAAATAATGACATTTGAGAAGTAAAAATATTTCACCAACAAATGTAGATATAATATGTCTCGACGCCATCTAGTGGGAAATTTAGCAATAACACATCCTTTCCAACAAAAATGAAGTTGGTTGTTTACAGGTGAAAAAATATAATGAGCAGTAATTGTTGATTGAAATACTAGTACATATTGAATTACTTGGCGTGTTGGAAATAAGCCGACGAAGATCAGTAGTCCAGAGCACCTGACCGGACATCAGAAGGCACGGGTTCAATTCCCGTCAACGGCATTTATTTTTACCGGGGAGATATTTTCAATTTTTATGGATATTATAATAATTTATTTCAAGTAACGATTCGATTCCAAATGGTCGTATTTCGCAAGGTTGAAAATTCGAGCATCTTTCACTCTGGAACTTACCGCAAATGGACTTTAATATGTGTACTATTTTTTAATGAATTGATGTAATTAAGAAAACTCTATCACGTAGGTCATCATATATAAAACCTTATAAAAATACCAATAAAGGAAATTGTCTAAAGCATAATCAATAACAAATTTAATAATCCTTTGACAATTTGTTCATTCTATCGCCCTTTGTTAATGTACGTTACTAATTTAAATCGGATTCAGCTCTGAGAAAGTGTGACAATAACAACACAACTATATTACTGTCACAGAGACCGAAGAAGGGGAGAGATAGAAGGGTAATGGGGAGTGGGGAAGGACTAGGGGCAGGAAACTAGGAAAAGGCTCTTGCAATCGTCTTAAGGGTAGCCTTTTAATGTTGGACCACCCATCCGACGTGGGGCGTAACGATGGCACGTGATCGGAATCTGTAGCTACCCCCTGGGAGGGAGATAAGGGTGCAGAAGGGCTGAGAGGTGTTTTAGTGTTAACACGCTCAGGCATGGACGCAATGATCGGGTGAAATATGAAATAAAACAATACTACAATATATAGATAAGATTCCCCTTATGTACGATTAGACTATCACAATTTTCGTTCGTTTGACGATATTTTATTTAATATATTTTTTTTATTCTAGATAATAGAAAATGATATTTTTCACTTATTTGACTAGAAATAACAAATACATTACACATTAATATATAACACAACGATATTATTCACTTTCATTGTTTTGTTGATCATAAAACGGAACAATTTTTTTTTTAAATGTACCTACACTTTTTTCATTTTTAATTTCGTCTGGGAGGCAATTATATATGTTGCTCCCCTCGTAACCAATGGATTGCTTGCCATTATGAGTATGTATGGTGTTTAAATGTATTTTATCGTGTTGCCGTGTAAAGTGTGTGTGTACTTGGGACGTTTTAATGAGTTCTGTAACTGTACGTATGAGTTTATTTATTATTTTGTACATAAGAAAACATGTATTATATTCATATAATTTTCTTAATTTTAATAGTTTTGCTTCCATGTATAATTTTTTTGTTGATGATCTAGGTTTGAAATGAAATAGCTTTTTGATTACTTTTTTGTGTTATTACTTTGTTGAAGAGTACCTACACGACATCTGGCGGCAATGGTAATAGATGTCAATGGCTTTTATCTCAGCTAAGAATAATTATTTGATAATTTTTCCTTTGATGTAATGAATACAGTACACTTATAGCTTGGAATATGTACTCCAGATTAGAATATCGAGCGCATCTGGTCCTTCCATTTTGTTTTGAAAACTAAACGATTGTCAAATCCCAATTATTGCTTAAAATGAACTAAACGGGGTAATGAACTAATCGCTTAATAGTTCTGGCTTTCTGGTACTTGACGGTTACCCCAAAATTATACGCCGAAAATCGCAGTAAGTTCGCAAATTATTTTGTTGAAATACCGGTCCTAAGACACGGAGAAAAATGAGATACGATAATTTATTACGAATCTCTTAAAATTATTGATAATCCGGTTAAAAGGGGATTTAAAAAAAGTTGTATCTCAACTGTTACGTCAACGTTTGGAGCCAGTAAAACTATGGGATCCCCACTTAGGGTGTGTTGTGAGGCTGAAGGTAGCGGAGAGGGGAAGGAGATGGGGAGAGGAAGGTGGGTAAGTACCTGGATATTCAGATCTGGTCATTAAACACGTCCAAAGCCATTTCAAGCAGGGTTTCAATTCTGAATTGTATAGTATATTGAGTATCTTCTACTCCGAGGCAGGCCTTTATCGAATTAATTAACAGGTTTCCTGATAAATTTTAAATACATTATCACGTTTTGTCGGATAATCATATTGCCAGATCGAAGAATGTCTCGCATATCTTCTTATTTTTGATTTTTTTTCTTACAAATTATTGATCAAATGTTAACATAATATTAACTCTTGACAGGCCAAGATGCCGAACAAAACGTCTGTAACCAAGTGGGTCTTTCGACGACCCCATGCATTTTTCTATCTTATGGGCTTTTGAACTATAAAAATTCCATTTATTCAATCAATTATTAATAGTAACTTATGTATTTACGCAGAAATATGTAAAATAATTAATAAAAGTATTTAATCAAATATAAGGAGGATATTAATTTTGGGTACTACCTACTCCCCCACTTGGCTGCGGGATAGTTAAAAATGCATGTTTGAATTAAAATTTATATCTGTGTTTATGAACTAGACCATAGAAAATATACAAAAGTTATAATACTCATAATAGAAAATATTCAGAAGTAAATATATTTAATATTGCTCCAAATCACGTACGGCAATTTTAAATTGAAAAAAATAAAATGCGGAATTCGTGAGCTTATGATAAAGTCATGTGAATGATTTATGGTAATTTTAAAACCTAAAAATATGGAATAAATAGTCTATTCAGATGTATTCAATGGCTCTAAAACATTTTAGACAGATTTATGTTTGTTTATTATAATTCAAAGGTATGTTTTTTTAATGAGGAGGGAAATTTCCAAACCATATGCTTAAAGATTTCCTAGCCCTCAAGGCTGAAATTAATCATTTTGCGCAACATTCTAGTGGTTAAAATAACTTTCAGATCAAACAAATGAGAACATTTTTTAACAACAAAACAAAACCCTCAACCCTTATTATACAAACCATGTTTATGAGTGAGGTCGAAATTAGACTTTGCTGTATTTTTTAAGATTTCAGAATTACAAAAAAAATGTTTTCTAATTAATAATAACGATTGGATCATCATTTCAAAAAATCACCTCAAGGGCGCTAAAAAACTTAATTTATAATTTAACCTATTTCCTACCTCATAGACTTATGACTGTAAGATATTACTAGTGGCTTATCTAATTATTACTACTAACTAAGATTAATAGCTAGTAACTTAAAACTATACATATTTGTACGACCGTGAGTGTATTTACACAATACGGCTATAAGATGACATACAAATATGGATTAAAACTAGTAATCTACGACTAACATAAGAAAGCTGTATCTTTGTTGTTTGACTTTAAAATTAAAATGTAAAAATACTTTGTTTTAAAGCACTATACAATTTTACAAATAGTCAACTAGTTTTGGTTATAGCTAACCTTCTTCAGGACCATAACAATATAAACTAACGTAAGTACCTACGGACATTTACAATGTCTGTGTATTTGCAGTGTATGGAACAATGTATAATAAAGTGGTTTACAACAAAGCAAATCAACCTGACCTCGCCCAGGAGACGGCGCGGCGTGCCACCATTGAATGTTGAACAGAGAGAATTTTGAATGCTTCAAAAAGTTTGTAAAGAGAGATGGCTTGTGCTTAGAGTTGCTGATTTAGATTAAAATCATCTTTATTTCAGGTGCCAAGCGTATTGTTCCTGTCACTCCACGGTTACTCCTCTATCACAACTTTAATATTGTTTATGCACGATTGATTTGTGTTTTTTTATATACTCTTTGGTTTTGCTTTCTTTGTCTTATGGCATGAACGCAATGTATTTATTGTTTTTATTAATTTATTGTGTATATTGGCTTTTAAACCGTTTTTTCCCGTTCATTACACTGTTTATTTATGCATTTTTTTCCTTTTACTTTTGATTTTGAGCCCTATTTATTAGGAACGCAACGATAATTATAATAATGTTCCTATTTGTGTTTTTCGCTTTTTTTATTTTTTTTATATTATGAACGGTCAATTTGTTGTTGATCACAACTAATTTTCTATTATTTGCCTTTTTATTTGTTACAAAAAATTGGTTTATGATTAGGTTGTTGAACTGAACTCTATCGTACTGTGTTGTTCATTTCCCCACCATAGGGGTGGATAGACCCTGTTCCTGCATCCAGTCTGGTGACATTTATCCGGTGCTGCCATCCCAAGAACCACGGGTGCCTCCCTCGGCATCATGAGCGGGCCTGGGGATTGTTTGCGCGAGCCCGCTCCCCTTCCATCCTGCCTCCGGTGACCTGAGGCTCACTTCATCCCCTAGTGTCTTTGAAGGTATCTCCCTCACGCATTTTAATTTCTTCGAGGGTACTCTCGGGAAACTGGCTAAGGGTCGCGGGTGCAAAGTTAAATCATTACCGAAGTTGAGGGGTGATGTGTGCCGGTGCTTATTATACAGTCTTTTCTTGTACAGGCAAACACGTCGCGTAAAAATAGGTTAAAGGTTTTACAGATATTAGGAATATGAGTGTAAATTTGATGACGTCTTTGTTTAATTTGATTAAAATTGATACTTTTTATTTCACGGTGACGAGCGCTTTAAAAATGGACACATTTTTACGATAAAACAATAGTAAGCACCCACAATCAATGATTTAGAAGCAAGTCACCGCGATGTGATATTTTTTAACGAAACAACAAATTATGATGACAATCAATTATATTATTTATTTTTTATTTGATGCCGCTAAATTGAACACGTTCATCCTCATTTTGAGGATTGTTTTGAGATTAAAGGAAGTTTAAGTAAAGGTGTGAAAGAGTTACCTACTTGATCATTTTGATCGGATTTGATGTATTTCAATTCTGAATTTTCATAAATTATTTCACTTTATTGCCATTTCATAAAATGATTAAAATTTACAACTTTTTATGTGAGTAGGTAACGCACAACCGTTTAATGACAGTGAGACTATGGCATCCTAAATTGGGATATATTGTGATGCTGAAGTAGTAGTATAAATATTGGGGAGGGGAAAGAGATAAGGAAGAATAAAGTGGGGAATAAAGTTTGTATTCTCACACTATTTTCAAATCCCGCGGGATTGCGGGATAGAATTATAAATCCTTCGGGATTGAGGGATTTTTATTAATTTAAAACATTCACATCATTCATTTTTCCTCAATTTTTGGTATCAATCATCTTTGATATTAATATTATTAATAAAACACATTGAAGATGTAAATAACATCATAAGCGCTCGGAAGTTTATGTTGAATGTTTTTAGTTTTTTTAGAAGTGATTAATTAAAAAGGCGGCCAATTTGCCGCCCATGCGAGCGCTTGAAAGTTAAGATGATTGATCTTTTTTTTCACTGTAATACATCTATTTTCATTAATAGATGTATAAGAATAAAAAACTTTTTTATTTTAGTTTGGCTGAGGATTAGACCTTCCTACCTAGGATTGGCTCTTAAACTGTTGTGAAATTTAAAAATGACTTTTAAAACTTGAAAAAAAATTGTCTGACTGATGATTGAACCATTCTCCCAAGGGACTGGAGCCAACAACGCTATCACCTAAGCCAAATCCAAATTGAATAGTACCGACAAATATTTCTTATGTTAACTGCTGGAAATTTTTGAAAATTGTTAATTTCATTCATTTTCAAAAAGGTTGATAGGATGCATTGTCATCGACAACGAGTCTTTCCGCCGAGTTTCAGCTCGATCGAATGTCGGAAAACGGGTAAATTTTCACTTCCAAGATTCCATTTCATTCATTTATTCATTAATTCAATGAAGAAAACATAATGAAAGTCGATATTAATGTTATCAAGAAGGTGTGTGCTAACTGGAGGTATCTCTTTATGACTCCCTCGTTCTCAAAAATAACATTTATTTTTTAATTTTTTTTTAATTTTATTTTATTTAAACGCCCGTAGGGCTTTTACCTATAATAATGTACATCTTTATTCTTTTAGTTATACAGATTACATTAAAAAAAATCAGTGTTAACAAAATGACATCTCCATATACTCTCTTACTAACAGTACCAAGTTATGTTAAGTACCTCCTTCATTATCAAGGATTGGCCACCGCTTATTTAAATAAACACCACGCTTTTGAAAAAATTCCGGAAATCCGCGGGGTTCGAAATTGGTGAAATCTCGCGGGATTGCGGGATACGGGATACGGGATTGCGGGATTCGGGATGTGGGATTGTGGGATTATGACTTTTTATATCTTGTCACCATATACGACTATAATGTTATTTACATTACTTCTTTAGATTTATCATAATTAATAAAAAAATATGCTTAAATTATATAAAACCATTTCATTGCAACATAGATGTGTTTGTTTTTGTGTTTACATGTTTTTTTTTTAAATTTCAATCACACTAACTTTTAGAGAGAATTAGATTTTTTTATTATTTGTCCTGTACTATATATATATATATACCTTGAAACCCGCGATCTTTGATTTCAAAATTAGGAAGCATTGATCACTGGCAGGGAGGTCATTGACTCACAGTAACATAATGTAATAAACCAAGAATGATATCCAACTTCGATGGATTTTATTTATCCCCCGATATAAAGAATGATGTACCTAAGGTGTTAAAGGATCTTGTAGCTAGGGATGGGGTGGGGAATGAATGAATGTTTCGAAGTATTGTATGAAAGAATATCCCATCTTGGATCTCGTAATGTTATCTTCCCAGAAGCGGAAAATTAATGGCCGGGGAGCTTTTTGAATGAAGATCGTTCTTGAAAGAAAGGATCACAAAAAGAACCCTTTTCTAACATATTAATTAAAGGGGTACGTATTACCGAACTGGTAGATCTGTGAACAGTAAACCTCGCGTCCAAAAGAAGTGTTCTATTTTTCTCTTATTTAATAAATCAAAACCAAAATTTTCTCGTAAGTCATAATATTTTTAGGTAGGTATTTCATTTTAACATAATTTCATCAATTATTTTTTCAAACTTTGTCCGGGCAGGTAGATTTCATATTATTATAGATTATCCAAGAACAGTCCAGTTAAAAGTTTTACGATGACCTCAGATAAATTATTTTCGTCAGTAATAATTATATGTTTTGACTTGAGACACTTTTAAAAGTTAATTATCTATTGTTAAAAAATAACGCAGTAAAATGATTACAAAATTTAGTATTTAAGCCTTAAATTTAACACTAAGCTCATTCAAAATACCTATCTTTATCTGGGCAAAATTTATTTTAATAACCTTCCATTAAATTTTAAAAATATCGAAAATATTCAGGAATTTCACCTTAAATAAAAAAAATTACCTTAAACTATTATAAGTCCAAAATACGTTCACTACTTACATCTAGAAATAATATTTTTTAAATCTTGTGTTGTTTCTTAATAATTTATTTACCTTAATACTATAACATGTATATAATTGAACTAGAATTCCCTCACCAAACACAAGAGCATTGTCTCTTTATGGTGAGGAAAGGCTACTTTAATTTCTATTGTTTAATATCTTGTTTATATTCTGTACTTATCTATGTAAAAAAATATTTTTTCAAATTTTAAAAAAAAAAAGCCTTTTTGTGTTGTGTGCCCAATGAATGAATATCTGAAAAAAAAATTGGTTATGGTTTTCTGGAAGGAGTTCTGGCAAAGAAAAACGTATGAGGGGTGGGTAGTAATTTGGTGTTAATGTGTCCAGGAGTGACGCACGTGGTAATCCATCCCTTCCAGTAAGGTGTAGGCAATGGGTCGAGAGGGAATCCGGCTGAAGAGGTCAAAAGGTCTCCTTCAACCAGTCTCTCTGGATCCGACCCACCAAGACATCTACCGCCAAGTCCTAGACAAACTTCGCCTCATGAACCCGTGCACCCCTGCTAAGTCACCAAACGTAACGAACTACTTGGAGTGACCTCTGGTAGGGGTGTTGGTTATGCAATAAATAGTTCACTCTTGAAATGGCCCGATTTAAGTATCCGATTCAAATGATCTTGCCATGTCTTCCTCTATTTTATTAATATGGGTCCAAAAACTTTCAAAACTCAAAAAGCTTTCAAAACCTTCCGAAAGTTCATTTAAACAAAGTATAAATCAATACACCTACTTACCAAAAATAAATATAAAATTCTGTCACGAGTTAAATACTTTATACCTTTCAGTTAATGTTTTACCTCTGAAATACATTCCGCTCGAAAGCTGTCGATTAGAACATATTAAAAGTTTTATTTTGCTTAAACCGAGATTCCTGAGTGAAAACTTCTTTTTGTCAGCGGATTAAAATCAAGCTCGGTTATTGATTGTCACATAGACTAAGTTTGAATAACAAATGCTTACAATTTGATTAATGAGTCAAATGTAATCAGATAAATGGCTAGGTATAGTTCGAAGGAGCTTTAGAGGGAAAGGGAAGAATCTTTGACAGCTTCAGTTGGAAGATTTACGGGACAAGACGGGAAGGATTTATGCATCTAAATGGAGATGAATGATATAAATTTATTTGCAAGATAATAGGGAAGGAATTTTCCAGAATTACCATAAGTTTTATCTTTATCTGTATAAAACGCTAAGAAAGGCGTAAAAAAGTTGGTATTTTTTCTATAAATAACCTGCGAAAATAATGGTTTTTTTTTGTGCTTTGTCGGATGTGTTGCAGTTTTTGTTATGTTGTACAAAATGCTCCCAATTGTCTGAAGCCAGTTAGACTGTGGTATTACTGTTTGGCTTATGTTGTGAGGCTGAAGGTATTGGGAGGTAATAGAGAAGAGGAAAGAAGAAAATTACTTGACTATTCATATCTGATCACCAAACACGGTCAAAGCCATTTCAAGCTGCACTTAATTCATCACGGTGATTCTGATAGCATTATTTTTAGGGTGAATTACCTAATTGAAAAAAGATATCATTCGGCCATGAGTAAAATAAATTCCCTCAGCCACTATATTGTCTTTGGGGATGTTTTGTGGATTGTTAAGGAAAGGAAGGCGAGGAGAATCTGCGAAGGAAAAAAGGTACGAGGGGTGGGTTAGAATTAGAGGGATAGTGTGCCCAGGAGTAACCGACGTTTGCGAATGAATCCTGCTGAAGACATAAAAGATCTTTCTTAATAAATCTCTTCAAATCCGGCCTGCTACACAGTAAAACGCCAAGTCAAAAAATGTAACGGACCACTTGAATGGTTCCCCGGGTGGCGGTACCCATACCCGACTCTCAAATTGGGACGTGCCACAAATGTAACATAAAATATAGTTGTCTTTGGTTCAATTGGACGCAATGGATTTAACGAACCGTATTACTTATCATGTATTACGCGTAATACATGACAGACTGCTCTCTATAGTACATCTATGTTTGGGGATCAGGTGGTGAGACACAAAATAAAAGGCGTGTCGTGAAGGTCACAGTGTTTATTGAGTCAGAGTAGCCGTAACGAGAGTTGACGTAGGACAGATGTATTCACCGGATGCTGGCTGTGTTGGCAGGTCAAGCGCGGGTCAGTGAGTCGACGCCGGGGGCTGGTTACCGGGACTCGATGACTGTCAGGCACTGGTGATCTGGGGAATCAATACTACAGTGCTGACGAGAAGGCCGAAGGTGCGGAGGACCTTGTAGGCGGTTGAGCGGGAGCTGCGTAGACCAGTGAGGATGCTGCGTGTCCTCGTGGTGGTCATGATGCGTGGATGAAGCGCTGGTCAGAGACGCTGGAACCGTGGCGCTGTTATCCGTGTAGCGCTGGCTAGGGACGTGGCCGAGACGCTAATATGATGTCCCGATGGAGTCCATGATTGTACGGGCGAAGCCGGGTGTATTGTCCTTCGCGGGGGGCGCGGGGCACACCAGTTGTCACTCACGAGATTCGTCCACTGACGGCAGATTGATGACTGACTGACTGACTCGTTGCATCGGGCTTATTTATACCGTACGGCCGGTGGCAACAGTAGGTAGATGAATTGCAACTAAATCCGAGACACTCGCACAGTCTGTGTGTTTCGGGAATCTTCGGCCGCGCGGCAATTATGCAAAGGCGGTAGACTCGAACCATCTGACGAGTTCTCGTAGTGTGCCAGACCGACTGCGACGTATTTGTCGTAGGTAGGTTGCTTTGTTTACGATCCGAGCTGAAGGTACGTACTCGTAGAAAGGTACTAAGTAGGTTGAGCGGTTTATTATTAATTAGTTAATCTGGATTCTTCTCGACGCCACATATGTATTAGCGTATTATCCAAGGTTGATATTTTCAGTTGCAAACTTACCAAATACAAGAGGTCCATTAAATAATATTTCTCTGATGATTTCTGAATAATGTTTATGTCTCTATTGTTTATATCTCTATTATGATTTGATTTATATCTACAACCTCTCTCTATGGCTATAAATGTATTCTTTTGTAAATTTTATATAATTTTTTGTTTTGTATAAATTTTTAAAATTCATATTCCTTTCTCACAAATTTAATTTATTTATTCCATATTATGCTGTCTCAGTAGAGGAAAAATCACAAGGAGGAAATCCATAATTGGTTTTATTTTAGCTAAACAATACTTATGTACAAACTGATTAAATGTAAACTGTAGATTTTCCGAGAATGAATAAAAAAAATAAATAATGAACCAAAGTCTGCTTATGATTATTTCGAAAATTCACTAATTTAAAGGCTACACAGACTAGGTAATAATTATAGTTCAATCGATGTTTACCGCTACCACTCAGTGACCAAACTAAAAAAGCAAATCATTAGAATATTTATTTCTGTTCCACAAAATGTCTTCTTTCTTAAATGCACATATAATTTGTTGTACGTTACATAAAAAAGTATATATTACAGCTTATATTATTATTTAGGAGTATCGCGTAGGAGCGATTATATATTTTTTATTTACTTCTTATTGTAAATTAATTGCATTCATTCATTGTAAATGACTAGTTTCCATTTGTAAATTACTAGTTTTCACTTCTTAATTACTAGTTTTCACTTGTAAATTACTTGTACTCCCTTGTAAATTACTAGTTTTCACTTTAAATAACTTGTATTCACTTGTAAATTACTAGTTTTCACTTGTAAATTACTCGTATTCACTTGTAAATTACTAGTTTTCACTTGTAAATAACTTGTATTCACTCGTAAATTGCTAGTTTTCACTTGTAAATTACTCGTATTCACTTGTAAATTACTAGTTTTCACTTGTAAATTATTTGTATTCACTTATAAATTACTTGTATTCACTTTTAAATTACGTATTATCAACCTGTTTTATTGCTTTATATTATTTTTATGCCATCTGCACTTTTAAAACTTGTTTATTTATTTTATCTCTTTTCTTATAGTACCTACATCTTAATCGAAAATTATATGTACAATGTATTATATGATTTAAGATTTTCACGGCCTAAAGCATATTTATTATTTGTTTTTGGGGCGTTGTGCCGCGTTGCGTTAATTCCTTCTTTAGCCAACGTTTCCGACAACGTTACAGTGTCCATCATCAGGGCAGATGTGTAACGTTGTCCGAAGCGTTGGCTAATGAAGGAGTTAGCGCAACATGGCATAACACCCCAAAAACAAATAACAAAAAAAACATGTATTATGTTCATTTTTTTTAATGTTGTTGCTTATTTATTTTGTTGTTAATTAAAAATAGAAACCTTCTGTTGGCACTGTTTTATGGAGTAAATCATGTAAAATATATATCATATAAAAGCCCATCAGGGCGTTTAAATTAATAAAATAAAAAATAACAATAAAAAAACGTTATTTTAAAAGAATAAATTGTGAAATAACGCAAAATAATCCGCATTTTAATCAAATTTGAATTGGTCAAGGACCGTAACCACTCTACCACGGAGTCTATAAATGATAGTAGATGCGAGGAATGTGAGACATTGTTGTGATAATAGAGCCATACAATTAGACTTTCTATTGTTTACTAATATCGCGTCAAAAAGTGTTACACTAATTAGCACGCGAGAAACGGTGCGTGGGAAAGGATTCTGTAGTTTCCGGTCAGTTGCCGTTAGAGCGTTGTCGGCGTTGGAGATCAATTGGAGGTCGTGGAGTGGAACCATTTTTTTCGCTAGGTGTTTCATCTATATATAATACACGGTTTTCCAATAAGATTATTTTGATATTCAACCGTAAAAGATCAATGGTTTCGTTGCTTGTGTGGCACGTAGCGCCGTCTTGTTGAAAGTAAACGTTGTCCAAATCAATACCATCCACTTCCGGCCATAAAAAATCATTAATCATCTCTCGATAGCGCAATCCATTCACCGTAACTGTTGCTCCAGCCTCATTTTCGAAAAAGTAAGGTCCAATGACTCCGCCGGACCATAAACTGCACCAAAGAGTCACACGTTAAAAAAAAGAGGCTTTTCAACAATAACTCTTGGATTTTCCGAGCCCCAGATGCGACAATTTTGCTTGTTGACGAAGCCACCGAGGTGGAAATGGGCCTCATCATTCAATATGATTTGCATTTGATTCACTCAAGTGAATGTTAATAGTTTCAATGCATTTTTAAAGCGCGTTTTTATTAATGGCGTAGTTTCTACTTGTCAAATATTAAAAAATGACAGCTTCAAAAGTAACATCTACCGAAATAGCGGGCTATTCAAAATAACACCTCTTAATGGAAAACCCCGTACATTAACGGTTGTGATAGAATTTGTTTAGAACACCTTTCCGCTACAGAATAAAATTTGCGTTACAGCGTGTACCAACCTAAAATTACATTAAATCATCTATTTGAAACAAAAGTGTAATTCAAACTAAAATGCATTTCACCTAAGTTTTGAAAACAGAACGTTAAGTTTTGTTTTTTGTAGATAATCTCAGCTATGTTTAAACTATTTACATTTTTTTTAATCTTCTTATTATAATAATAGTTTATTCTGTCAGCCATACTACATAAATACCACTTTACATCCGTTAAACTGTGTTACACATTGTATACGTTCAGATTTATTTATTTACTAATAAAAAATATTGTTTACTCAATTTTTAAACTTAGAATGTGGCAATGAATAACGCATGCAGCTGCTTTTGTGTCGCTTATTATCTTCGTAAATCGTGTTTTCATAAAATGATAAATTAATATTTTATTGGTGTAATTCAACATATTTACAATTTATTTGTGTTTTTGGCGTTAGTTTAAGATAAATAATTATGGCATTTGTAAAATCTAATTTCAGGTTATGTCAAGAAAAACGCTGGCGTGTCCATTGACGTCATTTTGTCTCAAAAATGTTAGAAACAAGTTTTCTGCCTCATTTCTGACTATTGATACCTCTTCTCAAAAACCATTCTGGTTTCAAGAATAATCCTCGCAAATCACCCCCGCATCCACTAACCTGCTAATCTTAGTCCGTTTGGGGCTGGTTTTATCAGTCACAGATTTCAGACCGCACTTACCCTCTTTATCACGGCGACTAGGCTTAACGGAGGTCGGGGGTTAAAAACTTCAATTACCAAACACCACATCCTAATTCTAGTAGGACACGACTTCTGGAACTTCACTATCACAGAAAGCTGCTAATCGTTCTGTGTTTCAAAGTAGATTATCATTTTGTCTACATTTAAAAAAAATATATTTGCAACTAGCTATACCCCTCCACGCGTTGTGTGGCTTTGTTTGTTTGTACAATTAGATAAATAATAGCGCGTGTTGCTTTACATCCTACAGATGGCGCTGTTTGAAAAAAATGTAAATATATACAGGGTGTATCGGCACGTACCCGACAAACTTTAACCAGCTATTCCTTAGCACATTTGGAGTAAAAACTGTTATGGGCACTTTGCTGTCCGGTAACATTTTTTTTTAATAAAAAATGTATTATTCATATTTTCACCACATGTCACCAATGTTTTATCCTTTGTCAAAGTTTAAAAACCTGTCTGGCAATATTTTGTTCAAGTTTCGTTGAATAATGTACGTACGTACCTACGTTGGCGCGCTTTTACAATCACAACGAAATGGCACGGCACCATTCGTCTCATTTTTAACTATTATTATTTAGTGTGTACGAAAGAGCGAGGACACTTTTTGACACACTTGCTAATAATAGTTGTTGAACACGAGAAACAATGCAAATGACAGTGACGGAGTGTGGATTTTTTATTTATTTTTGTTTTTAATGGAAAAAAAATGTTACCGGACATAAAGCGCCCATAACATTTTTTACTCCAAATGTGCTGAGAAATAGCTGGTTAAATTTTGTCGGGTACTTGCCGATACACCCTGTATAATACAGGTATATTAAAAAAACGCGCGTATTCGAATACAACGTTGGGTCAAAATTTCTCAACTTTTGCAGATTTAAGATTTTGAACGAACGAACATTACCTACGTAAAAACAAATATTACCAACGTAGATAAATAGATGATACACGGTTTAAAAGGTAATATAACTTATTACAAGGATCGGTACCAATGATATGTGGTAGGAATGATATGTATATATATGATACAGGGCAGCGTTAGTAAATCGTGCTAGGAAATGATTTCAGGTAAATAAAAGACAAACGTGTGTTGAAGAGTTGTGAGTTCGCATTGATTAATTTTACTTTTAATGTAGATACCTTAACTACGAAATCTGTAACAAAAACCTTTAAGCCAATTTTTTCTGAGAATCTTAGTTATCTGTGATTTAATATAGAATAGTCTTCAAGTACAACATGGTAAATTAATTTTAGTTAATACTAAAAACTAAATTTATCCGAAAAAAACTGAAGATGAAATTACTCAACCCTCAAATATCCCGTATTTATTAAAATTAGTGCTATATTTTATACGTAAATTAGGAAAAAAAATAAGCACTTTGATATAAACTTCAAGATTTTTAATTAGTTTTACGGATCCGTGAACATTCGTTTTTATCATCTCCTGTAAAATTTTCATTTTGTTGCTTGAAGGGTCTTGCTAAACCACAGTCAATATCATTATTAATTCACTTAAATAAAATCTATTCATTGAACCGCAAAGCCAATCAGTAAATAAATTTGGAATAGTAGATATTGTAAAATGTAATCTGGTTTTGAAAAATCTTTTTTTATTTACACTCGTGAGATTTGTAAAGATTTTTTTTCTTTCGTTGGCCAAACTACTGTGTAAAGCTTTTTAAAATTTGCTATACCCCCGAGGAAAATAATTTTTGCTGGACCTATGACATCTTTGGGGACGCTTTGTAGAGTGTGTTTTTGAGAAAATGAATAAGAGGAAGATCTGGGAAGGAAAAGGGAGTGACAGGAATCTAAGGATCAGTATGTCCAGGAGTGATGGACGTTAAGAGTAAAAAAGATAAATTACGTTGTTTTTTTCCATCCAAAAATATTTTTACTTTTTGGAATAACTTTATTGAGTAAAACCTCAAATTGTAATATTCAATTATTGAAGACAATATTAGCAATTATTAAACGAAAATCTGAAACAGAAAAATCAGAAAACTGACCGAAGCGGATAGGGTCCCATTAGCTCAGCGTAGAGCGGTGCCTCGGCAAGACAAGGGTCCTGGGTTCGAGTCCTAGATGTGACCGTATCCTTTTCTGATTTTTCTGTTTCAGATTTTCATTTAATAATTGCTAATATTGTCTTCAATAATTAATAGTATTTTGCCATAGAAGTTTTTTATTTTATTTCCATACTAACAGGTTTTTTTCAGGTGAAATAGTTATTTCACCTAAAAACTACCTTAATACTTTGAATTTTGTAAAAAAAAATCAATTTTACTTGTACTATCATCACCTGAAACTCAGAGAAAAAAATCCTTGACTTCTACCTTAGTATAATGTGATTTGGAAAAAAACACATCTTTTTTAAAATTCAAGTATTTAGGAAAATGCCAAGTGCCAAGTTGCATGTATTGCGTAATATGCATAATACGCCGCTTTGTCTTAATAAAAACAGGGTTGTCGCATATTGATGCCAAATTTTCATAATGTCCATTGAAAATTCATACATGCTTCCGTGGCAAAGCCACTCGTGCCAGGGGTGCTATCAATACCCCCGCGACATACCTAACGCCCTCCCGATGTTTATCTAAACAGAACGGAAATCTAAATTTGATAACCACTAATAAACAAGCAAGCAACCAAACAAACTACGACGGTAAATATAATTTTAAACAGACTCTTATTGGATAATTATAGTGCCGTGCTACGGGGGCTTCAGAATAATTTTAGGCATATGTAATTGATGTTTTTTGGGAAATTTGCGTATTGTCAGTAGGTGGAGATTTTTGTTGGCTGCTCGCACGTATGTGATTCAAAACGCTATTGTAATATCAGATCGTTTTTTTCCATTAACTTTGCATATAACACTTTAAAATAGTTTTTTTTAACCCTTAACTAATCCTTTCATGACATCTAACTCTTTTAAAAAGGGTTGTTTCACAGAATTTTAACAATTCATCAAATTTCAAAATTGATTTTCAAGTTCTGTTGTTATATACTTCAGTTCAACAAATCGAAATAAAAAAAAAGAACTTGAATAGAATTTTGGAATTTGATGAATTGTTCTAATTCTGTAAAACAACTCGAGTTAAATGAGTTAGATCTCAAGTTGGTGTAGGTATAACTCTAGTATATTAAAATGGATGATTGTCTGAAATCAATCAATCATTTAAATTCTTTTGATATTAGTGTATGATCTCACCCTCACGTGGCACTCGATTAGTCTATTAGGTTACCGATAGATGGCTTTAGCTGTCGAATATTGAAGAAAACGAGTGGATAATAAATAAGGCTGCAAATTGAGCTCATTGTCAATCTTTCGCATTCAATATCAAAGTGTTTTTTTAAAGGCGGAGTTTTATTTAAAAAGAGAGTTTGTGAGAAATCCCGTACACGACAGCATTCATGTCGGTAATACAGTTATCAACACGAGTAATAGAAATCTGTATTTTTGTTTGAGACTTTGCTAATTGTATCGGCCTAAGTCTTTTTTAAAAATTTGGTTTACCTTACATTAGATTGCTATAAAGAACGAGAATGCATTTTTAGTAAGTGCAGGTGGAACGTTTAAAACAGGGTGGAAATGGTGAAAGGCGCTAAGAAACGTTTATGTATAAATATATTTTTTTAATATAAATAGTACTAATCATTTATCATTAAAATTGTTCAGTGTAATTCGCCGGACTTGAAACATGAATTCTAACTTTGATTTATTTGTATAAAATTGCTGCAAAATAATGTACCTACCAATGTTATCACGCACATATAGATTTCCATAGTAAAAATAATCCTTTCTTATTTGCTTACTCTATAGTACTATGTTTGATTTTATATATTTTATAACTACATACTTTTTATGTATCTATTTTACTTTAGGGAAATCGACAGTTTACAATGTTGGTTCATTAATACATGTGTAATTTACCTAACTGAGAAATCAATTACAGATTTCCTCAATATACTATTGTATTATGTATCTAAAAATGTAAACTCTTTACTTACAACAGCTAAAAAATATTATGCTATTATAAAAAAAGTTATTTATGTTCTATACTTTCATACTATTTTTATATTCTACTGTATTCTTCCATACTTCCTTAAATTACTATATATTCATATACATTATTTTATGTTCATAAATATTCTTTAATATTATGCTATATTATATTCTTTTATATTCTCTCACATTCTTTATGTTAATGTATAGAAAATCGACCACTATAACAGGGGCATGTGCCTAGCATGGTGGACGAAAAATCCTCAATGCATGTAACAAACAATTCAATGAATAAAGAAACTTAAAAAGAAGATAATACAAAAAAATCTCAATTAAATATGAAACGGAAATGACACAGAAAATAAAAAAAGGTAAAGGTCACAACTGGGAATTGAACCAACGTCATCTGTCATACAGCGACAGCACTCTCTCAATCAAGCAACTGAGACCTAGTTATAATATTCGACCATTTTTAACATTAAACTTCAAAAGTTTTACCAGTAAATTACATAATAATTATTTATTTGTTCCGGAATCTGTGGATGTTGGCGCTATCCTAAACATCCCATAACGTATTTTTAACTAATGTACTTTTTTATATTAACCCTCAAGGGGGACCCTGAGGAATGAGGGTTGGGTAAGAATCTAGTGAACAGTGTGTCCAATAGTGACGGACATGTGAACATATCCCTCTCACTGCGGCGCAATGCTATGGGTCGAAAGACCAGTTGGAGAGGTAAAAGGGTCTCCCCAAGCCAGCCTCTCCCGATCTGGCACATCACGCAGTTGGTGGACAAAAATGACTCCCGGGGCGGCGGTACACAAACCAGCCTCTCAAACTGAGTTCGTATTCATGTAATGAAAAAAGTTCGTGTAAAGTAAAATTATCACTGAAAATGTCTTCAACAGGCTATTTTCTTATTATTGTAATATAAGGAATATAGATACATAAATATTTAACAATGTTACATTTTTGATCATCATTGGTTATGTACACCTTATGTATTACATACACATAATTTACCTTATGTATTTATGTATCCCAGAAAAGAGGAGTTATTGTGTCTGATAAGGGAGCCACGATTCTTACATAGGTTTTATGTTGTAATAATATTTTTGTATAGAATATAGATTTTTAAATGTAATTTTTAATATAAGTTTTTTATTTTATTTTATTTTTTATTTAATTTATTTGTTCTAATTGGTTGACAATACAGCGCAGTGCAGAAGGGAGATTATTGTAGTTTTTTATGGCTTGGTAAATATAATAGTTTTGCATTTGTGTTGCTTTAAAATTTGGTGTAGTAAATTGATTTCTATTTATCAATAGTTTGTAAAATTCTCGGTATTCTTTGTTATTTATGGAAGCTTGCTGAAATATGTCATTGACATTTGGTACTGGAAACAATTTTAACGTTTTTCACATAGCACTCTTTTTAGGGTGAATTGCCTAATACAAAAAAAAATCTATGTTTTGATTGTTGTTTGCATTGAACTTATTATTTGATCGCTGATTATAGGGTTACTGGAGATTACTTTCATTTACGATATAATTTTCGGCCTGGGCGCTAAAAGTTGCAGGTCCTGCCCTGATGGCAATGAGATTTTTCAACGTAGTCATTCTAGAGTTAGTAGTTAGAAATAATATGATAATACAGTGTGAACCCCAAGGTCAATGATGCACGGACATAATTATGTACAATTAGTAGATCTTTTGATCTCTGTCGCAAGTTAGTAAAGAACATACAATTGTTATTGCTGTAATTAATTAATTATTTTCAGTGACAAGTTGTAAAGCAATACTAATCAATTTCAGCCATCAGGGATCAAAATTTTGGTGCCTACGTTATTGCTTGTCTGGTATTATGATAAGCAGTTTTGGAAAATATATGTTCATCAAACATAAATAATGTTACGAATTACGAAAGAATATTTCACATTACTTGCTCACGAACCAACAATACAAATTAGTAAGTTTAAATAGATTAATTTCTTTATGGCATTTGTATTGATGAGTTAGCACTATTATGTTTTAAATATTGTTTACGAAAAAACAGGTCAAATGTCTGAAAGGATAGTCGCTTGTCACTTTGCGAAAGGTCAGAAGGTCAGCAGTTTCAAATTTCGACATTTCATAATTACACTCATTATTTAAATCAAATGTCGATAGCAATATTTCGTTTGAGATTGGAAAATATTTTAATAGCCTTTATCAAAAGACTTACCTCCTTACTGATAAACATTTACTCTTAGTGATCAACATTTTACACAACTGATAAACAGCCATTTACTATACATTAATGGTAGTTTATCAGTTGTATTAAATTAAAAATACGTTTATTAGTAAGGCACTTAATGTTTGTGGTTAAAGAAACCATAAATACCTACCTAAGTATGTTGTGGGCAACGGGCGTTAATTATTATATCTAAAGAACTGAAAAAATTAAAAGTATGGGCGTTGAAAAGCACCAAAACTTAACGAAATAGGGTTTGGAAAAAATTTAAAGGGAAATGCAAGAAATTTAATGAAATTAATTTTTAAATAATTTTTATATATTGACTAGCAGTCATGTACCCGGCGTGGCTAGGGAACTTATAAACAATTTGGGGTACAGTTTTGTGGATGTGAATTCTTGATTACTCGACAACTGGGCATTATAGTAATCAATTTCAATCTTGAGTGATCGGAAATTTTGAAGTGTTATTCCCGCCCTCTTTCAAAAATTTATAGATCCGATTTTAATATGGAGACATATAACCTGCTGATGGTGCTAAAGAACCATTGAATGCACATACACTTGTTCTTTTATCACTTATTTTTAGAAATCATGAGAAAATTATTAAAAAATCGTTAAATTTATAAAGCGTGAATTCTGCTTATTATTTACTTTAAAATTGCCGTTTGTGGTACCTACTTGGAGCAATATTTAATATCAGAATTTCTATATGGTGCCTATATCCTAGTTGATAAGAGCTGTCATAAATTATAAAGTTTTAACAAGCATTTTTAATATGTAAACACATAATCAATGGTTTGTAAAAAATATTTCAATAATTTCGGTTCATGGAATGTCAATACCAAATATGTCGGAAGAGATAAGACATCTTTTGTAAGAGTGTGGAACTACTAAGTAAGCTTTATGATTAATTGCTACGCGATGGAGCTTACGAAATAATTCCAATAGGTATATGTTTTAAAATGTCTCGTGAAATTGCACACATTTTGGCCAGCGTGAGCTCGCGGGCGTTTGCAAATTGGCCAAAATGTGATCAAATAAGGTCCAGTGGTTTAAGGTATTGTTATTATTATTCTGAAATGTTATGCTTACATCTGTAGGGATAAAAAAAATATCCTTACGAATTCGTTTGAATTAATTGAACTATTAGCCTCGAGCAAGCCCTTATTATAAGTCTCGTATTGCTTTAAGGCGACATAATCCAAAACATACTCACCCCAAACTAAACATAACTCATTTTAAATCGCATTTATATTATTTTTTTGTTCTACTTAACTGATTATTGTTGTATAATAGTTTTGCAAAGTTTTCAATACCTGCATTTCAAATATTTGCATTGATTATCATCTGATTATGTTTGGATTTATTCTTTTTCGTCTTAACTGTGTAGCGATGCTACCATAATGTTCCAGAAAGACTACCGATATAAAATGCATCGGGCCGTGAACGTACGAGACATTTTGCGAAGCATAATTAATTGCGTAATGTAAATATGTGCCTGCTAACTACTTGTCGCTGCGACGTCCGAACGAACTACCCACGTCAATACAATTGCGAGTTTGACCAGGTACATTACCCGCATCCGCCAAAAAGTTATAGGCAACTGCCCAGGCATACTTTCAGCACCATCGAAACATCGAGATTCAGCGAGTAACCGGCAGTTTACCAGCGGTCTCGCGAAGATACTTCCACCGTCGGCTTTTTTATACACGGTGTCCGGAAACTCGTAGTACAAGTGGGAAACTTGAGAATCTACACCACATGGGGAACCCAAGTAAATATAAAGTTTTTTGATTTGAGCATTTTCACAAAAAAAAAAAAAAATATTTTTCGGCTATTTTAGGGTTAAAGTTTTTTCTGGTGTTTAGGGTTGAACAACGGATGTTTTAACCCTGCAGAGCAGAAATATTTTATGATTACGCCGGATTAAATGAAGTGTGATTTCAAAATAATGCTTCAAATCCGAGTTTCTTCATTTGTTTTACTTTCAAATAGTTTTAATTAGTTGGGTACTTTGATCTTCAGTAATAATTTATAAGTATTTCATTAAAAAAAAAAAAATAACTTCTAACTCGATTTACTAGATAACGAAAGCTCAAATAAAAAAAAATATACTACAAAATCGACTCCAAATGTGATGTAGATTCACCAGTTTCCCGCTTGTACTACGAGTTTCCGGACACCCTGTATAAACCGGCCCGACGCAGTGAGTCAGTCAAGAATTTTCATTCTCGCGAGAGACCCGCCTCCACCTCGTACAGGACCATCTATATTCACCCGGCTCTACACGGTTCTTCCATGGATTCTTACGGGATCATCACAGCGCCCTGGCTTCAGCATGGATGTAGCCCTGGGTAAGGCTACATCCATGCGCCTAGACTCCGCGGCATCCACGCCGGTCTGCGCATCGGCCCGCGACATCCAGCCTGCATATTTTGCTCAACCGCCGACCAGATCTTTCGTATCTTCAGCTACCTTGTTCAGCACTGGAGCACCCGGAAGACCCATGGTCTTCACCAGTTCCTGACTCATTCAAGAGTCCGGTCTCAATGCGCCGTCGCCAACTACCGCCTAGACCACTTCACCGCCTGCATCCGGTATCATCGCTATCGGTCCCGAAGTCATCTCCCATGCTGCATGCTGACTCAATAAAAAAACACTGTGGCCTTCAACAACCTCTTTCATTGTGTCTCCTCATCTGATCCCCAAAACTGTATCTTTAAGTTCACTTCATGTAGTATTCTTTTCTTTTAACGAAATTGTATCTATGTAACAACTATCAACCTATTATGTCTATATTTCTGCCGCCATGGGTGAAACCACAGTATCGTCCTTGAACACCTCAAGAACAATGATGTGTTTTTTACTTATGACAGCATATTAACACTTTACTAATACCTCAGCACAAGTTTTTCTAGTGAGGTGTCAACAAAACTTATCTTAACTGCTTATAAAAAAGGATACCTATATATTTATATGAACTACTCGTATTTTATGTCAGTTTCTATATTAGTAAGGTTTTCATTAAATTATCATAAAATGGTCTGACTGAAACCAGAACGAATTGTTATCAGACAAATCTACGAGTAAAGAGCGTTATCAGATACTGTAAATTAAATAGATACTAACATTAAATGAGATTGGAGGTTCATATAAATGACAAGAAAAATAATGTAAGCCTAAAAAAAGTAGAAGATTCTTAACATAATACTTGTACATAATTAACACGATACTTGTACATAATTAATATAATGATTGTACATAATTAACATAATAATTGTAAAAAAATAGAAACCATAACTAAAAATGTATGTTAAATATTGTGAACACTGGTAAATAAATAAGATATGTTAAGAAGAGAAATACATAATTTTTAACATCTATATTTTTTCATCGTTGTCCCTTTCATATTAATAGCATAATTTTATTTGCATTCATTCATTCATTCACGAAAACAAAAGTGAAATTAAAAGAGATGTGTTTAAAAAAAACATAACAATTTGAAAAAGGATGTATAGTACATAACATTATTAAATAAAGATATATTTTTAATATTTAAATACATGTGATGTCACAACAATGCCTCGTAATATTATACCTCACAGACAAGATGCTAAAAATAAACAAGCGAAAACATTTTTATAAAATATTGTTTGTATAAAATAATTTATATAATCATTAAACCTACTATTATTTTCGCTTCTCATAATATAAACGCCTTAGTGCCATAACAACAAGTTGGTTAAGTAATACTTAACCAACGAGTTCAAAGATAAACGGGTTGGCGGTATTATTTGCTAGTTAACGATGAGCCGACATATTCTTTAGATATAAGGCCGGGAACCGCTCGGAAACTTAATACTCGAGTAAGCTCTCCGGGCAACACACCTACGTACGAGTTTTTTGTGGATAATAATAAATCAGTGTACACATACGTCTTTCTAAAAATTTTGAAGGTTCACGAACCTTATTTGTGTATATCTTATGTACTTTGTCATACATAAACATGTTTAATCTCACGTCTCCGAGTTGTGCAAACGCGCTTTTGTTTATTTCGTTTGCATTTGTTTTGTTTTATCTTTGGGTAAAATATGAATTTTCGTATTGGCAACGCCGTGGGGTCTACAGCCCTCCTGCAACATTCCTGATCGGACATTTGGGAAAAGTCGTTCTCATAAAAGAGTCGTTTGGAATTCGCCTCATGAACTTATACCAACTGACCAAAGAGCACAAATATGTTGGAATTCATCTTGGATTGAAGAGGACTCTATTGGTCAATGATTTAAACATGGCTAAAACCATCCTTCAAAAGGACCACGATCACTTCAACAGCCACGGATTTAAAAGAAACAAGGAAGTTGATCCTTTGGGAGAACATTTGTTTAATTTGGACGGAGAAGAATGGAAAAGGATTCGGACTAAGTTGACTCCTACGTTCACATCAAGCAAAATGAAATACATGTTCGATACCATAATGTCTTGTTCAGATGAAATGATTCTTCACATCAAGGAATCAGTGGCATCCGGAGATGTTATTGATATTAAAGAAGTTATTGCCAGATTCGGGACTGATGTCATTGGATCTTGCGCATTTGGTATTCAAACCAACAGCTTTAAATATCCCGATGCAGAATTTAGAAGGATGGGCAAAAAAATCTTTGCTCCTGTGTTCACCAAAATTGTTCATGATATTTGGACGATATTAGCTCCATCGACCGTACCTACTAAGCTTGTGGACATGCACAATAAGGAACTGACGGAGTTTTTCACAAAATGTGTGAAGGAAACGATTATACACAGGGAAGCGAATAATATCAAGAAGAATGATTTCCTTCAGCTACTCATTGACATGAAGAATTTGGACGAGAAATCAGGTAAAGTAGACATTTTCAAATTATGCATTTCTCCATTAATTTGATTTTGGTAGATTATTATATCAAGGGAAGTTTAAACTTTGTCTGTTATCCCGATAAGTTATCAAAAAATAATTTTGGTTGTCAAAGTTTCTATTTAAATTTCATATTTGATTGTGTGAATTATTATTCTTTAAGTATTTGAAATGCGTTTTAGTTTTGTGACTGATTTATGATTTTTCAATCGGCAGCGCCGTTTTATCTCTTTACCAAATAATGTTTCATTTAAAAAAATATACTGCCGGCAATCAATTAAAAAAAAAATAATAATACACTAACAATTGACAATATTTATTTTTAAAAGGCAGTTGAGTTTCACGAATCCTTCAATTATAATAAACCCATGATTGAACCCAACGCTTGCATATCATTCACATGTTACTGTTATTATTAGCGTTATTTGATAGTTATTTTTTGTCCGTTTGAAGGTCAACGCTTTAATTTCTTTATTCATAATATTATATAATTATTCACAATAACAATTAAGTAATGCAAATTAAATATTTAGTCGTGGATACTTATCTTTGTCACTTTCATAAATCAGAAATGGCAATTAATTTGATAACAAATTAGTTACAAAAATAACATCTTATTCAAAGTGATACGGTGGCATTTTTAACTCAATAAGCTTGTTGATAAAATTCGTACGTTAAAACAGAAACAACATTATTAATAATATCACCACTGACTATAGATGACGGATTCAGTCAATATCGAATTGATGTAGGATTTTAATAATCGATAGAATCAGATACCCTGATTCTCCCCACTTGGTTATGTTTTTTTTCCTATCAAAATAACTATGTAACACATGACTTCCTAAATAAAACAGACTTTGCTACTATTGATTACTGAGTATTTTATGAAGACATTGTTAGTTTTAAAGCCTTTTTACATAATTAGGTGATCCACCAAAATCTCACCCAAATTGTAACACACATCCCACGTACTAATAAACCTGTTTTAAATTTCACACAACTGATAATCAACCATTTAGATACCATACATAGACAGTTTTTTTATCAGTTGTGTTAAATTTAAAACACGATTATTAGCAAGGCATATGTAACATATCTATAACATTACAAACAAAATTCGTAAATCTATTTACTTTTTCAACAAACACGTAATTTCCTTGACCTTAAACTTTTAAAATCAGTATATTTCTCACTATGACAATCACACATAGAATATGGAATTTTAGCTTGGGGTAATACTTCTTCTAGTGCCCTCGACCAAATTATTAAAGCACAAAAATTAATCATAAAAATAATTCCCAAACTTCCTCTTTCTACCAACACTGATACTATCTTCAATACTATCAACGTTATGGACATAAAACAGCTCTTTGCAAGATCCATCTTGATTAATTTACACCAAAACACTATATAAACCAACTCAAACGATACACAATACCCGAGCCAAAAATAAAGAACTTCTCCAAACTCCTTTTGCTAGAACCACCTTTGGGCAAAAACATTTTAAATACACAGCTTGCAAACTATACAATACACTACCAGCCACGATTAGACAAACCAGTCAATAACCAAATTCAAACATGAAATAATGAAAAAGATAATAAGTATTGGGCGTCCCACTATCGCAAACATCTGTAAACCAAAGTACACGTAAACAATAACAACAATTCAAATACAAAATAAAATATAAGAATCAATAATTTTATAAAAACCCCTTTGTAACTACGTCCTCCAACTAAATGCATTTTTATTACATATATATTTACAATATTGTCGTACCTGTACCTACTCTTTCTATTATCTATCTATTGACTCCATAGTTTAAAATGTATACAACTTTGTAATTTGTATTTTGATTTTGATTTAGTCATGCATGTAAATATTCTTTAAGTATCTGAATACGTCTGTCTCGACACAGGTGTACCCTAGTGAGACAGATGTCGATAAATACAATTAAAAAACTTTATATTGATAGATAAATAAATAAAATAAAAATAAAAAATATATAGGCATACCATCAGCCGGGCATCTGCCTTTTGATTAAACGGCGCTATTTCAGTTGATCTACTATTATTTTGTTATTATTATAATAATTATCGATACTAATTGTCTTTGTACGATCACTTATTATAGCAAACCACTTGACTGTAGACGAAATAGTGCCACAAGTGTTCATTTTCTTCGCCGCTGGTTTCGAAACATCGTCAACAACGGCCACTTACGCTTTTCTGGAGCTGGCCAAGCATCAGAACATCCAGGACAAAGCAATAGAGCAGATTGACAAGGCCATGGAAGAAAATGATGGGAAAATCACATACGAGATGATCAACCAACTGTCGTACCTGACGCAGATTGTCAACGGTAACACAATTTTTATTTTTTAATTATTATTTTTTCTTCTTGTCTTAAACGTTGTTAAACGTTCTTAAATGCAACACTTTGATAAAAAAAAGTCAAAATTTGACCCCTCAGAGTTAAAACGTTTTACCTGACACCGCAATGTTGTACGATAATGGGGTCTCTAGATAAATAATTTTAGTTCATTATCGCATAACATTACAGTGTCAGGTGGAGCCTTGTTATTCCAAGGAGGCTAAACGTTATACATTCATACACCGATAAGAAGTTCATTCCACGAGTGCGGATTGTTTTATGTTTTCAAAAATTATTTTCTAGTATTTTGATCAACTCGATCGATTTTCGGCAGCTATGCCAAGTTTTCAAAACATTTTTAGCAATCGCTTGCTATTATAATGTGCCAAATTTATAGAACCTAAAATATTAGATAAACGGTGAAATCTAAGTGGACTCATTGGCTTTAAATTAAAGTAAGCGGTTTAACATGTTTTTTTATACATATTTTGAGGGAGGGGATTAAATAAATATCATGGTAAATAACCAATCGCTCGAGTGGTACACTAATTCAGATAGCATATATTATATATATTTTAATGATTGAAGGATAAACACTTATCATTTGTTCATGTAACAAAGCTTTTGGTCAGAAACAGCCGTCGCGCAATGTAAATTTAATTATTTTTTATTACAGCAACTGAATGTGTCTATTTTGTTTTTTCAGAATCTCTTAGGATGTACCCACCGCTACCATTCATCTTTAGAAAATGCAACCAAAACTACAAAATAGCTGACACAGAGACTGTGATTGAAAAAGACACACTGGTGTTAATTTCGGCAATCGGAATCCACAGGGATCCGGAATATTACCCAGATCCTTTGAGGTTTGAACCAGACAGATTCAGCCCCGAAAACATATCTGCTAGACATCAGTACTCTCATATTCCATTTGGCGAAGGACCAAGGATTTGTATAGGTTTGTACTATGTTATTTATTTATAGTTCAATCTCGTTATCCCCACTTTACTTCAAAGATAAATTTGATAGTTTTCATGCCGTTACAACCTCTATCCTTCTACCAACTTTGAACCAATTTTTGTGAAGGATGTTCTGCCGCCACGGGAACCATTCTTTGGATAACCTACACCTCTGCCATAGGTCAACAAAGTAGTTCACTACATTCGGTGACGTTTGGTTGAGCAGGAGTGCGTGGTTCATGGAGTGAAGTTTATCCAGGTCTTGGTGGAGGATGCGTCTACCTACTAGCTACGCAGCGGGTTGGACCGGGAGAGGCCTCTTCAGCCGAAGCCTTTCGATCCAACGCCTTTTACCGTAGAGGGTTGGATGAATTCGTATATCATTTCTGGATACACTGACCACCAGATTCCTACCTCCTTATTTTTTCCTTCTTTCCATTTATTTACTTTAAATGAACCTCCATACACCATCCCAAAGGTGACATAGACCCTGATCGAGCAGAGTTGACAAATGCGTCGTGTGCTCAATTCTTCAACTTGCATTTCTCCTTCGTTCATCATCACAATCAGCACCTTCCTCTGATAATGATCGTAGTACTAGTTTTTCAATGTCTCCTTTGGGGAGTTGAACACATAGCAACCTGATGTTAGTCACGTAATCCAATGGATTTTGAAACACTGACGAAACTGTTGAATGCCAAAATACACCCGTTCGCACCTCGCTTAATTGCATGCGTATCGATGCTAGCATTTATTCTAATTCGCGGAGAGCATTTATCTTTTAAAACAATATTCATTTTTGATTATATTTATCAAACATTGTTTTTTTTTGTTTTCAGGAAGTAGGTTTGGGATGTTGCAGGTAAAAATAGCATTATTCGAGATCCTCCGCAATTTCCGCATTGACTTGGTCAAAGACGCCTCCAAGCCAGTTGAGTTCGACCCCAAAGCCTTCCTACTGCATACCGAGGGAGAGATGTTGCTAAGACTTACTCGTAGATCTGCTTAGATCTTAATCTAAACCTTATTTACTTTTAAGATTTAGGCAGATGCGATAAAATTCTAAATACATTTTGCAAGCCACTCATATTAATATCCCTTTGGTCCAGTCAAAGTCGTCAAAAACATCGACTTTTTTAAGTTGTTTTTCAAGTACATTAAAGTAGTTTTGAAAATAAGCATATTTATGTTTGGTGGGTATATTTGCCACCTTTTATGTTTCTCATATCATTGTTTTTAATGGTCAAGAAAGAGCACATGTAATTTTTGCTATATCGAACCAAA
Organism: Hesperophylax consimilis; assembly: GCF_061612785.1. Lineage (NCBI taxonomy): Eukaryota > Metazoa > Arthropoda > Insecta > Trichoptera > Limnephilidae > Hesperophylax > Hesperophylax consimilis. The sequence goes on along the minus strand of NC_142837.1, from coordinate 37,400,073 downwards.
TGAATATTTTATTTTTACTAAAAAATATTGTTGACTAATTATAAATAGGTAGGTTTACTTATTATAAATAACTATGTAGATGCTCTCTATGTTGTATTTCCTGGTTATATGCTTGCATTAATATGCTGCATTAATTTATCAAATAAAAAAGTTTTTAACTTACGTTTTGATTGTTTTAATTCATGAAACAGAATTACGAATGATTAATTTTTATAACGGACCTCAATAGGTGTTATACCTGTTCTGAGTTCAACATATTACAATGTTCTTTTTTAACATTATTTATCTATGGTGATTTGATCCTATAATCTAAATATAAACTGAGAGTAGATATGTCGCTTTTGTTAGTTGATTTACGTTTATGGTTCGTATATATATATGTTATTCTTTAAATTCCAGTATGTTTTTTTTTATGAAATATCTTCCTGTTGACATGATGGAGTTTTTTAAATTGTTCTTTAAAAGATAATGACTGATATTGTGTTTTAATAACGACTGAAATAATAATATACCATCAATATAAGAGCCGGATCTTCATCTTCGTATTGTGGAAGTCAAAGTGGTAGGCTGAGGTTATTCAAATAGTCGCCGGCATTGCGAGCCACTTTGAACACAGATATTCCTCCGGGAAACAGATGTGTTTTTTTTTGTTTGAATATGTCCACAATAACATAATTCAGGATTATTTAGGCCACATTTATGCGTCATATATGCACAACGGCTGTGACTGCACCAGATGCAGTTTGGTAAGGTTCACGTCTTTTGAGGAAGAATAAACCTAGGCAGTTAATTAAACAGTTGGTGCTTGTTTTTAACGTCAGAAGTCTAACACTGAGTTCGCCATAATTTTTCATGGAAATTTCGTCATAGAAGGAGAGTTTTGCCTTCAGTTTAAAAGGGTTTTAAGAATAAAAAAAGAAGAAAACTTTGAAACATTAAAATGTTTTTATTACACCTAGATACAAACAAGACAGTGAAAAATGTGTGATTATTTTTTGTCTTTGTAAATCGTACAATGGAGATCCTCATAAATAATCCACTAGTATCAAAACCAAAGGAGACGGTATACTTAAAGGCATGTAAAAAAATCATCTAATTTACAAGTTAAACGCAGGACTGTCGAACAATTATTTGTCATGTTCAAAGTGCAATCTACCAATATAATAATTGGTTGTGTTTATGTACTGCTTTCATCAGAACTGCAGATGCATTAAAAACTATTTTGAAGATGAACAAGCATCCAGAAAGTAAGGTTTCTAGGGCTCCTGAGGCCGGGGCAATTTTTTTGTTTCGAAGTTAATGGTTAATTTCTTCATTCCCGTGTACTTGTCGGCCATTTTGCTCAGTCACAGTAAATTCTTCCGATTAAATTTCTATTGACTCTATGGATTCTTCGCGCTCTGGCCACCTCCCGTCCGTGCGAAATCCACTCGGTCATCCTTTTTTTGACTTGTGAGGTTAGGTCAGGTTAGGTTCTCAAAGAATTCGGAGGCAGGTTGTTAGTTCACCACTGTATGTAAAATGAAATTACTAAATAAATTGCTTTACAATGATTGGATTAATAACTATTCAAATTATTATAATGGACTGTCACTCGATGCCTTAAAACAGGTAACGAGTGACTTACTTAGATTTAGACCACTATAAAAGTCAGTGAAACCAGCAATCTTATACCTTATAAATGTCTGTTTTTTGTGCTTGGTGGAACTTCTTCGTATGAATTAAGTATGACAAAAGTTTACCTAGACCTTTTTAAACTTTCATCCATCTTTAGACTGTCACACTTTTGGTAAAATTAATAAAACATATGTATTTTTTTATTGTCACGTTTAATTGATAGAATTTAATTGTTTCATTTATTTTTTTAAAACATTATCATTTAATTTATATTAAAAAAAAACAATTTACCAGCATTCAGAAATGAAACGTTCGTTCGTTCGTTTGAAATGGCTTTGGACGTGTTTGGTGACTAGATCTGAATATCCAGGTATCCCCACCATCCTCTTCCCCATCTCCTTCCCCTCCCCCACTATCTTCAGCTTCATAACATAACTCAATTGGGGATGTCATAGCCATACTGAATGCAGATGGTTGGGAGCAGTTGAGACTATGATTGTTCTGTGTGGTTTCAATAATTACGCATCAGAACTAAATCGTGAAAAAGAAGTTTTTTATAAATTGAATAATTATTTTATTGAATATTTAAAAGAAAAGAAAGGAGTGCAAGGAGAATGTATGTCGTGAATATGAATTTTAGAAGACGAGGACACGTGAGGAAGACAAAGCACGATCAAGTGAAGCAAATACGTCGGGCTATATCAAGAATAAGTATAACAGAATGTATGAGAAGATCTATAAATGTAAATTCAGCAATGAGTATGTCTCAAGACCGAAGAGTTTGGATGTCCGTCTTCTCTAACTAACCCTGCCGGGAAATTTCGGTATGTGTAGTTAGTCAGGTATTCAGATATTGTGACGTTTTTTAGTGTATGAACTGGCATTGCATTACATCTGCAAATATTGTGGATTTACTATTATTTATTCAGAAGAAATGTTACATTCTGAAGACGACTGACTGAAGTCGGGTCGGAAATAAATAAAAATGAAAAAAAGATTAAAAGAACTACATTTTAAAGATCTTGTAATGGTAGCATCATATACATATATATGCTTATTATAGAAATACATTTCTAATCATTTTCATAGTACTTAATTTATGTTTACCGCCATGACTCTTGAATATTTACCGTTTCGGTACCATAAAAGCCAATCTCCCGGAATGTTTTGCAATGTATTTTCGGTCTTAAAGTGCTTAGCTTGTAGAGTTACAATACGATATCAAGCGCCATAACAACAAAGCGGTGAATACAGAGATAAGTTTTTTTATAAAATTATTTCGCTATCTAACGATGATCCAACACATTTTGTAATGCATAACAGTCAGTTGTTATTATAATTCAGTAACCTGTTCCTTGCTCGTCCAGTCAATTGGTTCCATCCGTACACACTACTTGTGTGTTAGAATAAGTGTAACCACTTGGAGGTATCTTTAGTAATTGAGTTTTTTATAAGTGTGTTATTAAAATGTTCAAATTCGCGTGTCCGAGTTGTACGAACGTCCTGTTGTTTATTTCATTTGCGTTTGTGTTATTGTATCTTTGGGTAAAATATGAATATGGTTATTGGAAGCGACGAGGGGTTTACAGCCCTCCTGCAACTTTCTTAATTGGACATTTAGGACCAGTGGCTCGGATGCAACAATCAATAGGGGTTCGCCTAATGAAATTATACGAACAAACCAAGGAGCACAAGTATGTCGGAGTTCATTTAGCACTGAAAAGGACTTTACTGATCAATGATTTGGACATGGCTAAAATCATTCTCCAGAAAGACCATGATTCCTTCAACAGCCATGGAACTAAGAGAGATAAAGCGTCAGACCCTCTTGGAGAACATCTGTTTAATTTGGATGGAGAAGAATGGAAAAGGATTCGAGTTAAGTTGACTCCTACATTCACATCAAGCAAAATGAAGTTTATGTTTGAAACTATGCTGAATTGCTCCGGTGAAATGATCACGCACATAAATGAAACCGTGGAATTGGGAAAAGCCGTGGATATGAAAGAAGTCATCGCCAAATTCGGAACTGACGTCATTGGATCTTGCGCTTTTGGTATTCAAACCAACAGCTTTAAATACCCCGATGCGGAATTCAGAAGGATGGGCAAAGAAATATTTGCCCCATCTGCCAGCAAAATTTTGACAGATCTCTGGACTTTAATGTCTCCGTCAACTGTTCCTAAAAAACTTGTAGACTTAAGTATTAAAGAGCTCACAGATTTCTTCACAAAGTGTGTCAAAGAAACAGTGGCACAGAGAGAGGCAAATAATCTTTCTAGGAATGATTTTCTACAGCTACTTATCGATATGAAAAATTCTGACCCGAAATCAGGTAAATTAAAAACAATTCTAAAAATCAGACCCCAAATCAGGTAAATTAAAAAACAATTTTAAATTTCTGACCTGAAATCAGGTAAATTAAAAACAATTTTATAAGTGTGACCTGAAATCAGGCATATAAAACTATTTTAAAATTCTGACCTGAAATCGGGTAAATTAAGAACAATTTAAAAAATCAGAGGTAAATTAAAAACAAATACCTCTACAAATATAAAACAATCTTATGAAAGAGTGGTAATTAAAATTCCACTACGCTGTTTTCAAAAAACGATAAGCTCACAAATAATGTTATTTTGTTGTGTATTGTAATGTATATTGAGACCATTTATAGTTTTTAGAAGGTCAATGGTTCAAGTTCGTGCAATGAAAAAATTAACCCGTCGTGTCGAGTCACGCAGTAGCATTTTTTAACAATGTCCATTCACTACGTTGTTTCACAAATAAACGTCAAATATGGCCGTCGAGTAAAATTGTGCCATAATATGTGCTTCCAAATGATACGACCCTCTATCTCGTAACTAACTTTTCTCTTCTAACTTCTTTTAATTATGTATTGTCTTACTGCACTTTTATTAACAACTTTATCACTTACAATAATATTTTAGTGTACACATTACTTGTTCTGTAATCATTATATTATTGTATCACTCTTTTGTAAAAGCCATGATGGCGTTTAAATAAATTAAAAATAAATATTTTTATTATCAGCATATGATATAAACAGTTTTAAAAAGCGAGAACATTAACCTTTCTCTATGCATTTAAAAGTTTACCTTGAAAACAGCGAATGTACTTGAAATTTAATGTGAAGCGTGTTTATAAACAAATCTCTTATCTGACAGATATCATATCTTACCTGATGCAATATTGCTTAGCCACGAGGGGTTTAATTATTGAAAAGCATAATAAATAAACTTGATTGTTTAATTATCTGTGAATGTTAGAATACTGTAGAACTACCTAAAAAACGATAGTGCAATCTGTGCATAGCACAAAGGAAAGATGAAAAAATATAATAAGCAGTAATTGTTGATTGTACTTTTTTTTAATTATTTGGCGTATAGGAAATAAGCCTACGTAGCTCAGAGGTCCAGAGCACCTAACCGGACACCAGAAGGTGCGGCATTTATTTTTACTCGGGAGATATTTTCAATTTGTATTGATATTTCAGGCGACTAATTATTCCTTATAATAATTTGTGAATTTGAATTATTCGAATTAAATTGAATTTGAATTATTCGAACTAAATTGAATTTGAATTATACGCATTAAATTGAATTTAAATTATTCGAATTAAATTGAATTTTTATTATTCGAATTAAATTAAATTTAAATTATTCGAATTAAGTTATATTTTAAATAAAATCAAACATTTTAATAATTTTCTTTACTTCATTTGGTACTCCACCTATAAATTCCACCTTATCTTATAATTCCGATCATTTGCTGGTAATCTGCCTGTAAAAATGTGATGTATCTGTTCTGATTGCTTAGCAAACATGAACTTTGCACAGTCATAATGAAGTTATATATTTTAACATAAAAGTTTTTCCAAAACGAAATTGTACAAAAACAGCAATTTTTTTTCAGCAAACCACTTGACGATAGACGAAATAGTGCCACAAGTATTTATCTTCTTCGCCGCTGGTTTCGAAACTTCTTCAACAACGGCAACTTATGCCTTTCTGGAGCTGGCAAAGCACCAGCACATCCAAGACAAAGCTAGGGAACAGATTGACAAGGCAATGGAAGATAACGACGGGAAGATCACATACGAGCTGATCAACCAAATGTCATATCTGACGCAGATTGTCAACGGTAAAAGCACCCACTCTTCATTGTCAATTGATTGTTTATTAATTTGAGCGTATCTATTGTTTTGTTAGTTTCCGTCCACATATTATATTCAAGAGTTTTGGGATACAATATTTCCACAATGAATTCAAATCCACATATCTTCATTTCAGCAACAACACCTACTGCTATAATTTTCAGTAGGCTGATTTGTATGTAAAAAAATTAATGGGACATATTAATAGTGTTATAATGTTACAATTTTTCAGAATCCCTCAGGATGTATCCACCGCTGCCCATAATCTTCAGAAAATGCAACAAAAACTACAAAATAGCTGGAACAGAAACTGTTATTGAAAAAGACACATTGGTGATTATTTCAGCCATGGGAATCCAGAGGGATCCAGAAATTTACCCCGATCCTTTGAGATTCGACCCCGACAGATTCACCCCAGAAAATGCAGGGAAAAGACACCCGTACTCTCATATTCCATTCGGCGAAGGACCAAGGATTTGTATTGGTTTGTACTTTAATTTACATCTGCTCATTACCCTTCTATTTCACTAGCTCAATTTTAGATATTGTCTTCCTACCGATCTCAAACTTCTTTCTTTCACCAACTGGTGGGTTAATGTTGGAAGGCGAGAAAAGGGATATATATTTATGTGGGATTTGAAATGTCCGGATTAAACGGTGGTAGAGTCCAGAGAAAACTCAAATACTGTAGCCGACCTTCTGCTATCTGTTTTCAGTATATTTTCCGTAAAGATGCGGTTTTCACATATACCAAACTACAAAGCACTCTATAGTCTAGTATTCTACGCCCTCTCATTCTTGCTAAGTTTGTTGCCAGAGGAGCTGTCTCAGTTATGTAAATCTTCCTACTCATGCTTCTTCAATAAATCCATAGAGCTCCATATTATACACATCTCGTCTGGCGTCATTATTTGGCTCCTAAAATTTGTATGAGGATCTAACATTAAATTAAAACATTATTTACCTTTTACCTCAAGTTTCTCGGTAACTCTCATTCTCCTGATATCATTTTTTCAATAATTTATTCAACAGTTAAATTGATCATTTACTTTCTTACAAAAAAAGGAATTTTGAAATATTTATTAGAATTTATTTTTCTACCAGATTTCCACATATATGTTACAGTCAAATAAGGATTTACCACATCATCACCTCAAGGATGTCATTTCTACCACCTTTAGTCTACGTTCATCAGTCAATTTCATTCCTTACTGCCGAACACTAACGATTATTAACTACGCATTGTGATTTACATTGGACTGTTAACATTGCTTTATTTGCCGTAGCAGCTACCGCATTTGAAGTTCAATTATTAATTATTTTGGAATTCACAATTATTTAAATGCCATTATCAGCCTTTTCATCAATCGTAAATATAATACAAATTTAATCTACACGAACTCATCCATTTTCTCCAAGTTAAGGCAGAATTAACAAAAAATCTCAATACCTACGTCAGTTAGTTTAATAATTGTTAATTGATTCAAACTTTTATTTTCCAGGAAGCCGATTCGGCATAATGCAAGTAAAGATTGCGCTTTTTACCGTCCTCCGAAACTTTACTATCGATCTCACTGAAGATGCCTCAAAGCCTGTGGAGTTCGATCCAAAAGCCTTTCTGCTTCATACCGAAGGAGAGATGTTGTTGAAACTTACGAGAAGATCTTTATAAACAATAATAAATGTCTGAATGTAGCCATCACTTTATGGATATCCATTTCAATTATATGAAACAACATGACTTTGTTTAATCCACTATTTTAAGAGTTATATTTAAATGGGTGGGTAAGAAAAGAACTATTCGCTAAAATTAGGGTAAAAAATAATCTGCTGGTATCTCCCCAACACCAAGCACATGCTTGGCCCCCAAAACCAGATCCACATTCGCTCAACGACAATTCAAGTTCATCGCTACTAAAATATACAATTCATTGAGCATTGATAAAAGATCAAATAATTAAATTCAACATTCTATATTTGAAAGGGATGAGCTTTTTAAAATAATGCATAGGCTCCCGACACTTACTAATCACAATGACAATGATAATTTTTTTTCTTCGTATCATTAAATTCAAATGTGACAATGTGACCGTAAACATGTATTTTTTATTAGTTTCAATAGCAAAATTTGTACAATATGTATGTGCAGATTATTCTTTACAAGTATAAATACATTTTTTTCACAGAAACTAAGTTTTCCTGTTCTGATGCGGCCTGAAATTTTTTAAACCTTTATATTTAGTTTCAAGTTGTCTTTACGTCATCTTCATAATGTTTGTAAGTTGATTAATGCTTTGTTATCTTATTCACTTTTGTTTTAAATATATTCAAGTAAACAATTATTGAAGAGTCACTTACCTAAATGATGATATGATGTAGAATTGTACTGTATGTAAAATTGTACTGTAACTGGAAGGAATGTTCTGTTGTACAGTAATAAAAATTATATATTCATTTCCGAATATTGATTTGGTAGAGTTTAGTTTTTGTATAATTTCGTAGCATAGAATTTATTTTTTCTCTCTCTAAAAGATGTATTTAAACTACGAGTAACCAGTATATTTTGGCTTATTGCTCTGGTTGAGTATTTATGCTGGGTAGAAGAGTATTCAGATATGTTTTTTTTTTAGTTAAAATAAAATATTTTTTTAATAAAGTTTTTGTACATTGTAAACTGGGAAGTTTTTAAAGATTTCTTCTTTCAGATTTCTAACTACAGGATTTTCCAATAAGAGGTGTTATTTTGATATTCAATCGTAAAAGATCAAAGGTTTCGTTGCTTGTGTGGCACGTAGCGCCGTCTTGTTGAAATTAAACGTTGTCCAGATCAATACCATCCAATTCCGGCCATTAAAAATCATTAATCATGTCTCGATAGCGCAATCCATTCACCGTAACTGTTGCTCTAGCCTCATTTTCGAAAAAGTAAGGTTTAATGACTCCGCCGGACCATAAACCACACTAAACAGTCACACGTTGAGGATAGAGAGGCTTTTCAACAATAATTCTTGGGTTTTCCGAGCCCCAGATGCGACAATTTTGCTTGTTGACGAAGCCACCGAGGTGGAAATGGGCATCATGACTCAAGATGATTTGCATTTGATTCACTCAAGTGAATTTTAATAATTTCAATGTTCCTTTTTTATTAATGGTGTAGTTTCTACTTGTCAAATGTTAAAAAATGACAGCTTAAAAAGTAACATCTACCGAAATAGCGGGCTATTCAAAATAACACCTCTTATTGAAAACCCTGTATGTACTCGTAAATATACTCTTCTAGTTAGCTCTACCTACCATCTCTTCTACCTACCATGATTAAACTGCGTTTAAAATATTGATGTTAAAAAGTTAGGCCTTTCCCAGTCATGTGTCTTCAACTTTTCCTACTATTTTCAAAGCATTCCTGAAGCTGACATAACCGAACTAGACGCCCTTGAGCTTTTTACAAGCGTCAGGCGTGGTTTGGCTCTGGACCTACCATGCCTACTTAAATTACACCTACGAGAATTACACACGTCCGCTTGACAAATTTATTCAATTGCTCAAAAATTAGATGAAAACGAAAAAAACATTGGAATTCAAACCATCACGACGTGTTTTTTTAACACTAATAGTTACAAAATTAAAAAATAAATATTAAGTTGAATAGGTACATACTCTTCGCCGTTGGATTTTTAAGTGCGCTTTCATGTACTTTCACCTTGGATTTAATTTTTTATATTTTTTAAATACTCCAGGTATTTACTGATCTCACAGGATTCAAAGGTTTTTTATTATTTCTATTCGCCACTGAATGTAAAATGAAGTTGCGAAATAATAATTTACAATAATAACTGCATTATTAATACTTACCTATAACAACAATGGGCTGTCACTCGGTGGCTGAGAACAGGTGGAACAGCTGATTTTCCCAGTGACCTACTTTAAAGATATAAACAGCAGTACAAATCACTACACCAATGTTCTTCTTTTTTTTCAACTGTTAATACTTGGTGGAACTCCAATGTATTAATAAAGTACAATAAAACCATTTGTTTAAACTTTATTACACTTCCGACCGGACCGGTTTCAGCCAATCACATTTATCTTCAAAACGTAACATATTTAGTTATAAAATCCTGCAGAAAAATTATTGACCCTGATTTAAAAATATGACATAACTAACATAACAACGTTTCCACAGAAAACAACTTCGTCTTGGCACATACTATTCGCTAACTTCACATTCATATACCGTCGCATACATACCCATCTGATATTTTGACTCTTGACAAAGCCCAAGACATGAAAAAAAGTTTTAAAAATATATATATTTTGATGATTCGTACCTACAAATGCTTATTATGAAATTTATTTTAAATCAATAAAAAATGGTATTTTGATGATTCGTACCTTCCATTGCTTATTATGAAAATATAAATCAATAAAATATAGTATTTTGATGATTCGTACCTATAAATGAAAAAAAATATCATGAAAATGTAAATCAATAAAAAAATGGTGTTTTGATGATTCGTGTACAAATTCTTATTATGAAATTTTAAATCAATAAATTATATATTTTCGTAACAATGAAATTATGTTTACCGCTGTGGCTCCTAAATATTGATCATTTCGGTGCCATAAAAGCCAATCTCCCGGACTGTTATGCAAAGTTCGGTCTTAACGTGTTTTGCTAAGAGTTACAGCGCGATACCCAGCGCCATAATAACAAAGCGGCGCATACCGGCATTTTTTTCATCAAATTATTTCGCTCTCTAACGATGATTCAAAACATTATATAATATATGACCATGAACCATATCACGTAAACTACTACGAAATAGCTCTATTGTGAGTTGTTATAATTCTGTAACCACTGGTAACCAGTTCTTCGCTCGTTCAGTCAATTGATTCCATCCGTACACACAACTTGTGTGTTTGGTTAAGTGAACCGAATTTATGTGTTTTTTTGTATTTGAGTTTTTAAAAGTGTTATAAAAATGTTTAAAGTCGCGTGTCCAAGTTGTACGAACGCCCTGTTGTTTATTTCATTTGCTTTTGTGCTGTTTTATCTTTGGGTAAAATATGAATATGGTTATTGGAAGCGACGAGGGGTTTACAGCCCTCCTGCAACTTTCCTTATCGGACATTTAGGACCAGTGGTTCGGATACAACAATCAGTAGGAGTTCGCCTAATGAAATTATACGAACAAACCAAGGAGCACAAGTATATCGGAGTTCATTTTGCACTGAAAAGGACTTTACTGATCAACGACTTGGACATGGCTAAAATCATTCTTCAGAAAGACCACGACCACTTTAACAGTCATGGAACCAAAAGAGATAAGGCTTCAGATCCTCTTGGAGAACATCTTTTCAATTTGGATGGAGAAGAATGGAAAAGGATTCGAGTTAAGTTGACTCCTACATTCACATCCAGCAAAATGAAGTTTATGTTTGATACTATGCTGAATTGCTCCAATGAAATGATTACACACATCAGTGAAAGTGTGGAATCGGGTAAACCCGTGGACATGAAAGAAGTCATCGCCAAATTCGGAACTGACGTCATTGGATCTTGCGCTTTTGGTATTCAAACCAACAGCTTTAAATACCCCGATGCGGAATTCAGAAGGATGGGCAAAAAAGTATTTGCCTCGTCTTTTAGTAAAATTATGATGGATCTTTGGCTTTTGATGTCTCCATCAACCGTTCCTAATAAACTTGCAGACTTACATATGAAAGAGCTCACACATTTCTTCACGAAATGTGTCAAAGAAACAATAGCACAAAGAGAGGCAAATAACATTTCAAAGAACGATTTCTTACAGCTGCTTATCGACATGAAAAATTCGGACCCAAAATCAGGTAAATTGTAACGTTTAAAGAAATTACATAAACGGAAACCTTGTTACCTTAAGTAAAATATATAAATTTAAGGATTATATTTATTTATTTATTATTTATAGTTATTTTTTTATAAAATTAAAAAAATTGTAAAAAAATATTTCTTTTTCAAATACTTAAAGATTGTTTCAACAATGACAGCTTAATAACTTTTTCGAACAGCAATAGACAAAGTATTCTTGGCTCTATAACTATCCCGCGCTGTAACACCACCACAGCCCAACAATTTTATAAATATTTTGGTGTCAAATGGTTTCACCAATTACCTCTTAACTTAAGATTGGAAACGAATTATAAAAAAATTAAAAGCTCAATAAAAACACTATATCAATAGCATATTAAAATCGTTTATACTTAAAAATACAATATAATCTCTCAATTATTATTATATTGAAATCTTTTTCTCTTATTTCTTATTCGTATCTCTTTCCTTCTTTTACATCCTTTTCTCTTTTCTATTTGATATAATTTTGCTATATATATAGAACAGAAATCTTCTAGTGAGGCGGGTTACTTTCATATTTGTAATATTGATCATGTTATTGCAATAAACGCCCGGGTTTCCGGCAATTAATATATGTATGTAAATAATAATTCTTTTCATGATCTTTACACTCTCTGAAAAAATATGTCAAAATATTATTTACACGTGTTTCTCCGCCTTTTTAACACGAGGAAATCCTCGCAAAATGCAAAATGCAAAATGCAAAATGCAAAATGCAAAAGCAAATGCTCTAAAAAAATGTGTATCACGATGTACTGTAATGTATTAAAAAGAAAACAAATTTAATGTAATGTAATAACATGTAATTGTAAATTTATTATAAATAAAGAAAAATAAAAAATAAGTATAAGATTACTATGCTGTTTTTACAAAACCATAAGTTCTTATTTACGAACAGTATAAACTAATTTTTTTATCTGTCATATAACGAAATCGTCAGCATTCTATTAATGGCTTTTGGAAGGTCATTGGATCAAGTTCATGCAATGACAAATTAAGCCGTCTCGTCAGGTCACGCAGTGGTGTTTTTTTCACCAGGCTTGTTCACCGCATTGTGTCACAATATCACAAAACATCAATAGCCGTCGAGACACAATGTGTCATAGTCATGTTATATTATGGTACATATTACAAGCCTCCAAATTATGTCCTTAAAAATTATTCCATATTTTTTTTTATTTTATGGTCTGATTATGATATAAACAGTTTTAGAATAAAGTTTTTAATCTTTTTAATTATTTTTAATCTAGTTTTTTTATCTGAAAGATAACGTGAATCAATATTTTTTGGCCTCAAGGGCTTAACCACACACAATTACTGATAATAATTGTACTCAAAATTGCCAAATTTGTAAAAAAATCTTGCGAAAAATATCCATAAGCAATCGAAAATTTACATAATCCAAACAAAATCTAAATTTGAAACAACAACAGAATGTGAATTCATAAAAATAATAGAAAACGAAAGAATATTCAACTCCCGAGTTCGATTATATTACGTCATGTAAATTACATGTTCTTTTTCATGTAAAATTAAATACTTCATTTGGACAAAATTACTGCATTTCCAAGCAAAACTTTTGGTCAATCGACTACCGGAAGAAATTAGAAGCATTAATGACAAAATAGAAACATTGAACACTATGAAAAAATATTTTATCGACAATATAAAAATAAACTGACCGGTCGGTGGCCGAGTTGACATCGCTTTTGGATCCCACCCATGCGTAGAGTGTTCTTTTCCTCGTTCCTCCATCACAACACAAGCAATATTTTCAGCTTACTGTGGTGGTAGTAGGAGATTTTCAAATATTGTCAGGTTATTCGTAACCCGGGAATGTTTGTCTTTCTTTAAAAAAAAACCTATATCTAATATTTACTTAATTTCTTCCCCAAATATGTACATGATTTTATATATTATTATTACTAATTACAATATTTTAGATACGTTATAAATACTATGACAAATAAAAAACATCTAATATAATTTATTTTCTTGTAATGTACTTACTACAGCACAAAATACTGTAACTTTAGTATAATAACGAAAATACTCTAGTATATATACACAACTCTTGCAATCACAAACTAACGCATCCATCTCATAATCTGGAGAAACTCTCTCTTTCATTACATGTACGTCAAAACAATTTATTGTTAAAATACACCTATTAATTCCACCTTATCTTGTAATTCCGATCATTTGCTGATAATTTGCCTGTAAAAAGATGATGTATCTATTTTGATCACCTTATCTGATGATGAATCTTTTTTTATTGTTGCACAAAACCTTACAGCACAGTCACAATGACGATTTTAATTCAATGCAAAACTTTAACTAAAACGAAAAAATTAAAAAAATTTCACAATTCTTTCATTGACATTTTCAGGAAACCACTTGACTATGGACGAAATAGTGCCACAAGTGTTTATATTCTTCGCCGCTGGTTTCGAAACTTCTTCAACAGCGGCTACTTATGCCTTTCTGGAGCTAGCAAAGCACCAGCACATCCAAGACAAAGCCAGGGAACAGATTGACAAGGCAATTGAAGATAACGACGGGAAGATCACGTATGAGCTGCTCAACCAAATGTCATATCTGACACAGATTGTCAACGGTAAAATAACCCACTCGTTACTATCGATAGCTTTTTACACTAAAAAAACATTGCTAGTTTATTGAAAATCTGTTCAAATTACTGGTTTTCCTTTTAAAAACGGGACTGCAGGTCTTTAACGAATAAATAGACACAATTTCCAACAAAGAATCATTAAAAATCAAAATGTTTTATGAGGGTTGCGGAACACGTGTTCATACAGATACTGATGGTTATATTGACATACTGAAATTGTCGCATTCAGTTATTAGAAAAAGAACACAATTTTCGATATATTTTGAATTGACTTGTTCACTTATTTAACGGTATCATTTTTCTCCGTGTATTTATTTTGAGCGCATTTTTTGTTGTGCTAGTTTCCCGTCCATAAATTATCTTAAGATATTCTTTATCATTTTCACAATTTATTTTCAAGAAAAACAATTTTCATAATTTATATCCTGGGATACAAAATTATTCTCCTTTTTTTAGTCAGATTTCGAGCAGTCAAAGGGCGTATTAAGTGCATTTAACCATATTATAAAGTCTCGATGAATTATTTCAAAAGTTGCAAATTATTTAAGAGAGATGAAATAGAATTTTTTAATGCGATTCTTATATTTTGAGAATGTTCCAGGCTTTTCAAGAGTCAATCAAGACTCAAAATAAAAAACGCTTATCTTGTAGGTATATTTTATGCAGTTCAATGAACAAAATATTCATTGGTTTTTTACATCTCGTAAGTGAAGTTATTTATAATGTGTATAATTTTAATCTTAATAAATTGATTACGTGTGTTAAATTGATTGATTTTCGATACACAATTTTGGTTTATTATAAACGTTGGCCTATTTGTAAAGTTAATGTTATAAAAAAATATTCAAATCACATAAAATCTGCATTTTAGCCAACATACCCATCACTGGAAGTCACCATTGGCTGATTTGTAAGTAATATAATTAGGACAAATTAATAGTGTTATATTATTACGATTTTCAGAATCTCTCAGGATGTATCCACCGCTACCATTCCTCTTCAGAAAATGCAACAAAAACTACAAAATAGCTGGCACGGAGACTGTGATTGAAAAAGATACACTGGTGCTTATTTCAGCCTTGGGAATCCAAAGGGATCCAGAAATTTACCCAGATCCTTTGAAATTTGACCCCGACAGATTCAGCCCAGAAAATGTGGGGAAAAGACATCCGTACTCTTATATTCCATTCGGTGAAGGACCAAGGATTTGCATTGGTTTGTACTTAGTTAACATTAAATTAAGATAAATGTCTTCTGCTATTTCTATTCTATTCCTATTTTAATCTTAATTTTAGATATTTTCTTCCTACCGATCTGTTCGCCACCTCGTGGGTTAACGTTGGAAGGCCAGGGGAGGGATATATTAATATGGGATTTGAAATGCCCGGATTAAACGGTGGTATACAGGCAGATGTCTGTAGTAAATGAAACCGTTTTCTATCTAAATTTCTAATAGTCGTTATTATCATTGGCATTGCAACCCATGTAGAGTCCAGTAAAAACTCAATTACTCTTGCCGATCTTCTGCTATCTGCTTGCAGTATCTTTTGTTTCAAGATGCGGTTTTCACATAAACCAAACTACCGAACACTCTATTGCCTAGTATTTCTTTTTATATTCTTGCTAATTGTGTTGCCAGCGAAACTGTCTCAGTTATATAAATCTTCGTACTCATGGTTTTTCAAAAAAATCCACAGAGCTCTTTGTTAAACACATCTCAAGGATTTGCATGGTTTGTACTTAAGTTTACTTTATTTATATAGATGTTTTCTGCTCATTACTATCCAATTTCACGAACTTACTCAATTTTAGACTTAATCTTCCTATCAACTTCAAAACGCATAGATTAAATGGAGGAGTAGAAGCAGTTGCACACTGCCACTGCAATCACTGGAGCGTTCAGCGTTCAGATGGGTGATTCTGTATCTTTTGCGTTAGCCTATTGTACGTGTTAGTTGACTTTAAATCAGATGCATGTAACGTACATAACCAGGAGTTCTGATGAAGATTGATTAGTCGAGGATCAAGACATCAAAAAAATATCAACAGGCCATTCCATCGTCTAGTATTTGGCTTCCTTTCATTCTTGCAAAGTGTCCTACCCAGCAAAGCTGCCTCAGTTTTGTAAATCTTTATATCTCGTCTGACACCATTGCGTGGCTTCAAAGATGGGGCTGATTTTCCCCTAAAACATTTTTAACCATCAACCGAATTCTTGTGAAATCATATTTACAATAATTTATTCAACCTTTAATGTCAATCATTTACTTCATCACAAAATATTGAATCAGATTATATTTTCCTGCTAGTTCTTCCCATTTATAATTATACAACCAACACAGACGGTTTTACTACATCTTAACCCCAAGGATATGATCATTACAACATTAAGTCCGTTTTCATCCTTTTTCTGTCAAGTTCATACCTTACTGCCTTACACCAAAAATTAAGTCTCCATTGTGAGCTGTTAGCCTGGTTTCTTTTTTCTAATTTTTATAAAGGACTACCGCATGCAATCATTCGTTAATAAGGATTTCTGCACTCATCCTTTTTTCAATGCCCTTATTAGCCTGTACATCAATCTCAAACATAATATCTCTTTTAAATATCCAAAAAAATCATCCACTTGCTTCAAGGTAAAGCAGAATGAACAAAAAACTTTCTACTCACATCAGTAAGTTCCAATATTTTTCAATTATTAAAGCATTGTATTTTTTTTGTTTCCAGGAAGCCGATTTGGTATTATGCAAGTAAAGATTGCGCTTTTCACCGTCCTTCGCAACTTTACTATCGACCTCATTGAAGATGCTTCAAAGCCTGTGGAGTTCGACCCTCGTGTTCTAATGCTTCATACCGAAGGGGAGATGTTGTTAAGACTAACGCGAAGATCTTTATAAATCAAAAATATATACTATTAAACGAAGCTTGTCACTATATGGCTATTAATTGTAACTTAATGTACAACCGTTTATTCCTAAGGTATTTATACTTTATTTTAACGCTTTTACTGGATTGTAGGTAAACCGTGGGAAGGGTATTTTTACCCTTGACTCAACTGCGGTTAGTTAATATGTACGCATTATTAGAATGGAATTTTTTTGATCACATACCAACATATACACATAGAACTCCATGACCGAGCGGTTAAGATCCTTGGATATGGATCCAGAGATCGGTGACCGGATAAATCATCACAATGATAATTCATTACATCTTTAAAAAGTTATATAAAGTTATGGAAAGTTATGAAACAAAAACTTTATTAACTGGGTTAAGTAGGTTAGGTTAGGTTAAAAAAAAATCGTTTCTAATGACTTTATATCACTTTTTAAAAGTGCGTTGAATTGTCACTGTGTTAAGTTATCATTGAACCGTCTTGGCATAGCTACATTACGTCTGTACATAGCTACATCGTATGAAATGTTTTAGCAAAGCTACATTACGTCTGTACATTCTGTTCTATCTGTTAGTAACCAGAACCATCACCGCCCTCCTTTGTAAAGAATCAAGTAGTTTTATCATGTTTTTGGGGCTCCAGCCTAGAGGTTACTCCTAAATTCAATTGGTGGACGTACTATGTTAGGGTTCCAACCCAAACGTAGCTCCCAAATTATATTATCAGATTAAAATCAGTTATATTGTTAACCAATATATAATTAAAAAAAAATAATACCAATTTTTCATAGAGTTTTAACTGCTCCCAACCGCTTGGAGACAGTGAGACTATGGCATCTACAATTGTGGTACGTTGTGAGGCTGAAGGTTATGGGAAGGAGATGAGGTAAAGGAAGGTTGGGGAGTACCTAACAATTTGTGGTCTTACACCAGGACGATACTAAGGGTATCTTACACTCTGAAACGTGCCGCAAGTAAACTATTTATTATTTTAAATGATTTATTTGTGAAATAACACAAACTTATCCAATAAAATTTACTTGCCACGCAATTTGAACCCGCGACCTTGCTTGCTAGTCGAGAGTTTTTACTCCTCGACCACGAAGGCCGTCGTATGAGTTCCTATAGAACCACTTATTTACAATTACAATATTACTCATCGTTAAACGTACATAACTAATCAATATTATGAAAAGATATCCAATATGGAGACTAGAAGAAAAAAAACATTTTGTAAACTGCCCATTACGTCCAGACTTCATTCAGCAACTGATAAAAATCTCCCAGACTTGCAAATTTTAATAATCCACTCTCGTCTGGATATCTAATGAAATTTATAAGATCCCGTTGACTTTACGCTTTCGTTTGCATTTTGCAGTGGTGATAACAAACACCCTTTCCAAATTCCTTTAAAAAAAACTTAAGTTCAAATTTCAATTTGGAATTACATTGAAACAGATCGAATCCAAACGTTGTAAATTTCCAATAAAATATATTTGTTAGATGTGAAGTTAGAATTCGAGGTATTTTCTGTTAAAAAAATTAATGTTAACAGAACATTTATGGCACAAAAAACGGATATTACCTTTCTATAAACATCGAAAAAATCAAAGAGATCGAATCTAAGGCGTTCGGTTTGAAATATTAAGATCCCAACCAGAGCTTTTTGTAAGGGGAGATAAAATGCTTTGATAAGAATTTTGAAACGTAATACCAGTGAGATTTCGAAACCATTGATTTAAATATTGCTAAATGGACCAAACTTTGCGTTTGAAATATAAGGTTCAACGAATACAAAATTGTTTCTGTATGTCTTTTTGTAAAACTATTGAAGATTACTAGCTAATCGAAATTTACTAAGCTGTTCAAATGACAAGTTTTCTCGAACGCAAAACTAAAAATAATGACCATCCATCTCGAGATCCAAAAGAATAAGGATTCTCCTCTTAAATAACATAATATAAAGATTTGTGCTACACCAGCATTATGAAATTCAAATGGGACGGTGATCAGGCAAGTGTAAGAGAGACAGAGAGCGTATTATAATGATTTAGTATCAAAATGTACCAAGTCAGTGCAGTGGCGACATCGATTTGGATTCAGATCTATATGGAAGGCATTTTTAGCGTTCTTCTTTATTCTATGTTGGAATATGTTCTAATTTTTAAAATTATTTTTCTTCACAAATAAATACGAAACATTTTTTTAAAGATTTAAATAAAATATTCTAACAAATTTTAGGGACTGGTTGTTTCGCAGAATTTGTAACACATCAAATTTAATAGTTAAAATCAAAGTTCTGTTGTTATTTCACTGTGAGCCGTTTGTTTCACAGTACTTCGATAATAACAGAACTTGAATATTAACTTTGAAATATGAAGAATAATTTTTCAAATTTCGTTGAAACAACAGTTACGACCATTGTGCCTAATGCGTGTTTTTCAAACTCATTCGCTGGCGCGATGTTTAAAAATTTTAACAATAAGTCCAAATGGTTTTCCATAGTAATTACGACTCTTTTGCATCAATTATAATTGAATAACAATAATTATTGTAGCTGCATATCATGCTTTTAACTGCATGATATTTGAGCCCATTGATGTGTAACATATGTTGACTTATCAGCAGTGGCGGCTCGTGACTTTTGGGTTACTAGAGTGCTAATATTACAAAAAATGGCTTAATTGATGTTGTTGTAGCTGAAAACGATTTTTTTTTTTTTTTTCGAAAATTGATTTTTTGTATGAAGATTTTCAGGAATTCCGTGCGGCGCACGGCTATACTGAAATTTCCTGAAAATCTTCATACAAAAATCGATTTTCGAAAAAAAAATAAAAAATCATTTTAAGCTATAACAACATCAGAAATGCCATTTTTTATAATATTAGCACTCTAGTACACCCGAAAGTCACGAGCCGCCACTGCTTATCAGACTCAATAAAAAGTCTCACATTTTGTCCAAAAATGGCCAATCTAGTTTATTAAATACCTTTGAGTTCTATTGGCTTTTGAACGAGAATGCATATTATAATTTTTCGTGGAAGGATTTATATTCGACGATGAATTATTCATGTTATTTATGCCGCTATTTTCGGCGATGTAATATTATTATAGAGAACGTAATAAAATAATCTTTGTAAAATAAACAGAATAATGTCATTAATTTATTTACGATCATATTGACCGTACTGAATAAATATTAGGCTTTCATTTTGAATATAGCTTAGAATATTAAAAAGTGGTTTTGCAACTAGACTGTTTTTGTATTAGAGTAACAACAATAATAAATTGTCATCTTTATTCAGCATCGTTTATGCCTAGTGCACACGAGGACAGGACAATATTGTATCGTCCCAGCTTCAGACCCATTGTCCTAGCGTGAACACAAGTTCGGAAAACATGACCAAGAACCAAGAGATTAACTTAGAGATCATGTATTGTTTCATAGTGCTTTCACACAAACGAAGTATTGAATTCCGTAAGTTTAAACTTAAACTTTAGGGTGCACAGTTTACACCCGCGCTGTGCAAGCGGGTTCCCTACAGAGCATCGGACCATCCCATACAACTAATGCACACGAAGACAGGACAATATTGTGTCGTCCCAGCTCCGGACCCATTGTCCTAGTGTGAACATAATTTTGGAGAACATGACCAAGAACCAAGACATAGTTATGCCTAGTATACAGGAGGACAGGACAATATTGTATCGTCACAGCTCCGGACCCATTGTCCTAGTGTGAATAGAAGTTTAGAGAACATGACCAAGAACCAAGACATTGTCTTAGAGTTATGCCTACTGCACAAGAGTCCCAGTATTTTCTTAAAGAGAAAAGAAGTTTGGAGGACAGGTCAATGGACCAAGACATTGTCCTAGAAATAGACTTGAAGGGTATCTCTGCATGACAATGGCTTACCCCACCATCGGGCCAGGCCGCAATGTTCGCATGTAAACGCGCTTGGACAAGACAGTAGGACAATAGCTAGTCGCTCCATGCGTACGTATCTCTCAGCATTTTCCACGGCGCTCAGATTTCGTATTTCGGCTTAATAATGTCGCGTAAATGGAAAATACAATACATCTTGGCAAATTTGAATATAAAAATGCCGCCATTCTATCGTTTATTCCGTTCATACACATATTTTTCTTAATGTTAATAATTGTCATACATGACCAAAGTTTGAATTATGAAATTTAGTAGGAGTGTTTCTTACTTAGTAATAATATCAGCCACCATGAATGAATCTATTCTCCACCATTTGCATACTGACCCTGAATACTCGTACATTAGTTTTATTGTTCGTTTAAATCATCGTTTAAATCATTTGATCAATTTTAATTACGTAAAACATAGTTTGCACACTAACCTACATAAGTGAAGTATGATGTCAGAGGCAAAACAAAAAGTAATAATAAAAACTAAAAATGTACGTAGTGACGTCACGAGCTAAAGCATTACGGATATGTTTATTTTATTAATATAAGACTAAATATTTAAAATAAAAAAAACGTAGAAAAATACATCAACACATTTTTTCAAGTCCCTATTAAATGCATTCAAGTGGCCTATTGTTGTCTCTATCTAATATAAAGGGTTTTCCAATAAGAGGTGTTATTTTGATATTTAATCGTAAAAGATCAATGGTTTAGTTGCTTGTGTGGCACGTAGCGCCGTTTTTTTGAAAGCAAACGTTGTCCAGATCAATACCATCCAATTCCGGCCATAAAAAATCATTTATCATCTCTCGATAGCGCAATCCATTCACCGTAACTGTTGCTCCAGCCCCATTTTCGAAAAAGTAAGGTCCAATGACTCCACCGGACAAAAAACCGCATCAAACAGTCACACGTTGAGAATAGAGAGGCTTTTCAACAATAACTCTTGGGTTTTCCGAGTTTGGTGAATTTTGAATTTTGCTTGTTGACGAAGCCACCGAGGTGGAAATGGGCCTCATCACTCAAGATGATTTGCATTTGATTGTAATGTTTACGCCTTTTCACCATTTTCTTTTATTTTTATTTGTTTAAAACAATATAAAATTTTCTTCTCTCTTGGCTATGACCGATATTTAATTTTTTTTTCTCTAAGGCTTTGCATATGTGTTCGCAGGGATGGAAAATTCCTCCCCTACAACACATAAGCCTCCATGAAAATTGGACCCTTTTCTTTGATATCTACAGAAAGCTACTTAAAGCTCTCTTGTACTATATATCTTCATAGACATATGTACTCAACTAATTAATACGTTATTTACGATCTTGAACGCAAATATACCCGTATTTATATTGTAATTAAATTCCATCAAACGTTGTGTAATTTTTTTGATTTATGATATAGGATTTTAATTACCTTCATTTTTGTGGCAACCCCCTTGGTTCTGATCGAGGTGTTGAGTTTCACAATTTTATTGGTCTTTCCATTGCAAACCTAGACTTAAATGAATTCTCTGGATGAGCTAACTTTCCTATTGTAATTATTCAGATTCCCTGCACCCTAACAAAGTCGTAGTTAAACGCTGATAAAAGATATTATACATGTTTATTTGGACAGGTAATTAAATATAACTCAAATGGTTAATTGTTAGTAAATTTGATTTTGGTAAACTCTTGGGTCTGTGTGGCGCCACTCCTTTATGATTCTGCTGCTATAAGGTACATGTAAAGATTGATTTAGTAGGTTAATGTAATTAGCTAATTGCATATTTGACGAACTCGGAATAGCCCATTTGCTGGCATAATTTGGCTCCAAATCCTCCTGCAAGTAAACGAGATGATCGTGAGTCAACAAGAAATTTGCACAATCCTTTGACACGGCTCTTTGATTGATACCTAAGTTATCGCGTCCCAAAGAGCCTTCCACGTCATCATGTACTGCATTCAAGTTTCCCCTCGGGTCTCGATACCCCCAAATTCCGACCCCTCCTTGGACTACAATTTACTTAGGGCGAACCGGTTTCGTCCTATATACAATCATATACTCACGGTTGGTGTGGACTTACGGGTCGTGAATCCTCATTCCACGTTTAAAAGAGGATGCGAGAGTGGTCTATAAGACCTAAAATGCAAGCTGTATGCAGGTCCGCATTCTCCAGTAAACAGTACATACGAATAAATATATGTATACATACAGTTTGGGAAAGGTTTATAACTCGCAATACGAGGCTATCTACCTCGCATTCCGAGCTCGGATCTCGCGCCAAGAACTCTGCGAAGCTCTAGGTCTGGTAACCGAATATATACGTACTAATAAGGTGATACTAATAAATACTAGTAGAATAAGGTCATATTTGATAGTTTGTTTTGGAGAGCTATCGAACTCCAGGCTTTTGTTTGTTTGGTTTTGACGTTTTTATTTAAGAGAATCGCCATCTCTATTTGATTTGGTTAATGGTCTTGTTATAGGAGCGACCACTGCCTCCTATTAATGAACTGTATTTGTTTTAAATTTTACCTCCAGGTTTCAACATTAATTTTGTTCATCCTATCCCGTGATTTTCCAATTGTTTCAAGTAGTTGATTGCCACATTAGAGAGTACTCGACTCTCAAATGTCTCAGGCAACTGATGGGGTTTTGTATGAGCACCCAATCAATAATATTCAAATGTTTCGTATAATTATTCGATATAAATCTTCCTACTAACCCGTGATTTTCCAATTGTTGATTGTGAATGATAAGTATTTGTAAACACGCATCTTCCAGATGTTTCAAGTAACTAATAAAAATCTATGCGACTATCTAATCAATGATATTCAAATGTTTCATGTAATTTTTTGATATAAATCTGGCTAACCCGTGATTTTTCAATTGTCGATTGTGATTGATAAGTATTTGAGAACACGCATCTTCCAGCTGTTTCGGGTAATTAATAAAATCCTTTGTGACTAACTAATTATGGCCAAGGTCGTTTCCAAACTATGCGGTTGACCCAATTCTCCAGTGAACCTTTGTTTTGTAAACAAATAATATAAACATCTCCTGACACACTAACCTAAATGTGAGATTTGTTTATTTTAAAATTCCTTAGAAGTCATTTGTGCCTCTTTACTTTTATTGTGCACTATTAATTAAAATATTTTTAAATCCTTTATTGAAGTTAAACTATTTTTCATTTTCCGAATTTAGTAAATTTACTAGGTTTAATTGAAGAATAAATATACATATATATTTAAGTACACATATCTCTATTGTCAAAATATGTTAACTAAGAGTACATATATTAATAAATAAATATAAAATATATGATTCTACATAGTCTGGAATATTAATAAATACATATTTTCCTTTTCAATAATATAGATATGTCCTCGGGTAGGTATTAAAATCGCTACCATTTCGATGCTTCGATTAATAAATAAAATACATATATATAATAACATTACTCATATATATATTCTTTATATACAATATTTTACTTTACCTTTATATAGATAAATATATATACAAATATACAATATACATATATTAATGTGTAAGTCTTTGTTTTGTTGTTTTAATTTAATATTCAATTGATATACTTCCACTTCACAGCCCTTCTGTGTCTCCTGGGACCTGAAAATTATTTATAAAAGGAAAACTCACCCACGTCAAGGTATTTCCGGTCGGGTAGTACACAACAACCTTGATGAAGAAATCCTACCTAATTAATTGTATTTTTCAACTAATTTCAAAATAAATCTTTTGACTATTTATTCCTATTTAATATTTTATTCTCGCTTGAATCGTATAAATTAGCTGATATTTGATTTTCCTTCCGAACGAAATCCTAATCCAGAAAACCCGTTGATTTAATAACACCTTTCTAGTTTAGGCTTTTGAATGATAGCTGTTTCAAATTCTTTTTCGAAATGATAGACTGATGATTAAAATTCCGGTTAAAACGACAAACACTTTTAACACTGTCGCTGTACGCACGATGGATTTTAATTGAACAATTTATTAATTCTAAATTTCTTTTTATATAAATTGATAAGAAAATTTTTTCCGAATTGCGCAGACTTTTAATTATCTTTATTCTTAATAAATTAATTTCTTTTCCGAACTGTTACTTTTAGAACAAAGGTTTGAGCATTTGTTGTTATTTCTTTTCGAACTGTCTAGATTGTGTTTATTTTAAACTAAGACGTAAATATTTATTACTATTATTATTATTTTTTTTTTACCAAATTTATGTTAAATTATAATCTATTTTTAAATATCAATCCGCGAACCCGTTCACTCTAGATTAACGATAAAACTCTCCACTAAATTCTAATGTTTTCACTTTGAATGAAATAATTATTTTTAAATTTTAATAATTCACTTTTAACACTTTTTGCACTATCCACTTTTAACACTTTTAAGCACTTCACACTTTACTTTTAAAGCACTGAGTTTAAACTGTATTTATTTTCACTGTTTGATTTAAATTAACTGACTTATTAAATTTCACTGACTCTAGCACTTGTATTTTTCACAAAATTTTCCTAAGTCCAGGGCTTATTTAAAATTTAACACTTAAAGATTTTTCACTGTTAATCCTACCAAAGACGTAGTACTGCCACGTAACAACTTTTCGAATCCTCGGCGCGACTGTCTCCTGACTGATGTGTTCCATCTTTTATACCCCTCTCAGGTTCCAAAAGACGTATCTGAATTTCTCTTGATGCTTAATTCTATCTCCTATCAACTCGTAAATCCGAACACTCCTTCCATCAATATCGATTGTGCTTCCATAAGATGTTCTGCTTTCCGGCTCTAGGCGGTGGTCAGTTTCCATCTCACAAATCTAAGTCGATAGGGTCCGAATCGGGTAAGTCTGCGTTAATCGCCCAAGCTCCCTTTGTCCTCTGTTCATACAAGAATGTAGTTAAAATCTCATGATTTTGTGTTCCTTTTTTTTCTCAATTCGCGATAGGTCCATCCTCAATAACATATATATAGATCTCAATTTTATGCATCTCGTGCGAAATTGTTTAAATCCATGCTGAAATCTTTACTACGCATTTTTGAATTTCGATTCGTCTAAATTCTACTCAATTTTATTGTCCCTTATATGGGCTTTTCCATTTTCACCAGTACTTTCTCTCTTAATGCCGCAGATTTGAATTTTTCCTTATCTTCTTGGATTTTCTTTTATCCGCGACGTTTTCTTGCACAATTTCTTCTTTTTTTCTTATGTTATTTCTCATAACTCTATAATTAATTATTTTCCAAGTCGTATTTATTTATTTCACGGATAAATTTGAATTGTATCACTTTTCTCCACTTTGATTATTCTTTATCTCCGTTCTTTACCCTTTCTTTTATCTTTTCTCCACTTTTCCCGATGTGTGTGGTCTCCAGGAAAATTTCATACTTCATCTATTATTAATTAATATATAGTTTTCCACACTTCTATGGGAGATATACCTAATTTGACTCTGGGATATCTGTCACTTTTATTGCCTGATCCAATCTCCGCCCCATCCTCCATCCCTCACTTACAAGATTTCACATAAATTATATGTCTGGACACCTGTTTACGTTTAAAATTTTGGTACTAGACTCGTAAATTTAATTTAATTTCAAACCTATTAATTTTAATCTCTTTTGCTTAATCTAAATACTTCATAAGGTCCACGTTAAAGTTAATCGCTTTTCTAATCGTTTATTACCTTAACGTAAATAAAAATCATGTTCGGATTTTGATTGTTTATCCTTCAAAATATACATGAGACCGCCAACCTTTTATCTTGTTTCGATCCCTCCGTAATATTGGGTAACTCTAATATATATCTAACCTAATAATTATGTAAAATGTCTACTTTTCCTGAATCTAATCTATCGCTATATGTTTAGTTTTACTGTCTTCTTCTGATACTCGATTTTCACGTCCCTAGGACCTTTGTAACAGCTAAAATCTCTGTATTATCCTTCCATTCGATCGCCGCACTTTTCTAAAATGTGTATTTTTTTGCGAGATTTTTCATTCAAAATTGATTCACCAATATGTCCGTTTCATCTTAAATTGATAACGATTAATTTCCATTGTTTCCAACACTCACTCCTCTCTTTAGTACGATTTTTATCGAACATGACACCCTCCTTCTATCATAAATAATTGCACTACAGTTGAAATTCCGCCAGTAACTTTCCTTCGCTTTTCCCGTTCCTTTTTTATACTATCACGTTTATAATTTTTTTCATTGCATTTTTGTGTGTGCGTTTTACAACTTGTAAAACTTCCAAGCACCCGATTTCAATGGTTCGATACCCCATAAATGTCCCAGTTATTGTAAACATTCCCAGGAGTTTGTCACCTTGAAAGTCGATGTTGACCCTAAAGTGCGTTCACCTCTAATTTCTGTGGGAAAGAAGAAGCCATTAATTATCTTTTTTATTGCCCGATCCACAGTTCATTCCTTTGTCTGTATTTGGTGTACGCCTCTCCGTTCACTGATTGGTTACTCAAAATTTTATAGCTCTTTGTTCAGATCTATTGGTTGACAAGATTCAATATTTATTTTTAGGCCTAGGAAAGGGGAAGTACCAGTCGTCCTAGACGATTTTACGACCTCTCTGCTTTCGTCCCGGAACCTTGATTTAATTTCAACTATTACAGGAGTCTACTGCAAGCAAGCTGGATCAATTCTTTCTCCGCCAGATGTCGTTAGCATGTCCGTTTTCATAAATAATTTGCATATTTTCTTGCAGCTATGGTTTATCTGTTTTTTCTTTCACTGTGATTTAAAGCCTTTCATCACAGTTCCCCCCCTCTGAACTCAATTTGCTGTGGCTAACGTTGTATACTACTTTAGACATCGAAATTGTGTTCAAATGTAGTCTAACTATTCTCCCCCCCTCGTTCTGTTATTCCTTTTCCTACATCACTTCCTGTTATTTCCTTTCTCTACCTCACTCTATCATTCCCTATCTCTCTCTCCATTCTGTTATTTCCTTTCTCTACCTCACTCTATCATTCCCTATCTCTCTCTCCATTCTGTTATTTCCTTTCTCCCCCCCCCTCATTCTGTTATTCCCTATCTCTCTTTCCATTCTGTTATTTCCTTTCTCCCCCCCTCATTCTGTTATTCCCTATCTCTCTTTCCATTCTGTTTGGATTGTTAACAACCTTGACTTTGAATCACATTGTATTTTCTATTTTCTTTTCGCGTAGATTTTATTTTATGGAATTTTCTCTAATTTTGATAAACTCAAAATTAATCTCTTTTTTTTTCTGGGAAAAAAAACACGCCCCTCGACTCGCGTGTTTAGGTGGTCCTCAACCTGGTTGGACTAAGACCTCCCTCTTCACAACAAGCGTTTCTTGACGTTTTATTCTTCAATCTTTTTTTTCTTTAATGAAATTTTTTTTTTTTTTTTTTTTTTTCAATTCCAAACTGTTGAGTACCCCTGCTCCGTGTTATCAGTTGCTGCAAATTCCAATTCTACGCGCTTCCGTTTATTACTTGTCTAGACCATTTTATTTATTTTCATTCACTGTCAAGTGGCTTATCTCGGTGCCGTCTGAATTGTAATTTTTCTTTGAAATTGAAAGTTGAAATCACAACTAACACTTTTGTTGTTTCAAAACAACGCTTATTTGTTTGATCTATACTTGATTTAAGCTCCGATATTTGTATTTCATAATAAGTGTCCGCAAATCCTAACACTTTTATCCCGTTAGATAAATCATAATTTATCTTTTATCTTTATCCAATGTTTATCCTTATCTATAAGGATTATTTACGTTATCCTTCGTTTCATCTGGATATCACTTTTATCTTATCCTTTTTCGTTTTGTTTATCTTAATGTGTCACCCGTTCGTTCATGAAGGACCAAGTTGGTTTACGTTTAAAATTCCTTCGCGTTGAATCCAAGTCGTAAATTTCTTACTTTGTTTATATTCTCGAAGGCGCGAGGGTTAGTTTTATAAACAATATGAGTCCTATTTTGTGGGGTCACTGTCCCGTCATAATGAATCGTGTTTAATTGCTTTCGTTTGTTTACGTAACGCAGTCTGTTGCATGCGAGCACTTTTTCACTTTTATTTATATTTTATTTATTGATCTATTTTATTTTTAATATCACTACACTATTTCGCAGTTCTCTGGTAACAATATTTCCCTTCTCGTTTTTCTATTTTTTTTGTTTTTCTAGATTTTTTTTTTCTTGTATTTCATCACCTGATTCGTCAAAATCTATTTCCAATTTGCAAAATCCATATTCAATTTGCAAAATTTGTAAAATCTATTATGATTTTTTTGCAATGCCTAACATGAATTTCCTTTAAATAGGTATATATATACACATATATATATCCCATCATAAACATTCGTCAACGACATTAAAAATCTCGAGCCGACTCTGAATTGTTTTTTTTTCTTTGAAATTGAAACTCGAATTCTCAACTAACACTTTGTCTTTTCAAAACAACGTTTATTTGTTTGGCCTATACTTGAATTCTTTATCGAATCCATTGAATGGGTTCTCTGTGTCTTAAAATATGTCTTAATAGTCAACAACCTGACCCGAATGTCAACAAAATTATCATGAGTAAATCTTACGTTATTTCAACTTACCCGTTTATATGGTAAATTATATTATGTAAGATTAATCTTACCTCACAAAACAAAACATCAAATGTTTCACCCTCATTAATGTCTCTGTCGATTATCGAGATTTGTGATCCTGACAACAAGTATCTACATTGGCGGCACGTAGCGCGACCATTTGAATCTAACACGTGGTCCTAATGATTAACTATGATGTAATACAATTACACTTTTCTATTTTGATTTATTGTTATTATAGATCTATCTATCACATGATATGGGTGTAATATTTCCGCTATTTATTATGTTACAACATGATCATAATAGATTACACCCCAACATCTCAAAATAATTGTTTTCTTTTGTTTTATAATGATATTGATGTTAATCAAAAAAAAAAAAATTTTTTTTTTGTTAATCAATTGATATTAATCAATTTTATATTTTTCGTAATTATTATTTTTGCAAAACCAATGATATCTAGTAAGGTACATTGGGTGTTGTAAAACATTAATCAATTTAATTTCTCTAAACCTTTCTATCCTTCTAATAATTCTGTCGAATGTCTAGCGATAAAAATAATAATTTATTTTCCTGACTTTGTGAATAATTTGTTAAATTACCACAGACCGCCGCTGGTCTGTATTTTCGGATATAAGATAAACAATAATTGTTTACGTCAATACTCCACGATATCCGAACGCAATGTTTATGTTATATTTGTTCCAGCTATCTCGTTTTGTGTCATTGTTTATTTAATCTCGACGTTTGTTATTTAATTTTTTGTTCCTCGGAGTGATACGTATTATTCAACGATGTTTCCGACTTTTAAAATCTCGATGTTTATCTTATCAATTTTTAGATGTTCTTTGTTGTCCCAATAAGTTCGATGTTTTTCGGGTTTGTCTGTTTATTAAACTTGCTTTATATCAACATTCCGATTTGTTCGATGAACCCAAAACATAAACAATGTTTTTGTTTACGGAACGCATTCCTCTCGAGTGAATGACATCATTAACCTACTTCTTTCATATTGTTTATATTATCGTATGAAAGGTATTTTTATTGACTCTAAAGTTCACGGTCATTTGAATTAACACATTTTTATTTATAAGGACACTTTTTGTATTATAAGATTTATTCGTTAACACTTTCTTTTTGGATTATTGTTTGTTTACGTTAATCTATTATTATTTTTAAATTTTACTGTATATTTATGTAATGTCGCACTTTTCTGATAATTTTTTTTTTTTTTGTTAACTCCTTAATTAATTTCGTCCTATTTATTATTATTATTTTCTCCGTTTTTGCAATAGGTTGACCAATAACTTTGTTTTTTTTCTCTCAAAGACTTATAAAACCTGAACCTCCTGATCACGGCTATTCAGTTGTAATGTTTACGCCTTTTCACCATTTTCTTTTATTTTTATTTGTTTAAAACAATATAAAATTTTCTTCTCTCTTGGCTATGACCGATATTTAATTTTTTTTTCTCTAAGGCTTTGCATATGTGTTCGCAGGGATGGAAAATTCCTCCCCTACAACACATAAGCCTCCATGAAAATTGGACCCTTTTCTTTGATATCTACAGAAAGCTACTTAAAGCTCTCTTGTACTATATATCTTCATAGACATATGTACTCAACTAATTAATACGTTATTTACGATCTTGAACGCAAATATACCCGTATTTATATTGTAATTAAATTCCATCAAACGTTGTGTAATTTTTTTGATTTATGATATAGGATTTTAATTACCTTCATTTTTGTGGTAACCCCCTTGGTTCTGATCGAGGTGTTGAGTTTCACAATTTTATTGGTCTTTCCATTGCAAACCTAGACTTAAATGAATTCTCTGGATGAGCTAACTTTCCTATTGTAATTATTCAGATTCCCTGCACCCTAACAAAGTCGTAGTTAAACGCTGATAAAAGATATTATACATGTTTATTTGGACAGGTAATTAAATATAACTCAAATGGTTAATTGTTAGTAAATTTGATTTTGGTAAACTCTTGGGTCTGTGTGGCGCCACTCCTTTATGATTCTGCTGCTATAAGGTACATGTAAAGATTGATTTAGTAGGTTAATGTAATTAGCTAATTGCATATTTGACGAACTCGGAATAGCCCATTTGCTGGCATAATTTGGCTCCAAATCCTCCTGCAAGTAAACGAGATGATCGTGAGTCAACAAGAAATTTGCACAATCCTTTGACACGGCTCTTTGATTGATACCTAAGTTATCGCGTCCCAAAGAGCCTTCCACGTCATCATGTACTGCATTCAAGTTTCCCCTCGGGTCTCGATACCCCCAAATTCCGACCCCTCCTTGGACTACAATTTACTTAGGGCGAACCGGTTTCGTCCTATATACAATCATATACTCACGGTTGGTGTGGACTTACGGGTCGTGAATCCTCATTCCACGTTTAAAAGAGGATGCGAGAGTGGTCTATAAGACCTAAAATGCAAGCTGTATGCAGGTCCGCATTCTCCAGTAAACAGTACATACGAATAAATATATGTATACATACAGTTTGGGAAAGGTTTATAACTCGCAATACGAGGCTATCTACCTCGCATTCCGAGCTCGGATCTCGCGCCAAGAACTCTGCGAAGCTCTAGGTCTGGTAACCGAATATATACGTACTAATAAGGTGATACTAATAAATACTAGTAGAATAAGGTCATATTTGATAGTTTGTTTTGGAGAGCTATCGAACTCCAGGCTTTTGTTTGTTTGGTTTTGACGTTTTTATTTAAGAGAATCGCCATCTCTATTTGATTTGGTTAATGGTCTTGTTATAGGAGCGACCACTGCCTCCTATTAATGAACTGTATTTGTTTTAAATTTTACCTCCAGGTTTCAACATTAATTTTGTTCATCCTATCCCGTGATTTTCCAATTGTTTCAAGTAGTTGATTGCCACATTAGAGAGTACTCGACTCTCAAATGTCTCAGGCAACTGATGGGGTTTTGTATGAGCACCCAATCAATAATATTCAAATGTTTCGTATAATTATTCGATATAAATCTTCCTACTAACCCGTGATTTTCCAATTGTTGATTGTGAATGATAAGTATTTGTAAACACGCATCTTCCAGATGTTTCAAGTAACTAATAAAAATCTATGCGACTATCTAATCAATGATATTCAAATGTTTCATGTAATTTTTTGATATAAATCTGGCTAACCCGTGATTTTTCAATTGTCGATTGTGATTGATAAGTATTTGAGAACACGCATCTTCCAGCTGTTTCGGGTAATTAATAAAATCCTTTGTGACTAACTAATTATGGCCAAGGTCGTTTCCAAACTATGCGGTTGACCCAATTCTCCAGTGAACCTTTGTTTTGTAAACAAATAATATAAACATCTCCTGACACACTAACCTAAATGTGAGATTTGTTTATTTTAAAATTCCTTAGAAGTCATTTGTGCCTCTTTACTTTTATTGTGCACTATTAATTAAAATATTTTTAAATCCTTTATTGAAGTTAAACTATTTTTCATTTTCCGAATTTAGTAAATTTACTAGGTTTAATTGAAGAATAAATATACATATATATTTAAGTACACATATCTCTATTGTCAAAATATGTTAACTAAGAGTACATATATTAATAAATAAATATAAAATATATGATTCTACATAGTCTGGAATATTAATAAATACATATTTTCCTTTTCAATAATATAGATATGTCCTCGGGTAGGTATTAAAATCGCTACCATTTCGATGCTTCGATTAATAAATAAAATACATATATATAATAACATTACTCATATATATATTCTTTATATACAATATTTTACTTTACCTTTATATAGATAAATATATATACAAATATACAATATACATATATTAATGTGTAAGTCTTTGTTTTGTTGTTTTAATTTAATATTCAATTGATATACTTCCACTTCACAGCCCTTCTGTGTCTCCTGGGACCTGAAAATTATTTATAAAAGGAAAACTCACCCACGTCAAGGTATTTCCGGTCGGGTAGTACACAACAACCTTGATGAAGAAATCCTACCTAATTAATTGTATTTTTCAACTAATTTCAAAATAAATCTTTTGACTATTTATTCCTATTTAATATTTTATTCTCGCTTGAATCGTATAAATTAGCTGATATTTGATTTTCCTTCCGAACGAAATCCTAATCCAGAAAACCCGTTGATTTAATAACACCTTTCTAGTTTAGGCTTTTGAATGATAGCTGTTTCAAATTCTTTTTCGAAATGATAGACTGATGATTAAAATTCCGGTTAAAACGACAAACACTTTTAACACTGTCGCTGTACGCACGATGGATTTTAATTGAACAATTTATTAATTCTAAATTTCTTTTTATATAAATTGATAAGAAAATTTTTTCCGAATTGCGCAGACTTTTAATTATCTTTATTCTTAATAAATTAATTTCTTTTCCGAACTGTTACTTTTAGAACAAAGGTTTGAGCATTTGTTGTTATTTCTTTTCGAACTGTCTAGATTGTGTTTATTTTAAACTAAGACGTAAATATTTATTACTATTATTATTATTTTTTTTTTACCAAATTTATGTTAAATTATAATCTATTTTTAAATATCAATCCGCGAACCCGTTCACTCTAGATTAACGATAAAACTCTCCACTAAATTCTAATGTTTTCACTTTGAATGAAATAATTATTTTTAAATTTTAATAATTCACTTTTAACACTTTTTGCACTATCCACTTTTAACACTTTTAAGCACTTCACACTTTACTTTTAAAGCACTGAGTTTAAACTGTATTTATTTTCACTGTTTGATTTAAATTAACTGACTTATTAAATTTCACTGACTCTAGCACTTGTATTTTTCACAAAATTTTCCTAAGTCCAGGGCTTATTTAAAATTTAACACTTAAAGATTTTTCACTGTTAATCCTACCAAAGACGTAGTACTGCCACGTAACAACTTTTCGAATCCTCGGCGCGACTGTCTCCTGACTGATGTGTTCCATCTTTTATACCCCTCTCAGGTTCCAAAAGACGTATCTGAATTTCTCTTGATGCTTAATTCTATCTCCTATCAACTCGTAAATCCGAACACTCCTTCCATCAATATCGATTGTGCTTCCATAAGATGTTCTGCTTTCCGGCTCTAGGCGGTGGTCAGTTTCCATCTCACAAATCTAAGTCGATAGGGTCCGAATCGGGTAAGTCTGCGTTAATCGCCCAAGCTCCCTTTGTCCTCTGTTCATACAAGAATGTAGTTAAAATCTCATGATTTTGTGTTCCTTTTTTTTCTCAATTCGCGATAGGTCCATCCTCAATAACATATATATAGATCTCAATTTTATGCATCTCGTGCGAAATTGTTTAAATCCATGCTGAAATCTTTACTACGCATTTTTGAATTTCGATTCGTCTAAATTCTACTCAATTTTATTGTCCCTTATATGGGCTTTTCCATTTTCACCAGTACTTTCTCTCTTAATGCCGCAGATTTGAATTTTTCCTTATCTTCTTGGATTTTCTTTTATCCGCGACGTTTTCTTGCACAATTTCTTCTTTTTTTCTTATGTTATTTCTCATAACTCTATAATTAATTATTTTCCAAGTCGTATTTATTTATTTCACGGATAAATTTGAATTGTATCACTTTTCTCCACTTTGATTATTCTTTATCTCCGTTCTTTACCCTTTCTTTTATCTTTTCTCCACTTTTCCCGATGTGTGTGGTCTCCAGGAAAATTTCATACTTCATCTATTATTAATTAATATATAGTTTTCCACACTTCTATGGGAGATATACCTAATTTGACTCTGGGATATCTGTCACTTTTATTGCCTGATCCAATCTCCGCCCCATCCTCCATCCCTCACTTACAAGATTTCACATAAATTATATGTCTGGACACCTGTTTACGTTTAAAATTTTGGTACTAGACTCGTAAATTTAATTTAATTTCAAACCTATTAATTTTAATCTCTTTTGCTTAATCTAAATACTTCATAAGGTCCACGTTAAAGTTAATCGCTTTTCTAATCGTTTATTACCTTAACGTAAATAAAAATCATGTTCGGATTTTGATTGTTTATCCTTCAAAATATACATGAGACCGCCAACCTTTTATCTTGTTTCGATCCCTCCGTAATATTGGGTAACTCTAATATATATCTAACCTAATAATTATGTAAAATGTCTACTTTTCCTGAATCTAATCTATCGCTATATGTTTAGTTTTACTGTCTTCTTCTGATACTCGATTTTCACGTCCCTAGGACCTTTGTAACAGCTAAAATCTCTGTATTATCCTTCCATTCGATCGCCGCACTTTTCTAAAATGTGTATTTTTTTTGCGAGATTTTTCATTCAAAATTGATTCACCAATATGTCCGTTTCATCTTAAATTGATAACGATTAATTTCCATTGTTTCCAACACTCAC
Source organism: Hesperophylax consimilis (assembly GCF_061612785.1). Taxonomy (NCBI): domain Eukaryota; kingdom Metazoa; phylum Arthropoda; class Insecta; order Trichoptera; family Limnephilidae; genus Hesperophylax; species Hesperophylax consimilis. The sequence goes on along the minus strand of NC_142837.1, from coordinate 37,363,914 downwards.
TCCTCTCTTTAGTACGATTTTTATCGAACATGACACCCTCCTTCTATCATAAATAATTGCACTACAGTTGAAATTCCGCCAGTAACTTTCCTTCGCTTTTCCCGTCCCTTTTTTATACTATCACGTTTATAATTTTTTTCATTGCATTTTTGTGTGTGCGTTTTACAACTTGTAAAACTTCCAAGCACCCGATTTCAATGGTTCGATACCCCATAAATGTCCCAGTTATTGTAAACATTCCCAGGAGTTTGTCACCTTGAAAGTCGATGTTGACCCTAAAGTGCGTTCACCTCTAATTTCTGTGGGAAAGAAGAAGCCATTAATTATCTTTTTTATTGCCCGATCCACAGTTCATTCCTTTGTCTGTATTTGGTGTACGCCTCTCCGTTCACTGATTGGTTACTCAAAATTTTATAGCTCTTTGTTCAGATCTATTGGTTGACAAGATTCAATATTTATTTTTAGGCCTAGGAAAGGGGAAGTACCAGTCGTCCTAGACGATTTTACGACCTCTCTGCTTTCGTCCCGGAACCTTGATTTAATTTCAACTATTACAGGAGTCTACTGCAAGCAAGCTGGATCAATTCTTTCTCCGCCAGATGTCGTTAGCATGTCCGTTTTCATAAATAATTTGCATATTTTCTTGCAGCTATGGTTTATCTGTTTTTTCTTTCACTGTGATTTAAAGCCTTTCATCACATGATTCACTCAAGTGAATTTTAATAATTTCAATGCGTTGTTAAAGCGTGTTTCGTTCCATTTTTATTGATGGCGTAGTTTCTAATTATCAAATGTCAAAAAAATGACAGCTTTAAAAGTAACATCTACCAAAATAGCGGGCTATTTAAAATAACACCTCTTATTGGAAAACCATGAATTATGCTCTCTTTTGTGGTATATATTACATTACCTTTCTCCTTATTATACAGGTCTATATTATTATTTGGGTATTTATTATAATTGTCCTGATGAAGATTGGTTTAAACGAAAGCGGTTGACATTGAATATTATAAATTCCGTCAGTACATGTTATGCAAAATAAATATAACTGGCTTTAAACTAAGATTCATAACAACCAGTGACTTACATCGAAGACTAATATCTAGTGATTACTAATAAAGCTTATAACTACTGACTTACATTTAAGAATTATATCTAATGACTTAAGTCAAACGCTCATAACTACTGATTTAAAACTAGTGACTTACATCTCCCACATAAGATTCATTTATGCAGCCCTTCTTACAAAAGATAATGGTGAAATGGTCAGCATAGTTGCATCTAAGTTGTTGATTGAGGTTCTATCGTTGATTGTAGATTTTATTTTGATATTAAAAATAAATTTATTTTTTCCTACTTTTATAATAACCCCCTGATTTTTCAAGGGTCTGCGCTAATAATAATTACAAAAGTTTTCAAAGTTGATTCCTTTTCCATAGTAAACTATTTAAATATGTTGCTCTTTCCCGCATCGGCTAAGACCTTCAAAGAGATTCTTCATTTACCTGAGCGCTCCGTGTTATTAGTTTGACCAATTAAAAAGGCAATTATTCGAGTACTTTGTGGGGAGTTTTGATCGTTAAGTTGGAAGGATGCAGCGTGAATTATATAAACGGTAGTATTTATAATTTTTGTTCTTGGTTATAACAAAATTACCGCACACGACATATAACATTCTTGTTTTAGCTTTTACTCCCGTCTCAGCGATTACTATTCGTGAATTTGATGAAGTTTCCAAAAAATCTTCGCAGCTGTCGAAGAAGTGTATTTACTTAAGTAAATTGCGATACTGTATTTTGTGGTATATGGAACAGAATTAAACAGTTTGGGATCTATGAGTCAAGAACCGTCGGTAAATATTTAAAAAATATGTCCACGTTCACAGCATACCGCGGTGAAAGAAAGTGTCAAGACGAAATTACACAGGCGTGAATTTTACGTACCAAACACTGCCAGAATATTACGCGAACGGAATAACATATCGATGAAATTTTACCCACTTGAATGACACCCACTGGAATACAACGCATGACATAAAAACTGCGTGTTCCTAAAAAAATTCACATAAAAGATCAAAAGTTAGGTTAGGTTGGGTTTTATTGATGTGTGGGTAAAATTTTCTTCTTCATCCTTGTGTAATTCTGTGCGTGAGTATTTCTTGCAGTGTAACATTCGTACGTGACATTTAATTTTGGTATGGGATCGTGAAAGACCACAATTTAGAATCTAAACTAAAATTTAAATGGTTTTAGCAGTGTTTGGTGACCAGCTACCTCTTCTCCCTCTTTTCCTCCACTCTAACTTCAGCCTTACAAGATATTATTCTTAATAAATGTGTGATAATCTAAATACCAAAGTTATTTCAAAGTCCTAATGCCTCTTGCGCGGTATTCATATGAAAAAGGTATATCTTTAAATACGATTATTTGCAATCGTTGGATTCATAATCCTCTAAAATTCTTTAATCACTAGCGAATAGTAATTAATGGAGAAGTATCTAGCAACTACGTTGGTTGGTAGCTTTATTGAAAGCTTAAAATAAATTTGCTCACAACGGAAATATCTATTTTGTACATTAATAAATAAACTATCTGTGGCGCTCGTTGGGCCAATTTTATTAAGGCCGTATTTTGATAATAATATTAATTGAAATTAACGATTAAAATTAATTAAAGAGTGGCGTACCGTTTTTTTTTCTTTTAAATACATATCTATTTACAGGAATATTGTTACTAGCGAGATCATGTTTTGTTCTAAAGTTATTAAAAATAACAATATTTTACATTTGTATGGTCGGGTTACTTTACGGAATTTAAACAATTCATCAAATTTCGAAGTTGATTTGCAACTTCTGTGAAGGTTCTATTCCAGTTCTATTATTATATCATTACTAACCAGTTGCTTCACGAAACTAAAATTACAACAGAACTTGAATAGAACCTTCACAGAATTTAAAAAAAACTTTCATATTTGATGAATTGTTCAAATTCTTTCAAGCAACCCATCCTTAGGACGGGTTGTTTCGGAGAATTTGAACAATTCATCAAATTTCAACGTTCATTTCCGGGTTCTGTGAAAGACTTATTCAAGTTCTGTCTTTATATCATTGTAGGCTAGTTGCTTGACAAAACTAAAATAAAAACAGAACTTGAAAAAATCTTTCACAGAACTTGAAAATGAACGTTGAAATTTGATGAATTGTTCAGATTCTCCGAAACAACCCGTCCTAAGTCTTGTTCACATGAATAACTTCATGCAGACGGGCATAACCTCTCTCCATGGCTATAAATGGATTGTTTTGTAAATTTTTCGTTTTATATAATCTTTTGTTTTGTATAAATTTTATTCGAAGTATGATACAGTTAAAAGTGACCGAAGGGAATAGGGTCCCACTAGCTCAGTGGTAGAGCGGTGTCCCGGAAAGACAAGGGTCCTGGGTTCGAATCCTAGATGTGACCGTATCCTTTTCTGATTTTTCTGTTTCAGATTTTCGTTTAGAAATCGCTGATATTGTCTTCAATAGTTAAATTTAATTTAGTTATTCCATATTATGCTGTATCAGTAGAGGTAAAGTCACAAAGAGGAAATCCATAATCGGTTTTATTTTACTATATAATACTTACGTACAAACTGATTAAATGTATACTGTCGATTTCCCGAAAATTAATAAATAAATAAATAACGCGCGTGAGCCGCTTCCAACTAGATTTTATATGTTATGACTGTTCCTCGTATCTGGTGCCAGTGAGACTATGGCATCCTCAATTGGAGTATGTTGTGTAGCTTAAATAAGCGGGTAAGGGAAAGAGATGGGGAGAGGAAGGTGTGAGAGTACCTGGCTATTCAGATCTGGTCACCAAACACGGATTAAGCCATGAAAGGATAAATATTACCAAAAATAATAATAACTTTAAACGCTTAGATAACTTAGAAGTCTTAGAAATTAAGAAATCGTTTAAAAATAGTTAATCTATTATTATTAAACAAAAAAATCTAGCTTACAGCAATTTTTTTAGTATGATATATGTTCTCATTAATTGCACGCTCTAACCCTTGCCACAAATCTTCACTCATCTTTAGTCACGCCTCCACCACCACTTCAACATCGAATATATTATGTTCAACAATATTTCTGTAATATCATTAATTAATATTCCCTGAGTAATGTACGGTTTTTTCGGAACCGGTCGCGTTGTTGTAAAATATGTCCTATAAACAAAGATAAATTGTCGAACAAATTTTTAAAAGATATTTGGAAGGTTATACCCATCAATATGTCGTTACTAAATATGTTCCAATGGTCAAGTTGGTTAAGAAGCCTGTCCCAGTAAGACATGAGATTTTGGGTTCGATTCCTAGTTGTGACCGATAGGGGTTAAAAAGCCTGTCCCGGTAAGACATGAGATTTCGGGTTTGATTCCTAGTTGTGACCGATAATGGTTAAGAAGCCTGTCCCGGTAAGACATGAGATTTTGGGTTCGATTCCTAGTTGTGACCGATAATGGTGAAGAAGCCTGTCCCGGCAAGACATGAGATTTTGGGTTAGATTCCTAGTTGTGACCGATAATGGTTAAGAAGCCTGTCCCGGTAAGACATGAGATTTTGGGTTCGATTCCTAGTTGTGACCGATAGTGGTTAAGAAGCCTGTCTCGGTAAGACGTGAGATTTTGGGTTAGATTCCTAGTTGTGACCGATAGTGGTTAAGAAGCCTGTCCCGGTAAGACATGAGATTTTGGGTTAGATTCCTAGTTGTGACCAATAGTGGTTAAAAAGCCTGTCCCGGTAAGACATAAGATTTTGGGTTAGATTCCTAGTTGTGACCGATAATGATTAAGAAGCCTGTCCCGGTAAGACATGAGATTTTGGGTTAGATTCCTAGTTGTGACCGATAATGGTTAAGAAGCCTGTCCCGGTAAGACATGAGATTTTGGGTTAGATTCCTAGTTGTGACCGATAATGGTTAAGAAGCCTGTCCCGGTAAGACATGAGATTTTGGGTTAGATTCCTAGTTGTGACCGATAATGGTTAAGAAGCCTGTCCCGGTAAGACATGAGATTTTGGGGTAGATTCCTAGTTGTGACCGATAATGGTTAAGAAGCCTGTCCCGGTAAGTCATGAGATTTTGGGTTAGATTCCTAGTTGTGACCGATAATGGTTAAGAAGCCTGTCCCGGTAAGACATGAGATTTTGGGTTCGATTTCTAGTTGTGACCGATATACAGGGTATCCGGGGTCAAAGTGCAGTAACTTCGGGAGGTGATTCTACATGATGGTAGAAGAAAATAAGATAAATAACTTTTTCCAAAATTCCAATTTTTTTTTCCATACAAAAAGACAAATCTACTTAAAATCCTTAGTGGAGGTACACACTTACCCGATAAATTCGCTGTGTTATCGTGTGTTAGTGTACGAACACAAAGAACGCGTGTTTCGGCTTTCAGATTACCAGCACTCAGTGCCTGAGTCCGCCGTAGAAGATAGGCGCCGACTTGTGGACACATAGAACGCCGGTTAAATCCGCGCCATTTGCGCGGTAGCCTGATTGCAGCTGTCAGTTTTAACAAAATGTCAAGCTCGTCGGAAGAAGATTTTTTACTTTTGTAGAATTCTTTCTTGAAATTAAGAAATAAAACAATTGGTATTCATCCAATTAATAGTAGTAGAAAAAGTCATGGTGAATTTTTGAATTTTATTTATTAATGAAAGATTTTTAAATATACCTTATTTCACTCGTGACATTTGAGGTAATTATGAAATTTTCTTAGTTTGTACTTTTGTTCGTACCGTTTTCATTCATATCCTTACTGACAACATCCTTGACGACAACATTTTTGTTGCTATGTAAACTTCTTTTATCCCAGATCGGCGATTTGTTAAAAACAGCAGCATTTAGTTAGTCGCTCATTTTGACAGGACTTGTTTATTTATGTTTTGACACTAGCTTCCAAAACAAGCTTCACTAACCGGCCGCACCGGCGAGTAGGAATTAAGAATTCATTCCAGTAAAGCTTATCGGCGCGCCAGCGCGCGGACACAAATCTGAACCTGCCTTCACTATGTGCGTTCTCACACGTTTAGATACAAACATTCTTGTCGGCTCGCCTGCGCCGGTCGGCCGCTTACTCGCCGGCTAATCTGAAAGCCGAAACACGCGTTCTTTGTGTTCGTACACTTAGTTCTGGGATCGGCCGGTCAATTTCAAATGATCCAAAAGCAATAATAATGCAGTACGCACACGCCGGCGCAATTTTTCGTTTGTAGCTTATGTACTTTTGTACATCTAAAATTTGAAATTTCAAAAAAAAGTTATTTATCTTTTTTACTTCTACCATCATGCAGAATCACCTCACAAAGTTACTGCACTTTCACCCAGGACTCCATGTATATATATTTTTATATAATATAAAATATTATATTATAATTTTTTTTTTATCGATAAAGTAATATTTTTAAGACAAGGTTTTTATGCATAGCACAAAGGATAATAAATTATTATAACCAATGGTGGATGACCTGGTGGATGACCTCGTTCACTTAATAAATCTCTCTCTATCAAAGGGTATATTTCCAGATAAACTAAAAATTGCAAAAATTATTCCTGTACATAAAGATGAATGTAAAAAAAATGTCCAAAATTATCGTCCAATCTCTATACTTCCAGCTATCTCTAAAATTTTTGAAAGTGTCATTAAAGAAAGACTATTGAAATATCTCGAACACAACAAAATTCTCACGTCAAAACAATATGGTTTCAGACGACGATCTAACACTAAATGTGCAGCCTTCGATTTTATATCAAATCTGCAGAAACATATAGATGACGGTGATTTTACGGCGGCAATATTTATTGATCTAAAGAAGGCGTTTGACACGGTGGATCATAACGTATTGATCGAAAAACTGAAGCATTTGGGTATTGTTGGTACACCTCTGGAGCTTTTCCGATCTTATTTATCAAATCGCTTTTCGGCAGTAGAATTTGGAGGAGAAATGAGTGAATTAGGTAAAATAACATGTGGAGTACCACAGGGATCAATTCTTGGACCGTTGCTATTCCTAATCTACGTGAATGACATAACAAAGTTGGGTATTAAAGGAACTATACAACTTTATGCTGACGATACGGTAATTTTTTACAATAAACTGAACCTAGCGGAGCTTGAAACGGAGATGAATGCTGATATTTCCCATCTCACAAACTGGTTGAGAATAAACAAACTAACTCTTAACGTAAAAAAAACCCATTATATTCTTTTCGGTAACAAGAAAAATTTCAGCCTCGATATTAAAATTGGAGACAACTGCCTCGAAAAGAAAATGAACACAAAATATTTGGGTCTGATCGTAGATTCCCAACTCACGTGGGATCTCCATATAAATCATATAAAAGAGAAAATTACCCCTATAACTGGTGTACTATATAGGCTTCAAGGGTTACTACCCATTCCTTTACTAACTTCAGTATACTATGCCATGGTACATTCACACCTTTCCTATCTCTGCTGTATCTGGGGTTTTGCCTCAAAGAAATTGATAGCTGACCTGCAGGTGGCTCAAAACCGAGCTCTCAGAAATGTGTTTGAACTTCCATGGGACACTCATGTTAGGGACATCTATTCAGTTTCTGGTATCCTTCCAATTACAATCCTTCCTAAATATGAAATTACAAGCACCATCCTACAAATTACCCAAAAATCAACTCACACCAACATCAAGCCACTTTACAATCAAGACATCCACAACCACAATACTCGAAATAACAATAAAATCCGCATTCCTCAAACACACACTACAAAATATGGGTTAAAATCACTGAACTATATTGCCTATACACTATATAATTCGCTTCCAGATATGTACAAACACATCCACCACAATAAAAAATTGCAAAGCAATGCTTTAAAAGAATATTTTTTAACTACATTTAAAAATGAAAATATGTAACTGTGTTGTCATTTCTTGTTGTATCTTATCCATGTTTTTTTTTTCTTTCTGTACTTGTTTTCTATTGTTGTTTGTTCTACTTAAAGTGTCATTATTTTAATTTTTAATTTTTATGCTGTATTGAATGTGAAACTTATATTTGATATCAAAATACCGTTGTAAAATTGTTCCTACTACCTCCTACATATGAATTGTAAGTTCCTCCTGTCCTAAAATGAGTTCTGTTACTCATCGGGATTGCTCTAGCAAGAAATAAACACAATAAAAAAAAAAAAAAAAAAAAAAAAAATATATATATATATAAGTCGCCTGTAATATCAATACAAATTGAAAATATCTCCCGAGTAAAAATAAATGCCGCCAACGGGAATTGAATCCGCGCCTTCTAATGTCCAGTCAGACGCTCTGGACTACTGAGCCACGTCGGCTTATTTCCAATCTGTCAAATAATTTGATATGTACTAGTACTTCAATCAATATACTAAGCAGTAATTGTTGATTGAAGTACTAGTACATATTGAATTATTTGGCGGGTTATAAATAAACCGAGTTGGCTCAGAGGTCCAGAGCGAGAAATGTTTGTTAAAAAATGGAAAAAAAATAAAGTTAAAGATTTTTTAAATTGAGAACATTAATTGCAAATACAACTTTGTTATATTATTTACTATTATTTGGAAAAAGCGAGGTTATTTCGGACTTATTATGTTTTTAATTGACATTCACTGTGTAAGTTTATTAAAACTTCAATAAAATATGTTTTTAATAGCATAAACATCTTATGCATATGTAGGTAAATACAAATAAAATATAAAATACAACGTTCATATTGTGACAAAATGAATCCAAAATTGCTGTTTTTTGTTATATTATAAGAATAATTTTTATAAAAAAGAACTTGCATAGAAGTTTGACTTATTTGAAACAGGTCAATTTTGGCCAAAATGTCATATAGAACATTGTTGTCCTCAGGGTACGATAATAAATTTTCGATATATATATTTGATTACAAAAAAATATATTTTAATAAAAGTTTTTTTTTTCATAAGGTGGCGGCAAAAAATTATCCATTGACACATGTGTGACGTACGTATATAATTTTCGTGATAACAAACTTGATAATATTATATTTCATTTAGTTTCCTATCTATATTCCAGGCTTAGCCGGGGGAGGCGTAGCAGCCTTTAGGGGTAACTATTGTGCTATTGATATAACCAACAACGTAACTATTCAAGTCCTTCTACTTCCCCTCTACTTAGTGACTACCTAGTTAGAAGTTCTCAAGACGGAAACGCTGTGTTTGGAGAAGTCATTATCCATTGTTAGAGGAAATTCGTGCGAGGGATTTGATTTTATCTTTGGTGTTTTGGTATTTGGTATTTTGCTATTCTGGGTTAATTATTATTAACTAGATTAAGATTAAGCAAAATATTATATCTATAAACTAAACAATATAATACATTATACAGATAAGTGAGTGACGAATTCAAATTTAAAAAAAATAATTTTTAAAATTATCAACAAATAATTTAATTTATTTTTTATAAAACTTCATGCGTCGTTTTTATTCAAATTGTTAATAATAAGATTTGTGTATAGTTATATTTATTTAAAGTTAGGCTAATGCAATTATATAATTGAACAAATAATATTAAATCACTGAAGACAAATATCAGCGATTCACTTTTCCGCAAATGATCATCTAGTCAATCCACACAATGCAAGTGCATTGTATAAGCATAATAAATACAAAACAATACAAGAACAACACGTCAACTCACCAGAGATTAAATGGGAAAATAATTCACCGACTCCAGATATTTTCATATCAGAGGATTCGGTTCGGTAGAACTTCTAATTGGACCTATAAATACTACCTCTTTATTATATATATCAAAAATTTTCGTAATCCTACATTTATTTAAAATGACTGATTTTTGTATTTTTATGTATAAATTCTTTGACAGATCTAATACGCCTAATTTTTTTTTAATCATTCCGATTTTATGTCCGGGTTAAATCTTCCCCATAGGAAAAACTAAACCCTTCCACACACTTTTCCACAAATGATCATCTAGTCAATCAACATTATGCAAGTGCATTATATAAGCAAAATAATAATAATAATTTGAATAAGAACTACCATTATTTTCATATTTTTATGAGCTATCTTTATATTTCATTATATATGTAGAATATATACCTAATGTGTACAATATTTCGTAGTGTTCAGATGCAATCAAATTTAAAACAGTAAATTATATATCTAACTAACCATTCATTTTCAATTTTTGTGTCGGGTTTGGGTAGCGCCTCCCCGGGAACCATTTATTGAATAAAAAACACCTTTGTTATAGGTCGCCCCAAGTGATGTGCTATGTTTGGTCATTTAGCAAAGATGCCGGGTTCATCGGGTGAGGTGTGTTCAGGATGCGCCTGCCCCCCAGCTGCGAGGCGGGCCAGATCGGGAGAAGCTCGTTTGGGGAGACCCTTTGACCTATCCAACTGGTCTCTCGACCCATCGCCTTTCGCCGCTATAGGGATATATTATATGTACATCACTGATCCCTAGATTCCTACCCAACCCTCATACACTTTACCTCCCCAGAACTTCCACTCCTTCCTTTCCTTAAAAAATACCCTCCACACAGCTTCACAAAAGATGCGGTTATTGTAAAAAAAGTTATTGAAATTGTAAAAGTAAAAAAAAAAAAAATAATAAAAAAAAAAATAAAAAAAAAAAAAAAAATAAAATAAAAAAAAAAATAAATAAATAAAAAAAAAATAAAAAAAAAATAAAAAGTCTTTCAATTTGATTGTCTGTGTTTGAGGATTATATTGTTTATTCTTAAACTGAAATATGAGATCGACAAAAGTCACGTAAAAAATCAGTTCACAATGGCTGAGTGGTTAGAGGCGTTGTCCCGGTAAGACAGATATCCTGCGTTCGATTCCAGTTGCGACCGTTACCTTTCTTTTATTTTCCGTATCTTTTTCTGTTAGCTTTATTAGTATTATCTTGTTCTACAGTTATCAAATACATATTGCATTGATGGGTTTAAAAGTTAAAATTATTATTATTATTATTATTATTATATACTAAAATATTTCTGCAATTATTACATTTTGAAAGCAGAATAATATTCGTTCAACTCATAAACTAAGTATTATTTTATTGGTAAATAAACTGTGAACAACTTAACATATAATCATTATATTGCTTGCTTTTACGGTTTCTAATTATTACTTATTATTATTTATTTTTATGTACAAGTGCATTAGAGTCCCAACCGCTTACAAACATTTAGAGCAAGTAAGACAATGGCATTCCCAATTGGGGAATGTTGTGACGCTGAATATGTACAGGGTGTATCGGCACTAACCCGACAAACTTTAACCAGCTATTCCTTAGCACATTTGGAGTAAAAAATGTTATGGGCACTTTGCTGTCCGGTAGCATTTTTTTTCAATTAAAAACAAAAATAAACATTTTCACACTACATCACTGTCATTGGCATTGTTTTTCGTGTTCAACAGCAGTTATAAGCAAGTATGTCGAAAAACGTCTTCGCTCTTTCGCACACACTAAATAATAATAGTTAAAAATGAAAGGAATGGTGCCGTGCCATTTCGTTTTGATTGTAAAAGTGCGCCAATATAGGTACACACGTGCATTATTCAACGGAATTCGAATAAAATATTGCCAGATGCGTTTTCAAACTTTGACAAAGGATAAAACAGTGGTGACATGTGGTGAATATATGAATAGTAAATTTTTTATTAAAAAAACGTTACCGGACAGCAAAGTGCACATAAGATTTTTTACTCCAAATATGCTAAGGAATAGCTGGTTAAAGTTTGTCGGGTACGTGCCGATACACCCTGTATAGTGGGAAGGGGAAGGAGACGAAGGAGAGGAAAATGAGTAAGTGTCTGGCTATTCAGAACAGAGAAACACGGCCAAATCCATTTGAAGCAACGTTTCAAGTCTGAATGGTGGTATTACACCAGGGCAATACTGAGAGTATCTTCTGCTGCAAATATGCTTTATTTTATTTTAAATGACAAAATTTTAAAATAACACAAATTAACCAAATAAAATTTATTTGCTCACGCCGCGACCTGCGGTTTACTAGTCGAGCTCCTTATCCCTCGATCAAGGCGTCCTTTAATATAATACCGCACGGAGAAAAATGAAAATGGCTGATTTATTGAAATCCTTTTAAAAACGTGACTGCAATTCATTTGCTTATAGAATATTAATTAATTTGTATTAAATTTGAACATTTGTTGATGCAGGAGTCCTTTTACTGATAAATATAATAATCCTGGGTTCGTGTCCCAGATGTGACCGTTTCCTTTTCTGATTTTTCTGTTTCAGATTTTCGTTTAGAAATCACTAATATTGTCTTCAATATTTAAATAATAAAAAAACTTTACAATATTAGAATTTTTATGAACACGTGTTCCAATATCCTATTCATAATAGCATAATAGCGTTTTATCGACAGTTTGTTAGGAAATATTTAAAATAATTCATTTAAGGCCTGCAGTCCCGTTTTTAACAGGAATACGAATAATATAACCAGATTTTTAATAAATTAGCATATTTTATATCAGTTAGTTTCTCTGTGCATAATTCTAAATGTCAATACAATTTTAAAAACAGTCACAGTATGTTAGTAAAAACTCTATAAAATTCACAAAAACGGTGCCTCAAAATCAATTCAATTATTTTCGTCGCGATTAAATTATATGTGAAAGGGTTTGAAAGCAAGTAGTGAATTTGTGACCAGAGTCCGCTGAAATATGTTTCTATTCGCCCATTGTCCGCAATTTCAGGTACTCTCCTCGCTTTATACAGTTGCCATAAATCCTGCTGACGCACTCTTCCTGAAATTGGAGTCGCATGAAAACTGAATATTAAAGTGGAACGATAAATAATCAAACGGGCTTTATTATTTTTCGAAACTGATTAAATCAGATATTACGATTGAATAGACGCTTATAAATGTTTTCAAGTTGATTAAATGTTAACTTCATTCACCTACGATTGAAAAAAACAAGAAAATTAAATTTTAGAATTCCTGGAGAATGCCTGAATTACGGCATTTACCACTATTTTCCTATTATTATAAGCATTAATTACTCGCCAAATAATTTTAATTTTCAATTTGTATGGATATTTCAGGCGAGTAATTAATGCTTATAATAATTTGTTATCCTTTGTGCTATGCATAAAAACCTTATCATATAAACATTAAAAAATAATTATAATTGACAAGTCAAAATATTTCACCAACAAATGTAGATATATCTCGACGCCATCTAGTGGGAAATTCAGCACTAACGAAGCCTTTCATATAAAAATAAATTTTGTTGTTTACAGGTGAAAAAATATAATAAACAGTTATTGTCGATTGAAGTACTTTTACATATTGAATTATTTGGCGGGTTGAAAATAAGCCGACGTAGCTCAGTACAATTTGTATGGATATTTCAGGCGTAATTAATGCTTATAATAATTAGTTATCCTTTGTGCTATGCATAAAAACTTTGTCTTATTAACATTAGTTTATCATTAAAAAATAATACTAATTTACCTGCTAATTTGTTCGCATTTGAGAAAAGCTCATTCAGGTCTTATATATATCGTTGCGTCTCCCTTACTGTAATGGTGAGAAATATGGTCTAAGCGGTGTTAGAAAGAGAAAAAACCACGCTTTATATTCAAATCTAGAAGTTAACTGCAGAAGAATTAAAATGTGCACATACATTATTATAAAGTTTCCAAAGTGTGAAATAATTTATGAAACTTTCAAATTATTTATTTTTATATAAAACTTCAAAAAGTACGGTAACAATAGTATACGTTTATTTGTCAAATAAAATGTGTGCGTTCTTCTTTTTTTTCGTTATCAGTAATTTTAGTTAGAAAAAAACCTAAGGTGAGCCATTTTTAAATTTCATATATGATTGCATTAACATTTTAACATGTCAATAAATTATATGTTTTCTCTAGTAGTAAAACTTGAAAGCGTATTTCAACACCATTCAAAAAGTTTTTAGTTTTCAGATAAGTTTAGAAATAATCAATTTGTTTGGATTTTATTGCAAAGCAGAAATATTCTGATCTTCGGAGAGAATATGATATCTGAGAGGCCCGTGGGGTTAGTAATTATGATGTGAACTGACAAAAAATGTACTCCATACAATTGAAATTGATTTTAATTTTTATTGTTTCTCTGTGTAACTAATCTCCACCCAATTGTTACCTATCATATAACTTTACAATTGCAAAAGTCCTCCACAACACAGGTGAACTCCTAGCGTGGAGGACAACATACTATACTTTTACGATTCTAATTTATTTACGAATAAAAAAATAAAAAAATAAAAAATAAAATTATAAATAATTAAAAAATAATTATCTACACCGATTTGTTGCCAGTTAACCTAGTAAGACCTTTCGACTCCTAGGCCAGAGACAGGAAAATGAAATTAACTGTCTGTTCAAAAAAGAATTTATATATTTGACGTCGTTTCACACAAAGTAAGAAAAATATGACGTGCTCACGAACTTATCCATAGTAAACATCTATCGGTTTACCTCGTTAGTGCCGGCATATTCAAGATATCGACATATCAGTTGGAAAAGGTTTGAACTGACATTTTTTTAAAATTAGCTAATTAATTGACTCTAGGTTGAGAGCCGTTACCGAGGACACGAGAGTTTTCAGAGGGGCAGAGGTTGAAACTGACCACTTTCTGGTGGTGTCGAGAGTAAACCTCTTTCGCGGTTGGCGCTCTAAAGTGAAAACGGTACTAACTCCAACAAGAATCAAAATAGAAAAACTACAAAACGATAATGAGAGGAGTAAGTATGTGAATTGTGCAGAGATGAGATTGAACGAGAAAAAAATGGATGGTCTAAGCATAGACGAAACATGGAACCACATAAAAGTGAGTCTTTGTGAATCTGCTAGAGAGGTGTGTGGAATAAGTACGCAAGGTAGAAAGAAAGGTGATGCATGGTGGGATGATGATATTAAAGCACTGGTCTCAGAGAAGAAGAAAGCATGGTTATGTCTGATTGCGGCTGGCAGTGCTTCCAGCGAAGAGAAGGATCGAGCGAAAGAAGTATATAAGGAATGTAAGAAAAAAGTAAGAGTTGGAGTGAAAGAACGAAAGAAACGCCTGGAAGAGGAAGAAGGAATGAAAATGACAAACCATTTCCAAGAAAACATTAAGTTGTTTTGGAAGGAAGTCAAAAGGTCCCGGTGTGGCCCTGAAACCGGAAGCATGAAAGTAATAAAATCGAAAGATGGAAAAATGTTGACGAATGAGGAAAAAATAAAAGAGAGATGGATGAAGTATTTCGAGGAAGTCTTTGAAAGCGAAGTGAGTGACAGTGATTCTAGCGGCGAATCAGATATGAACGATGATGGACTGAATGTTACCGAAATTAGCATGGATGAGATAGAAAGATCAATTAAGTATATGAAGAATGGTAAGGCTGTCGGTTTCGACAATATTGCTGCTGAATATTTTAAAGGAGGTAGCCGTATAATTCTCACATGGTTGTGCAATCTTTTTAACCAATGTTTAAAGGAAGGTTACACGCCTTTAGATTGGAGAAGAGCAGTGATCATGCCATTATACAAAGGTAAAGGGTCACGTATGGAATGTGGGAATCATAGGGCTATTAGCCTGCTAAGTTCAGTTGGCAAGCTGTATGGTAGAATTTTGATTGAAAGGGTAAGAAAGGAAACAAAGGATAAAATATGGGATGTGCAAGGTGCTTTTATGAGTGGAAGGGGGTGCATGGACCAGATCTTCTCATTGCGTATGCTCACCGAGAAGTTTCTGGCAAAAAACCAGAAACTTTTCTGTGCCTTTGTAGATCTACAAAAAGCATACGACCGAGTCGACAGGAAAAAGCTATGGAAGGTGTTGTCCAAGTATGGAGTGAATGCGAATCTGACTCAGGCAATTGCGTCTCTATATGAGGGAAGCGTTGCATGTGTTAGGGTGAACGGTGGTTTTACGGAGTGGTTTGATATCACAAAAGGTGTTAAACAAGGCTGCGTAATGTCACCGTGGTTATTCAATCTATACATGGATAATTGTATGCAAGAATTGAAAGATGTGGGATTGGGCGCGAATTTGAGTAATCTGAAAGTATGTTGCCTGTTGTATGCTGATGATGCGGTGCTGATTGCTAATAGTATGGATGATCTGCAGTCTCTCGTGTCTAGGATGAACGAAGTATGCGTGAAGAATGAGTTAATGATGAATGTAAGTAAGTATAAAGTAATGGTGTTTGAAAGAGAAAGTACGAAAACAGTGTGTAATATAGCTGTGAATGAGGAATACTTGGAGCAGGTGGATGAATTTGTGTATTTAGGAAGCATGTTTACGAGTGATGGGAAGGCTGACAGAGATATTGAAAGAAGAGTAAATGCAGGTAACTCCATTAATGGAGGACTGAACGCAGTTGGCGCTAACAAAAAATTGTCCAAAGAAGCGAAGTTAGCAGTCCACAATGGAGTGCTGGTACCTACCCTGATGTATGGAAGTGAGGCATGGAACTGGCAAAGAAAGGATGAAAGTAGATTGAATGCTGTTGAAATGAGATCCCTGAGGCGTATGTGTGGTAAAACCATGTATGATCGTGTGAGGAATGTGGATATCCGCAAAGAGTGCAAGGCTGATGTAAGCGTAATGAGTAAGATCAAGAAAGGGACGCTTAGATGGTTTGGGCATGTAGAGCGAATGAGCGAAGAAAGGAGTGTAAGGAGAATATACGATGCAAATGTGAATGGTAGCAGAAGTCGGGGGCGCCCGAGGAAGACATGGCACGACCAAGTGAATCAGATACTTGAGTCGGGCCATGTCAAGAGTCAGAACAATAGAAGAGTATGTATGAGACGATGTATGAATGTGAATGAGGCAAGGAGTGTGTGCCAAGACAGAGTTGTTTGGCGGTCCGTCCTCTCTGCCTACCCCTGCGGGGAAACGGCGTGATGGTTAGTTAGTTAGTTAGTTAGTTAGCTTTGAATTTGAAACCATTTCTATAACCAAAAATAACTTTCAGAGCCATCCGTGCTGTAGTTCTGTAGACCTTGTATGACAAAGTTCTAATATAAAGTTTTTAAAGCTTTCATTTATTTAAGTTCTAACATCACTTCGATCCTTACAATTGCCATTGTGTTTGTATCTGAAAGATGATCGTTTTTACAAGACACGGTGTAGTTCTTCACTTAAGTTGTATCTATAGTGTTTAAACTTCACCTTACCATGTTCTAAGGTATCAATTTGACATTTCATGATTTCGAGGTTCATTTTTGTGTAAAGTGTTTGAGTTTAGTATAGTTGGAGCCCAGTCTTGGAATGGGATTTGGGAAATGTCGTTATAACCGAGAACTTACCAACCGTCACATAGAGCGCACGCAAAAATATTGCTCCACAAAAATTATCCGAATTTTAGCGTATAATTCAAAAAAAGCAAACAAGATATCAGTAAACGTTTACATGAAGATAAATTACAGTTAAATTCTACGGACTGTGAACTCTCAGTGATTTCATTAAGTGATTTCAAGTGATTTCAAGTGAACAATCTCTACAAAGTGACAGTGACTATTGTCGAAAAAATCCATCAGCTTATTTCATAAAATTTCTCTACCAAGAAATTTCATATTGCACCTATTTCACGATACGTCATAAGCGGCCAATAGTGCAGTGGCGTGAACAGTCACGAAAGCGGCAGTCTAGACAGGGGAGATATCTGAACCAAGTGAGTTCGAATCCTACTTACTGTTTCAAAAAGTTTTTTTTTTCTGTTACTTTAATAATAAATTAGCTAAATAACCTAAACTACTTGAAAATAGATTACAGTGACTACTTAAATAATTGGAACTGAAGGCAATAGAACTAAATTTAACTTAATTAAAGTGACATCTATCGACCAAATCATAAGCACAAATTTAAAAATGTCGAAATCACGTAAAAACACCAGTGCATCTCCTACTCCTCATTCACCCGAATTACTCGAAGACCTAACACATCGACTAATGTCGCACATAGACACAAAAATAGATGAACTAAAAAACGAACTTTTCAAAAAAATGAACCTTGAAGCAGCAGAAAGACAAAAAACCATAGACTTTCTTTGTAATAAATATGATGAATTAATAGAAAAAATAAACCAATCCATTCTCTCGGAAAAAACAATGATGACAGATATCGAAACATTAAAAAAAACATTAAACGAAAAATGTATTCTACTAAAGAATCTGGAAATACGGGCTGCCGAAAGCGACCATAGAATGCTGGCAGACTCGTTAGAAATATCCGGAGTACCTCTTAAAGCGGATGAATCTATATTGGAAATAGTAAGGTCAATAGCCGAAACAGCGGACATTCAGATCCTTCCGGAAGACATTCTACAGGCCGTCAGACTACATCCAACTACTGCCAAGGCTCAACCAGGGGGACCGTCTGCAGCATCAACGTCAACAAAACAAAGGGACCATCCGAAAATCAAAATTAGATTCAATAATCCTAAATTACGTGAGCTTTTGCTCTCTAAGAAAAGAGAAGTCAAATACAAAACATCCCCAGGGCTACACTCAAAAATCTACATCAGTGAAATCCTGTCACCATATCTAAAGGAACTACTATGGAAAACAAAACAACAAGCCATCACAAAGGGTTATGCATTTGTATGGACCAAAGATGGAAAGGTTATGGCGCGGAAAGCCGAGAAAGATAAAATAATTTATATTAAACACTCCGATGATATAATAAAGATGATCTGAATTTACTATCCCAAAATCGTACACATCCATCCGATAATTTTAATCTTACCATGGCTAAACAATTAAAAATATTACACCAAAACATACGCAGTATCTCAAAAAATTTTGACA
This sequence comes from Hesperophylax consimilis, assembly GCF_061612785.1. Taxonomy (NCBI): domain Eukaryota; kingdom Metazoa; phylum Arthropoda; class Insecta; order Trichoptera; family Limnephilidae; genus Hesperophylax; species Hesperophylax consimilis. The sequence continues at coordinate 37,345,042 of NC_142837.1, read as the reverse complement.
ATTTCACTGTCGTACTTCAACAATTGGAGACAGAATTTGACGTGATAATTCTCACAGAATGTTGGCTAGATAAAATCTTCACACCAATACAATTACCTAATTATACGGTCACTCACTCCAAAAATATTAAAAATCAAAATGACGGTATTGTAATTTACTGCAAAAAACATCTACATTCAACTTTAACGGAGGTAGATATCACAGACGCAAACGGCTTTGAAATAATCATAAATAATGACATATGTATTTTAGCTATGTATCGATCACCTTCTATAAAAAACATATTTCCCTTTCTGAGGTCCCTAGACAGTCAACTTATCAAAATGAAAAAACAAAAAAATATCTGCTTAATAGGAGATATGAATATAAACATTTTAGAAAATAAAAAACATCCACAAAGTGACGATTACTTAAACCTTTTGTTATTCCATGGACTCTTTAGCACCATAAATGAACCCACAAGAGTCAACTTTAAACAAAATAACCTATTACCCACGCAAACTTGTATTGACCACATTATGTTAAAAACAAAAAGATCATACAAATCCACAATCCATCACTCGACAATTACAGACCACTATACACTTATCCTGGAAATAAACACTACAAACAATTCACAAGAAATACACTCCAAAACCACAAAAACCCACAATACAACTGATATTTTAAAATTAAATGACATACTACTTAATAAAAAATGGGAAGAACTCGTAGAAAATAATAAAATTAATGAAGCATGGTCACTTTTTATAGAATGTATTCAAGACGAATTTAAAAAAAATACCATCACGTCCGAAAAAAGTTCTCCAACTAAACATAAACTTCTAAAACCGTGGATATCAAAAGGACTCATAACAAGTTTCAGTAAAAGAGACAAACTCCACAAACAATGCAAATCTAACCCATATGACATCTATCTCATAAATTTCTATAAACGATATCGAAACTTATGCACACGACTTGCACGTATATCGAAAGAAATATATTATAAAAATAAATTAGATAAATGCAACAAGGACCCCAAAAAAATTTGGCAAATCCTAAAAGAAATATCCCACACATCTTCAAAGAAAAGCGATTCCATAACCGAGATTAAAATAGATAACGAGATTATTAAGACATCAGAACAACCACTAAAAGTATGTAATTTTGTGAATAACTATTTCGCTAACGTCGGCAAGGTATTAGCAAACAGAATCACTACAAATGACGATATCCCAGAATTCTCAAACCACTATACACACACTAGTGTTTCTTCCTTTAAAATTCCATACATTACCCAAATACAAACACTAAAACTTATAAACGAACTAAAAAACACAAACTCTCAGGGTAGCGACAAAATATCACCGATAACACTAAAAATAATAAAGTCAGCACTTCTTATCCCACTTACTATACTTATAAATCGGTCCATTAAAGAAGGAGTGTTCCCAACTATTTTGAAAACGGGCAAAGTAATTCCAATCCACAAAAAAGGAAACAAGGAAGAAATTAATAATTACAGACCAATTACAATTCTAAACACGCTCTCAAAAATTCTCGAGAAACATATCAAAAACCACCTTTTAATTTTTCTTAACAAAAACAATATACTATCACCAAATCAATTTGGATTCAGGGAAAATATGAGTACCTCACATGCCATAGCCTCAGTAACAGACTTCCTCAAAACAAATATAGATCAGGGTAAAAAATGCCTTGGAATATTCCTAGACCTGGCAAAAGCGTTTGACACAATTCACCACCAAAACCTGTTCAATAAACTTAAATATTTCGGAATCACGGGAACAGAACTCAAATTAATTGAAAGCTACATGGAAAATCGCACCCAATATACCTCAATAGAAAACACATGTAGTGACAAGGAACAAGTATCCTACGGAGTACCACAAGGCAGCGTACTTGGCCCAATCCTATTTCTTATTTATATTAACGATCTTTGTCACCTCGAAATAGACGGGGAAATTATAAGCTTTGCTGATGACACTGTGTTACTTTTTAAGGCCACTGACTGGAACACACTAATCACAAAAGCTGAAGTTGGCCTAAATATTACAAAAAAATGGCTTGACTCTAACTTATTAACTTTAAATATAGATAAGACTAAATTCATAACCTTTAGCATAAACTCGAGAGGCCAACCCGCCAAAAACATCTACCTTAAAATACATTCCTGTCACTCAGCGAGCATCCCATGCAATTGTCCTCCAATCACACAAACCGAAAATATAAAATATCTTGGTATATACTTCGACCGATATTTAAAATGGGACAGACATATTGAATCGGTTAAAGGAAAGATAAATAAGTTGATTTACTTTTTCAAAAACGTGAGAAATATACTGAACATATTTGATATTAAGAATATATACCTCGCAATAGCACAATCTATAATGGAATACGGCATTATTGCCTGGGGCTATGCCAGTAAAAAATACATAGACTCACTATTTAAAGCTCAGAAAACCTTAATAAAAGTAATACTTAAAGTACCAATACTAACACCCACTTCAACCATATTTAAACAATTCCCAGTGTTGAAGATTCAAAAACTATATTCAAAACAAATACTTACTTTCCTTTACAAGAACCTAAACACATTTAAAACTTCACAAACTTCTCGCAATACCAGAACAAGACATGCACACCAACTACTAATACCAAAAACCAACACATCCTTTGGACAAAAACACTACAGATTCCAGGCTATAAAACTATTCAATTCACTTCCAACACAATATAAAACATCTAATCTTACAGAATACAAAAAACACATATGGAACTGGCTACAATCCTGTTAATATTTAATTTTTTATATTTCACTTTTTTGGAATAACTATGGAAAAACTACTGTTATAACTATGGAAAAATCGATTTTATATTTTAATTTTTAATGTTTCTCTGTGTAACCAACTCCACTGTATTGTTTTAGAATTATATAACTTTACAATTGAAAAAGTCCTCCACAACACAGGTGAACTCCTAGCGTGGAGGACAATATACTATACCATTGTTTAACAAATATATTAAAGCATAAATAAAAAAAAAAAAAAAAAAAAACCTTATGCAATGAATTATTATGTCCTAGCTGGTTGCATATGGATCTATCTGCAAGTTTAGGTATGTAGGTATAAGTTTACGTTCTATTTAAATTTGTTTTTGAAATATGTTAAACTAACATTCTTTAGGTACTCAGAATTCAAATTGAAAATCAGAAGTTGGTAAATAGATTATGAGAAATCGTCTTGGCAAACTTTGAAACCTCACATCTCAGAACAAGGAAACTAAAGTTATAAGCCTTTCCAACTGAGGTGACAGTATATTTCTATGAGTAAAAATTTAAAAAAATGTATACGTAAAAGCTTTGTTTCTATCGCATCTAGGTAAATGTACTTTACTTTTCCTGGCTGAATCTAGCTAATTTATTTTATATAAATTTTTTTAAAAATGTTTGCAAATAGATGTTAACAACTTGAGATATGATTGATCATTCATAACTGGGGGTTAGATATTGGTACAATTTTAACAGAACCAAAAGGTTGAGAAAATTAGTAAAATAATACTTAACTAAAATGAAAATCATCGGCTTCCTTTCCAATCTGCTAACAGACAAGTCTTTAGATAAGAAAAATGTTATATATTAGCTTTTTTTTTACACTAACACTTTTACAATTCACACTTTTTACTTCGTATTATAAAGCAGAAAGAAACGACATGTTCCAAAGAGGAATCACGTCACGAAAATATAAATAAAAATCGAATATGATTCAATTGAAAACCATTCGTCTTCTTACGGCGGTGATTTTTTTAAATTATCAAATAAGTAATAGGCCTTCTTAAAAGATCCTTTTCGCAGAATCATAATACATAAAACAGGATCCGTGTGTCCGGGATTTCTCGAGGAGCGGATATAGGACGTCGGCCATTAGGAACACAAAAACAATGGCGGCTTCCGGCCAGGAATTGACTCCCCAAAAGGACCGAGGGTAATCAGCAAGATAAATAATTGTGATTAATACTAGGCTTCTGGATTTTATGACTGGGTATGTAAGGCAAAGGACCCTTCAAGAAAAAGGGCCTGACAACTCAACTTCAACTTTGAAATCAAAGGTTTTAGTCAATCTGATGAAGAAGTTTCAATTTCATCATTAATCTATTTCAATTAGAATTAAAGTTATATAATACGTACATATCATATTCTCTTTCTTATATGTGAATAATATGGCTGTTAATTTTTCGGTTATTGCAATAATTTGCAATGTTTTTTTAAATCGAACTTTTGATTACAAAAAATCAAAACATTCTTTTTGCTTAAATATTTACTAATATTCTGACAAAATATTAGGCATCCGAACGCCTGATTGAGATCTCCCGTGATTTTTCCGCAATCCGAATTTCTACCGAAATATAACCTATCTGAAAAAATGGTAAATATTACGCGGCGCGTAAGGTCAGAACAATGACAATCTTGACTGATTAACATGGCGTTTGTTAGGTTAAGTTGAAGCTTTACGCTAGATCACTATTTTGATTAATCTTTATATCGAATTGGTGTACATTATGAATACGAAAAAATATACTTTAGAAAAATTGAAGGTTTTTCTATCGTTTCGCTTGAGTAGAATACAAATAAAAAAATAAATTACTCAATAGAAAATATAAATGTAAAGTACTAAAAGCAAATATTTTTTCAATAGAAATGTATGAACGCGTAAGGAAACAACCTAAAATAATGTAATATTATGGCTAAGATTATCTTTGACAGTTTCACTTTATTAACTTTTTTGCTTTCTTATAAAATTATTTACAAAATAAATAATAGCCAGTTTTGTGCTTGAAATCGAACGTTTCTAGACTCCGTTTGTCAAGCAATTTTAATGCCTATTACCTACAATATAAGGTACACCAACAATATACACATTTTTGGCTTGTAGTTTCCTCTTAAAACGGTCTTAAATTTGGCTGGAGGCCTGCTGTACCACACCTACTTTAAACGGGCGTGTAAAAATCTAATTATAAAAATCTAATTAGTAGAAGGTACGTTTTTTTCTAAATGTAATTTTTATGATAATCTAGTCGTGCCTTATTAAATATGTTCTCTTACGCCTATTAACTATGATCGTTTTTTCTCTAACATTTGTATTTTCATATCCCTTTTTCGAACCATCTTCTTGTATTTTTTTAACGCTTTTGATGGTCTAAATTTAATGTTTGGTGTTCATTATTTTAGCAAAAATTCAGTGCTGCAATTTCCCTTATAAGTGTATGGCAGAGCTGAAAGCTGAATTAAGAAAAAAAATGTATACCTTTACAACTTTCTTCAATTTTTTTACTGGGCATTACTAGTCTGAAAATTCACATAATAAAGTGAAACCAGATCGGATCTCATTTCTACAGCATTCAATCACAAATTAATAATAACACTTTTAATAAAATATCGACAAAAAATGCCTGTGTCAACACACTTCCGGCGGGAAGGGTAGTTTTACACATTACGCCGATTCTACTTGAATGGCGGAAAAGGCGTTGCTGTCAAATATGCTAATGTAAACATTTTATATCATTTTCTTTGTAAGCGTTCCAACTACATGTATTTGTATTTAAAAATGTGAACCAGGTCTTCCCCATCTACTAATTATTGTTTTTAGTGTGGAATAATATTTTATCAAAATGAAACTAAATTTAAACCCGTAGAACAGGTAATACATCCTTACAGTTATATTGCGATAAAATACGTACATTTTTTACAAATAAAACATCACTAAATGGCCCACCACTGACTAATATCAGTTTATAGAGTAGTTTAACAAAAGTAGGCTTTAATTTAAAACAAAAGTTTTATGGTTGGGGTGTGATGAGTACTATGTGAAAAAAATCATTAAAATCAATGTATTATTTTCAAAGATATAGCTGTTTTAAACAAAATCCATTTTCTCGAATGGGACCCTCGTTTTTGCCCAATCAAAGTGTGTTCTTAAAATTTACAATATCATAATATAAACAAATGCATACTATATCACTGGCCGATGCAACCAAGAAAGCTTTGTAAATAACACAAAATGCGTTTAAACAACGACAAATAATAGATTGCAAGTCGATACAACAAACAAAGCTTGAAAAAAGGAAGAGATCAATATTCGACAACAAAATTTTTTCGACTCAACGCGTTTCAATTGTAACGACTCTTGATTGCTCCACCGCAAACGAGGCAAATGGTAGTTAAAAAAAGATTAATTGGGATTAAATTTTAAAAACTTAAATTGAGTGTAACGCCGTGTAAATTGGCGTTGCATGCAAATATAGCCTGGCGGCTCGCACGGGTGCTCTGCTTTGATCATATCATCCAAGTCCACAGTTTCACAGTATGTAAACTTAATGAGCTAACGCCCTAACGATGCATATTTTCAAACAGGTTTGCTGAAGTTTTAATGAAGTTTTGCCTGCGCGCTGAAAGCACCCAATGACATGGCGTTTTATTCACATTACAGAATTTAATGGGAAATTGAGAATATTCATGCTATTTTGAATTCGTATGCAACTCAAATTAAAGAAGTTTTAATCGGTATTTATTTGGCGCACGTGAGATTTATTATGTTTCTTTGAAAGGAAGATTTATAATTTGTTTAAATGCAGTTGTAATTATATTTGTATGGCGTTAAAAGGTTACAAGTTTTTGATGTCGCGTTCGTGTAATAAATTTAATATAAACGTTAGGTCGCACAGTTAGTTTTCAATTTGTGGGGCGGGTATGGGTACCGCCGACCCGGGAACCATTTAATGGATAACAAACACCTCTGGCATGGGTCACTCTAAGTTTTTCGCTACGTTTGGTGACTCAGCAGGGGTGTCCAGGTTCATGGGGTGAGGTTTGTCTTGGTCGTGGCCGGTCGGATCGGGAGAGATTCTCTATCTACCCATCGCCTTGCATCACAGTGGGAGTCATAGATTCATGCGTCCGTCACTCTTAGACACATTTGTGGAGCTAATCTAAAAAAAAATTGCGAACTTTAATTTGTCACCGACTGTGATGTTTGTGCTTGCATTTAGTAAAAAAATTAATCAAGGCAAGATTAAATATTATCTACCTAGGTACATATATATACAGCGTGTGGATCGTAATTGATATACTTTAACCATTGATTCCTGACATTATTTGGAGGAAAAGTTTAAGAAAAAAATTTAGGTCTGCGTTGACCTTTTTGGATGTTTTTTTTTTTCAAAATATTTTTTTAATTAAAATATAAATTCAATACAAATCGACGGTTTTATTCCGAGATTTTTTAAATTTTGCGCTTTCCCTTTAATACAATTGGAACGTTTTCGAAAAACCACCTCACACACCGTTTTCCTTTAAACAAAATTATGATACTTCTTGATGAAATTTTGTTCAAAATAAGAGGAGTAGTTTCGTCACATTCATTTAATTGAAACCTAAAAAAGTACGGTTGTTTTTCTTTGACTAAAAGACATTAAGTAAAAATAAGCAGATGAAACAAATTCATTACATTTTGAAAAAAATGGTAAAAAAAATATAAAATTCCATTATGTCTTTTACATTGAAAAAAGCTGAGATAAAATAAACGCGATTCTCAATAATTTAACGACAAAATGTAATCGATTAATAGTTATAAAATAAATCGTTGAAGCACAAGTAATTGCTTGAAAGAATTTCTTCGGTGAAGCATTTTCGCGCTTGTCTCGGTAATACATTTTTTTAGTCCTTTTTGACGTTCCCTAATGAAAAATAAATATCTAGAAGGTTATTGATGTTTTAACGACTAACAACCGACGTTGAAGTGAAAAAATATAACGAAGCTGACATTATAAAAATCAACTTCGTAAAAAAACAAGGCTTTTTAATGTAATACATATTTTAATAAAAAAATATATTTTTTGGTTTGACTAAGGATTGAACCTTCCTCCCCTGGGACTGATGTCAATTATGCTTACATTAAACCAAATTACAATTAAATAGTACCGATATTTATTACGTTTATTAACTGCTATAAATTTTTATTTACTAAATATAATGTCATCCAAACAGTTAATGACATGGCACGGAATGTAGGTACAAGAAGACTATACTATCATACCGTTACAATCAGTACTGACTTTTAAAATTATTTTTAGTTTTTTAGTAGCCTGCAATTACTCTTACCTGAAAATACCGTGTTTCTGGTAGGTATATGTATACGTACTGTTGATATTAAATAACTATAAATTCAAGTAATACCTGCTCCTCTTTTAATCCAGACTTTTTCTACGAACACAGTTGAATAAGTATTTGAATACCACATCATCTAGGAATCGATCCGAGTTGTTATATCGATGCATCAGGGCCATTGATGGTTTAAATTGAAGCAACCATTAAGTAATCCGCTCTTACATAACGATACACTATTATTAACAGGTAAGAAAGAAGCAGAACACAACATATAAAGTACAAGACTACAATTTTCTCTTTACCGAACATTATTATCTCTTCTCTGAGAAGCTCCTGAACCGTGTCTTATACTCGCATTATAGTGTAAACGCGACAAAGAACTATTTGCAGGACATCCGATGAACCGGAGGGGCGCATCGGAACATTGCATTGTCGTTAGGGTGATGATGGAGGCAACATTAGGGGTGGAGCGGAATATCGCGTGGTATAGTGCCAAGTTGCTCAGATATTGAGGAATAGAGTTTGAAATAATATAAATGCATCTGTGAAGAAAATTTGGCTATCACGGAAAAGTTAGATCTGTTTGTATGTTCGTCGAAGTTTAAATCTCAACATATAATTCTGAAAGCTAAAATCATACTACAAAGCACAAAAAATAATGATCAAAGCTGAAAGCTAAAATCATACTACAAAGCACAAAAGATAATGATCAAAGCTGAAAGCTCAACGTTTAAGGCTCAAAGCTATAAGATCAAAGCTCAATGATAAAGTTCAAAGATCAAAACACAAGCTCATATTATAAAACTCAAAACTTAAAGTCTAGTGCCTAAGCCACTTGAAACATTAAATAAAAAAATTAAAGCGCATTGCTCAACGCTTAATTCTAAAGCCACCATAAATCTTAAAGCTCAAACTTAGAACTCAAAGATCATTGAAATGAATTTTTGAAGATTAAAACTTAATGATCAAAGATAAAAGCTCAACCTTTAATGCTAAAAGTTTAAAGCTCAAAGCTTAAAAAAATTCAAAGATTAAAGATCAAAGCATTTCAATGTTTACATCTCAAATCTTTCAGGGAAACAATAATCGCAAATCAAACGATCATTACAACACGGGAATGCATCTACGAAAATCTCAATGACTATAAAGAACAATGCACTGAATAAAGAAAATTAAATTAAAAATCTTTTATTCTACTTGTTGAGCTTTAAAAACAACCCGTTTTCGTGCAGAAACTAGCAACCATGTATAAATGTTGTAAAATAAATTATACCGTGACTGGTAGTTTATACTTGAGCGTCGTACAATATATAAATAAATTGTAACTAAGAATCTATCAATTCAGCACGTTGTAAAATGTAAATACTGCAAGCAATTGAAACCTTCTTCGCAATATCATTTAAAACTCGAGTTCTTCATGCGGCCCATTTATAACGCGTCTGAAGCCACATAGTTGGTAAAGCTCGCTCGGATTTGGCCAAGGTAGATTGCGATAATTCGTCATACGTGAAGAGAGCTTAAATTTGAATGGCTTTGGGGAGACTTTATAATGAACTCATGTCAGCTGGTTCAATAGCCAGACATTGATGAATGATGGATTGTGGCCTGAATTATGAGGCAAAACTTGCTGTGTTCTTACCATGTAAAGTTCAGTAGCTTTGTGCTAGAAAGCAATCGCGCATCTAGGTTGGTCGTTAAATTTGAGAATAATACGTTTAGTGACACGTTTTTTCTTGAAGTTAGATCATTAATTTGAATACCACTTATTACTCAAAGTTGTTTGAATTTATTTATTTCATAAATAACGCTCTTTTTAGAAGCTTTCACACAGGAGAAGAATTTTTCATATTAGAAAATATTTTTTTATTTTTTTTAGAATTAACGGCACAAGTAACAATTAAAATAACTGAAATAAGAAAGAAATGAAGGAGAAACAAAAACAACGACAAAACATCATGTTTTACTCTGACCTATAAAAGGTATGCCGTGCTAAAAATTTTAATTAGTAAAACTTTATTCTTCAAAAAAGGCACCTAATAACATCAGCTAACATAGCATAAAAGTTATCAATGATGTGTAATCAATATGATGGAATTGTAGCATGAATCCGTAGTATAATTGCCACAATAATACATACTAGAGAACCTTGATCTCATCAAGTGTAGGAACATGAATGTGAATTAAGACTAATATAAGGGATACCCAATAATAATAATAATAATTGGATGACTTGTATAGCGCCGTTTTTGTGCAAAATCACCCGAAGGGCGCTGTACAAACTTATAATATATCCCTACAGTGTTATGTTATTACTTAACTATTTATGGAGATAATATACAGTACAATACTTACCTGGTAGGTCACTTGAGATTTACACTTAATTAACATTATATAATTGTTTGTTAGCGAAATTTAGATACAGGATTTAGGATATAATTGGAAAATTGAATATAACTGGACTTTTTCTTAGGAATGGTATATTTAATTTAAGGGTACGACAGCTTAAAAGGGTAATATTATAAAATATTATAAAAACAGAACTGTCTGCCTCAGTTACGTTTTTTTGTACTTATTTAGTGATAAATTGAAGATGTCCACTGACTCGGTATAGTTATTTCCCTCCGTTAGTGTTCTGGGAAATGAGGAATACATATGGTAGTTAGTTCCAGAATTTCTACACTTATATAAATTCGGACTTCTAATATTACATAGTGGAATCTGAAAGCTTATCAAAGCAAACAATTCTGAACCATCAAAAGAATCATTTAGAATTGTTTGTCGAAATACCAAAGAAAAAAAAATTCACACAAAGTTTTTGGGACCGTTCTTAAAGATTTAAATATTCTTAATATTTCAGAACAAATTACGTATTACTATTTAATAAAAATGGTGGCATAAAGTAACAAGTGGCGCAAAAGTACTCATTCGATTTTTGGATGTAAATAAAAAAAAAGTTATTACACATTTTTTATTTATTTAGTCACCACGTTTATCATTATTTTGAAATTTCAAGAAGATATTAATGAAACAAAAATATAAAAGAGATTTGAGTAGAATATTTTCTACGCCTTCCTCCATAGAAGATCCAGTGCTGAGAGGAACTGGGTTTTCAGCTACTTCTATGGTTCAACTTCATGGTTTGGGTAGGGTTTTTATTAATTTAGTAAGGAATAACTGAGCTTACTCTAGGTACACGGATACACTCACAACACACTTCTAATGAATTATATCTTCAGTTGTCAAATCAGTCTTTGAACAGGAGTAAATATAAGCAACGGAAACGATATGGTGGTGAGTAAGATTGGAATAATTTAACAGCATCCGTATATATTAAATGGAAATTAATAATACAGAGATGTAGAAGTGTAAGGCTTCTCAGGAGGGATGATAGAGTGGCCGGAGGGTGGATGGAGGTTCACGGGGAATGGGTATGTAATGCTCGACAAGGTTTAGTAAAATCAATTATATTCAGACGTAGGCAAGATAGAGCTTCAAAACGTGTACATCTCAACACAGCAGCATCCCTCGAAATATGATAATATTCCAGTATCCAAATTTATTAGAACATGACGTTGATAGTAGTTCTTTTAAACTGGATTTCGCTTTAAATAAATTAAATTAAAACTTTAGCTTTTCGACTGCTTTTGAGTTTAATTTAATTTTTTATATGACACCTCACAAAAGCGCCTCTGTCTGTACAGTGTAAAAGCAGAGGAGCCAGCTACCTTGCCACCCGGTTGGGCAGCGTTGCGAGGCTGATTAAGGTAGGGGTTGTAGGAAGGGATTTATTAATGCGACTTTTGAAAAGGCCCATATTGACGCCGGTAGTATTACATTCAAATTACAAATTGTTAACTGTGAACGGGTGTTACGCTCGTATCCGTCGAGTTTCATGTACGTGGACCGGGAATAAATCCTACTAACTTCTTAGATCAAGCTCCATTAAAATACTTGTACAATAGACTCAGCACACCCACATTGCATCTGTGCATTAGAAACGGCAATCGATCCGTTAACAACGGATTGTCAATCAGACGGGTAGCCTTACAGCACAGAATCAAGTAGGTTTATCAGTTGTTTTGGAGCTCCAGCCCAGAGATGGCTCCCCAATTCAATTATTGGGCGAATTTGCTAAGATTTACAAATGAAATAGAGAGAGATAGGTTCTCTCAGATAAAAGCCCATCATGAAGATTCGTAAAGTTGATTGAAATGGCTTTGGCTGTGCTTGATAAAACTTGGGACTCTTGAATTCCTTCCTCTTTTTAAATTTCACTCAAGTATTTCAAAAATCCCCCGTCACCCGATAGCATGGATAATTCCATTAATCCTTGGATAATTAATTAATCCTTGGCTACGGAAGTCGCGGTTTAAAATCTCGGCTTGCACAAGTAAATTTTATTTGAGCACCTATGCTATTTCACTTAAAATAATTTATGACAAAGAATATTTGTGGCAAGTTCCAGATTGATAAATACTTTCGGTATTACCCTGGTGAAAAACCACCATTCAGCTTACTTGAAATAGCTTTAGTCATGTTTGGCGATTAGTAGGTCCGTTCCCAACTTTATCTTACCCTCATCGCCTTCAACCTCACAACACACTGTAATATTTTCGCCTTTTCACCATTTTCTTTTATTTTTATTTGTTTAAAACAATATAAAATTTTCTTCTCTCTTGGCTATGACCGATATTTAATTTTTTCTCTAAGGCTTTGCATATGTGTTCGCAGGGATGGAAAATTCCTCCCCTACAACACATAAGCCTCCATGAAAATTGGACCCTTTTCTTTGATATCTACAGAAAGCTACTTAAAGCTCTCTTGTACTATATATCTTCATAGACATATGTACTCAACTAATTAATACGTTATTTACGAACTTGAACGCAAATATTTCCGTATTTATATTGTAATTAAATTCCATCAAACGTTGTGTAATTTTTTGATTTATGATATAGGATTTTAATTACCTTCATTTTTGTGGTAACCCCCTTGGTTCTGATCGAGGTGTTGAGTTTCACAATTTAATTGGTCTTTCCATTGCAAACCTAGACTTAAATGAATTCCCTGAATGAGCTAACTTTCCTATTGTAATTATTCTGATTCCCTGCACCCTAACAAAATCGTAGTTAAACGCTGATAAAAGATATTATACACGTTTATTTGAACAGGTGATTAAATATAACTCAAATGGTTAATTGTTAGTAAATTTGATTTTGGTAAACTCTTGTGTCAGCTTGGCGCCACTCCTTTATGATTCTGCTGCTATAAGGTACATGTAAAGATTGATTTAGTAGGTTAATGTAATTAGTTAATTGCATATTTGACGAACTCGGAATAGCCCATTTGCTGGCATAATTTGGCTCCAAATCCTCCTGCAAGTAAACGAGATGATCGTGAGTCAACAAGAAATTTGCACAATCCTTTGACACGGCTCTTTGATTGATACCTAAGTTATCGCGTCCCAAAAAGCCTTCCACGTCATCATGTACTGCCTTCAAGTTTCCCCTCGGGTCTCGAAACCCCCAAATTCCGACTCCTCCTTGGACTACAATTTACTTAGGGCGAACCGGTTTCGTCCTATATACAATCATATACTCACGGTTGGTGTGGACTTACGGGTCGTGAATCCTCATTCCACGTTTAAAAGAAAATGCGAGAGTGGTCTATAAGACCTAAAATGCAAGCTGTATGCAGGTCCGCATTCTCCAGTAAACAGTACATACGAATAAATATATGTATACATACAGTTTGGGAAAGGTTTATAACTCGCAATACGAGGCTATCTACCTCGCATTCCGAGCTCGGATCTCGCACGAAGAGTTCTGCGAAACTCTAGGATTGGTAACCGAATATATACGTAAGAATAAGGTTATACTAATAAATACTAGTAGAATAAGGTCTTATTTGATAGTTTGTTTTGGAGAGCTATCGAACTCCAGGCTTTTGTTTGTTTGGTTTTGACGTTTTTATTTAAGAGAATCGCCATCTCTATTTGATTTGGTTAATGGTCTTGTTATAGGAGCGACCACTGCCTCCTATTGATGAACTGTATTTGTTTTAAATTTTACCTCCAGGGTTCAACATTAATTTTTGTTCATCCTATCCCGTGATTTTCCAATTGTTTCAAGTAGTTGATTGCCACATTAGAGAGTACTCGACTCTCAAATGTCTCAGGCAACTGATGGGGTTCTGTATGAGCACCCAATCAATAATATTCAAATGTTTCGTATAATTATTCGATATAATCCTACTAACCCGTGATTTTTCAATTGTCGATTGTGAATGATAGGTATTTGAGAGCACGCATCTTCCAGCTGTTTCAGGTAATTAATAAAAACTGTGCGATTATCTAATCAATGGTATTCAAATGTTTTATGTAATTTTTCGATATAAATCTGGCTAACCCGTGATTTTTCAATTGTCGTTTGTGATTGATAGGTATTTGAGAACACGCATCTTCCAGCTGTTGCGGGTAATTAATAAAATCCTTTGTGACTAACTAATTATGGCCAAGGTCGTTTTCAAACTATGCGGTTGACCCAATTCTCCAGTAATCCCTTGTTTTATCAACAAATTGAACAGGGTAAACATCTCATCTGACCCACTAACCCAGATGTGAGATTGTTTATTTTAAAATATCTCGCGCTCTCCTTGTGATTCAGTTATGATACCGTTTATTGTGCATAGTTAATTTAAATATTTTTAATTCCTTTATTGAAGTTAAACTATTTTTCATTTTCCGAATTTAGTAAATTTACTAGGTTAAATGAAGAATAAATATAAATATATATTTAAGTACACATATCTCTATTGTCAAAATATGTTAAATAAGAGTACATATATTTATAAATAAATATAAAATATATGATTCTACATAGTCTGGAATATTAATAAATACATATTTTCTTTTTCAATAATATAGATATGTCCTCGGGTAGGTATTAAAAATCGCTACCATTTCGATGCTTCGATTAATAAATAAAATACATATATATAATTACATTACTCATATATATATTCTTTATATACAATATTTTACTTTACTTTTATATAGATAAATACACAATATATATATATATATATATATATATATATAGGTCCCACAACATTTATTGCGTCCGTGCGTAAATCCGTCTTCGGGCGTCCAGCACTTCTAGTTCTTTTTTTTAGATTGTTTTTGTGAATATTGCACTATTTTTTACTCACAGTAATCGCTAATATCATATTTTTTTAATATTCATAATAATGCAGGTTTTGATGTTTATTACACTTTCATACATTTCTAGCGTCACGTACATACTCACGTCCGTGTGTATATTTTTTATATATTGAAGGTTCCTTTTAATATAGGTTTCACGTCCGTTCACTCCAATTCAATTGTTACGTCTTCCGTATATTGCTGACTATTCTAATAAAGGTTTCACGTCCATACTGAATAATTTATTCTGGCGTCCGAGTGTATATTATTTGTTTGTTACATGGCATTTTGAAGGTCGATTTCATTTTTACGTCTTCCGTATATAAGGCCCTTAAGACTCTTGGATTTGTTTTGAGAGTTTCAAAAGGCACATTTAGGCCGTTATTATGCCCCTTATATTATAAAAACCCTTAGAATTGCATGACGTATTCTGATATGGGAGATATATTTCACCTTAAAAATAATCAATATAAATATTGTTTATTTTAATTCTTTTATAAATCGAGACAAATAGACATCTTTAATTTTTGCAATCTTTTGTTTATTTTGAATATCTACTTATGTGAGACTTCTTATCATTTTTACCAATGTATCTTATTTTATTATACGCTTTTGTTGTAACATTTTTTTTCATTGTACCTACTTTGTTTTCTCTATTGTTTTAAGTTTGACGAATTTATAATAATTGCAATACTCAACTATTAAACTAGAATGTAAAAGTCTATTAGGTGTAATAAATAAATTAACAAATAAATAAACAACACAAAATATTTCTTACTCTTCTAGTGAAGTTTTCATGTTCATAGTGAATTAATTAATTAATTACAGTATCTGTGGTTGAGAGGTAAGACTCTCGACTCGCAATCCGAAACACGTAATCTGACAGGCAAACCCGACATGCGCAAATACATTTTTATTTGTTTGTGTTATTTCACAATAAATACATTAAACATAATATAAAGTGTGTTTGCAACACGTTCCTGAGTGAAATATACTCTCAGTATCGCCTGGGTGTGAGACCACCATTCCGAATGGAAACGTTATTTCTAAGCTTTTGCCGTGTTTGGTGACCAGGTACTTTTCTACATTTCTCCATTTTCTTCCCCTCCCCAATACCGTCACCCTAGTACTCAGATTGGGGATGCCACAGTCTCACTGTTCCAGACGGGATCGGTTGAGACTCTTGTGCGGTATATAAAAAAATATATGTATATATATATGTTTTATTTTTTTGGCATCCAGAAACACACCAGAAATGACAACAAACTGTCTATTGGTAGTAAGAAGTTTGAATGAATAGCTTGTTGCATCTTGTATACTAAAGTACCTACTGGGCGCAGACGTGCATCATTTTTGCAACGATATCCTTAGTAAAAATGTATCATTTCATAACGCCCCAGTTCGCTTCATTGCAGAGGGCGGTCGGACCTTTTTAGGTCGGGACATCAATTTACCGTCTACTGTAAACTATCTTACAAAAATGTCCACCCGCGCAGGGCGCTTTTTAGTTCTGAGTTCTACGTGGCATCGTTGTAAATGAGCTAAACGTTGCCAAATCTAGCATTTTGCTTCACCAAGGGCTCAAACAATACATAAAAATGTACAAATTCGCAAACAGCCATGAGGACGCAATACTATCGACGTAATGCGTGGACGCAGCACGGCCGTCGTTATGTATACAAAATGATATCTACTCGTGATCGGTCACGAGGATACAATACCATCGACGCAGCACTTCCGTCGTTACGTATTCAATATAATAATATCTGTTTTTATATTTAACTTAATTATTTCAACCTCAAATTGTAATATTTTAATTAATGAGTTAAACTTATTACTATCATTATGTTAAAAATAAAAATATTTTTATTTATATTTCTTTACATCTTTAGTGTTACAATATTTACAACATAATATTTCAATCACTTTTCTGATAAATCAGATGCTTGTGCTTAGGAGAAGACAACTATATATTTTTACATATATTTATATTGCAAATATTATTACAAAAACTATTAATAACCTTACAAGAAAATACAATAAACGTAATAAAACAGGTTATTTATAAATAATACCTAGGAATGATAAGCAAAAACATAATATGTGGAGTTTATTAAACAGATTTGAAAAGTACCTACACGGCACACACGCTCAAGTAATCTATTTTAAGAAAAACACTGTTAAACCATTTCAAATAAAAATTATTGTCTTAAAAGAATATGTTCAACATATGTATAATAACATTCTCTCTGATTCTATCTTCAATGTAACCAAAATAAATATAAAAACTCAATTAAAATGTATTAAACGTGTACCAAACTGCATAAAATGTAATGACATATATTATGTTATAATAATCTTCTGTTTTAATAATCTCCTGTTATAATAATCTCATGTTATGATAATCTCTGGGAAGAGAACTGGGAAACCTTGGAAAAGATGTATTGTTGGATAGTAATATGGCTTGTTTAAGATAAGTTTTATTAATATTTTTTGAATTGTCACGAATGGAAGTAGGCATGATTTATATGCATCCCCCCCACAAGCCACGATTCCATATATTGTAGTAGTGTAGAATGTGCAAGTGCAAAATAAATATCTTTATGTATTTTTAATGATACAGTATTTCTAAGTCTAAAAAATATAAAGATGAGTTTTGTCATTCTGTCTACTGTGGAGTTTATTTGACTTTACCATTTGATGTTATTATCGATAATTATTCCAAGATGTTCACACCCTAAGCACCCTGATCAAGTTTCTGAAGGAATCGCTTAGGTACCTGCTCACGCATTTAGTTCGAGTTGAATCCTGCAATCATACATAAAGATAGCAGCCAATTAAAATATGCGTTAGGAAAATTAAGATTATGTTTTATTTTTATTTTTATAGTGAATTCCTCACAAGAGTCCCAACTCCTCCAGTCTGGAGGAGTTGGGACTCATCCCCAATTGGGGTATATTGTGAGACTGTAGGTAAGTGGGGAAGGGGAAGCGATGGGGAAGAGAAAGGTGGTAAAGTACCTGACTATTCAGATATAGTCACTAAACACGGCTAAAGCCACTTGGAGCAAAGTTTCAATTCTGAATGGTGGTCTTACACCAGGGCGATACTGGGAGTAACTTCCACTCTGTTGATAATTCTCAGTCGAAGTATATTACAGTAAATATGACCGAATCGGATAGGGACACATTATCTCAGTTGGTAGAGTCACGGCCTGGAAAACCAAAGGTCCTGGGTTCGAGTCCCAAATGTGACAGTGCCTTTTTCAGATTTTTCCGTTTCAGATGTTCGATTGAGTTTCGCTAGTATTGTTTTCATTAATTAAAAATAATACCTGATCTAGATCGGCCACCGATGTAATTATGTATATATATATCGATGTAATGTCGATTTATTACGCCAATCTTTAAAACAACGCAAATGCAAAACCATTATTTTTACCAAGCCATAAAAACTACAATAATCTCCCTTCCGAATTGCGCTGTATTACGAACCAACAAGAACAAATAAATAAAATCAATCTTTTTGTCCAAAAAAACTTATATTAACAAAAAAATGTATATATTATTATACATTTTACATAAAATATAATATTATAACATTGAATCTAAGTAAGAATTGTGGCTCCCTTATCAGGCGCAAGAGCTCCTCTTTTCTGATAAGGTATACATGACCAATTATGATCCTAAATATTATATTTTGCAAAATATGTATGTATTAATGTAACTCATATTATCTATATTAAAATAATAAAAAAAAATAAAAAAAAGTAATGCGTGGATACAGCACTACCATCGATATGTATCAAAAATAATATCTATTCGTTAACGGACGCAATACTACCAACGTAATGCGTAAACGCAGCACGATCGTCGTTATGCATTAAAAACCACGCAGGATGCTTCTTAGTTCTGAGTGTCAAGCGGCATCGTTGTAAATTAACCCAATGTTGCCAAATCTGATGATTTACTCAACCAAACGCTCAAATAATATACAACAATGTACTCGCGAATGGCCACGGGGACGCAGTACTATCGAAGTAATGCGTGGACGCAGCACGGTCGTCGTTATGCATTAAAAACCACGCAGGACGCTTCTTAGTTCTGAGTGTCAAGCGGCATCGTTGTAAATTAACACAATGTTGCCAAATCTGATGATTTACTCAACCAAACGCTCAAATAATACATAACAATGCACTCGCGAATGGCCACGGGGACGCAGTACTATCGAAGTAATGCGTGGACGCAGCAAAACCGTCGTTATGTATTCGTAATAATATTTCAGCGTGATCGGCTATGGGGACGCAATACTATCGACGTAATGCCTAGACGCAGTACGATCGTCGTTATGTATCGAAAATTATATCGACCGTCGTTGTATATTCAAAATAATATCTACTCATGATCGTTCACTGGGACGCAATACTATCGACGTGATGCATGGAAGCAGTGATGAAATGTTAACAGACACTGGAGTAGCAACAGGGTCGATATCGGAACCTACGTGTTATTTAATGCAAGTAAACAGTTTACCTAACGTAATAAAACGTTGTAAATGTTACATGTTTGCAGATGATACTTGCATCATATGTGCTGACAGAAATCTACAGAAAATTGAGGAATTTTTACAAACAGACCTAAATAACATAATTAACTGGTCCCACGACAATGGAATTATTATTAACGCAAAAAAAACAAAATATATGCTTACACACTCTCCATATGCAAGTTGTCAGGATAAAGAACTGCATATAAAAAGTCATTCATACGATTGTTTTCACACAAAAAACCAATCTCTGCCATGTAAATGCCCAAACATAGAAAAAGTTTACCAATATACATACCTTGGTCTTACAATAGATGTCAATTTAAACTGGTCAAATCACATTGAAAATGTATGTAATAGATTAAGATCCATATTAGGGAAATTTTATCACCTAAAAAACTTTGTCAATAAAAATATATTATACTGTATATATAATGCATTAGCGGAATCAATTATAGGATACGGAGTAAATAGTTACGGATTAACGTATAAAACGTACTTAAATAAAATAGAACAATTACAAATCCGTTTCCTAAAATTAATATCAGGCAAAAAAAAAATACAATTATGTGTAGGCGATTATAAAAAAATGTTTTCTTTGTGTAATGTGCTCTCTATACATAGTAGGATAGATTACCAACTAACGCTAGATGAATTCTGGAATACAGAATTCAAAAAACCTGTAAACCATAACTACCCTACTAGGCATAGAGAAGCACAAATTTTTATTATTAAAATATCGCAAAATGTATACGGAGATAGAACAAAAAGACATAAAATTCCGGAATTGTTTAACTCGTTACCAGAAGATATTAAAAATGAGACATGTCATTCAAAAATAAAAACGAAAATTAGATCGTTCTACCTCCGTCAAACATAAAAACAATTAATATTGTGGTACCAAGATATCAAGTTGAAATTAAATATATTGTTATAAGCTAATA
Source organism: Hesperophylax consimilis (assembly GCF_061612785.1). NCBI lineage: Eukaryota > Metazoa > Arthropoda > Insecta > Trichoptera > Limnephilidae > Hesperophylax > Hesperophylax consimilis. The sequence continues at coordinate 37,324,185 of NC_142837.1, read as the reverse complement.
AATAGAAAAAGTGAGAGATTTCTTACAATTAAACTGATTGATCAGTTTTGTAAGATCTAAGTAAGAGAAAATAATGTACAAATAAAAAAAACTGAATAAACACAAATAAAAAAAAAAAGCACGATTGTCATTTTGTGTTAAAAATAGTATATTCTCATGAGCTGCTACGGGGACGCAGTACTATCGACGTAATGCGTGGACGCAATACTATCGACGTAATGTGTGGATGCAGTACGACCGTCGATATGTATATAAAATAATATCTACTCGTAATCGGTCTCGAGGACGCAATACTATCGACGTAATGCGTAGACGCAGCATGATCGTCGTTATGTATCGAAAATTATATTACTTCGTGGACGCGGCAAGATCGTAGAAATGAATAAAAACATACACTGCTCAGTATATACATCGTGTAGCGAACCTGTCGGCAAAATGTCAAACGTTCAATATTCGTTTTCAGACATTCTGAGAGATTTTTTGCTTCCACAAAAATTTTTGCCATACGATTCTACATGGGGTAAGCATCGTTCTGGCCAATTTTGACGTCAAAACATTGCAGCGTCCGTATATCGGACGCTGTAAGTCGGTGGACGCTACAATGCTATGGAGTTTTTAGGGGTCGGACGCAACAAATGTAGCGGGATATATATATATATATATATATATATATATATATATATATCAATGTGTAATTCCTTTTTGTTGTTTTTACTTTAATATTCAATTGGCATACTTCCACTTCACAGCCCTTCTGTGTCTCCGGGGACCTGAAAATTATTTATAAAAGGAAAACTCACCCCAATCAAGGTATTTCCGGTTGGGTGTACACAACAACCTTGATGAAGAAAAACTACCTAATTAACTGAATTTTCCAACTAATTTCAAAATAAATCTTTTCGACTATTTATTCCTATTTAATATTTTATTCTCGCTTGAATCATATAAATTAGCTGATATTTAATTTTTCTTCCGAACGAAATCCTAATCCAGAAAACCCGTTGATTTAATAACACCTTTCTAGTTTAGGCTTTTGAATGATAGCTGTTTCTATTCTTTTTCGAAATGATAGACTGATGATTAAAATTCCGGTTAGAACGACAAACACTTTTAACACTGTCGCTATACGCACGATGGATTTTAATTGAACAATTTATTAATTCTAAATTTCTTTTTATATAAATTGATAAGAAAATTTATTCCGAATTGTGCAAACTTTTAATTAACTCGACTCTTAATAAATTAAATTTTTTCTAACTGTTAATTTTAGAACAAAGATTTAAACGTTTATTATTATCGAATCCTTTTTTTTTTGTTTTTGTGTTTCTTTTAACCTAAGATGAAGTATTTATTACTATTATTATTATTTTTTAACCAAATTGACGTTAAATTATAATCTATTTTTAAATATCAATACGCGATCACGTTCACTTTAGATTAACGATAACAAACTCTTAAATTTAATTTGAATGTTTTCACTTTGAATGAAATAATTATTTTTAAATTTTTAATTAATTCACAATTCACTTTTTAGCACTTCTCACTTTACACTTTTAAGCACTGAATTTAATATCTATCTTTTTTTTTAACACTGTTTGATTAAATTAAACAGACTTATTAAAATTTTACTGATTTTAGCACTTGTACTCTTTCCGAAATTCTCTAAGTCCAGGGGCTTATTCAAAATTTAACACTTAAAGATTTTTCACTGTTAATCCTACCAAAAAACGTAGTACTGCCACGTAACAACTTTTCAAATCCTCGGCGCGACTGTCCCAAAACTGGTGTGTACCGTCACTTTATACCCTTCTCAGATTCCAAAAGACGTATCTGAATTTCCTTTGGTAATCAATTCTATCTTTTACCAACTCGCAAATCCGAACATCCCTCCCATCAATATCGATTGTGCTTCCATAAGATGTTCTGCTTTCCGGCTCTAGGCGGTGGTCAGTTTCCATCTCACAAATCTAAATCGATAGGGTCCGAATCGGGTAAGTCTGTGTTAATCGCCCAAGCTCCCTTTGTCCTCTGTTCATACAAAAATGTAGTTAAAATCTCATGATTTTGCGTTCCTTTTTTTTCTCAATTCGCGATAGGTCCGTCCTCAATAACATATATACAGATCTCAATTTTATGCATCTCGTGCGAAAATTGTTTAAATCCATGTCGAAATCTTTACTACGCATTTTTGAATTTCGATTTGTTTAAATTCTACTTAATTTTATTGTTACTTATGTGAGCTTTTCCATTTCCACCCGTACTTTCTATCTCCCTGTCGCAGATTTGAGTTTTTCCTTTATCTTTGAATTTTATTTTTATCCGCGACGTTTTCTTGCACAATTTCTTCTTGATTCTTATGTCATTTCTCATAACTCTTATAATTACTCATTTTCCAAGTCGTATTTATTAATTTCACGGATAAATTCGAATTGTATCGCTTTTCTCCACATGGATCATTTCCTATCTCCGTTCTTTACCCTTCCTTTTATCTTTTCTTCACTTTTCCCGATGTGTGTGGTCTGCTGGGAAATTTCATACTTCATTTATTATTAATTAATATATAGTTTTCCACACTTCTATGGGAGATATACCTAATTAGACTCTGGGATATCTGTCATTTTTATTGCTTGACCCAATCTCCGCCCATTCTCCATCCCTCACTTACAAGATTTCACATAAATTATACGTCTGGACATATGTTTACGCCTCAGATTTTATGTACTATGGTCGTAAATTTTATTTTATTTCAAACCTATTAATTTTAATCTCTTTTGCCTAATCTAAATATTCCATAAGGTCCACGTTAAAGTTAATCGTCTCTCCAATCGTTTATTACCTTAACGTAAATAAAAATCATGTTCAAATTTCGATTGTTTATCCTTCAAAATATACATGAGACCGCCAACCTTTTATCTTGTTTCGATCCCTCCGTAATATTGGGTAACTCTAATATATATCTAACCTAATAATTATGTAAAATGTCTACTTTTCCTGAATCTAATCTATCGCTATATGTTTAGTTTTACTGTCTTCTTCTGATACTCAATTTTCATGTCCCTAGGACCTTTGTAGCAGCTAAAATCTCTGTATTATCCTTCCATTCGGTCGCCGCACTTTTCTAAAATGTCTATTTTTTTTGCGAGATTTTCATTCAAGATTGATTTACCAATATGTCCGTTTCATCTTAAATTGATAACGATTAATTTCCATTGTTTCCAACACTCACTCCTCTCTTTAGTACGATTTTTTCGAACTCGACACCCTACTTCTATCATAAATAATTGTACTACAGTTGAAAATTCTGCCAGTAACTTTCCTTCGGTTTTCCCGTCCTTTTTTATACTATCACGTTTATAAATTTTCCATTGCATTTTCGTGCGTGTGTTTTTCAATTTGTAAAATCTTCAAAGCACTCGATTTTCTATGGTTCGCTATCTCATGAATGTCTCAGTCATTGTAAACATTCCCAGGAGTTTGTCACCTTGAAAGTCGATGTTGATCCTAAAGTGCGTTCACCTCTAATTTCTGTGAGAATCGAAATGTCGTTAATTATCTATTTTATTGCCCGATCCAAAGTTTATTCCTTTGTCTGTAGTAGATGCACGCCTCTCCCTTCACTGATTGGTTATTCAAAATTTTTATAGCTCTTTGTTCAGATCTATTGGTTGACAAAATTCAATGTTTATTTTTAAGCCTAGAAAAGGGGGTTTCTTTCTCGTGCTAGACGATTTTACGACCTCTCTGCTTTCGTCCCGGAACCTTGATTTAATTTCAACTATTACAGGTGTCTACTGCAAGCAAGCTGGATCAATTCTTTCTCCGCCAGATGTCGTTAGCATGTCCGTTTTCATAAATAATTTGCATATTTTTTTGCAGCTATGGTTTATCTGTTTTTTTTTCACTGTGATTTAAAGCCTTTCATCACAGTTCCCAGATTGGGGATGCCTTAGTCTCAATGGCTCCAGACAGTAAGAAGAAATTGGGAGTCTTATGCGGTTTCCCATTAAAAAAGATACCATATAAACACATATTTTATGGCGCTACGATGTACAAGATTTCTTATGCATTGATGATTGCTATATTTGATTACCTATTAAAAGGATAGTCCGACGCTCTGTAGAGAATCCGCTTGTACAGCAGCGCGGGTGTAAACTGTTTTTTTTTTAAATTTAACATCAAAAACGTAACAGGATAATAAACACACATACAATTCAAGGTAAAATTTGATTTATAAGAACAGTAATAGAATAAATGTATAATGACACAGTAATAAAGAGACAATAATAGTAGGTATATTTAAGTTGGATATAACCTGCCCTCACCAGCACCAGTCACTCGGCGAACCTGCATTGGGGCAGAATCTTAGGCAAAATTAATTTGTACACTGTCTATGGTTTACCAATATATATTTATATATATATATATATATATATATATATATATATATATATATATATATATATATATATATATATGTGGGAAGCATAGAATGAGGACAGTTTTTCGAGCGCGCCCATACTTCGGGGACATTTGTATAGTTTGGGGACAGGCCCAAAGTATCTGTCCCCAAACTAACACTTTGCATTATATACGCAACGCATAGATTGAAGCCAATTTTAAAATTATGCAGAAGGCATGCTTTGAGCCATACATTACTAAAATATCCATAGATGCCACTATCGTATCGTTCTCAGATTTTTGAAATTTTCTATTGTGAATTTTCGAATTAGCAAAGGCTCGGTACCTATTTACCTAATTTATGTTTGTATTCTTTTTCGCTTGCTTTTGTCGGAGAATGTCGCATTTTTAAACCCGGTGTCCGCAAATATTTTTTTTTATTTAATTGTTGGTATTATTTTTTCTCAATAGATAATAATAAAATTAACATGCTTATAATATATGCTCGTACATAATATTATGATGGTGTATTAAAAACTGATTTTAAAATAATCTAATACAAATAATTACACATATTACGTTTGTGCAAACATTAAAAAAATACTTCAATAATTTTTAATCATATTACAGATACATGTATTTTCAAAATAAATTTATTTTCATACTTTGACAATGTGGGCTTCACCACCCGTACTGAAATTTATACTTTTTATTTTTATGTTTTTTTTCTAGTTACCTATTCAAAAGTATAAATGCACGTAAAATAATAATGAGAGGTACATACTTCATACTCTCATGTTACGTGAATAATGCAATAATAATATAACTATAAAAAAAGAATTCAGAAATCGCGGATTCAAATTACGCCGTGCAATTTGCATAATTTCACAATATTTGTTTGTTTAAATAATACGTTAGTACCTATATGGTATATTTTTGGCAAGTTCAAGAATGGTAGATAGGTACTGTCAGTATCGCCATGTTACGTGAAAAATGCAATATTTTAAATAACTACAAAAGAGTTGTTAATTTTTTCGCCGTTGAGATTGAGATTACGATCCTTGACTACGAATTTGGAGGTCGCGGGTTCAAATTAGGGCGTGCGCAAGTAAATTTTATTTGATAAATTTCTATAATTTCTCAATATTTATGCCCTTGAGGTGATTTTGCACAAAAACGGCGCTATACAAGTCATCCAATTATTATTATTTATTATTATTATTAGTTTTAAATAATTCGTTCGTACCTATATGGTATATTTGCGGCAAGTTCAAGAATGGTAGATAGGTACTTTCAGTATCGCCATGTTACGTGAATGATGCAATATTTTAAATAACTACAAAATAGTTGTTCATTGTGTCGCCGTTGAGATTGAAATTACGATCCTTGACTACGAATTTGGAGGTCGCGGGTTCAAATTAGGGCGTGCGCAAGTAAATTTTATTTGATAAATTTCTATAATTTCACAATATTTATTAGTTTTTAATAATACGTTAGTACCTATACGGTATATTTGCGGCAAGTTCAAGAATGGTAGATGGGTACTTTCAGTATCGCCATGTTACGTGAAAAATGCAATATTTAAAATAACTACAAAATAGTTGTTAATTTTTTCGCCGTTGAGATTGAGATTACGATCCTTGACTACGAATTTGGAGGTCGCGGGTTCAAATTAGGGCGTGCGCAAGTAAATTTTATTTGATAAATTTCTATAATTTCACAATATTTATTAGTTTTAAATAATTCGTTCGTACCTATATGGTATATTTGCGGCAAGTTCAAGAATGGTAGATAGGTACTTTCAGTATCGCCATGTTACGTGAATGATGCAATATTTTAAATAACTACAAAATAGTTGTTCATTGTGTCGCCGTTGAGATTGAAATTACGATCCTTGACTACGAATTTGGAGGTCGCGGGTTCAAATTAGGGCGTGCGCAAGTAAATTTTATTTGATAAATTTCTATAATTTCACAATATTTATTTTGTTTAAATAATACGTTGGTACCTAAATGATATTTTTGCGGCAAGTTCAAGAATGGTAGATAGGTACTTTCAGTATCGCCATGTTACGTGAAAAATGCAATATTTTAAATAAATACAAAATAGTTGTTCATTGTGTCGCCGTTGAGATTGAGATTACGATCCTTGGCTACGAATTCGGAGGTCGCGGGTTCAAATTACGGCGTGCGCAAGTAAATTTTATTTGATAAATTTGTATAATTTCACAATATTTATTTGTTTAAATAATACGTTAGTAACTATATGGTATATTTGCGGCAAGTTCAAGAATGGTAGATAGGTACTTTCAGTATCGCCATGTTACGTGAATAATGCAATATTTTAAATAACTACAAAATAGTTGTTCATTGTTTCGCCGTTGAGATTAAGATTACGATCCTTGGCTACGAATTCGGAGGTCGCGGGTTCAAATAACGGCGTGCGCAAGTAAATTTTATCTGATAAATTTGTATAATTTCACAATATTTATTTGTTTAAATAATACGTTAGTACCTTTATGGTATATTTGCGGCAAGTTCAAGAATGGTAGATAGGTACTTTCAGTATCGCCATGTTACGTGAATAATGCAATATTTTAAATAACTACAAAATAGTTGTTCATTGTTTCGCCGTTGAGATTGAGATTACGATCCTTGGCTACGAATTCGGAGGTCGCGGGTTCAAATTACGGCGTGCGCAAGTAAATTTTATTTGATAAATTTGTATAATTTCACAATACTTATTAGTTTTAAATAATTCGTTCGTACCTATGTGGTATATTTGCGGCAAGTTCAAGAATGGTAGATAGGTACTTTCAGTATCGCCATGTTACGTGAATAATGCAATATTTTAAAAACTAAAAAATAGTTGTTAATAGTATAGTGTTTGAGGTTGAGATTACGCTCCTTGGCTACGCATTTTGAGGTCGCGGATTCGAATTCCGGCGTGCGCAAGTAAATTTGATTTGAGCCTGAATTGTTGATGACTTAATGCGTTCATATGTGTTCATTCCGTGTCATGGGGAAGTATGGGAAAAGGACACGAGGTTTCCATGTCTAATGGTGGGCTCTGGCATTTTAAAATTTGTATGACCATTTTGCAACTAGAGGCGCGCGATTCGTTTCAACAGATGTGTGTATTTCATATAGTTTAGAATCAGGGTAAGGAAGGCGTGAGAAGGAGGGGAATATCGGAGTGGGGTAGGGTACGAATTATGGGGAGGGGGGAAAGCGGGGAAGGTGGAAGGGTAACGCGAAAAGGAGTGACGCGGAAGGGGAACGGAGCGGGAACGGGGGTTTATGGGAAAGAACACAAAAGTTTCTATATTTCATGGTGAGATCTAGCGTTTGTATAAGCATTTTACAACAGTGTGTGTATTGCATAATGTTTAGAGGCATACATGGAAGGCGGGAGCGGGGAAGGCGGGGAAAGTGTAAAAGGAATAATTTATATGGCAGTCATTGTACAATAATTTTATTTAAAAAAAAATTGTTAGGTTCCAAATTTTATTAATTAAAAAATTTTGTTAGGCACGAGCTTAATGTAGATGTGTAAATAATAATGATAGATACCTATTTCTAATGCCGGCGCCAGACATGTGTTCAAATAAGTGAACACTTATTTGAAGACTTTGCTCACACATTTGGTCACTTATGTGTGTCTCTGCCAGATATGTGTTCAAAGATTTGATCACTTCTTTGAGCTCACAGTTTTCAAATAGACCTCACATAACATGGACGACGATTTGGTCGACACAGTTTGCTTATATTATTTATGTCCTAGTAATTATATATTACACGTGCAAATAAATAAACAAAAACAGCCAAAACGATTAGCGATTCTCATCACGATTCCGAAATTTCAGCCTGTTCGATTCCATAGAGCCAGAAAAAATGGCTTTTAATGTTCGAAACCAAGTCTGTTAAAGTGCCCATAGTAATGATAAATTTTCCAGAAATGCTACCTTATGCAGATTTTGAGACTGATTTCGATTTGGACAATGATTCTTATAACGATTCCGAATTTTCAGCCTGTTCGGTACCATATAGATAGAAAAATTGACTTTTAAAGTTCGAACTCAAGTCTGAAATCAGTGCCCATAGAAATTATGAATTTTCCTAAAATGAAACTTTATGCATATTTTGTGACTTTTTAAATTTTAACCATTATTCTTATAACGATTCTAAATTTTCTTATGTCTGGCGCCGGCATAATGCCGGCGCCAGACATGTGTTCAAAGAAGTGTTCACATGTGTGGCACGGGCATTTGATACTGTGTTCACTTATTTGTGCACTTAAGTGCGCTTTGCCGTTCCGTGTCGGTTTCTTTGGCGCACATCAAAGGAATCAAAGTCAAAATGTTTGCATGCCTGCCACACTGCGGGAAGCCCAGTAGCGCTTATTTATTTATTATTCAATTTATCTGGCTCTATGGTACCAAACTGGCTGAAAATTTAGAATCGTTATAAGAATAATGGTTAAAATTTAAAAAGTCACAAAATATGCATAAAGTTTCATTTTAGGAAAATTCATAATTTCTATGGGCACTGATTTCAGACTTGAGTTCGAACTTTAAAAGTCAGTTTTTCTCTCTATATGGTACCGAACAGGCTGAAAATTCGGAATCGTTATAAGAATCATTGTCCAAATCGAAATCAGTCTCAAAATCTGCATAAGGTAGCATTTCTGGAAAATTTATCATTACTATGGGCACTTTAACAGACTTGGTTTCGAACATTAAAAGCCATTTTTTCTGGCTCTATGGAATCGAACAGGCTGAAATTTCGGAATCGTGATGAGAATCGCTAATCGTTTTGGCTGTTTTTGTTTATTTATTTGCACGTGTAATATATAATTACTAGGACATAAATAATATAAGCAAACTGTGTCGACCAAATCGTCGTCCATGTTATGTGAGGTCTATTTGAAAACTGTGAGCTCAAAGAAGTGATCAAATCTTTGAACATATATCTGGCAGAGACACACATAAGTGACCAAATGTGTGAGCAAAGTCTTCAAATAAGTGTTCACTTATTTGAACACATGTCTGGCGCCGGCATAATAATAATTATGTGACGAGAATATTGTCAAAATTGTGCCGCACAAATTATAAATCCATTTATTATTATAATTATGTCCTCTGCGTGCAAACTATATCTAAATTTTACTAAAACACAATAGCGTCATTCTCAAACGACCTTCCAGATTAGTATGGTCCTGTTTACTATCTGCCTGTATAGAATGTAAATAAATACATAATAATTGTACATTTTAACGCAATATCACGTTCGTTGGTCAAATGAATTGTACATACATATTGTCTTGTATTAGTGATCGATCAACCGGTGGATGCAATCTGCTAGCCATAAGTTGCTATAATGGTTTGCTTAATCTTTAGTTAGTAGTAAGATAGATTATAGAAATACATTAGTGATATATTAAATAACATATTATAAATTTGTACAGAGCCCTTAAGGTGATTATGATTTTTCACAAAAACGGCGCTATACAAACCATCATTAGTATTATTATTATCCAACAGTTTTTTTACGCCAATACCGCACAAGATGACGTCTCCGTGGTCTAGAGGTATCGCTTTTGACTAGATATCCGGAGGTCGCGGGTTCAAATCCCGGTGTGCGCAAGTAAATTTTATTTCACTAATTTGTGTTATTTCACAAATCATTGATTTAAAATAACATTTAGTATATTTGCGGCACGTTCCAGACTTGAAGATACTCTCAGTATAGCCCTGGTGAAAGACCACCATTCAGAATAGAATCGTTGCTTGAAATGGCTTTAGCCGTGTTTAGTGACCAAATCTGAATAGCCAGGTACTTTCCCACCTTCCTCTTCCACATCGCCTTCCTCTTCCCACCACCTACAGCCTCACAACATACCCCATTTTTTTTCAGAAAAATAATATCTTCCGCACATTTTTAATTGTATTCATAGTTTGTGAAACTTTCCAAATGGATTATTAAATAAATCCAACATGAACTTGACCTCTTTAAAATCGAAAAACTTTTAATTTCATTAATTTTGTGTAAATAAATTGATTACATTTTTAGAAAACTTATTGTTCATAGATATAATAATAATAATATTTGGCTAATTTATATAGCGCCGTTTTCATGAGAAATCACCTCAAGGGCGCTGTACAAATATATTTCTTAAATAGTTAATACTAGAACTACCGACTTATCTCTAAGACTTATATCTAGTGACTTACGACTAAGGCCTATAACTACTATCTTAATGACATATATACGACTATGTAATAGGGCTATGTAACTAGGTACCTAGGTAACTGGGCTAAATATTGGTAGGTTACAAGATGAATTTTAATTTAATTGAAAAACTTCATTGGTAGGTGGTTAATAAGAAATGTAAAAATTAATTCATAACAAAGTCTCAAACGATTTGCTATGAATTCACTCCGCGAACACGTGAACATGTTAACACGTATTACTGACGTGCTCCTGCCACCGCGCAGAAAAGAGACAGCTACCCAACAGTTTGTTCCATAATTTGATTGAACCCTTTCCACATATTCTCGACCGGATATATTCCAGACAGCTATCGGATTACATCGAAAAAATATATTGCTTTTAGGAAAGGGTTGTCACAACCAATGATAATTAAAATACATTTTTAATATTATTTTTAGTTAGTGGCCATATAAGATTATCGGTATTATCATTCTGTGAACCATCATTTCTATTTGTTGTATTTTAGGGAAATCAACAGGAATAAACCAGTTTTAAAATGAAAAATGTTATCCTTATCAAAACCGTAATAATTACTAGTGTTTAATTTTTTATCAAATCTTGTATTATAAAATTCTGAACAATGGCCGAGACTCGCCAGAGCTTACCAATTTAATAAAAATTCCAATTCCATCAAGATCAACCCGACAATCCAATTTATTCCATTTGCCCACATGTAGAACAAACATTAGAAAAAAAATCCCAATTCCCGGAATATGTACGCATTATAACAAAAACATTCACAGCATAGACATTTAAAAAAAAAATATTCAGAAATGTCGAATAGAAGAAACGCGTACAATAAATTAATACGAAAGTATGAAATGTATCGGGAGCATCTTATATCCTTATCATATATTCCTCTCCTTTTTCTCTAACCAAACATTAATTTTAAGATATAATAAAACTCCATCTCCAAACCAATATTAGCATTAGAAACTTTTTTGGCTTGACTGCAATTCACTTGTGTGAATACACAAGTGGATTGCAGTCGTATTGTAGGTATTTATCTCTGTATTATATATTATGTAAACTGTAAGCTGTTTGTTTCTTACAAATAAATACATATCAATTAGTTAATTACTTATCTAACTTATTTAAATATCGAATAAAATAGTTAATATTTATTCAGTTGTTAGATTTGAAGAGGTTTTAATTAAGACGTTTACACAGTAATTAACTAGGTTTGAACAGTCAGGATTCGATTGTATTCTCTTTACACTCTTTTTTCCATTAATCCGTGCAATATGCCTAATCCATATAAAGCGTCCACTTCTTTATCGTGTTCATTATAATAACTTTAGTCTTGCTTGGTGACCAGATATAAATACCTAGTCAGGAACCTTTACCGCTCCATTCCCTTCTCCTCGTACCTACAGTACCTATAGGCCAATCAATAAAGAGTTGGAGGTATGCAAAAATTCCCCCGTCGATGAAATTTTTGCAGTCACGTGGAGTATCATTTAGGGATGACGAATGACAAGAGATCCAACAAAATATTTAACGGGAAGTTAGTTATTTTTAGCAAAAACTGAAAAAAAATTATAACTCTCGCTGGAAAAGTATTTCTTTCGAGAACTCTTCACATATTGTTAGTATTAATTAATATCCACCTGATTAAATAGAAATCCAACAATATTTTTGTAGGGAAAGTGTTTTTTTTAAAAGAGATTTGTTTTTTAATTCTATTGTTACCGGGAAAATTACTCCCTCCAATTTTTGATCACGGAGTTTCTTTATATTGGTGTTTGCTTTATTTAATCAAGAGATCCAACATTTTTTTCTTTTGGAACATGCTTTTTTGATATCAGTCAAAAATATCGCTCCGGAAAAATCATCCGTCCAATTTTTTTACGCCAAGTTGATGGGATAGCTATGTAAAAACGATTTCTGCAAAGATCCAACAAAATTTTGAACGGCAACCTATTTTTTTAAATTAATTTCGAACGCACGCTCATTTCGCGTGATTTTTGGATGAACGGGAGCCCGCGGGGTAAGGGAAGGGGTGGGGCTAGTCGCACGGGGGGAAGCAAGCCGTTCGGCGCGGGATATAGCTGACCACTGCCCGCGGAGTAAGCCGCGGTGGGCAGGGGTGGGAAGCTGACTTGATGTTTTTTGTGTTTTATGGTTGTTCGAAAATGTGAAAAATGCATTGAATATTATACCTCAATGGAAGAATGAATGTTTTAAACAAAAATTACAAAAACTGTTTCTATTACTGTAAAAGTGTTTTATAGTAACCGTATAATTATATTAAATTTTACTAATGGTTTATATGCGAAGTGCAATATAAACAAACTCAATATATATTTTTAAATTATTGTGGCATTGTAAATGAGATTGTTTCATAATTCTCAAATTCTCAGTAAAAAGCAACACAAACAGGCATTTCCGAAAGCGTTGTTAAAATCAATGAAAGAGACGTAAAGCTTCTATAATATCAATTTTAATTTTAAAATACATAATATAATGTTATTTTAACCAATTCATTATTTTGACAACTGCCTATTTATGTGACCGAAAATTAAATGGGTGTAGTTAGTGTGGAATAATAATATTAATATAATTTAATTTTAAATAAAAAAATTAATTAATTAATTATTAATTTTAAATAAAAAAAAAAAAATAAAAATAAAAAAAAGACATTATAGGTAACTACAATACAATGACAACAATTGGGATCAGTTCTTATTTTTAACGTTTTATTGTTGAATCAAAATCTATTATAATATGAAAAAAAGTTTTACACTTTAAAAACATTACTCTGTGAAACTAAAATTAGAGATCATTTACTAACTGACCAAAAAAATAAAACAAAAATACAATAAAATAAGGTATAAAGGTTGATATTATTTTTGTTATTATAGAAACAGATAGAAAAAATATAGAAATAGAACTACATTTTAAAATACACATTTTTTTCACAATAAGATCATAAGAAATATTTTTATACTATCTAGAATCTAGATAAAACAAATAACATGCCCCACATAAAATGTGTTAATTGCGAGGGAAAAAAAATTAGCTGTTAATATAAAAAAAATCTGTGTTTCAAAAAAGGTTTGTTGAATTAATTCGGATGAAATAATTACGCTGCAAACTTGGATTTTTTTGAAGAAGATGGTTGTTCACTTTGCAAATCATTTTCACTACTATTGTCATAATTTAAAATATTGATTTCATAACGGACAACTGGTTCATTATTTTTTTTTCTTCAGATTCATCATATGTCTGATCGGAATCAGTAAAAGCTGAAAGAGTTTTTTCAACATCCACTTCGTCCACATCTGGTTCGGCAGCTTCGTCTAAAATAATTGTGCCAGTGCACGTCTTTCCAGAACAATTGATGCAAATGGCAGAACAATTTAGGGCTGCTTTCTTACAAGTGCAATTGTAGCTACAATCTTTTTTACATTTACATGAAATGACTAACAAAATCTCTTGAGGCGCTGGATCATCTAATGTTGTAATCGGAACTAGACCTATTTCAGAACTTCTCCAACCCCAATCTTTAGCTGTTTTTGTTTCCCCTAGCCAGCATTGAACTTGGTAGTAAGTTCGCAATGAATGTTGCTGTGCGGCGCCAGAAGTAGGAGGAAGACAGGCAAGGTTGAATTTGCTTTTAGTTATGGATTGTGCAAATAAGACATATCGAACTACATTAATGTTTCTACATGTAGATTTGGTCGAATAAAGATATGTCAACACTGTTTCCCCTGCTTTCATTATCGACTCTTTTTCGGCATTTGGATCTCTGAACACCGAACATAGATTTTGCAATGTTAGATTCTTTTTTAACACATCCACCAACTTTCTTTTGCCTTGACGAAACATTGCCGATGTAGTGTCACAGCCAGAAAACGCATGCATAAACAACACAGTTTCAGAAAGCATTTCTTCTATGAAGCTGCTGCTGGAATAAAATCTCCTCTCTATTCTGCCATTTCCTGGTTTTAGTAGGTAAACTTTTGATTTTCTGTTGTCTGGGCTTCCCGTTAAAATCACCAAAAGGTCGATATCTTCTCCAACTATAAAAACAGAATCAAAATTTTCTGTTAACTCGAGTGCTGTAGATATTATAAGTGTATCAGCATCTTCAAGACTTTGTTTAGTATGAATACCACTGTTTTCAAGTTTTTTTACGAGGATTTCTATCAACCTTTTTTTATTTTTTTCATTGGAAAGGAACCTTTCTTGTGTGACAGTGACAATCGTGCTCTCACTAAATAAAGTTTCTGCATAAATCTGACGTTTTGCGCGTCGTTGACGTTCTGCTGCTTTAGTACTGGTCTCTTCTGGATGATCAGGGTACCCATCAAATACAACTGTAACGTTTGGTGCAAAACTTTTCTTGATAAAATTTATATACTGATCACACACAGCCGAAAATGTTACACCTTTTCGCCAAATAACTTTATGAAGAAGGTATCCCCCATCTATAACATACGATCGATTTTCTATCAGCGGTTCGGTTTCCAGTGGTTTGAAAAAATCATAAAAAGCCGACTTTTTGCCTTTTCTCATTCCATTCTCATCAAACAAAGACAATGGGAAGGGCGCCAATTCGTATTGAAGGTATTGTCGAAGTTCTTCTTGCGATTTTTTAGCAAAAACAATTCTTCGAAATATGATTTCCGGTTCTACCGCTACTCTAGTACCATTAACTTTTAGGGATGAATTTACAGATGCGATGGATAAAACTCTATCCTTTCTTGAGTATGAAACTTCATGAAAATTTTTGCCTACAGTATTTTGCATAATATGTATTCCAATATCCTGAGCGTCGTGACAGTTTATATCATTACCTCCCGTTATACCTGTACTCAAAGACATTAGTTTATTCAAATAAGGAAACGGATCATGACTTTCAAACCAGGTTTCAAATGCTTCGATATCCTTTGAATCGCGAATTATTCGCGAAGTGCGACTGTCGACATGTTGCTCGCTAGATGAAGAACAAACCCCAGAGAACTCCTCGATTGCTGAAGAAACTTTATAAAGAGTTGGCATAGCCAGAATCCATTTAGCCAGCACACTATCTGTTAATCCACGTCCATGCGTTAAGCCACCGCTGCTCTTCATTGAACGCATCAATGTTTGTTCTATGGTCATGTCTGACCATATCCCCGACCAAAATTTATTTGATCGTCTGATTGTGAAATAGCCATCACTTACAAATTTCTTATATTCCTCGGGTAATAATTTTGTTTCTAAATTTTGCATATCTTGTAAATATAGTGTGGCACATTTTGCATAGCAATAGTGGCCACTGGAGTGAAAGAATGGTAACATTTTCTTGATGACATCAAGGTGCAGTTGCCATTTTCCCGACCGCTCCGCATCTATGAATAGTTTTACAAGAGTGACCATTTTGTAATAGAGCACCCATAATTTTGCGGTTGGCCCGTTTTTAGAAGTTTCCTCCATAGCATTTCTAAATTTATCCAGAATAGGTGTCAGTCGGTCTAGTTCACTGGGGGATTCATTTTTGAACAAATCATTCAACAATATGTCGTCGATTGTAATAATATCTTCATCGTCTAATTTCATTGCGTCAAGTAGTTTTTTTGAGAGAACCAATTGAGTAAGCACGTGTGCTCTTATGGCACGTGCGTAAGAGTGCCCAGACAACATTTTATCCACAGATAAAGGTGCATATACTGTACACCACAATTTTTTAAGGCCGCTTCCATTCATTATATAACCGATGGCTCCCATGAAACTCATGAGGAGATGAAAACCCCCTAGTCGAATAATTACATGTTTTAGTCTTGGATCAGTACTCGAAGTCACAATGTCTTTGGCTTTCTGATAGAGAGGTTGGTCGAATGTTACTATAGTAGTTTTCATGCCGATGGACTTGGTATTCTCTACAGCCATAATTAATGATGTGTAAATAGTATCATACTGCGTTGGAGGAGCGTTGATAAACGGAAGTGGAACGATTTCAGACTTTTCATATTTCTTTTCAGCAGTGAATCTTTCCATAAAACCATTCCAGCCGGGTATATCACAAAAGCCTTGCTTTTTTGAATATATCCACAGAAAATCTGTCCATGACGGCAATATATCCTTGATATCAGAGTCTCCGGCAAAATTATGGATAAGGACTTGCTGCAAACCTTTTGATGTACATTGATAAGTTTCTACTGTTACATGACCAAAATTACCAATAACAAAGGATGGTGGTATGCTTTTCAGACGTAATACATTCTCATAGTTTGTTTTCAAAGCAGGAGTATAACATTTTATACCACCCATGGAATGAAATGTATTTTTGCCATCGATCGTATTTATATTATGGTCGGCATTATCAAATACATATTGACAGAATTCAGGCTTTTCGATAGGCGAAATGTGAGCGATAGCCGATATTTGGAAGTTTGTAGCTTCGTGGTATGACAAACAAAATCCAAAAGATGCCAACAGATCGACAAGCGATTTGGAAGCAAATTTCTGAGTTATTAGTGTAGCGATACCTAGCAGTAAGGGCGATGTAAATGAACGGGGTCGAACAGCGGTGATTATCGAATGGGCGATTGCCTGGCATTTTTTGGAAGCACTATCTGTATCGCGTTTCTTCTTTAGAATGAGCTCTTCAAGAAAGGTTTTCAAAGAATGGGGAATATCTTCTTTAACATTTTCAAGAAATTTTTCAGGTGGAGGAAAGACAGATGTATCATAGACAGTCGATCTGATATCTTCTAAAATTATGGAAGCAGCAGTGCGTACAATCCTTAATCGTTCTTCTTGTACATCATGCTCCTTTGACGTATACCATGTGTTATGCAGGATTCTATGTCCAGTATCACGGAAACAAATCAACGTTGGCTTTCCATCAGTAGTTGTGATGAGAATGTCATCACCATATTTATCTCTCAACTTACTCTTTATGGTTCTATCATCGGGGCAGTGACGAGACACAGCATTTTTTAAATCGCTAAGTGGGAACTGGCATTCTTCACGATTGTTTTCTAAAACTGCATAGATTTCTTTCATTGCGGAGTCAGTATTAGAAGATTCTGGTCGCCCTCGTTTTCGATCACCTTCTAGCGGCATTTTTACTTGCCGAAACGTATCATAGCAAGCTCGATGATATCTAGCATCCACAGAAACTAATTCAACATCATGAATCTGTCGCAATACCTATAAGAAATTAATAGAATTGTTAATGCAAAGGAACAGTTTAGTACGAGGGTAGATCAATAAATCTTAAAAGGCGTATAGAAAAATAAAGTATAATAAATAAAAATAACTTAGTAATAAACAACTTAATTTTATAATTTTATTCACGAAACTTGTCGAAAATATAGATAATTAAGTATTTGCACCACGGTAAAAATGACTGTACAAAACCATGGCTCTTTTTATATTGCTCTCTTATTCCGCTCCACGGTTAATACGCAATATTTCAGTTTCAAATAAATGGAATTAGATTTATTAATTCAAAAGATGATTTATTAAGTCGGGGGAGACGAAAAAATATGCACTTTGAAATTTTATTTCTTTTATTAATTAACTTACGCGATATGTCAATTAGTATGCGGCGCCGTTGTTGTCGCCGTTGTTAAATAACGTAATTCTACCGAATAACGTAATTTAATCTATAAAATATTTCATAGACACTGCTGCCAATCACACAAAATTTAGTATTGCCATGTAAAATTAATAATATCATATATAATTCATTCATGTAAGTGAATGTATTATTTATAACAAATAATCAACATAAAATTAAATGTGATAATCCGAATTAACAACCAAAAGGAATAAAATGTGATTAAACGTATTCTGTTTGGGTAGTTTAGGTTAGATTAGGCAGAAGAACATGGAAAAAAAGCTATTAGAATTAAATCACAAACCAGTCTATACAAACCTAGCGCAGCCCACAAACTATTTGAAAACTGGGATATAACTCTAAATGGGACGCGAGTAAGCGTTATTAAATGGGCAATTTTTTGTTATAGAAAATCACAGTTAGATTAGGTTTGGTTATGTTTATAATTTTATTTAGTATTAAGGAGATTTTATTGAATTAGTTCGTAGGTAGGTACTGTACCTACACCCGCCCTCTGGCTAGGAAAATAACTAGTAGGTACGTTTGTTTTTATTTTGATAAGAATTTATTTTGTGTGGTTGGTATTTCCAGCAAATGTCATATTACTTTGTAGTTGCTTTGAAATCTCGCGAACAAATGTAATATGGCGTTATGATTTTGGTTGACGACCGGTGTATTATCGTATGTGTGAAATAATTTAAACGAAATAAAAATTTGTAGTGTATATTTTTTTAGGTTTTCCCCAACATTAAGAGTCACTTTTAGTAATAATATAACTAAATTCAAGTATCAATTCAAATAAACATTCCATATTTACCGTAAAGCGGAATTCGTAACGTTTACAAAAGTGTGTTATGTTTTGTTATGAATTAAATTATAAATAAAAATGTATTTTAATTATCGTTGAATGTGCCAACCCTTATCATAAAGCAACATTTTTTATGGTTTCGTTACTCGAAGCGCATCCGGTCGATCAACATCACAACACACGTGCAATGTTCAGGGATAATAAAACCGTGCAGCTGGTTTTCGTGGCGTGAAGCGTTTGTTCACTTAAAAATCGTTGATTACCCGGTTTCAGGGCAAATATCAATTCGTTTCAGAATTGTGTTATTAATTATTAACTTATTAACTGCCAACTTTATTTTTGATTTTAATAGAAGTATTGTCATGTTTTTTTCTTTTCAATGTAACTATGTACAAAAAGTTTTTTGAAAAGTGTAATCAATTAATTGATAAAATTGATGAGTTCAGATTCTTTTTCGAATAAAAATGGTCCAATTTACAAAAAGTCCATATTGGTTTTATTAATCCATAAGGAATTGTGGTTTGAAAAGCTTGAATTGAAAGCAGATATTCAGCTAGAGCTTGTTGATCTAAAAAACGTTGACAATCTCCGTCATAACTTTAATAATGGTAATCTGATAATTTTCTATCATTGTTTTAACAAAGAAAAATATCCATTCTTTGTAGATTATGTATTAAATTGTGCAATGTTAGGTTTGTTTCCCACCAAATTATCACCAAATTTAGCGA
This sequence comes from Hesperophylax consimilis, assembly GCF_061612785.1. Taxonomy (NCBI): domain Eukaryota; kingdom Metazoa; phylum Arthropoda; class Insecta; order Trichoptera; family Limnephilidae; genus Hesperophylax; species Hesperophylax consimilis. The sequence continues at coordinate 37,304,424 of NC_142837.1, read as the reverse complement.
AAATAATGTCATATGACCAGTGTCAAAAATTGAATTGAATGTTTTCAAAAAAGTACTTTAAGTTACTTAAAACAACTGTGCTGAACAATAATAATTTTAATGGTGAACTTTGATATCGTCGTATTCGGCCCTCTTCTTGAAAAGTTTATGTACCCCTGCTTGACTTCGGAATAAATTCGTTCGGCAAAAGTCGGAAACTGCCTAATCGCCCCACCGCACACTTCTGGGAGCTTGCGTTGAACACGAATTTTGGAGAAATATGTATGGCGTAGCGACTCTAGTTATACCTCTATGTACAAAACTAACTACATTCTAAAAATACCCGAGGGGTTATATGAATAATAGAGAGATCGTAATAATGAAAGTTATAAAATTAAAATAATTAAAAGTACCTTGTCCGCCCATGTATCTTTTCGTAGCGATGCTAAACTTGCGATCGACACTTTTGTTTGCGGCAATTGTATTTTGCGAACATATGACCGCAGTGCCGCTATTTTTGAAGTGAAACTTCTTTACGCGCGTCATGCAATTTCGAGGACCGGAGTAAAACCGACTCATGACCGAAACGAAAATGCGGGTACCCCCACCACCGATTAAAGTTCATTTGATCTAGTCAAAGTTTTGAAGTAACATATAAATGCTTCTTAGCTCATCCCGACAACTGGCGTTGGTGGTGTAATGGTCAGCATAGTTGCCTTCCAAGCAGTTGATCCGAGTTCGATTCTCGGCCATCGCACATTATTTTTTTGTTTTTAACGCCTTTTTCATTCAATATCTTATTTTTTAGTAGGTCAGAACATTTTTTAAAAGAAAATAATATTGCAAAATAATAAAAACACTTATCTCACTGTGATAAAACATTACTCCGCTAGAGCGCGCTTTGCGTTATTGTGTTGGATTAAAATTATTATCTAATCCGTATATTATGATAATTGTATTACATTTATTTAATTAATTTATTTATTTTGATAATATGTAATAATTTACAGAAAAAAAAATTAAAACTATCTCCCTCTGATAAAATATCCGTTCGCTAGAGCGCACTACGCGATCTTGTGTGGGATTCTATTTCTGTACATTGTACATTATTTTTAAAAATATATTATATTTTGGGTGTGATGTAGGTAACATTATAAAACATAACAAGCTCTCATATTTTCAGAACCTACATAATATAATCAATTTATGCGGCTTTGCTTACAGTTGGTGCTCAGCGTGGTTGGCTTTCAATCAGTTAAGCGAGGTTCGATTCTCGGCTGTGGCATTTTTGAAGTGAAACCTTGTTGAGGTGGGGGAGCCGCTCACGAACGTTCTCTCTCTTCTCTTCTTTCCTCTCTCTCAGACACCAGCGAACTGCGCCACGCCAAGCATCAGCTGAAACTAGAAGTTTCACTTCTGTCTTGCGTAGGCTTGACACACCCACTTTTTTTATTTTCTGCACAGATAAATTCGTCTGACGCATCACCGTCACAGAAAATGCATTTCATTGCATATTGAAATTCTTCGACCGCGGCTTCTTCATTGGAAACAAGTTTTTTTCTCCTTATAAAAGCATTGATTACTCTAGCATTAATATATTGTTTTCTACATTTTTTGTGCACATATAATTCGTTCACCCCTTCTATCGCTGTTGCGATGTTGTCGTCTCTTTTTAAACTACACTCATATATGGTTTTGAGCCCTCGTTCTTTAACAACAACTACGTCATCATTCAATTTTTTTTTGCAAAAAACACAATCACTTTCCAGAATACACAAATTATCAGCCATAGCGCTAATTAAATAATTCAACTAAAAACACAACACTGACAAACGAAGCGTTGTCAATAAACCATGCAATTTGCCCTTTGTCAATTTTACACAGACTCTAGAAGCGGCCGTCAAACGCGTAGCGTAGTGTAGTCCCGAATAGCACTAGCCCTACCCCTCCCCTTACCCCGCGGGCAGCGGTCAGCTATATCCCGCGCCGAACGGCCTGCTTCCCCCCGTGCGACTAGCCCCACCCCTCCCCTTACCCTGCGGGCTCCCGTTCATCCAAAAATCACGCGAAATGAGCGTGCGTTCGAAATTAATTTAAAAAAATAGGTTGCCGTTCAAAATTTTGTTGGATCTTTGCAGAAATCGTTTTTATATAGCTATCCCATCAACTTGGCGTAAAAAAATTGGACGGATGATTTTTCCGGAGCGATATTTTTGACTGATATCAAAAAAGCATGTTCCAAAAGAAAAAAATGTTGGATCTCTTGATTAAATAAAGCAAACACCAATATAAAGACACTCCGTGATCAAAAATTGGAGGGAGTAATTTTCCCGGTAACAATAGAATTAAAAAACAAATCTCTTTTAAAAAAACACTTTCCCTACAAAAATATTGTTGGATTTCTATTTAATCAGGTGGATATTAATTAATACTAACAATATGTGAAGAGTTCTCGAAAGAAATACTTTTCCAGCGAGAGTTATAATTTTTTTTCAGTTTTCGCTAAAAATAACTAACTTCCCGTTAAATATTTTGTTGGATCTCTTGTCGTTCGTCATCCCTAAATGATACTCCACGTGACTGCAAAAATTTCATCGACGGAGGAATTAATGTTTGGGTTAGCCTCATTTTGAGCCTTTATTGACTGGCCTACTAGTACAAGTAAATGTTCGTTTCGGGACACCGACTGGATTCTGATTTGGTAAGTACCTAGATAAACAAAATACACCAGAGATTTTTCCGAAAGGCGAAATAGCGAACCTAATTGTATTGTAAGAACTGTGGTAGGTATGCGGTCTATCTTCTTTGATCTTACGAATTCGAATCAATTTACAGAATGCAACATAATTACATTCCTACCTACTTTTTACATATCTTTTCATAAATTATCATAAAGTCCAAGTAAGTAGCGACCTAGGTAGGTACCTGCCTACCGAAGTCTAAAACATCAAGATTTGATTTAACTATCGATATCAAGCAAGAAACTAAATTGTTTGTTTTGTGTATCCCTTGCCGGAAACCCTTTAGGTCTTGTGGCGTGATACATTTTAGCTCTCATTGGTTAACACTATCGCGTAGGGATATATAATAGTGCTATTCTATGGGAGTTCGATTTATATGCACCACTTAAAAATTTTCAACACTCCTGATGGAGAAAATTAATAATGTTTGTGGTAAGGTTTGGTCGAGGGGTAAGGCTCTCAACTAGCAATTCGGAGTTGCGAGTAAATTTTATTCAATTAATTTGTCATATTTCACAATCAATTCATTTGTCTTATTTCATAATCAATTCATTTAAATAATCTGTTGTGCACTTGCGGCGCATCGCATAGTGAAAGAGGCATTCTGAGTAAAACCACCGCTCACAATTGAAAAGTTGCTTTAAATAGTTTTAGCTATATTTAGTAACAAGATCTGAATAGCCAGTTATTTTTTTAAAGTTTTCTTAAGAAACTGTTTTTCACCTTCCGTACAAATTAAATTGGTGTGGCATGGAGTTATCAAAATATTGATCGATGAAAAACATGAGAAAAAAAAACATTTTCTTCCTAGTTATAATATAATAAAGCATTGTATTGGGTTTTGGACATTTTGAAGTCTGTTTCTACATTAAAAAATATATTATGTTGCCCTACGAAAAGTTGCGGTTTCGGAATTCGGTTTTGTTATCGAAATATACGAACATTCTTATCATATCTCACTGCAAATTTTTTTTAAGTGTAACATTTCGATATTTATGATATTGTGATATTTCTACGAACCATAAAAAGTGTTTTAAGGGGCGCCCACATACTTGTCTCGGCTTGGCAAGCGTCCGCAAGCTCCAACATGTTTGGCTTGGCTTGAATAGGCTTGCGATAGCTTGCCGCCGATCAGGCCGGGGTCCGGTTGGTATTCTGTCCACAAGGCCCGGCAAGCGTTGGTAACTTGCGCCTTGTATATGGCAATTAACCCTGAGAAGAGTACAACTCCGAGCTGTTTATAGTAAATATCGAAAAAATGAATAACTGGACAAACGATAATCATTTTTTTTTAAATTATATCAAGCAGGGTCCTATGTATGGATTTATTAATTTAAAAACATATTTAATTAATTCAAGTAAATTAGTTAATTTTTATATGAAAAGGAACAAGTCACAGAAAAATAAATAAAGTAACGGTTGAAACTGGGTCTCTCGTATATCCGGGACGAATGCATTATACCACTCTTTTTGTGTGTGAATACCGCACAAGAGTCTCAACAGCTCCAAGCCATCTGGAGCCAGTGAGACTATGGCATCCCCAATTGGGGTATGTTGTGATGCTGGAGGTAGTGGAGGAGGGGAAGATAAGTAAATGGGGAAGAGGAAGGTAGGGAAGTACCTAGCTATTTAGATCTGATCACTAAACACGGCTACAGCCATTTCAAGCAACTTTTCTGCTAGCGAGAGCACTTATTTTTAAGTTGTTTCTGACGATTTCAAATTTCAAAATTAACAATATTATCATCAACTATTTTTTCCCATAGTTTTGGCAGCAATCTTTTTACATTATTTTCAAATTTCTTCTCAAATTATCAATAAAATTAATTTGTCTTTTTTTTGGGCAATTTCTTCGTTTAGCTTTTAAATAGAAATAGGAAAAATGACAGCTGTCACAGCTGATGTAGTTGCCTCAACGTCCGCCAAGAGCGTAAATGCCGACGTTTGGCTTGCCTACGCTTACCTAGGCTTGCGTTGCCACAAGTGTCAAGTGGCAAGTGTCTGGGCGTAGCATTTACTTTTCGTCGGGACAGTTTTTTTTCGAGCTTGTTGCCGTGAATTTAAGGTAAAATACTTTATTATTTGAGGTGATTTTTAAATTACTAAGAAAGCGGTGTAAGTGGTGTTTTTTTTTTTTTTTTTTTATTATTTATTGAGTTAGTTTATACATTTGAATATAAACTAATATAAACAAGATCATATTTCATTTTGTAATTTTACATATTTTTACAATAAATATAACATTTCTTTTTAAATACATTCATTCTTCCTTCATTCTTCAGACTTTCAGGCATTTCATCATACATTTTTAGTCCTTTGTACATTAGGCAGTTCTGTGATTTTGTTTTTTTCATATGTGGCAATCTAATCCTATTTACATTTCTGGTTTCGTAATTATGAACATCTCTATTAAAAACAATTTCATCCTTAAAATATTTTGGCATTTGGTTGTTCATGATTTTATGTACAAAAATTAACACATTATATAATAGTCTCTTTTTTATAGAAATCCAATTTAGCTGTTCTCTCATTTGATCTATGCTTGCGTATTTTCCTTTTCCTAGTATACATCTCATAGCTCTATTCTGTATAACATCTAGCTTGTTCAAGTTTCCTTCATTGGCCAAATATAACATAGTAGAGCAATAATCTAAATGTGGAGCAACTATAGTTTTATAAATCAGCTCTGTAGTGTTTCCATTTAGTTTATTTCTTAATCTTCTAAGAAAATTGACTTTTTTAGATACCTTCTTTAGCACATATTCAAAATTTGCTGCGAAAGTTAGTTTTGAATCTAGTATCACACCTAGGTACTTAATTTCATTTACTTTTTCAATTTTTTCGTCATTAATTGTCAATTTTAACTCTGTGTTATGCGTTTTGTTGCCTATTTCCATATATTTTGTTTTGTTGACATTCAGTTTTAATTTGTTTAATTTCAGCCATTTCGCTATATTTTGAAGGTCTTCATTTAATTTATTGATTGCATCTGTGTACTCTTCACATGAAATATAGATTAATGTATCGTCTGCAAATAATCTAATTTTGCAATGTTTTATGGTTTTAATTATATCATTAATGTAAATAATGAATAGAATTGGACCTAATACCGACCCTTGTGGAACACCGAGGTTGTTTTCTATCGGTTCTGATTCTGAGCTTTCCACTTTTGTTACCTGTTTTCTTTCATGGAGATATTCTTTGAAAAGATTTAGAGCTACTTCAGAAAGACCTATATCTTCTAATTTTTCCAAAAGTTTTTTCCTTTCTATCGTTTCAAATGCTCTTTTAAAATCTAAGAATGCTGCAATGGTGATTTTTTTATTATCTGTTTCTTTCTTCCATGTATCAATCACAATGTTTATTGCAGCTTCACAAGAGTTATTATTACGGAATCCTGATTGTTCGTCACATAATATATGATGTTTTTCCAAATACTCAACGAGTTGTTTCTTTATTACAATTTCTAGTACCTGTTCGTATTTTGGTAACATATTTATAGGTCTAAATTCTTCACATTTTCTGGTATTAACAACTTTCGGAATCGGGATCACAATAGATGTTTTCCATGTGTTTGGAAATTTTCCACTTCTTAACGATTCATTTATTATGTTCAGTAGATGAGGTCCTATCACTGGCATTGCATCCCTTAAAACTGTAAAACTTATTCCATCTGGACTCTCTTTTGATTTGGTGCTGTTTAGAATCTGTAAAAGATATGTTTCATCAATCTCTTTAAACACAAGTTTTTCTCGGTTTAGGGGAACATTTCTCACGCGGTTGTCTTCCTTCAGTATTGGTATACTCTGATGTAATTCCGTTATGCTGTTTACAAAATATTTGTTGAAGCAGTTCTGTATGCTACCCTGTATCTGATGTGGAAATTCAATGTCATGTTTCATCCCTTTATCTTCAGTTTGCATTAATCCTTTTATGGTTTTCCACATTTTTTTAGTGTCTCCTTTTTCACAGATAATTTTATTTTTGAAGTAATCGTTCTTACAAACTTTCAGTTGTTTTGAGTATTTATTTCTTGCATTTTTGAATGCTTTCCAGTCTTGTGAGTTTCTTGAGATTTTTGCAATTTTGTACATTCTATCTCTTTCATATTGTATTGATTGTAGTTTTATGTTATACCATTTATTTGTTCCTCTTATTTTAGTAGTTTGGATTGGTATTAACTGGTCGATTACTTCTTGAAGGTTATTTATTAATGATTTAGACTTTTCATTAAATTCCATTTGATGAAGTTCATTCATATCACCCAGAAGTTCAATTAACCTTTCACTGTTATATTTTTTATAATTTCTATATTTTATTTCTTTGCTGGTTTTCGTATTAGTTCTTTTTGTGTTATCTGTAATGTGTATAAGGCTATGGTCGGTTATTTTTGGCTCATCTAGAACTTTTACATTCAAATCTAATCTGTTGGATATGACAAGGTCAATTAACGTCCTGGATTTATCCGTTATTCGTGTCTCACTTTTAACAAGTTGTTTCATTCCCGATGCTTGGATAATTTTTTTAAGTCTTTTAGTATATGTATCATTCAAATTTTTGAAATTTATATTAAAGTCACCAGTTAGGATATTATTTTCTTCCTCTTCTAGGTTTTGGGTGCACCAGTTCTCTATAAATGATAGAAAGTCTTTGGTACTTGCATTTGGAGAATGGTAAATTACTCCGTATACTCCTTTCTTATATCCAGAAGTTATCCTGATCGCAAGTATCCAGCAGTTCTTTTCATATTGTGTGTTAGAAATAACTTCATATAATATGTCTTTTTTGATAATTATTATTGCTCCCCCTGTATGTCTACTGTAGGAATCACAGCGTATTGTTGTATATCCTTCAAAAGTAACTTCGCTATCTTCAATATCGCATGTTATGTGAGTCTCGCTTAACATTACAAGTGCAGGATCATTTCGTTCTATTAGTATCTGGATTTCTTCATTATTCGATATCAGACTCTGAATATTTAAGTATATAATTCCTTGCAGTTGGTTGCATTTTATAAAAAATTTACCTTCTTCTTCTCCAATTCCAATTTCCTTTTGTATACTGGACATTCGAAGCTCCACGCTGGATGATTTGAGTCTAGGTTTATCTTCAACTTGTTTTTAGTATTAATACAATTATTACACTTTTCTGTTCCTCTAATAGCCTTGCATTCTTCACTTTTATGACCACCTGTACATTTAGGGCATACAAAGGAGTCTTTTTTACATTCGCTCCCTTTATGGTTGAACCCGTAGCATTTATAGCAGCGCTTAATGTCAAATGCATCAAATACTCTGACCCTTTCCCATCCAATATTTATTTTTTGCATTTGCAACATTATTCCATGTGTTTGTGTATCTACTTCCAAATATATTATATATTCTTCTCCTGTTTTTAATTTCTTGTTTTTTATTACAGTTACTTCCATTTTTTGTGGTTCTTCTGGAAACTCGTTCTGAATTTTTATGTTCTGAACGATTTCTTTTTCATCCATTTTATGTGTTACTCCAACGACTTTTATTGATGGGAATCTTTTATCCGGGATCTTCGTTGTATATTTTTCACAGAACTTTATTTTTATGTCTTCCTGTAGTTTTTCAATATGCTGACTATTTCTACATGTAACAATTATTTTACCATCCTTTGCATTTTTTATTCCCATCACTCCTGTTTCAATTGGATCAATTTGTTTTTTAATATCCTCTTCGGTTTTCTCCGTGGTCTGCTCTTCTTTCGGAGTGATAATAATTTTTTTCCCCAAATTTTGGTATTGCTTATTGTTACCGGTAATTTCCTTAAGTATTCTATTTTCTCCAGAAATATCGGCCATTTTTGCTGCCATTTCGCTTATTAACCCCAAAATTGTAATTGTTTTCGGGGTTAATTTATTAATTTGTTCTTTGTTTAGTTTTGTCGAACTGTCATTAATGCAATTTTGTAGAATTAGAACTGCATCTGTGGCTTTATCAATAAAACTTTTAGGATCCATCTTGAGTTACTTTATTTATTTCACTATTCACGGCAAAAATCAAGTTTTATGTGCGTTTATCTCAGATCACCTGTCTATTTTAATGTTTTTCTGTGGTTTTTTTTCTGTCAAAACTTTTAATGTAAATTTTAAAGATATATTGCACCTTGTTTACTCAAGACAACGAAAAACCAATTATTTGAATACATTCATTTACCACTTCTTTTTAAAACGATATATTGCTTGATTATTTTGAAACACCAATATAGCAACACTTTAACATAATTTAAGGACAACTTTATTGTTATGTTCAGAGTTCAATTCCATAGACACTTGTAAACAAAGTGATTTGTTTTTATTTAATTTGTTATTATTATTAGAAGTGAGTGCATATAATAAAGGCTTCGCATTTATCGTTCTCGATGGTAGTCAACGCGCATGGACTTGGCACGCGTGAATCGAATGTTACCTACAGGCTGTTTCAAAGTTCGTTCGTCGCTCAACAATATTAAAATATTTAGGTACTACTATTTCGGATTTTCTTCGCTCAACAATATTAAAATATTTAGGTACTACTATTTCGGATTTTCGTCGCTCAACAATATTAAAATATTTATGTACTACTATTTCGGATTTCTTTCGGAAACTGCTTCCTTGAACCCATTATTAGAACCATTTAGCGCCCATCTTTCACAAAAACGGCGCTCTACAAATTATCCAATTATTATTATTATTTTTATTTGCCTGTGATTAATGAGGATCGTTAATTAAGCTAGTGTGTGTCGGAGTAATCGATAAATACTGAAAGCATGCCTTCCGTTCGATGTTTCCTGCTTTAATTAAGACAGTTACTATTGGCAAACTGCGTTAATTGTATCATTTTGTGGAACAATAAAAGAAATCAGTTTTAATCGAATACTAAATGTTGTTTTATTAATTTAAAACCAGGAATATTTCTGTGTCATTTATGAAAATGAGATGTAGTATATGCAGTTCTACTATAAAAGGTAAACAAAGTGTTTTTATTTTATTTAATGGTGTTACTAAGGTTAGGTAAAGAGATGCAACTCGGTAAAAAAAACTTAAGTATTTAGAAAATAAAATTGGTATAAATAGGTATTCATCAAAATTAAAAAGTAATTATGGGAATAGAGGTAAAATCTTTTTTGTTATTTGTTTTTGGGGTGTTATGCCGTTTTGAGCTAACTCATTCTTTAGCCAACGTTTCGGACAGCATTGCAGTGTCCATCATCAGGGCAGAACCAAGAATCAAGGGCAATAAATAACACATCTGCCCTGATGATGGACACTGCAATGCTGTCCGAAACGTTTGCTAAAGAAGGAGTTAGCGCAACACGGCATAACACCCCAAAAGCAAATAACAAAAATACTTTTGGCTGTGAAAATCTTAAATCATATTTGAGGTATAATCTGATTACTATAACATGACGGCCACTTTTTCTAAATATTGACGTAAATAAACTAACGTGAAGTTGACAACACGCCGAAAATGTTAAATGCTAATGAGTATTGCCACGCTAAAAAAATCGTCACCAATATAATTCGTCAAATCTTCTTGTAAAAAAATTACAATCCGGCAGAATCAGTCCCCTCCCCAGAATATTTATGAGTAGGGCCGTAGATATATTTATTTTCAAATGTATTGACTTAATATTTAATATACGTAATAAGTATGCAAGGACATTTTAAGAAATAAAGGAAGTGAGAAATTAACTTTATATCTCCTAATGGAGAATAGGGAATTCTCGTGCGTTTTGTAAATAATTTATTTCAATAAAGATAATTATTTTATTATGTGCCTTTTTTTTCTTTTTTTTTAAATGCATTTTCAATTTTTTGTAGTTGTTTTAAAAATTGCGTGCTATTTCGGCTCTGAAAACGGTCATGCGCCATCTTGACCGCTACGTCACAAGTGCTACGTCACACCTTTGCCGCCGCTGCCGCCATCGGTTTGCAGGATCTACTCGGGCCGGTCAACAGTGACGTCATCGTTCGCCCTTGAACGCTTGATCAATCACCGGGAGTTTTTAGCTGCATTGAAATATTTCGTTCGCGCCTGTTTTTAAAGTCATTATAACTTTAATAAATGATTTTTGAAAATTATAAAAACTATGTATTCTTGTGTCTGAAGTGTTTCTACATATGAATAATTTATAATAAGTGATTTTTTGGTGTGAAGAGAATTCCCTATTGTGATAAAAAATATTCATCTAAATGTTACAGATTTAAAATTTAATGTGTTTTTGTTGCTGTAGGTAAATGCTTATTTTTTTTCTGAATGTTTAGTCGAATTACACATTTTTTGTCGAAATCATAAAAATATATATTTTCAATTCATAAACGTTTCCACTTCTTTAGTAAATCCTTTTTTGGTTTGCGAAGGATTACCACGCACAAGTTTCATCATGAAAAAGATTTACGGCAAAAAAATTACTTTGCGAACTCCATATATTATACTTTTGCATCAAATATGCACTCACTCATTCAAGGCTTCGGCCAATAGTGTTATACGAAAAAACTCACACAATCACAGACCAAGTTTTACTCCCCACACGATGCAATCTCTGAGAACAGGAATTGCGTAGAAAATTAGTGCGAGAAGCAACTACATTAAATGGAGCATGGGGTCTAGTATTGTATTTATTGGGTACGTACTAGGTCAGGGCTGCCTGACCAGATCTGAATAGCCAGGTACTTTCCTCTTCCCCATATCCTTCCCCTCCCCACTACCTTCAGCCGCAGAACATAACCCAATTGTGAACGCCATAGCCTCACTAGCTCCGGATGGCTGGAAGTTGAGACTCTTGTGCGGCATTCAAATATCAACTGAAAACAATACAAATAACTCCTCGATTAATATATTTTTTATGTGAATACATCACAAGAGTCCCGAGTGCTCCCAACCGCCTGGAGCCAGTGAGACTATGGCATCCCAAATAATTGGGGTATGTTTTTATATACATATATGTGACACCTCACAAGAGCGTCCCTGCCTGTGCAGTGTACCGACAGGGGAACTATGTCACCACCCGGTTGGGCGGCGTTGTGAGGCGGATTAAGGTAGGGGCTGTAGGAAGGGATTTATTAATGCGGGCCTTGAAGAGGCTCGGATTATAGGAGGGAGGAAAAACAGATGCCGGTAGCTCGAAATTGCTCGTTGATAAGCTAAAAGTATTGGAGAGAGGAAGGAGATGTGGAAGAGAAAGGTGGGGAAGTACCTGGTCACCAAACACGGCTAAAGCCATTTCAATCAAATTTTCAATTTTGAATGATGGTATTACACCAGGGCGATACTGAGAGTACCCTCCAATCTGGAACGTATCGCAAATATACCTTACATTATTTTTAAAGATAAATTGTGAAATAATACAATGTCATATCTGCTTTGTTTCTATTATCTATGGGTAAAACCATGTAGGTGCCTACCTAACACAAAAGTTAAAATGTGTAACGGAATAAGGAAGATAGGCCATTAATCGTTGTTAGTTTGTGTGTAGTGTCGCCAACATCATATAACCTAACAATGCCCTGCATCTACACTCCTACATAGTCACCAAACGTACAACCCGTGCAGTATGGTCTAAGCTCGATGACAGTTGGCAAGCTTCCATGCCATATCTGCTTTGTTTCTATTATCTATGGGTAAAGCCATGTAGGCACCTACCTAACACATAAGTTAAAATGTGTAACGGAACAGGGAAGATAGGCCATTAATCGTTGATAGTTTGTGTGTAGTGTCGCCAAAATCATATAACCTAACAATGCCCTGCATCTACACTCCTACATAGTCACCAAACGTACAACCCGTGCAGTATGGTCTAAGCTCGATGACAGTTGGCAAGCTTCCATGCCATATCTGCTTTGTTTCTATTATCTATGGGTAAAGCCATGTAGGCACCTACCTAACACATAAGTTAAAATGTGTAACGGAACAGGGAAGATAGGCCATTAATCGTTGATAGTTTGTGTGTAGTGTCGCCAAAATCATATAACCTAACAATGCCCTGCATCTACACTCCTACATAGTCACCAAACGTACAACCCGTGCAGTATGGTCTAAGCTCGATGATAGTTGGCACGCTTCCATGCCATATCCGCTTTGTTTCTATTATCTATGGGTAAAAGTTTGTTGGTACCCATAAAAAAGCTAAAATTAACAATAAGTATTAAAAATGTTTTTTTTCGATATGGATGAAATTTTTCACTCTTACCTTTCGAAAAACTCAACGACAAAGTTTCATAATGGATTTGACTTGAAGACGAAACATTACTTTATCATAATGTACCAAATTCACAGCGCGTAAATATCTACATATTTGATATTATTATTTGTGCCATCTGGCGTAAAAAATATTAATAATTACACATTATTCCAATGGAAGTTTCCTACTTACCATAGGTCCAAAGTATGCTTTATGTACACGAAACACCTCTCTGTGAAAAGCATTATTTGAGACCACGACGGGAAATTATATATAACGCATACATTGAGGACTGTCTTCAAACTATCGTCTGTACAGAATAAAAATATGTCTTCAAAGTATGCTCTAGATGTATGTATCGATATATATTTTAAACGGTACATCATAGACGTATATAGCTGTGAGGGGGTAGTTTTAAAGGGTTGATTAAACAAAATGGCATTAAAAAAAAAGTGTATATAATGTGGCTCAAAGTATGCTTTATACAAATATATATATATATATATATATATATATATATATATATACCTGGCGTACCGTCGCGCGAGATCAACATAGTACGAGAGGGGATAAATATATATATATATATTTATATATATATATTTATATATATATGTATATATATATATATATATATATATACATATATATATATATATATATATATATACAATAGATGAGTTCCTATAAAACTATTTATTTACTAGAAAGGTACCTACAACATTACTCATTACTGTGCGCCACAAACTTATGGAATTAAATACTACGTTTCTATTAAAGCTTGATGAAAGAACACATTATATAACTAAAATGTAAGAATGAAAAAATAAAAATGAAAATGGTTCTGTCGCATCTAGCAATAGAATCCAGGACCTCAGCATTGCCAGGGCTTTCGTCTACCACTGAGTTAATTCGACTCCACCAACTTCGGTAACATTTAACTATATAATACTTCGACCGACAAATATTTTTTTTGTTTTTTTTTTTTTTTATTAAACGAAAGACAAATAATCCCGGGTTACGAATAACCTGGCGATATTTGAAAATCTCCTACTACCACCAGAGTAAACGGAAGTAAATGTTGCTTGTTTCGTGATGGAGGGCTTGGCAAGTCGAGTAATTGAACACGCTACGCCTGGGTGGGACCCAAACGCGATGTCAACTTAGCCACCGACCTGTCAACCAACAATACTTTCATTTCTTAACGCATATTTACATATTTAGAAAGCGTTAGTTTTTCTTAGTCCCGGCAGGGCTGAGGTCCTGGAATATATTCCTAGATGCAAGCGAATCTTTTTTAGATTTGTCTTCAACGATTAAAAATTGCAATTTGAGGTTTTTTCGTTAAATTATTTCGAAAATACTAACTACAGGGTAGAGCAAAAGTAATCACTCTATTGGAAAATGCTATAACTTTTGCAAATAGCGCCAAATGTCAATTCGGTTTTGACATATGTAAAGTAAACAAACGTAGAATACAAATCAACAAGACATAAACGCGGAATAACAAGCAGTACAGCGTAAAGAACATCGGGTGATTACTTTTGTCCCACCCTGTACAATTACAGTCGCGCGAAATAGCGGAAACTCAATGGTCGGCGATTTTTATAAGTAAACCTACAAACGCAAGACATACGGTATATATTTAAAAGATAAAATAGTATTTTTACTACGAATTCAATAAGATCACTGTTTCGCAAAAGCATTCACAGATATAAACCTAAACAATATTACATCCTAAGCCTTCTAGCTAGTACAAATATCAACTTCGCCAACAGAGTTTCAATATTGACAGCTGGATGTGGACTGAAAACGAAAACGTAAACGTATAGTCATGTTACGTCTGTAAATGTACAAACCAAAGGGCTAGCCGTCGAACCGTGCGACTCCCGTGTTGACTCTGCTAACGAGGCAGGGACCTCCAAAGCGAAGGCGCCTAATGAACCGTAGAAAATTGTACTGAGAGTAATGAAAAAATGTAAGAATTTATTCAAAGAAGTATTTTTACTCTGACATTTTTTGTATAAGGTATTGCAAGGAAAGGTATTAGATTTTTTTGTTGTTATTTAACCCTCCGATGGGCAATGTTGTCTTGCCAGGCCATATAAGAGGTGTGAGCTATCCAACTAGTTTTAAATGAAAGCAGGGGTGCAAATAGCGCGTGTGAACGTGTCAATATGTTTTAAATATGTTGTATATGTGTATTTAACGGGAAAAAACCTGTTTCAGCGTACAGTACCAACGATGGCAAGTTTTTTTGCTACTAGAACTTGACCAGTCGAGTGACATAGCGATACTTGTCAACTAAATCCAATACTCCGTAGCTCCGTCGATCAAGGGATTAAGATTACTCCTAAACACTTGACATTGTGAAGAATATGGAAAACAGCATAATATGATGTACAACCCGAAGAAGACGGAATTGATTGCGTTCCACCACGGAAAAAGTCAAGATACATGTAAGATACTCCCCGTATACCTTAACGAAGCAAAAATAAATACATGTTCGAACGTGATATACTTGGGGCACATTATTAATGAAGACCTATCGGACGATGGCGATATCGAACGACAAAGGAGAAGCCTAAGCATAGTGTCTAATATGATTGCCCGCAGATTTTGCAAATGCAGCAATACCGTTAAAAAAATACTGTTTGACGCATTCTGTACTGGCCTGTATACGTGTGATACATGGTGTCACTACCGAACATGCTCAATGGAACGACTCCGAATGCAATATAATGACGCCTGTAGAATCATATTTGGATACCGGAGATACAGCAGCACGTCGAAAATGTTCACGGAACTAGGACTGAATGGATTTGCCGGCCTGATGAGACACCGGGTCACTGGAGCCAGGATACTGCTAATGGCTTCAGCCAACACGTTGGTGACCGCAGCCTACCAGCACCAAACGCCACTTCTGAGTGAGCGCTGGGCCCAAGCGCACTCAAGATCACACCCTGCATAGTTGTCCTTATTTGTTAATTTATTATATCTATTATACAAAAAAAAATGTATATCTATATGGGACGTGTGGGATTGCACTAACCTCCCCACATTCTGGAATAAAATATTATTATTATTATTATTATTAATATTACTTGATTCACTTCACGATCAGCATCTGGAAGTATTCCAGGGTGAATTTCTCCTATGAGCGGGTAGTTGGTATCTGAATCGCAGACCCACCTTGACCTTGATACATATGCGATGGACTGTTCAGGATATATGATACAGTCCTTGATGTTTTTGTCTTATTTTTTTTATCCTCCAACTAAACCCAAACTCATCGGCAATAGCAGTTCGCTGAAATGTATAGAATATTGATACCGCTTGCCAAAAAGTCAACGGAAAAATAGAAAATTGCTTTTATTCATTTGTGAAAATTAAAATGGCCTGGCTGGACCACATTTCCCATCGGAGGGTTAAAATGCGGTATATAAATGGAATGAAGTTTTTTTAATTAGAATTACTAATTTAATTAGAAGACCTATAAAAACTTCACCCCGTGAACCCGGGCACCCCTGCTAAGTTACCAAACGTAGTATACCACTTGACGTAACCTACGGCATGGGTACTGGTTATACAAAAAAATCATGGCTATACAAAAAATCTGTGTCCGTATTCCCATATAACGTTTTATACTTACAATTAAACAATAAGTTAACAGCGCCAGTTTATTTCCTGCAGGCCATCAGACCTCCCTAAAAAGTACAGGGTAGTAGATTCTAAATCATTGAAATGATTGTTTAAAAATATAATTGCTTGTTTAAATATTGTTATGGAGAGAACATCACGATTGGTCACCCACGAAGCAATTACACACGAAATCGATCATGGTCCATCGACCAAAATCAAGACGATGGTAGTAATAATTGGAAGGGCTATTAACTTATTGACCAGATCCGACTATCGGTTATCTGCATCTCAAACTTGCTCTTCATCGCCTTTCATATCATTGTTTCTTTTTTAGCATCACAAATTTCCTAAGTAGGGATGGATAGAACTGCCGCGAACTCTTTCCAAATCAAACGTAGATGTAAGCACTACAGAACACGACAAAACCTACTACAAATATTTGTAATATTTTATTAAAAGTAAAAAAATATTTGACATATTGTATAAAATACTACGATGACGATGATGAATACTGACGTGTACCCAGCATTGCCCGGGGACTTGTGAATGGTTTGAAGTCAAGTTTTGATGCTGTTTATTCTAGTGTATTTGTCAATTGGGCGCATTTTAAAGGTGGAAATAATATTATTGTGTTGTAAGAAGTATTTGCTTTACTAAATCGTGTCATGTCTTCCATGAGGGTCCTCGACGACTTTTCACTTCCAAGTCATACATTCTCTTTTCACTTCTTTCTTCGTTCATAACTTATGCCTCATTTGACCACAAATAATTATTAGATTCGCGACTTCCTCGGGCATCCCCGACTTTTTAAATCATTAATTTCATGTAGTATCATGAAATCTACATTTTTACTGTTAAAAACTACGTGAAAGCGAAGCTTAATGCTAAATCACTATTTTGGTTAATCTTTATAACGAATTGGTATACATTATGAATACCAAAAAATATCCATTATATAAATTGAAGGTTTTTCTATCGTTTCCCCTGAGTACAAATACAATAATAAATTACTCAATAAAAAATATAAATGTAAACTACCAAAAAAAATATTTTTTCAATAGAAATGTATGAACGCGTAAAGGAAACAACTTTAAAAATACAGTATTATAACTATGATTATCTGTGACAGTTTCACTTGATTAAATTTTTTGCTTTCTTATAAAATTATATACAAAATAAATAATAGCCAGTTTTGTGCTTGAAATCGAACTTTTTTAGACTCCGTTTGTCAAGCGATTTTAATATAAGGTATACCAAGAATATACACATTTTTGGCTTCTAGCTTCCTCTTAAGTCGATTTTAATTCGACACCGTACATCATTCCAGTAAAGAGATAATGCGTTAAGTCTTTCCCAGGGTTCCCGACTTCTCCTACCATTCAAACCACAGTATAAACACTCCTGGCACCAATAAGCACAAACTTTGAAAGTTTCAGCGAAATTCGATGAATGGTACAGGAATGCGCAAGAGACAAACAAATAAACATTCATTTTGATATATCTAGATTACAAATATTTGTTATTAAAAGCATAGACAATTGATATTATTAACATTCGACCTGATATAAAATAGGTCACATAGGTTCAGAAGGAAATAACAAAAATAATATTCTGAAAATACAGGAAGGTTCTGTTCATCGAACCTTAATCGGAAATGAAATGGGTAAACATGTCACGCTTCTATGGTTTCTTTTATCAATAAAATAGTGCTATTTTCTATAATATATAAAGATCGTTCATTTGGTCATAGGCTTTCATACATCCTACTCTCAGTTAGCATCAAAACAAACATGTTAATTTAAGCTCTTGTTCAATCAGCTATGAATGTTCTACAAAAAGTGGGTCGATTTGGGGTAGGTATTTTGTCAAAATACTTTTTTAGGAAATTCAAAATTTCTAGTTTATCAAAGATGTGGCTATAGACCCACGTTTATTACAAAAAAATTAGGTTAAATTAACTAAATTCAATGCTAGGTAACCCAATGTTGACCAAAATAATTTATTAAGAGCAAAATTGATGTTTTTTTTGTGTCGTACCTGATTTATTTGTCGGTGTTTTGTTAGGCTTGGTTTTTTGTATGTGTTATACCAATAACCTTGATCCTTTGTCCCTAATATTTCTAAATTAAGTATATTATTCTCGTCGTCAAAGGAGATGGTTTCGTATATATAATTTAATTTTTTTAATAAGAAGAAGAATTTGGACTGTCTTGGAAGCAAATTGTTGGTGTTTGTGGTTCGGGTATATAGCTTTGTTTGGAAAACGGCTGCTCGGCTTTTATCATACAAAATTTAAATTTGTATTTGACGTCAGAATACACAATAAAATTTTTGCAGATATGTACAACTTTATTTGTATGTGTTTTAAAATATGAAATAAAAGACATTAAAGAAATCATTTTTTTAAGATTTTATATTTAACTTCAGAATTTTTTCGTGAGGTAATTATAATTATTGAAAATTTAATTTTACCCTATCTAATCTGTAAATATTATCAAACGCAAAATAAAAATAATATAAATTATTAAAAAGCATTTTGATGGGCTTATATTTAATTTACAAACAACACCTTACATTTTTAAAACTTTCCTTCCCTAAACACGAGAATTTCTCAATTAGGGAGGTATTGTTACCACTAATATTATATATTATATATATTGGTTAGTTATGTATTATATGTATATTGGTTAATAAATAAAAAAAATAAAAAAAACAGATTTACGTCGGAACACTAATTTACAATCAACAGATTTACGTTGGAACGCAAATTTGTCGTACATAAAATTAAAATTTTGACATAAAATACGTATTTTTATAATGTTTTATTTTTTCATATTTTATATTACACTACACATAAGTTGGGCAAGATTTTTTTTAATAATTAAGATTAATTCAAAAAAAATTGTGCCCTTTTTTATAATTTCTAACACAAATATATATAAAAAAATAATACAAATATATATAAAGGAGTACATATTCTTATAATTAAAAAATATAATTTTATAGTGAAGTATTTTGGTATTAATTAAAGTTTTTAATGATAAAGGCCGCGCAGACGTTCCTCTTAGTACGTATTATTTTTTGTAGCGATAATTACCTCAAGGTACCGCAGTAGAACTGCGACTGTATTGTGTGCTTTTTCGCAAAGTGATTGGTTATCTAGTTTTCCTTTCTTGTCTGGTTCTATCCTTCGTATACTGTCACCCAATTCCAGCAAACATCATTTTATTTCGTTTCGTTTAAAGTATTTACAGTCCATTTTCAAGTTAACCTGAAGCTGCATAATTTGTGTGCAATATTTTTCATTAAAATAGATGTATTCATGCAGAAAAGATATTTTTTCTACCCGTAAGTAATCCTTCGGAAGCCTTCATTAATTGTTCAATAATCAATACATAATATCGATTAATACGTATTTTGAGTTATATTCATAGCTATATTCACAGTATTTTGAAGAAATTGGTTTGATCAATATGCGTATTCCAGAAGAAATTGGTATGATCAATGTGCTAGAATATCTATAACACAAATGTCATATAATTATATTCATTGGTCTAATATTGGGAAAAGCTCGTATAGCTCTCATAGAAATTGTTGTCTCCCTTACTGTCATGGTGAGAAATTTGATCTAAACGGTGTTAGAAAGAGAAAGCACCACGCTTTATATTCAAATCAAAAAATTTAACACTTAAAACTTTAAATGTACACCTTTATGAAACCAAAGTCTTCAATCGCAATATGAAAAAGAATTATGAATTATATTTACATTAAACAACAAAAAAGTGGGTTAACTTTAACGTTAATAATACATTTGCATAATACAATCATTTCTATATCAGTAATTTTATGTTCAAAAAACCTCTAATGGGTCAATTTTAAAACTTTTTATATTAAAACAAAAATTTATGTTTACTTCTACAATAAATCACCTTTAAAAAATAGTTTTTAGTTTTAGGAAACGCTCCAAAATGTAAAATTTACTCGAATTTTATTGCAAAGCGGTAAAAATCTGACAGAAAATGTCAGAGGTCTAAAGGGTTGAAAATCTGAGGGTTAAAGGGTTAAGCCTCATCTTAAAAATGTTAGTGTAAACAGTAATAAAAGGTCATTAACTTAATAAACAATTACATAGATATAAAGGTAGGTACTCACCAAATCAATCAGCTGAGACAGTCTGAGTCCCAGTTTGACAAGCACAGTATTGTTATTGTTGGTGACAGGTCGAATGAGACGATTGTAGGTGCTGAGAAGGTCATCATAGAGCCTCTTGGCGTCAGGGTTCCCTTCGCAGAGTTGGGGACCCAGAAGGACGGCTGTCACAAACGTAAGAATCGCGCGCGAAAATATTCCCCTACCGGTCTTTGAATCAGATTTTTGACACGACAAATGCATTTTGATTTTATTTGATGTTGTGATGAGAATATACTCAACACTTATTTGTGAAAGCAAAAGATTATTTTTATTTAATTAAATTTCTTAAGGTTTCTAATGTGTAAATTATCATTAGATTGTGTCTGATTTTTTGATAACTTTTTTTGTGTCATATATTATGTGTATTTATTTGTTGTATTCCGAAAAGTCAAATAATGGAGTGTTTACAGGTTTTGAAAAATAAACTTTTTCACTTTTTTTATCAGGAGACTTAATTGATTGTATTATTATTATTGTAATGTATTGTCGGAGATATTTTTTATTCGCATGAAATAATGTCACTTGCCGAAACGGAGTATCAATGGCAGCCGCAAGTAAAGCTTCTGTCAAAACAGAGAGCTTTATTTTTTAGGTTATGTTATTTCCAACGCCCTACAACTTCACAACATGCATAAGAATCCTTCATATTTTCATAACAGTTCACGAAAACATTGTCTTTTTCACTAATTTAGTCCATTCTGACGTCTCAACGTTTTGTTTTTCACAGAAAATATCATTTAAATACACGGAAGATAGAGAAATACGAAGTCTTTATGCGTCGACTCTAGCAAATAAGTACAGATACCTATAGCTATATTCACTCCGGTACTGTTACTCCATTTTCCCATTTTGCGAACGAGGAGCCCGCAATACAGGAATACCAAGTTTGGGGTCCTGTGCGACAGAGTGCCGTCCTACTCCAGAGAGAATACTGTCTCTCTTTGTAGGCAGAGTTCTCTCTCTCTTTCGTTGTACTCTAGAAATAAGGGGGTATAGTCTATTCGTTTGATAAACCTTCCTGAAAAATATCAAATAAAAGTTGAATTATTTGACTAAACGTGCGATCAGTTTTGTCATAGAACATACACTGCAAATTGTAAAATTGGTCAAAGCATTAACTCACTCTTTAAAGACAGATCAAATAATATAACTTTATTCAATTATTTGACAAAAATATTAAAACGATATTAGGTACTTACATCCAAAATAACATCTTTCAATAAAAAAAATTGAGAAAAATTCTTTTCTCATTTTGGACATAAACGTAATTTTTTTGATACCTTCTCAGTACTCAAACGTGAAATAATCTTTTGCCGAAATACATAATATTAATTTTGGTTGAAAGTATATTTTTACTGGATTTGGAAAAATGTTTCCCATTTTTTAGTAAAATAGAGCACAGTTTCTTTGGTCCAGGCTTGGATTTCAGGAATCGATGTATTTACGCATGCGCTCTTCTGTTTGCCCCCAAAACATCTCCGTTCAACCGTCATCTCACACGTTGTCATGGTAATAAACATCTACAGGTTTTAGTTATTATGCGTCCAACGTTTGGTTATACCATGAATCAACGAATTTTATATTTTCAAACAAAAAAATAGCAATCTCTTCTCATATAGGTAATGATCTTTTTTTGTTTGACAACGCCTTAAAAGTTATTAATTTCAACCGCCGAAGATTTTAAAACATTTTTTAGTTAAAGAACTCAGGTATTCAGGAATTATAAGATAAAAAAGTTTTACAATAAGAATTTTTAACGTATTTTATTATTAGTACTAGAACTTACCATCTAGCGTAAAAATCCGGTCTAAGCAATAAAGATAATTGGCTTCGTGTTCAATAATAATAGTCGGTGGTAATTTCGCCAATTAACATAAGTCTATTTGACACCTAGGCGGCAGTTAGGCCAAGGAATTTTATTAACAGTTCAACAAAAAATATCAATGTTTTAAATTATGCAAAATGAAACCCAAATTTTTGGCTACATTTAAAAAGTGTGGGTATTGAACAGAAAGGGGTGGGGCGCTTACTCGGCTGTAAAATAATTTGAAAACGAAAGGAAAACAAGTCATATAATATGTCACGGGAGAATAAAAAAATCTTTTCCATTTTTTATTCCAAGCAATGGAAGAAATCAATGGTTAAATTAAGTCAGGTACGTAAATCAATGGTTAAATTAAGTCAGGTACATTAATCAATGGTTAAATTAAGTCAGGTACATTAATCAATGGTTAAATTAACTCAGGTACATTAATCAATGATTAAATTAAGTCAGGTACATATATCATTGGTTCATTTAAGTCATGTACATAAATCAATGGTTTAATTAAGCCAGGGACATATATCATTGGTTCAATTAAGTCAGGTACATAAATATATTTCACCCTTTACACCCTTATATATTTCAGCATGGCCCTCGCCATACATTCCCATTGGGTTATATGGCAAGCGATATGCTAAAACATTGTATTCAAATCTAAATCAGGAAACTTTATATTTTAATTAAGATTTGTAATAATTGTTAATTTCTTCAGTACAACGCTTAGTGAAAAATTAAGTAAAATTTGTTTGCTTTCAATATATCAATCTTTCAATAGAGTTTTTCAATGCCCAAAACAGATGAATTTTAAATCATCTGTTAAAATAACTTACCCGGAAAAACTTTCGCTTTATTTAAGTTTAAATACTTAATTTGTTAGAGTTCTACAAATAAAACCACGCAAATAAAATACTTGTTAGGAATTTATTATGTTTTAAATAATCACATCCAAACAACCCCCAAATGAAGTTTTGAGTAGATAAAATTGTTTTATTTATATTTAGAAATACGAAAATAAGATTTTTTTCAATAGCAGTAAATCGAACTTGCGTCCGTGACCTACAAAAAGCATGATAAAATCTTTAATGCTAAGCAAGGCCGAAACGTACCCGAAAATAAAACTGATTTTCAAAATGCCATTACGCGTCCGTTCGATTTATTGTAAGCCCAAATAACGTTCCTATTTACGGCCCTTTTATGGCCGGAATGGGCGTCTTTGTGAGAATTCTCTGGGAATTCTCCGAGAAATATGATGGCCCGGCATAATTTTGTACATTTTGTATGGTTAGTATTTTCTCGAAGCCATTTGCATAATTTTCGCCGAAGGTCTTCCCTTCGGCTTCACGCGAGAAGGCCGTGAATCGTTACGTCCTTTTTGCTCGCAGCCGGTGGTTTTAGTTTTGAATATTTTATAGAGTTTTGTATGTGTTTAGTCGCTAATTATTACAGCTTGTTTAAGTTTACATGCAAAGTTTGTTTAAATACAAGGATCAAGCAACATTTAATAACGTCCTAATGCTTGCAGATGATCTTTAATTATTCAAGGATCAAGGAATATTTAATAATGTCCTAATGCTTGCAGATGATCTTTAATTATTCAAGGATCAAGCAAAATTTAATAACGTCCTAATGCTTTCAGATGATCTTTAATTATTCAAGGATCAAGCAACATTTAATAACGTCCTAATGCTTGCAGAAGATCTTAAATTATTCAAGGATCAAGCAACATTTAATAACGTCCTAATGCTTGCAGATGATCTTTAATTATTCAAGGCAATAATAAATGTTATTGTCAAATAACTTATCCGAACTTTTGGTGTCAACAATAATATAAACAAATGTGAAATTATCAAGGTTTTTATTTATTTATTAACGCCCTTTTTCGGGACTTTTACATGAGAATATTAAGAAATATACATTATTTATAGTACATAAGAATTGCTTCATTAACAACATTTTATAATTGTTTAAACATAAATTGAAGGTGTCCACTGACTTGGTATAATTTTTTCCCTCCATTAGTATTCTGGGCAAAGAGGAATACATATGGTAGTTAGTCCCAGAATTTCTGCACTGAAATAAATCCTGACTTGTAGTATTACGTCGTGGAATCCGAAAGCTTATATATATTCTAGCAATACCGGACTATAAACTAAATCATTTAAAATTTATATAGAAATAACAAGTCAGTAAAAAATCTTCTGTCTGACAGTTTGAGCATATTCATATAATTTAACAGAGTGTTGTAGTTCAACATAAGCAGTCTTGCTGTTGAACAGAATCAATTCGTATATCGACATATTTAGCTGAAGGTGAAGCTGCCTCTAAAAGGCAAGCTCTATTGATGCTGGTATAGTTGATACACCGCTTACTTATTATGTAATACAATTTTACAAATGTACTTAAAAACGAAATAAAATGTAATTTTGTAATGTTTTTAAAGGAATAAACTGATTGAATTGAAAATTGAATTGAATTGAAAAATAATTGCTGGAATACCCATTTAAAAATGTATAAAACGTAAGAATTTTTTTTGTATTCTTTTAACAGCATGTACATATATATTATAATGTGGGTTCCAGACAGGAGAATTGAACTCGAGTTGACTACTGACATAGGCAAAATATAACAATTTATTATTTTACAAGCAATAATTATTCGCCTGAAACACTCATCCACATTGACAAATCTCCTGATAAAAGATACATGACGCCAACGGGACTTGAACCCGTGTCCTTTCGATTGAGTTCGAGTCCCATTGGCGTCATGTATCTTTTATCAGGAGATTTTTCAATGTGGATGAGTGTTTCAGGCGAATAATTATTGCTTGTAAAATAATTGTTACCCTTTGTGCTATGCATAAAAAATCTTGTCTTAAACATTAGTATACCAAAAAAATAATAATTTATAACAATTTAATACACTTTGTATTGAATAATGAATAACGAATAATGAATACAGTAATTCTTTGTTGTCTCGGAAATTAATGACTGGTGTATATGGTTTGATTCAATTTTATCTCATTATATTTCATGCACAAATCATATCCAATAAAGCTTAAAAAATGTTGTGCTCTATTTTGAGTATCTTATCATTTTTGTAAAATCAACACTATCGAACATCGTTAAAAATATCCGTTTTTCGCAATTAACCTCGAAGTATATATAAATGTGTGCAAATTATTGTAATATGATTGTTTATTTAATAATATAAAATAAATATACATCAAAATTGTAAATTTCATGTATTGAGTATAATTCCGTAGTTTGGTGTCCGAATTATGTAGTTCATTCACACACCATTGACAGAATCCAAAATAAATTCTTAAGATAATGTATAAATTTTAGATTAATTATTGCCAGATAATGTCGAAATCAAATATACCTGCTTTACTAATTATTTATTAAAATTATCGGAACGAGGAATGTGTTTATTTAAAATTATTAATTCTATGTTGAATACCCCTGAGTAATTTCGTTCCACATTCCTGACAGGACAGTTACAAGACAGTACCTAATAATTTATAATCACCAGGAACAAGTGTACAAGGAGATGGACTTGCCGAACGTCAAAGCGGTGCTGCCAAGGTTTGTTATCTATGTGAGGATACTGTGACAGCGCTCTATTAGCAGCAGACACATACCTGGACGGATGACGAACCTCGTGCTGGCACTGTTGGTGGGCGCGGTGCACTCTTTCGCTGCAGCAGCTGGTCCAGTTTCCTCACCACCTAGGATTCTTGCAGCAGAGTCTCCATCCTCTATCTTCGTCGAATGTCACAGCGGTGCTGCCAAGGTCTGGAATCCACGAGAGGACATTGTGTCAGCGCTCTATTAG
Source organism: Hesperophylax consimilis (assembly GCF_061612785.1). Classification (NCBI taxonomy): domain Eukaryota; kingdom Metazoa; phylum Arthropoda; class Insecta; order Trichoptera; family Limnephilidae; genus Hesperophylax; species Hesperophylax consimilis. Next base: position 37,278,024 of record NC_142837.1, on the reverse strand, counting down.
CAGCAGACACATACCTGGATAAATGACGAACCTCGTGCTGGCACTGTTGGTAGACGCGGTGGACTCTCTCGCTGCAGCAGCTGGTCCAGTTTCCTCACCACCTAGGATTCTTGCAGCAGATTCTACATCTTCGTGTCACCTGTTTCTGTACTTCATTTTATTTAACTTAATTTCAATTTCAATTTGTAATATCTGCATTAACTGTAAAGCGCCCCTGAGGTGATATTTCACAAAAGCGGCGCTATAAAAATCATCCAATAAATAAATAAATTAATAAAAATAATTTATTATTAAGTTCTTTTGTGGAATATACTCTCAGTATCGCACTGGTGTAAGACCGCCATTCAGAATTGAAACGTTGCTTGAAATGGATTTGGCCGTATTTGGTGACCAGATATGAAAATCCAGACTTTCCCACCTTCACCTTTCCAATTCCCCCACCCCTTCTACCATCATCCTCACACCATACCCCAATTGGGGATGCCATTGTCTCACTGGCTTCAGACGGTTGAGAGATGTTGGGACGTTGGGAAAAATACTAATTTACGCCCATGAGACGAATCCAAAATTTGGGAAACGTATACTCCCATACTTAAGATGTATTTAGTTCAATAATGTTGCATTACATATATTTTTTTTCAAATAGAGCATTGGATTTGTTTAACTCTGGATGTCCAAAATGAAGTTGGTGAATAAAATTTGAAAAATTTTATTATTTTATTTTCACGTTTATGTTTGTGATTATAATATATAAAATAAAAAAATATAGATGTATTAGTCTATTTAACTGGAGGACAAAGATAAACAAATAAAATTGAAAACTTCTTTGTGGTTCTCCTTTATGCAAATTATGCCATATTGTAACTACAAGTATTTATACTACCTAATTTATTTTTGTATCTTTTTTTTATTTTTGCAATGTTATTTAATTTTTATTTGTATTATGTCTGTAAAAGCCCTACGGATATTCGATAAATAAATAAATATGGATTTTTTTATTTTTTTATTTGTATTTTTTGTTTTAACTTTCCCAGAGCCTGAGGCAATACGGTATTCCTGTTTATTATATTATGGTTATCAAGCATACTTCGCATTTTCATTTATGTTTTTTGTGTGCTATTCTGTTTGATGTTTCGTTAAGGTTTATTTGTATTATATTCTTCTTGAATGATTAATATTACTATTCTTTATTTTTAAACGTTTTTTGAGGAAAAAAAGTTTGACAGCATTTTCGTCTTCCCAAGGAATTATCAAACTGTGGAGAAGCCACTTACAGGCGATCTTTCTCCATTTTTTCTATATTGAGGTGCTTATAAAAAAATCTTTAGATAAATAATTTTTGTTTTTATTATCAAATATCTGTCAACGCCACGCTTTGGCTCAGTCTATCTGTGCAGATAGAGAAACAATAGCACAGGGCACATACATATAATAATACAATATAGGTAAATAAAACACATGCATATTCAAATGCAAGGTTGTGTCCAAATTTTAAAGCAATCAGTAAAAACTTTCGGAGATGTATGATTTTGAACAAACAATCATTTACATTTTTATTTACTCTTATTGATTATGAACATTCTAAATTGTATGAAATGCAGTAAGAACCGAGCCAAATCGTTTTATTCTTCTTTGCGTTTTGTTTCTATTGATGGTTGAAGAATAATAATAACACCTGAGATCTTGACGATGTTTGAGATGTTGTGTTCCTGCCAAAAAACACTTTTCACATAGGTGAATCGCTTCCTGCCAAAATTTATTTTACCATGTCATAAACTGAAGTCCCAGTCGCATTTCAGTTCCACTGCAAAACAGAACGTGAAGAAAAGTGGAGGAAAAAAGAACACACCCAATCCAATATATTTATATTTAGATTTTGTTTTCTAAAATGAATAAATAAATAAGTGAATGAATGAAATGGAATCTTAATAGTGGAAATCAACCCACTTCTCGATATTTGATTGAGATGTGTAGTGGTACGCAACTACTTCATTCGAACGAAATTCTAGAAGTCTCGATTGTTCCAAACAAACTTCTTGGATGTTCTTTTATTTATTTGTTTGGAAAATTCTACATAGCAACCAAATTGTTCCAGAAGCTTCTTCACCTTTTAAAATCGACAGAATGAAGAAGTCAGTCAGTCATCAATCTCCCATCAGTTAACAAGGTGCTCAACGAGTGATAATCCGCGCACATCACTTGCGCGAAGGACATTCTTCCCGGCTCTCATCATGGACTCCATCGGGACATCATCATAGCGCTTTGGCCCAGATCGCCGTTCCTGGCCAACGCTACGTGGATTACAGCGCCTTGGTTCCAGCGTCTCTGACCAGCGCTTCATCCACTCACCATGACCACCACGAGGACACGCAGCATCCTCACTGGTCTACTCAGTTCCCGTTCAACCGCCTAAAAGGTCCACCGTACCTTCGGCATTCTCGTCAGCATTGGAGTACTGATTGCCAAGATCACCAGTGCCTGACAGACAACGAGTCCGGTCACCAGCGCCCGGCGTCGACTCACAGACCCGCGCTTGACCAGCCATCACAGCCAGCATCCGGAGAATACAACATCAGTCCTACGCCCACTCTCATCACGGCCCTGACTCACAAAATAAACACTCTGACCTTCACAACATCTTTCATTCCGTGCCTCCTCACCAGATCCCCAAAGATGCAAATAGACAGATTGACATTCTCATCGTTGCCGATGAGAATACATTCTATAAACTTTTGTTGGTACTCATGGACATACATGCTTTTGTTGATACTTATGGACATACATGTAAATATACAAAATAAATATCGGTACGATCCAATTAGGATTTGACTTAAGTGATAGCGTGGTTTACTAATTTTAGTCAGTACGGGGGAGTAAGGTCCAATCCTCATTCAAACCAAACAAATTCCTTCATCCATTAATAAAAATGTATAAAGATGTTATTGTAAAAAAATAACATTGGATTTTACGGGTTATTTTTTATATATTTTTTTAAATTGTCCAGTTTTATCGTGTTATCTATAGTGTGTATTTGCACTTTCATTAAAAGATAAAAAAGTGGCACAGATAAAATTCTCATATATGTATTTTCAATTTAACGTGAGATAAATATATAAAAAAAATGATTAAAACAAAAAAATTGTTAAGTAAATATATAATTAATAATATAAATGTATAATTTAATATTATAAATATTTTTTCAAAGATAAGTTAAATTATTTTTTTTACGTTTACCTTAAACATGAGGTCCTGAAAAATAATTTCCCTCAAGACCGATGTCATCTTTGAGGATGCTGGGTGGTGGGTCTTTTCTTCAAACGTAGCGAACCATTTGGGGAGTCGTATGGTAGAGGTGTTGATTATCCACTGAGTTGTTCCTAAATTATTATGATTTTTTTAATTTTTTTATGTGACACCTTAAAAGAGTGTCCCTGCCTGTGCAGTGTACAGACAGGGGAACTATGTCACCACCCGGTTGGGCGGCGTTGTGAGGCGGAATAAGGTAGGGGCTGTAGGAAGGGATTTGTTAATGCGAGCCTTGAAGAGGCTCGGATTATAGGAGGGAGGAAAAACAAATGCCGGTAGCTCGTTCCACATACGAGCCGACTTACACAAAAACGAGTCGTAAAAACGGCCCGTTCTCATGAAGCCAACGTCAACCGTGAACGGGTGTTCAGTTCGTGTCCGTCGAGTTTCGCGCACGTGCACCGGTGCGTCAGGAATCAATGCTGCTAGCTCTTGGAGCAGGCTCCATTGAAATACCTGTAAAACAGACACAGCATGCCTACATTGCGTCTATGCATTAGAGAAGGCAATCGGTCTGTTAACAACGGATTGTCAATCAGACGGATCGCTCTCCTTTGCACAGACTCAAGCAGGTTTATCAAGTATTTTGGGGCACCAGCCCAAAGGTGGCTCCCAAATTCAATAGTTGGGCGGACTTGAGACTTGTACAGGGTCAGCAGCTGGTCACTGTTGAAGAATCTCCTAGCTCTGTACAAGACGCCCAACTTTTTGGAAGCCTGATTTACTCGGGCTTCTATGGATCCCCGATACTTGAGCTGGTCTGATATAGTAACTCCAAGCATTTCAATGGAGTCTTTATTGGGGAGAGTGCTCCCATCAAATTGCACCAGACAGTCATTGATCTCCCTCTTTGCCGAAATCAGACACGCTTGGGTTTTTGAGACGTTGAAACTGAGCAAGTTGGCCTTACCCCAGGCACGAACCATCTCGAGGTGGTGGTCAATTTTTTGCTTCAAAACTTCCCGAGCTGTTTGGACATCATAGGTGGAAGGGGGCCTGTCAAAAATATAACCCTCGTGAACGGTGCTGTCATCAACGTAGCAGTGAATTGGTGCACATTCAACGAGATCGTTGATGTGCAATAAAAACAGCGTCGGAGACAGCACAGATCCTTGTGGCACCCCCGCATTGATTTGGTGCGGTGAGGAAGAAGAGCCGTCAACCGCGGTTTGAATTGTTCTTCCCCTCAGAAAGTCTGCAATCCAACTATGCAGGGTTGGGTGGATCCCATACGATGATAACTTCCCGATAAGCGCCCGGTGCCAGACTCTGTCAAAGGCTTTGGAGATATCCAACCCAACGGTTTGAGTTTCACCAAAACATTCCATGTACCGCCCCCAAATATGCGTCACATATCCGAGTAGATCGCCACACGATCGGTTTCGACGAAATCCGTATTGTCGATCGCTTAGGATATTGTTATTCCCGAGATATGTGAGCAATTTGTTGTTAACCACCCTTTCTAATACCTTCGAGAGTATGGAAGTGATGGCTATGGGGCAGTAGTTAGAAGGGTCGGAGCGGTCCCCTTTTTTTGGGATTGGGTGGACGATTGCCCTTTTTCAAAGATCTGGCACCTTTCCACCTTTGAGAGAGAGCCTAAATAATTTCGCGAGCACTGGAGTCATTTCTGCAGAACACCTCTTGAGGACCAAGGCAGGTATTCCGTCCGACCCACTGGCTTTGTCGACTTTCAGCTCGTTCAAGACTCGGAGAACCTCTCTGTTCCGGATCTTCGGTTCATCCATTTGAAAACCGCAGTGCGGAATGGAAGGCGGAGTCTCTCCGTTATCTTGAAGAGTTGGGTTTTCCATGAAAATTTTGCCTAATAATTCAGCTTTCTTGCGGGCCGAGTTAGCCAGCCGACCATTAGGCTTGGTCAGAGGTGGGGAAGTGGTTCTGCAGAAATTTCTTCCGATCGAGCTAGCGAGTGACCAGAAAGCACGGCTACCAGTGGGGCAGTCAGCCAGCTTTTTCGCAATTCTCTGGTCGGGATCGCTCTTAGCTCTATTTAGAACTCTCTTACAATCCTTTGCCCGTTTTCGGTATCCCGAAAGGTTATTCATGGAGCTAATCTTCCGGAGTGCATTAACTTATTCAACTATCCAGAAAATCTGTTATGATATATCCCTGGGCATGCATTTATATTTCAATAGTTACATTATGTCAGGATATTATTGGGTATAAAAGGATAAAAATTTAATAGGTATACATAGCAAAACATCACGCATGTACATATAATCATAGGTACACATATCAAAACATCACACATGTATATATAATAATAGGTACACATAGCATAACATCACATATGTAGGTACATAAAATAATAGGAACACATAGCATAACATCACGCACGTACATATAATAAGATTAATACAACTTAGCAAAATACTAATACTACGATATTGATTTTAAATAACATAGACACTCTCCAAACTGTCTCTCTGTGGGAGGCATTCATATGTTCGTCACTCCAAGATGCACTGATCCCTAGATTCTTACCCAACCCTAAAACCTTTTGTCTTCCCAGAACATACTTTCCTTCCTTTCATTAAAAAAGACCACAAAGCATTCTAAAAGTTGACACAGGCCCCGAGGGAAATTATTTTCCTCATGGCCTCCTGTGTTTAGTTAATATTAAAATAAAATCAAATAAATACATTAACAACGCCTTTAATGATTATTTTGGTTTTAACTTAGGAACCAAAAAACTATGTACACAAAATTATAAATGTTCTTATGTACGAGTATGTATATATTATACACTGTGTCGTGAATGATGACAGTTGATCCCCCAATAGTTGAAGTTGAACGAAGCACTAACTTCATTCAATATAATATTGTAGCATCGCATGCTTCTGAAATAATGCGACCTAGTGCTTGAGATGATAATATAGTAGTTAGCTTGAGGTCTTCAAAACTTCTGCCAGTTAAAGCAAGCGTTTACTTCTCATGTGGTGAGCTTGTCTCAGAATTGTATCAAGTTTTAATAAACGGTTTAACCAGTACCAGAAACACAAAATAAAATTCTTCGTTCGCATGCAAATAATTGTGGCAGTCTTTTGAAAGGAATTTCAATTCAAAAATTAAATTTACACGCGAAAAAGGTTATATTTTTTTCATCCAGACTTCACACCAAACAGTATGTTTTTTCTAACATTCTGACTTTTTTAAAGCTACCATTAGTCCAATTGCATCAAGTCGTCGTTAGTTAAATAAAATTGATGGGATCGGATAGCACAACAACCTTCGTCTGATGTTCGCCAGATATACCTAATACCTACCTACACCGCGTCAAATATACTTGAAGGTGTGTGGTTTTATGGCATTCTTGTATACTTACACACTTACGTAAGTATACGTATACAAGTATACCTGCGCAAGCATACTTGTCAAGAATACAAGTAAACTTGAAGTTCTATGGCGGGTGCATGTATTATATGGGCTAAGTCATATAAGTTTTCAGTGTGTTCCGTTAGATGATCGAGCGGTCCAAAGCTTCGGTTTCCCACGCAGGCCTTGCGAGTTTAACCATCTGCCTAAAAAAGTCTTAGAGTAAAAAGTAAGAAGTAGAATAAATTAATCTTTTCGGGAATCAAGTTTTTTGTAGCCGAAAACACAAGTCGAAATCTTCGTTGAAAGATGATCGTTTGTAAGATGGATAAGTTTTGGATTTATTTTGTTTGTTTATAAGTTTCATAGAATTTTTTTTCATAATTTGAATCAAATATATGGAATGTTAAGAATTATCACATGAATCTTAGGGGAATTTCACCACCTTCTTGATAGTTTATTCATAATACAACGCATATTTTCGATTTAACATTTATTTATTTTAAAAATCAAGTTAAGTATCGGTTTCTCAATGCTATGAATAGTGGCTATGTATTGGAAAAATTTTTCTACGTCGATACTTACATTTGGAAGAATTTATTTATTTATTTGTTAATGTACGTTGTCCCATGTTTGTGAAATATCCCTGACATAAGTACCTACAATACCTACATCATTGTGAAAAGTGTGATATTTGAAAATAGATTAGAAACGAGAAATATTTGAAATAACGCCGCGACGCCGACGCTAGTTCCCGACGCCCTTGTCTCCCTACGCGTCCTATAAAAATGAACCTCCTTTCCACACGTCCGCAATGCGGCCGCGCCGCCGCATCGCCCGAACCTTCCGTAGGGCTGTGATATCCCCCAATCTAAACATCCACCGAGGTTCACAATAAGGCTCATGGGTCAAAAGACGCCCACACAAAGAGTTAAAGATAAGGGTTTACCAATACATTCATTATTGGTAAGTATGAGAACTTATTAACTACCATAACGCACAAGAATCCCAATTACAAAGAGTTGATTACAGTATTAAGTAAAGAACGATTAAATCTTAATTTTTGGTAATGTTTGGGCATAAATTATAGGTACGAACACTCTTACTCATAAATGCTTACGACCATGTTTAAAACTAGCATGCTCTTCAATTGTACACACTTCTTTTAAGCATGCTTATGATTCTGCGTGCGTGCTAAAAGCAAACAATTTAACACACGTGCTATTTAAACGCAGACCCTCGGCCAATATGGAAGCTTTGTAAGAAAATACATGTACTCCATACAGTATCAGTTCTTTACAAAATTGATACTAGCATGCTCATGAGCAAACCTGTTCAGACTTGCTTTGTAAGAAAATACATGTAATCCATACAGTATTAGTTCCCTACAAAATTGATACTAGCATGCTCCCCCTTCTACCCGCGTTTAGGTAGCATGCTTAATACTAACAATGTTTTACACACACATGTCACTAAGTTTTAATTGCTCAAAAACCTTCACAAAAATCTGAAAATGTTTCTCTTTCTTTAAAAAAAAAAAAAAATGGGTGTGTCAAGCCTACGCAAGACAGAAGTGAAACTTCTAGTATTCTTCTCTCTCTCTCTTTTCATTTCATTCTCTCTTTTTTTCTGTCTATTGACATATTTATAAGTAGCATGTGATAAAAAAAATTAAAAGTTATAAAAAAAGAAAAAAAAAATTAGTTAAAGCGGGGATCGAACCTCGGTTCTTCACGACCACAGTCGTGCGCTCTGCCTGTAGACAGCGAAGATGAGTTAGGAGAGTGAGTTAAACTAGGTATATAATATTTACACCTTGCTAATGTTTTCAGTATTATTAGGGCTTTTTTATACTAATTTTCATATATTTATTGGCAGGTAGAGTAGAAATTAATATTGTTTAGCGTTTGCCAACGACCATACCATGTTGAACACACCGGTTCTCGTCCGATCACCGAAGTTAAGCAACATTGGGCGCGGTCAGTACTTGGATGGGTGACCGCTTGGGAACACCGCGTGCCGTTGGCCTATTTTTTATTTTAATTTCATGTTTTTTTTATTTTTTTATCATTACTATAATTAATAATATCATAAAATTCTTTAACTTTTCAAGTATGCCACAGGCCTAAAATATTACTTAGTGGATTGATATTATGGTCAACCATTGAAAAAAAAAATTCCTACAAACTTATTAATGTAATTACGATCTTTTTCAAGCGCGTATGTAATGATTATTTTTATCAACCTCGCACACACCTTGCTAATTTTTTCAATATTATTAGGGCTTTTTTATACTAATTTTCATATATTTATTGGCAGGTAGAATAGAAATTAATATTGTTTAACTTTTGCCAACGACCATACCATTTTGAACACACCGGTTCTCGTCCGATCACCGAAGTTAAGCAACATTGGGCGCGGTCAGTACTTGGATGGGTGACCGCTTGGGAACACCGCGTGCCGTTGGCCCATTTTTTATTTTAATTTTATGTTTTTTTTCATTTTTTTATCGTTAACATCATAAAAAATTTTATATCATTCTTTAACTTTTCAATTATGCTACAGGCCTAAAATATTACTTAGTGGATTGATATTATGGTCAACCATTAAAAAAAAAAAATTCCTTAAAAACAAAAAAATAATATTCCATGGCCGAGAATCGAACTCGGATCAACTGCTTCGAAAGCAACTATGCTGACCATTACACCACCAACGCCAGTTGTCGAGATGAGCTAAGAAGCATTTATATTTTACTTCAAAACTTTTACTACATCAAATGAACTTTAATCGGTCCCGCATTTTCGTTTCGGTCATGAGTTGGTTTTACTCCTCGAAATTGCATGACGCGCGTAAAGAAGTTTCACTTCAAAAACAAAGCAAATGTCTATTTATTGCTTTTAAAGTGTTTTTCAAATATAATCACCCTCCAAAGTTTCTCTGTATAAGCTTGAAACGCGGTGTATGTTGTAAGTTTCATTAGAAAAAGGTCAAACACACGAAGAAATATGAGTATGGCTAATTTATTTAAACTGTGTTAAAAACGTGATTGGAATACATTTCCTAATAAACTGTTAGTTTATTAAGAATATGTTGAAACACGTGACATACATGTGGTCAAACATATAATGGTAAAATTTTAGAACTAATATTAGAATCTTAATGAACACCGTGTTCCGGAATCCTAGAAATATTCGTGTTTTACCGATAGTTTGTTAGGAAACTGTCAATTCATTCGTTGAAGGCTTTCAGTCCCGGTTTTAAAAGAAATACGAATAATTTGACCAAATTTTTAATAAATTATCAATATTTTATATCAAAAAGTTTTCACCGTGCATTTTTAAGTTAGTGTAATCTTTAAGCTGTTAATTGGCTGTTATTTAAAAAAAAACAATTAAAACACATCCCTGTATTGCCGTAGGTGAACAAGCAAAAACGATAGTATATAGCCAACAGACCACTTTTTATTGCTAACGTCTACAGCACAGTGTACAGTTTAGTGCAGTAGCGGAACTTATGTTTCCATTTGACAGTAGTTAACCCCGAAATGAAAGATACGAAGCATTAAAATTTTATTTCAACTCTAAAAATAAATAAATTATTACAGAATACAAATTTATTTTATATTTATGATAGCTTTAGTTATAGAAAATGTCAATCAAAGTATGGTAATATTTAAGTTAGTTGGAACTTTCGTATTTTTAAAAATATCTATTTGAATTTTATTTATTTATGTTTTTGACTTTTATAAAAAAAAAATAAAGCATGAAAAAAAATGTTGTTATCATGCTTACTTTAAAGAACCCTTGAAATAAAAAATTAAAACATTTCAAAAGATATTGTGAACGGGTAAGTGCATGTGCATAAATTATGTTAACTCGTTATTTACATTAATAGACATCTATTGATTATTTTTTCAAGTTTATGTGTCTTCTCCTTGATGTTTATCTTAAATGTGGAAATTTAAGATATACATCAAGGAGAAGACACATAATTTTTCAAGTTTATCTGTCTTCTCCTTGATGTATATCTTAAATGTGGAAATTAACCCACTTTCTAACATCTGATCGAGCTGAAACTTGGCAAATAGACTTGTTGTCAATAAGAATGCATTATATCAACTTTTGGTGGCAATTTGGCGGATATATACGCATTTATGTGAAATTGAATAAAATTAAAGTAGTTAATAGACGAAACAAATGTCGCTCCTTCCCAGTCCAGTCCCTGGGGATGATGGTTCAATTGTCGGTCATACCAAAATAAATAAAAAATCTTATAAATTTGGCTACTAGCTTACCCAGGAGGTAATAATTGAAGAGATACAAAAATTTTTTTACTGGTTAATTTTTATTTGATAGACAGATTCAGTTGAAAAAAAAAAACTAAGCACAGGGTTCAAGCTAAGTCAAGGAAGGGGGGGTTGAGAACATTACCGAAATATTTTAATTATTTCAAAAAAATAAATGTGGCTAATATACTAAAGATTTACACGATCATAAAATGGACGTAATTGTTTTGAATCATGTAGATGCATTGATGTGTTGTATTTTGTCTATGTGTGGATGCATTCTAAAAACTCAGGGCCCATGTCATTTTTGGGGATGCTGTGTGGAAAGTCTTTTTAAAGAAAATGAAGATTAGGAAGGTAAAAGTTATGAGGGAATCTAGGGATCTGTATTTCCAGGAGTGAAGGATATGTGAATATATATCTCTTTTCAAACTGAGGCGCAAGGCGATGAGTCGAGATACCAGTTGGAGATCTCAAAGGGTCTTCCCAAACCAGCCTGAGGTGTTGGTTATCCAATAAACGGCTCCTGGGGCGGCGGTGCCCAAACCTGACTCCGAAATTGACTATCGCTCAAAACAGCTCAAAATAGAAAAATATCCTTTGATCTATGTTGTTTTTACAAATATATAATTTTAATATTAAGTTCTCGGCAGTCTTTGTTTAGTATGTCAAAATGTTCATTCATAATAATATGTTTTACAAAAATAAACCAATAATTTGTAAATTACTAATAATTTCCCCCAACATTACTCAGGATATTGTAATTGAACAACAAAATTAATAAATATTTATTGAAGCAAACAAATCCTTACGATCAACTGCCAAAACCATATTTCTATATGTACCTAAAAATTTACCACTAAAACATAAATGAAAAACAATTTTGTCAGTTTTCAATCAAATCTCCTCTCACAAACGTGGTCAAATCTCTATTAATGTTTGGATTTGTTCTCACTCAATTATTGTCTAATAAATAACACGTTATACAACGGCTTATGACGAAAATCTCTCCTATTCACAGACAGTAAACACAAATTATAAACAAGTACATTAGCAATAATTACTTTAGCACCGGCAGAATAGCTGGTTACACAACCGCGCCACACAATGATAGTTAAAAGTTCATGGAACTCTGAAATGTATGTACATTATTCCTAAAGGACCTACTTAAGTAACTTGAATTATTTTTTAGTGACGTTTGACGCAAAAAAATAAATAAATATATATTTAATATTTGCCAGGTTTCGTGATAATAAATCGTTGATAATTAACAAATTGTTCTTAGTAAAAATATATACAATAATGTGACAGAATATAAACTGCGGATTACTGAAAAATCAAAATACGATAAAGGACAGGTACTTCCCAAGCTTGCCTATTCCATCGCCACCTCTTCAATTCTCCCTTCAGCCTCACTAAAACCCTCAAATGTGAATACTTTAGTCCCACTAATTCTGGACAGTTGGGACTCTTGTGCAAGAATCACATTAAAAATTAACCCGTGAAAGTTGATTATTTTTTGGTTTGACCTAGGATTGAACCTTCCTTCCAGAGGCTTTTAACTGCTGTGAACAATTAAAACATCGAAGAAGAAAAATATAAAACTTAAAAAAAAACAACACGGCAGAGAACGAGTCTGTCTGCCGAATGATTAATATCCACTTCATTCATTCATTCAATAAAAAAAAAAAACAAAATTAGAATTCCAGTCGATGGATTTCTAAACCTCTCACTTATCATAAACTTAAATTAACAGTAAAAAAATAAATTAATGATAATGTACTAATCACAAAAATAAATGATAATACAATAAATTCACATGGTCTTGTTTTATTATCCGAAAGTCTGACAATTCTTTGCTTAAATACATAGCACTGGTTTTCACCATCACAATAAAATAGAAAAAGAATGGCGATATACGAGGTCTGGCAAGTGTAATTCTGCCTAAACACTTGCGAGCCGAAGCATGAATAATGGGATAGGAACGAATCTACAGCAAGCCGCGGTTCACCCATTATTCATGATTCGGCTCGCAAGCATTAGAGAGACAGAGCGCGTGCTAAATGGGCTAGAACCAAAGGGCACTCAGTGTGGCGTTTTTGGTTTCCAATTCAAATTTATATGGTAGGAATATCAAGTTTTCTTCTTTATTACAAACACTGTATGCAAGGACACTCACTGGAAGGTCCAGATTCATTCATAATAAGTAAATGTAGCTGATATTTGTAAAAAATAATAAAACATTGACGTGTACGACAAAGGAAGTAAACAATCGGTTTCCATACACCGTTTTTGGGAGAGCGGTGGGACCAATCAATTGTTCTTCCAGACCGATGCTAACGCAGTTGGTGGATGAAGTCGACGGTAAATTTCCATGGCTGAAGATCGACACCGCGTCTTTGGATGTAGTTAGTGGCAAATCCTCCAGGTCGATGGTCGACACCAGATGTAAGTGGAGATGAACGGTGGTGGAGTGATTGAGGCGATAAAGCAGGTGGCTCGATACCGCGTTGTGGATGGTGTTCAGCCTTCTTGGTACTCCAGTGTGTAGTAAGAGAGCCGAAGGTTCAATTGACCTGGTCGACTGATTCGGCCGATTATGCGAGGCTTAGGCGCTAGGGCGGAGTGAAAAAACTTTTTTTCAAATTTCGTGTTTCCTATATTACCAATGGGTGCCTTGGTAGTACCCTATAAAGTACACAAAATATCATCAAATTCCAACTTCATCTTCAGGTGGCGCACTGGCCCTAAAGTTCTACAAAAAAATGTGTTTTTTCAGATTTTGTTAGTAAACAAGCACATCATCTAATCCAGCTTAAACGTCACAAAATGTATTTTAGTTTTAGCCATCTAACATACCCCTCTTCCCCCCACCCTTTGACACTATTTTGCGTAACAACAGCTGCAGTCAATCAGTAATTAACAGACATTAGCACGTTCGTTGGAACAGCTGCGAAAACTTGATTGTGATTTCTTTGTAATATGCCTAAAACAAGAAAAAATTCAATGTGTTCTATGTTTGGTGGCCCGGAAAAATTGAAAGATAACGTGTTGCCAACTTATTCGGATGTAATAAAGTATTATTTGTGGATTAGAAATGACTTGCAGTGGTTATCAAATGGAAAAGATCCTTCTGTGCAAGATATATGTGAAATAAGTGCAATTGATCTAATTACGTTGTGGAATAAAGCATATATTCCTATTGTAACTGAACGTCAAATTGTAACTAAACTAACCCGGTATTATCACAAGTACAAATGCTTAAAGAAATATCGAGTACCTAAAAAGAAAACTGAATTTTATGAAGATGCAACAAACTCTTTGATATTGCTGTTTGATTTTGCTGTTTGCAAGTGCATTTGTGTCGATTTTTGTAAATGTTTAGTGAAAATACCCAAGAAGGAGCTTGAATTCCTGCAAGATCAGAGAAGTAGCCGCAAAATGTATATCGGCTCAAAAGATATAGTGGAAACCAAGGCTTTGGAGCCTAGGCAATTACAACTGATGAGGCAAAATAAATTACTTCAAAAACAGACTGTTGAGAAACCTCTGAGCCCCTCACCAGAGACTTCAGAGACCTCGGATGATAGTGTAAGATTATCAAACGGCAATCAAGATCCAGACTTTTATACATTTTTTCCGGCATACTCCACGTCATCCACATCAAAATCACAAACAAATTAGATGAGGCATCGATTAAAAAATCTTGCCACTGCCTGTGACAGGACTGGTGTCTCCGACAGATCAGCATCAACCATCGCCAGTGCAGTTTTTCAAGATATTGGTTTTATTTCTAAACAAGATTTCTCAAAAGTAATAGATAGAAGTAAATTACGACGCGAGTGCCGAAAAGTTCGAGAAGAGTTGCAAAGAAGGGAGATTTCGAACTTCGGGAGTTCTGACGGTAAAATAAGTGAGTTATATTTTGATGGTCGGAAAGACGAGACCATTGTGCAGGAAAAACATGATAACAAGTACCACAGGAGACCATTACTGAAGAACATATTGTTTTGCTCTCCGAGCCAGATTCTCAGTACATTGGCCACGTCGCGCCTCCTTCTGGAACCGCTAATTCTATTAAGGATTCAATTGTAGAATTTTTAAATTTGCACTTCGGAGATTTATCAACCATTGTAGCCATTGGATGCGATGGA
The DNA here is from genome assembly GCF_061612785.1 of Hesperophylax consimilis. Taxonomy (NCBI): domain Eukaryota; kingdom Metazoa; phylum Arthropoda; class Insecta; order Trichoptera; family Limnephilidae; genus Hesperophylax; species Hesperophylax consimilis. The sequence continues at coordinate 37,262,943 of NC_142837.1, read as the reverse complement.
ACGGCTGTAAACACGGGCTTCAAGAATGGAGCAATCGCATTGATTGAAAGACATTTAAATAGACCATTACACTGGTTTATATGTTTGTTGCACGCCAACGAATTACCACTGCGTCATCTTTTTAATACTTTGGATGGCAGTACTTCAGGTCCCAATACGTTCGCAGGAGTCAGCAAGATGTTACAGCACTGTGAAGACCTCCCTGTGGTGAAATTTGATAAAATTACGACAGTCTTACCCGATATCGACGTGAAAATTCTAAGCAATGATCAAAAATATCTGTATGAAATTTGTCAAGCTGTAACATAAGGCAGCGTAAAAACTGATTTGGCTAATAAGCAACCAGGAAAGCTGGCACACTCTCGTTGGCTAACCTGTGCAAATAGAATATTGAGACTATATGTATCAACAAAGTTTCCAACTCATAGTCTGGTTGAGATTGCTACGTTTGTGATAAAAGTCTATGCGCCAATATGGTTCACGATAAAAACAAAACCTTCATATAAAGATGGTCCGAAACATGTCCTTAGTATGATAAAAAGATGCTCCTATTTAAAATAAGAGCTGAAAACAATTGTTTTTCGAATAATCGAGCGGAACTCTTTCTTCGCTCATTCTGAAAATATTTTATTAGCGATGCTACAAGACGAAAGGCAGCATTTAAAAGAATTAGCAGTAAGAAGAATTCTTAAAGCCCGACAAAATGCAAAGGAGAATAAATTAAGGACATTCTTGACTCCAAAACTAAACTTCGAAGCCAACGATTATTATGATTTGATAAACTGGAAGACAGAAAAAATATTCGAGCCACCATTCACAAAAAAATACAGTGACAGTAAATTATGGGACAAAATTATGAGCGAAGATATAAATATCCGGATTGAAAATTTTCCGTCACACACAGGCTGTGTAGAGAGGTTTGAAGCTGGTCACTGAAGCTAGCTTGGCTGTTTGCGGAAGTACAGCACGCGATGGATATATTCGAGCAAGAATAAAATCGAGAAAAGAAATGCCGAAATTCGAAACAAAATTACACTTTTCCTCTGGAATTCAGGGAGCTACCCCATACGCATATGACACGACTGAAGGCTGAAATGATTAAAAAATATATATATTCTTAATGTTCCTTATATTTTAATGCAAATAATAAAGTAAAATATGATAATAAATTTGTTTTAAATTTTTTAAAAATTTCTAGAATCGATCATTTTTTTTTAAATTTCAGGTCCTCTGCGCCACCTGAAGATCATATGTCAAAAAAAAAATAAAAAATATTTTTCAACAGCTATTTATCTACAGCAACATTAAATGATATAGGGTTTTTGAAATTCGAAGAAAATTTTTTTTCGACCTCTTTCACTCCGGGCTATTAGGCGCGTGTGGAGTAGGCAGACCAGAGAAGATGTCAGGTGATGAGGCCAAGGTGCTGTTGTAATCCCGCGGAGTAGATGATTTTTTGTAGGCTCTCCTTTAAGGTTGTGCAGTGCCGGGCGTAGTAGTTCTGTGGCCCATGGCAGCGCAGTGAGGTATGAACAGGACGGGCCGAAGCGGCTGCCCAATTCAGTTAATGGCGGGCGCTCTTATTCGTTACTCACTTGTAGCTGTTAATTACTGACGTAACCGCGTTATATTGGCTACAATCATTTGAGAACAAACCAGCAGTCGCAAGAAGGTACTATATGTACTGTGGGCCTCTCCGAAAGATATCAAGCGTTCGATGTACCCGAGGAAGACGTTGTATGAATTAGTGAACGACATACTTGAGTGGGGCTACTCCAAGTGTTATAATAACAGAAAGGTAAATATGAGATGATGTACAAAAATAAAGGAAGAGTGTGTGCCAAGTAAGAGTTGTTTGGCAGTCTGTAAAATGGCGTGATATCGAAATTTTAAATTTTGGGCCGAAGAAAGTCTGTTAATATAATATTTTAATGGCGTAGCACCGATATATCGTATCAGCGTAGCAGATTGATCCCTTCACCTCTGGCACCTACGCCGCTTCGTAGCAGGATAATTTTCGAAGCCTTCGAAGGCTTTATAGGGAGGTGATATTATATTATATTGAGGATATATACAATATATGAGGTTTATCCAAAGATGAAAGAATCTGAGGAAAATATAAAAATGACCTAAGGAAGAAAAGGTAAACGTAGGTATATATTGAACAAAAAAAACACATTTTTTTTTAAGAAATGTGTTTTATATTTAAAGTAACTGAAAATTTATAGTAAACAGGCTATGTAAATGGGATCCCCGAGGCAAATGTGTGATAAAACCAACAGATCCGTAAATAATGCAAGGCTGATTTAAGCGTAGTGAGTAAGATTAAGAAAGGGACGCTAAGATGGTTTGGGCATGCAAAGCGAATGAGCAAAGAAAATAATGTAAGGAGAATAAATGACGCAAATGTGAAAGGTAGCAGAAGTCGGGGACATCTGAGGAAGACACGGCACGACCAAGATCAGATAATACGAATCAGTCGGATCATATCAAGAGTTAGAGCCAAACTTAGTTCTATTTAGTCAAAGATGAAATATTTTTGGAACAACAATGTTCCTATATTAATAATAATAATAATATTGGACAATTTTTATAGCGCCGCTTTTGTGAGTTATCACCTGTCAATAGAGTAAGACTGAGTACATTACAAATAAATTTTACGATGAATAAACAAAAAACAAAATAAAATGTGCTTTATTAAACAAAGGTAAATATTTACCAATGAATACGTCTTATTTAAAAAAATATATTAATAAATATTTCAAAGCTCAGTAGCTCCTAGTTTTATGAAAAAAATCACTGTGCAAATTTCCTGAAACCAGATATCACCATTCGAAAGATTTAGATACTTGGAACACATGCAATATATTCAATGTGTTTTATTTTTATTTTATTTTTTTTTCAATAATATTGTTATTCAATTTACAAAAAAAACAGTTTATTGATTAACAAGTGATAATAATTACTGGTGGACAGAAAAAGTCGTTCGAAACGTCGTGCTATACAAAATCCCATATATTTTAAATGTGAATACCGCACAAGAATTCCAACTGTCCAGAGCCAGTATGATTATGACATACCTAATTGGCGAATCTTATGAGGCTTGGGAGTGAGGAAGTATTTGGCATATGTAATAATGTATTCCATAGCATATTTAAGCCCCAGCATACCTAATTTCTACCGATTTATAACAAATTTCTCGTTAACTCTTTAAGGTTTTATGTTCCAACAAAAAAAATGTTTTTGAAGAAAATATTTATGTATTTGTTATGCTGAAACGTTAATTATATGAAATTCCCTCCCTAGAAAAAAATCGCAAAGTATTATTTTACATTTATTTAAAACACAATTTGTTCTGTTATTTAATATGTTATAGGCATGAAAAAAATCACAGTGTATCTTTCAATGCAACTAAAGCATTTGTCGAGAGATTTTTACTCTTTTTCAAACGAGTCGTGTTTCATTAAATATTTTCACCATTTTCGTTTAATTATTAACATTTTTTAATATTAACTCCAACATTCGTAACCTCTAACATTCGTATTTACCTATATCGCTTTCAGACCATCTTTGATTGCTTACTACGGGGCCTTAACTGTTTTGTGTATTGATTTTGTCCTTTTTGGTAGCCTAATTTCATTGCACATCCTTGTGTCATGTCTTTGGCTCTCCTTGTCGTATATAATTTTGTTTAAAAAGTATTGTTAAAACAGGTTATTTTTTTATTTTATGCATAAATATCATCGCGCTCAATCTGTTTCAATCAGCCAATTTAGTGCCTTTAACATTGTATTGGAGTAAATACAAAAAATAAGTTCTTATCCCTTTTTGCACGCTTCACATTACTGTAATCCAAGGTTATCCATGTTACTGACTGGATACGTGGGTCACCCGCTGGCATGTGTGCCTGTCATAACTCATCCTAAGATCAAGTCACATAAATTAGTTAGTTTGGATACATCGTACATAAGTCATGTCTACTTACTGTACACTGTACAGTTCAGGCAAGGTAGGTGATATTGTATACACAGTAAGGATGTCAATGTAAAACATATAAACTTATCGAATATAGAAAATTGAGAATATTTATTATCATTTTTTTGGTAAATTATTTTTTTGAGACAAGATTTTTTATGAATAGCACAAAGGGTAACAATTATTTTTATAAGCAATAATTATTAGCCTGAAACACTCATCCACATTGAAAAATCTCCTGATAAAAGATACATGACGCCAACGGACATTGTTGGACATGTTGGCGTCATGTATGTTGGCGTCATGTATCTTTTATCAGGAGATTTTTCAGTGTGAATGAGTGTTTCAGGCTAGTAATTATTGCTTATAAAAATAATGAGAATATTTGTTTTTACGATAAATAAAAAAATTAAAAATATATATCATGAAATTCGATGAGAAATTTCAAGTTTTACGACAGTTAAACTACCCTATTTCGCTCTAAGAACAATGTGTATATCTTTTTGTGGTTGTTAAATTTCAATTTAGTCAATTTTAGTTTATTAGAAGGTTTTTACATAGACGCCAGTTTATCAATTATATAAAATTTACACCACGATTATAAGTAATTTAATCTCTAATCTCACTATTGCCCATCTCATAGATTCATCAGAATAGATTTCTTAACTGCGATTGATAATATTGTAAAAACCACAATAGCTTGTAAATGTCATTGAAAGTCATTCAAATTCATTTGTCGTCTCATACATACTCTTCTATTATTCTGATTCTTGACATAGTCCGACTCAAGTATCTGATTCACTTGATCGTGCCTTATATCAAATTTGCGTCACATATTCTTCTTACACTCCTTTCTTCGCTCATTCGCTCTACATGCCTAAACCATCTAATCGTCCCTTGCTTAATTGAACCGCTCTATTATTAGGCGTGCAAGATGGATCGGCCATGTTATACGACAAGAAGGCCTCTTGCATGTCATAATGGAGGGTATGACCGAGGGGACCAACTCTAGGGGACGCCCACGCCGAGAGTACCTGGAGGACCTGCTGGTGGACGTGCGCTGCTCATCATATGCAGAAGTCAAAAGAGCCGCACAAGACAGGGAAGAATAGAAGAGGAGATTAGATGAAATTGCTGCAAACCAATCCCAGGATTGAAACCAGGGAGAGATTATTGAGAAATTAAGTGTGAATAAATAAATACACTTAAAAGAAGAGAATGTTATCCTTACCCAAGTTATTACATAAGATAAAACAAACTCTCCAGATCAGATCATGCAGCAAACGGTCGACTAATGTTTTTCTCCCTCTTTGCAAGACCAACTCTTAACATAACTCTATCCACAGATCAATTCCATAGACAAATCCAACTTCATTTATCAATATCACCATGTTGAAATTTTTAACTTGACTATACAGGACATAAAAGGAAAAGCCATTTCAGAACCACACTCAAGCAAGATCAATCAATGTACCTTCCCATCTACTATCGACCTTCATTCCTTTATCCTAATACAATGTTGTTCCCAACCCGTCCACTCCCCCTTAATAATTTTTTAATTCATGTTTTTCTATGTCTGTACAGTTTAAAGCTGGGGAACAAAGTCGCCACCCGGTTAGGCAAGGTTATGAGGCGGGTTAAGATAGGCACTGTAGGAAAATCTGATAGTATTAATACGCTTGCGTCTGAACGATGTAGGCCCTCTGATTGGTCAAATTTAAATTGTTTTTTTCGTTTAAATTCCGCTAACTTGAAAATTAAGACACGATTTCATACTAAAATAGGATCGCCTCATAATAATACGAGATTTCTTCAAAACCATTGTTTCTGCTCATATAATTTTTGGATAATATCAAAGAAAATGTTTTAGAAAGTTCATAATCCATTGGATTAATTACATTACAGTGAAAATTATCCACAGTTACGTGATTATGTTTGACGTTTATAAAAAAATCACGCGTTCCTTCAATGGCCGATACGCACGGCTATAGATTAGTTCGCCGACAGAGCGCACCTCTGGCGGTCTAAAAACGAACCAAATGAATGCCGCGAATATTTAAATATGCAGCTCACAATATTTGACCTCTTACGATTAACAAGCGTTTAATAAGAAGATTTCTTCTGGAAGCTTATCACTTTGTAATGGAATTTTTCATTATTATTTATATTTTTTTTGGTTTATTAATTATATCTGATTTTATATTGACATGTTTTCTAATTTATAAAATTTCAAAATTATTTATTTGCGATGCTTTATATCCTGAGTGAAGTATTTTAAGACCTGAATTTTTTATCGAAAGTGTGATCATTATTCAAAAGATGATTTGCAAACTCAGATTCAATATTTCCATTTAGAGCCCTGCAATATTCTTTAGTTCTGACTTCAAAATTTCTATCGGTTCTACCTTTGTAAAAGAAATTACAATCATCCCAGTTGAGTTTTTAAACTCCTGATTTTTTTGTTCGAATTTTGCTATCTTTATTATTAAGAATATATTTCTTCATTGTTATTAGTGTAAAACGCCAGTTGAATAGTACCAGGATTGTTTTTATATATAATTTTAGAAGTATCGTTATCCACAAACAAAATTCTACGCCATTGTTTATTTCTATCTTTAAAAAGACCGTTTGAAGAGAATATGTTTAATTTTTTTATTTAGTATTTCAACTATCAATTTATTAGAATAACCGTTATTAAATGATATTTGTCTTATGGATATATTGTTTTATGGTTGTATGCTATTTGTTTTTTTCAGGTCTTAAAATACTTCACTATAAATAATTTTGAAATTTTAGAAACGAGGAAACATTTTAATATAAAAGCAGATATAATTAAGAAGATTTTTTTATAAACTCTCTTTTAAATATTTTCCCACTCAACTGGTCTTTCCCGTCTAACGATATTGTAATTACTAATTATTATAAACCCAGCCTACTCTTACCCCTCCCCCCTCCTTCCACTTCTTCTTTCCCAATTGCAATCTATATTTAATTTTTGACTTCGGTGTGTACACAATAAAATGTAAACATTATATTTATTTATTTATTGGACAATTTGCATAGCGCCGCTTTTGTGAGATATCACCTCAGGGGCGCTATATTGTAATAATCTACCTTTATATATAGATTTTTACTCTCCTGATGATGTTGTATATATAATCTAACTTTAAACTTTATTAGATACAGTAACAGTTGTAGGTAAAGAATTACCACCAGTTGGAGTAAAATTAACACCTTTTAATTAAACCGACTGCTAATCTCATCGCACAATTACCCTCCTTTTATTCATAAACACGGGTACAATTATCAATATGTAATAATCTATTATTTAAGTCAACTTTGTTATAACTATCTTTAATTGTGACAAACTAAACGATATTGATTCAACTTATAGACATTGACGGTTGTAACACATATTTAAGCACTGCAAGTCTCCTATGAGCTAATTATATTAGGTACCTAAGATAACAGTTAATATCAGTTGTAGACATGTAGTCAATAATAGTTTCATTCGAAATAATCCATCAAAAATACGTAAAATTTCATTTATTCAAACAACTGTCATTCTTATTATGCGTAAATTTAGCATGTTATTATTAATTAACTCCTTCCTGTACCGTGTTTTAACAATATATATACTCACCCTCTCTCTGTGAATGTCCTAATATCTATCTATTAAATGTAATTGTTGTTAATATCACTTAAAATGGGCGAAGCCCAATCAAGAGCCGCCCGCAGGGCCTAGCAGAAAAAAACCCGCGAGCGGGTTTTTAACTGCTAGTATATATTAATGCTGGTATTGAAGAGGCCCGGATTATATGAAGGAGAAAAAAAAAACAGATCCTGGTAGCTCGTTTGCATATGAGCCGACTTTTACAGTGATTATAGTGATTTGTTTTTGGGGTATTATGCCGTGTTTCGCTACCTCATTATTTAGCAAACGTTTCGGACAGCATTGCAGTATCCATCATCAGAGCAGATGTTTAATCTGATTAAGATTATTACATATCTGCCCTGCTGATGGACACTGCAATGCTGTGCGAAACGATGGCTGAAAAGGGAGGTGGCGAAACACGGCATGATACCCCAAAAACAATAATAGCATACCTGACGAGCCGACTTACACAAAAATGAGTCAAGAAATGAACCGTTCTCATGAAGCCAACATCATATGTGTACCGGGGATCAATTCTGTTAGCTCCTTAGAGCAGACTCCATTAAAATACTTGTAGAACAGACTCAGCATGCCCACATTGCTTATGTGCGTTAAAGATACCAATCGGTCTGTTTAAAACGGATTATCAATAAGACGAACCGCTCTTCTATACATAGAATCTAGTAGGTTCATCAGAGGTGGCTCCCAAATTCATTTGTTTGGCGTAATTGAGATTTGTATAGGGTTAGCAGCTGATTGCTTTTGAAGAATCTGCCAGCCCTGTACAAGACACCCGGTTTTTTGCAAGATTCTTACAGATTTACCCGGACTTCTATATATAACGATATTTGAGCCGGTCTGATATACTCACTCCAAGCAAAGCATATTTAATAAGTGAAATAAAATCACTTCTTTTTCCACATTTTTCATTAAAATCATTTAATATCAGTAGTGTAAAGTTTATATATATTTGGCATACTTTGATTTTATTATTATTATTTATTTATTTCAAAATAATACATTACAAAATAATAAGTTATAATTTAGGTATTATTCCCAGTGAGTTTACAAAACTCATTTCGGGAAAGACAACATTATATTAAAGACAAGACAACATTGATACATTAAAATCAATAAACGCCGAAGTTATTTTGGAGTTCCAAAGAAAAAATGTGTCGGTCATTAATAAAACTGCTGAGTTATATAATATAATATCAATACAAATTAAAAATATCTCCCTAGTAAAAATAAATGCCGCTAACGGGAATTGAACCCGTACTTTCTGATGTCTGGTCAGGTGCTCAGTCGTAAGCCTTAAGCCGACATAGCTCAGTGGTTCAGAGCACTTGACCGTACATCAGAAGGTAAGGGTTCAATTCCCGTTAGCGGCATTTATTTTTACTAGGGAGATATTTTTAATTTGTATTGATATTTCAGGCGGCTTATAATTGCTTTTAATTATTTGTAGTAGCCCGAAAAGGTAAGTAATTGCGTCACCTTGGTTGTACAAATTCTAACTGACATTTTTTTTCAAAAATAACTTTTGAATGTAAAACCGTTTATTTTACTCTTTTCTATAACCTACATATTTTTTAGAGCTATCAGTGTTCTAACATTACTTTGAACCTTCTGCAATCGCAATTTTGTTTGTATTTAAGAGTTAATCGGCTACAAGGCTCAGTTGCAGTTGGTCACTTTGGTTGGATAGAGTTCTAACTTCGTAAGTTCTAACCTTATACATTGCATTATATTTACATTATTTTACTGGTTGTATAATAGTTTTATCTGCACATTTAGGTTCATTCTAAAATAAGCTTATGTCCTTTTCAAATATCTTGAATTAAAATATTTTACACAAAATTAAACATCAAAATCAAAAACTGGTAAATAGATTAAAAACTAATTTTTGACACCTGACTTCTGTCGATAGTCTATGCGATATTCACGTAGACTATTGACACATGGGTTAGATTATGAATGATTATAATCTAGACAGGTATGTGCCTATGTAAATTAACGCTCTATTCGCTGAACCAAAAAGATAGGTATTCGCAAATGTGACTTACGGAAGAGTTAGTTGTGATGTTCAATGATATTGTTCTTTTGGTAGCGCTCTAATGGTGGAGGAGTTCACAGACAGACGTATAAGATTGAGCTAATTATAACTCCGGCTAAAATTCGAATTGACGCATCGGTTCTTTTATCGGTACGGTGTTTTGGTCAACTGTCATTAGATGACATTTTCACTACGGCGCCGGCGCGGGCGGCTAGATTCAACTCAAAGCAACACTGTGCAGATTCAAACCAGTAAAATTTGAATCCTAGCCTCCTTATTGGTTGGAGCGGAAAAAGCATTTAAACAATTCAGCCGCACGAAACAACAAGGTTAGATGAAATTAAGAACGCTGTCCAAACAAAGTGACGCCATGGACAAAAATCAGGAGAACAAAAATTGTGGAAGAACCAGAGTCATTTAATAAAATAATTATTCCCTTTTCCAATATAAAATAATTTATTAAAATAATGTGTAATAAAAAAAAATTTCTGAAAAATCTTTTATCAAATTACTGAAGACGAGTATTATTATTTCTCTCTTAGCATAAAATGGATGAAAACGCGAGATTGTTATGTAAGCGCCCGAGTGTATTTTTTTCTGCCGCATTCAGAAAGTTTAAAATATGTTTTAAAGAGCCGCGATAATTTCTGTTTCCCGGGGACTAAATTAGAAATCTTGTTAAAATTCATCCAAAAGATGAAATCACGGCTTACTTTTGTTCTTAAAAATGAATTCTTACTCAACGAACTTGATTCATTACCTACTCTTTTCAGGGAGAGAAAAAAACTTTGAAAATATTCGTCTGAAGTTTCATTGTGAATTCTTTATCTTGAAATACAATTTTCAATTGTAAAGTGTTGGTTGTTACAGAAGAATTCGTATTAAATGCCCGAGTTTTAAAAAACAGTGAAAAAAATTACAACTCAATACAAGTCAGATATTTCCAGAATCATCGTGTTTAATATCACGCCCATTTTACTCTGAATTTCGAAGATAAATAATAATATTCGCAGAACAGCGCATTTTTTTGTGATATTTAACCTCAAAGCGATGTTTGTTCTTTGATTTTTAACTTGTTATTTCATTATTTGAAACGAAGCACACCGAACATTTATTTATTTAGTAATAATATATTGCCAAATAATAACTATACTATTTATTATATATTATTCCCAGTGAGTTTGAACAAAAAATCATTGCGAGAAAGACAACATTAATAAAATAAAAGAAACTTAATTTTTCACTTGTAGCAAACACTTTGTGGGCATACATAATTATAATAATTAAAATAAAATAACTTTGTTTGAATACCACTTTATTGTATATATTTATAACCAGTTTCAGTTCAACCCTTTCATAAGGGTTAATAAAAACATATTAAATTAATTACAGAGGTGTATGGGTACTTATAGTTAAGCTGGAAAGGGGAGAGAGAACATCAACTTTGGTGGGGGTGGAAGATTTAGGTAAGAGAGAGGGGGTAAACATAGGTGCAGGGAGGGGAAATATGTTTAAAATGGGGCTGTTTGTTAAATCTAATTGTTTATTTAATAAATTGTTTTTATTGACTTTAAGGGATTTTTTTATTTCAAGTGCTTCTAAATTGTTGAGGCGTAGACCTATCCCGTTTCTGTGTAATACATCTATACCTGAAGTTTTTACTAACCGTGATGAAGGTTTGGGTTGAACTGAAACCGGTTGAATATAAATATATACAATAAAGTATTCAAACAAAGTTATTTAATTTAAATTATTAAAAGAAACTTGCTTCAGAAAACGAATTTAATAGTGAGTTCAATAAACAGTGTCCATAGATTTTAAAACGGACTAGACAGACATAATACAGTTAAATGGAAAATATTTTATAAATACATTGAAAGAAATGAACGTATAATTATTTTCTTGCTAAATTTATTTTCATTATTATGATTATCTCTTGGTGTATTTTCATATGTCAAAACATAAATAAAAGGTATGGAGAGTTTGTTTTAAAAAATTTAACCACATTATCGAATCTATAACCTAGCGCACATTGTTAAGTGCAATGTAATTCAAAAGAATAACAAAACACAGCAACAAAATTAATATGGTTATCCACGTTTTATCTATTCTAGAAGAGAAATAAGTAATGTTATTTTTCCACGAAACATCTGCTAACAAATTAAGTAATGTTGATAAATGCTTAACACGTAATTGTTTTTACTTAAAACTGTATGAAATAACACACTATGTACCTAATTTACTACATTTCCACACCGATTCTACCGATTTATACTATAACAACAAGTGTCTATTTTACTCTTAAAGTTCTAAAAAAATATATGTTATTTTCTAAGATAATATTTAGATTTATAACAAGTTAACAAAAAGTTTACTTTTGAAGATAATATCTATAAATTTGTGATGCCGAAACGTTAGTTATTTGAAATTCCCTCAATAGAAAAAAATGGCAAAATAAGCTCCTAGAATTATTTAAAACACGTTTTGTTAATATGTAATAGGCATAAAAAATTCACAGTGTATCTTTAAATGCAACTAAAGCATTTATCCAAAGATTTTTGCTCTATTTCAAACGAGTCGTGTTTTATTAAATATTTTAATTATTTTCGTTTAATTGTTATCGTTTTTTTATATTAGAGCGTTCCCTCTAACATTCCTATTTACATATCTCCCTTTCGATCCATATTTGAACGCTTACCACGGGGCCTTAGGTATGTTTACAGGACATTCATCACTGGCGCACACAAGGCAGGGTGATCAATTTACGACGACAAAAATATTTTTGCTGAAATTAATAAAATACTTAGTTTTTACCACTTTTATTGTTTATAAATACCAAAGAAAAAATGGAGGAAAATTATGTATTTTAGTGATAAAATTTCTAATTCCTTAACAAAAAATGTACCTAATGAAATTCTTCCTGTATTTTATGCAAATAACAAACTTAAAAATTACACAGTATAAAGATAGAGATTCAAAAATGAAAAAAACTGGAAAATATAAATTGAAGTGTAATGATTGTGGTTTCTTTTATAAAGGTAAAACTTCGAGAAACTTTGAAATAAGGATTAAAGAACATATGAAATCTTTAAACAATAACAGTTTCTTGGAGTTTGCCAACCATTTGTTGGAAACTAGTCATACCTTTAACTTCAATAGTGGAATAGAATTAATACATTGTAATGTCAATGGCATTCAGTTGGATAAACTAGAAATTTTAGAGATTAGAAAGAATGTGAATGCAAAATTGAATATTATTAACAATCAAAAATTATTTTAAAATGACCCAATATTAAACCTATTCCCTTTGTTAATTGTTTCATATTGCCTTTCTTTCCCCTATCCATTCTCATCTTTCCATTGTTGCCATTGTCTATGTCTATTATTTTTTAATGACAACATTGTCTATGATTATTATGTATAATTAGTATTATTAAAACCCTGAAGAAATGACCGTTGCTCATGAAACATGTTTTTTTTTTTTTTTTTTTTTATAGTGAATACCTCACAAGAGTCCCAACTGCTCCCGTCTGGAGCCAGTGAGACTATGGCATCCCCAATTGGGGGATGTTGTGAGGCTGAAGGTAAGTGGGGAAGGGAAAGAGGAAGGTGGGGAAGTACCTGGCTATTCAGATCTAGTCACTAAACACGGCTAAAGCCATTTGGAGCAACGTTTCAATTCTGAATGGTGGTCTTACACCAGGGCGATACTGGTAGTATCTTCCACTCTGGAACGTGCCGCAAATATACTATATATTATTTTAATTAATTAATTGTGAAATAACACACATTAATCAAATAAAATTTATTTGCGCACGCCGGGTTCGAACCCGCGACCTTCGGAATGGCAGTCCAATGCGTTACCACTGGACTATGCCGGCCGTGTTGGTATTTATAAACAATAAAAGTGGTTAAAACTAGGTATTTTATTAATTTCAATTAAAATGGTGCCACAAAATAAGTTTGCTGTGTTAGAAGAAAAAATATTTAGGAGAGTACATAAGAAAATCTTTCAGAAAAATACCTAATTAGGGTTAGTTGGGTCAAGCTTGTAGTATTCTAATTTAAAAAATATATGTATGAATATTCATACCAAATTATTTTTGTATTTTGAAATAGTGAGAAACTGTAAAATGAGTATATCTTTTGAAAAATTGTTAATTTTAAATATTTTAAATGTGTATTTCTTTTCTCAAAAATATACCTTAAGAACGGGGTGGCCAAGACCATCTGAAAAGAATGTGGTCCATTTAATAAGAGAGGAAAAACGGGGATATATATATAACGTTTTTATATTATGTAAGATATTTTTTCGAATTAGTAAGAAAATGTCGTGGAATATGGTGAATTTTTAAAAAAATTCTAGCTGAAGTAAACAATTTAATTTATTTTTAACAAAAATAGTATTTCAAAAAAACATTATCCATATTACGTTAAAACTGTTATGTTAAAAGTGATTGCAGATTAAAACACATGTAAATGCTTCAATATTCATGTTGAAAATTTTCCGATTTTAAAATAGGGAAAATAAAATTGGCCGCTCGAAAAATAACTCAACTATTCGCGCATGCGTAGAGTCTATGGTGGCAGCTCGTGACTTTTGGGTATGCTAGAGTGCCAATATTACAAAAATGGCATTATTGATGTTGTTGTAGCTGAAAACAATTTTTTAAATTTATTTTTCAAAATTTTATTTTTTCTATGAAGATTGTTTGTTTACCGACTTTCTATACACATTTAAGAATACTAAGATTTTTAACAATATTTAAATAAAGAAAGCAAAATAATTACCAATCGTTTGAAAACGCGGTTTTGATTTTTTTGGATACTATTGTCGTAAAAAGTATTGTTAACATCGTTCACATTTTAATTTTTACTTCACTAGTGCAAAGAGTGTCCTTTTATTTCTTTATTTTATTTAGTTAAAATAATGATGTTATGACGTATTACCTCTGGAACACTTTAAATTACTCTATTAATATCCATCAGATTGTTAACATTTCAATTTTTAGACTCACCACGACTATGTTGTTGTTATTATTCCAAATACTGTTTTCTTATCTTATTCATCTCTTGGGGAAAAAACGATAATTAGTTCTTCATTAGTCCGTAGGCAATAAGCCTTTGAAGTGGAAGAGGTTTCTCGGGTAGAAATATAATATTTCACGACATTGGTAAAGGATTCACTAGAATACCCCTCCGCTAGTCGCAGTGATACAAATTAGGTCATTGTAAACAATAAACAAAACATTTATGATTTTTTTAAATCTGTGCATTCAGAATTTCTACAGAAATATAACATTCTTCCCGTGAACACTTTAAAACTTTAAGCTGTTAAAAAAATTATTTAAATCTAATCATCATCATTGTGAAGAATGAACTCCTATAAGCTAGAGCGATTTTTGGCATATTTTGCAAAAACGTTTAGAGCAATCGCTTTCCATACTGTGCCACATTTAGAGAACCTAAAAATGTGGGACAGATTGTGAAATCTAGGTGGATTAATCGGCTTTAAATAACATTAAGCAGTTTCATAAATAATTTGGTAAATGTATAATAATATATAAAAAAAATTTCCACAGTTTGATAATGCCTTCAGAGGGCGAAACAGCTGACTTGTTTTATAAACCCAATATTATTGAATAAATAAAAAAAAAATTAAAATTAAAATGGAGTTCTACAAATTAAACTTGATAACCATAAAAAAAACAAAAAGTATAATAATAATATTTGGATGATTTGTAAAGGGTCGTTTTTGTGCAAAATCACCTCAAGGGCGCTGTAAAAATATATAATACATTTTTACAATGATCTATGTTATTGTTAACTATATATGGAGATAATGTAAAGTAACATACTTACCTGGTAGGTCACTTAAGATTAACACTTCATTAACATTAACTAATTGTTTATTAGGGAAATTTAGATATAGGATTTCGGACATAATTGGACTTTGTCTAAGAAATTGTACATTTAATTTAAGGGTATGACAGCTTAAAAGGATAAGTTTTTAGTTTCGACCCGAATTCTGTTGGATTTGTTATGGATCTTAGTTCCAGAGGGAGTTTATTCCAACTCTTCAGCCCATCAAACTTAGTATTTTGCTTGCGCTTCGGTTCCACCAGTCTGCTTACTGCAGATGATGTTGTTGATCTAAGAGTTGACTGCCTTAGACCAGTGTTTTCCGGCACGCATAGTTCACAGATTTAGGGTGGGGCCATTTCATTGATAGATTTAAACATTTACTGCATTAAACATTAATTGAAGTTTGTCAATTTGATATTTTGGAAGACTGGAATAAATTCCTTTGCATTATGTATATGAAACCAATCGCTCAAGTGGATACGTGAAAAATTGCTTACAAAAATGCCAAGGAAAACAAAAAATTATGTTTTGTATATAGTCACGTTAACATAGGCACATTGCTACGTATAGTAGTTGCTATGGGTAAATTGCTACGTGTAGCCTAAAATACTTACCAGACAATGTTCAAACCAAAATTTCAATATTTTAGGTTATGTTAATAGATGTGGAATCACAACCTTTATCCTGTACTGGAAGCGCCAATTCTTGAGGGTTAGCTACCCACAATTATGTTTCCGGGAACAAGAGGGCGATTCTCGTTCTTTTAGCCTTAAGCTGAATGACAGCATTCGTCAACGACTGCTATCGTTTGCGAAAGATAGCTGTCCGTCGCTTGTAACATCTTTTCTTAACTATTAAGCGATTCTCGTTCTTCTGATAGCCTTACAAGTTCGATTTTGGAGAGACCTAGTAAAAAATCCTAAAGAAGCGTGGTTAAGAGCATTTACGAAATTGTTAAGAGATTATTGAAAACACAAATTGGTGAAATATAATTAAGTGACGCAAGGTTTCTAACTAAAACTTAAAAAAACAAATACTTTGTATTATAATGCATTTTAATAACTGCTTATTTTATTTATGAATGACATAAATAAGCCATTTATCGAAGATTTACGTTTTGTGAAAAGGTACTTACCTCGCTGGATAGTAATGACTTTGTTACAGATTCACCACTTCTAAAGTGACGTTTGCTGTCAAACTATCACCCAAGTTGATTTATTTATGTTGTCACCGTTTTCGTGTTCGTTTGCTAATTAACTTGACAAAATTGTTTCAAATGAGGTAAGCAAAAGCTATATGTTGTAAGTAAAAGCATGATATCATTTAGATGTGGTTGGTTTATTTATGCTTTTCACCCCAGACTGAAACGGAATTAACAACGTATTATGTCTGTGTACAATTGTTGAACGATTTTTAGGTTAAAAAGTGAGACAGCTATTTTATTATTATCTTTCGTGTACATCACTGTGTTTGAAACCTAAGAATAGTGTGTAATAGTTACATGTCATCAATTGTCGTAAAATTCAATTTCAGTGTGCAGCAACAGAGTGGCACGGTCAAGACAATTCGATAAATGCTGCTGGCGGATCCATGATAGCCGAGCCAATCTTTTAAAATGGAGACGACATAGGAGATTAATTAAATAATGCTGCTCCACACAAGACTATAATCCAATGGCAAAAAGTAAGTTTATTTATCCACTTTGAATAGTGCCTCTTCGACAACGTGTAGTGCATTTGATTTGTTCTGTAATGAAATATTCGTTTCAGGTGTGGACCACATTCAAATCTAACATGAGGATCAAGGTTGCCAAAATGCTGAGAGACCATCTGCACACTGGTAACACCTCGGTGAGAATAATTCCCACTGAGTTAGAAGAAAAAATAGTCGGTCTCATTGGCAGAGTGTCAATTGAAGGACTAGATGTGGCCAAAGTCCTTCCCAATGACGATGTACGTAGTTTATTTATGTTGTATGGTGCTATATCATGTTTAACAAGTACACGACTGATATTGTGTGTCGAAATGCATAGCGGTTAAACACAAGATACCTTTGGCAGAGAGGATATGCCGAGTCAAAATACCTGATATGTGTATACACAAATTTATTTGTTAGTTTATATAATATGTTTTACTAAATAATCAAATTTCATAAGATACAATTTGATATGTTTATTTATTTCATAGAGATCTCTTCTTGCACGTGGATGTCGCTGATGAGCCTCCTGTACTTGTAGAGATGCTAGCGGTAGAGATGCAGTGGAGTGTTGGGTGAATACCCCGTGACAAGCCCACAGTAGACAGACCTCCCCCTCCTCAAGCCAACCCCAAACCAAGCCAGCCAAGGAGAAGACCTCGATTCGTAGCAGGTAATTCTTTATACAAATAAAGTAGCTTCACGTCCATTTAATCTAAGTTCGCAGGAAAACCACAGGTTAGTTTTACCCTACTGATGACCGATCATTGCGATAGTAATACTGCTCAGTACGAGAGGAACGGCAGTTTTGGACATTTGGTTCACGCACTCGGTCGACCGGCCGGTGGCGCGATGCTACCATCCACAGGATTAGGCCTGAACGCCTCTAAGGCCGTATCCCGCCTAGGCAAATCGGGCGGTGATACGTGATGTCGAAAGGCTCTCTAAACAATGTGACATCTATCAGACGGAGGCCCCCGTCCGCGGGGGCCTCCGTCGAAGCCCGACGAGGCGAGGCGAGCACTGCGCAACGTGGTTAAATGTTCCGGCGCGATGGCGCCCCGCCTCTGACCAAGCTTAAGTTCGACGTCGGAACTCGGAATCGTCCGCAGACGACCTTCGTACCTGGCAGGGTGTTGTGCCCGGTAGAGCAGCGTCATGCTGCGATCCGTTGAGACTCATTCCTACGCCAAGAGATTCGTCCGATCGTCTCCACGGAGCGTCGGCCCCCCCCATGCTGCTGCTGTTTGCGGCCTAGCGCGAGCGAGCATGTTATTTAAATTATATTTTATAATGTTCGTAAGATCAATTAAAAATAATTAGAGATATCAATTTAATAGTTATTAAATTTTTCAGACCGAAACGAGAGCAGAGCTGATGAGAAGCTGATGGATTAGCAGAACGGCGCTATGTTGGTGAAGAAAACTGGTTCATCGATTCTGCTTATCCTGCGTGGATTGTGATACACGACGTATGAATTTATAATTCGGGTCGCTAGTGCAGACTCATACACATATTCTTTTTGTTTTTAAATCGAATATTATTATCAATATCTTTGAACTAAACATAATGTTTCCCGTTCTGTGTTGAGAGAAGACAATATTATTTGCTGTGTACTTGTTTTTGTTGAAAAATTATTTATAATTATGTGTTGTCAATAAAACGTTTATTATGTACTACATGTCTTGAATTATTTATACCTATGAGCTATGAGTTTTCCTATTTCATGCCGGAGTTCCATAACACAAGGAACGCAGCTTCATCACTTTGCATTTACATCCAAGGTAACCAAGTTCGGATCACAAATCTGAAATGTTCATTTTATATTATAATATGACTTTCTTGTGCATATGAAGAGCTCACCACTTGCACGTTTAAGGAGCGATTCCCGTGATGATTGCAGTACATATATTCCTGTACTGCAGGACCAACGATAGCTATATGAGTGAAGTCAATTTCTCCTATAGTACCAGGGAAAGGATCACCGGACTGGTCAAATATTTGTCTGGCCTTTTGCCTATCTGCAGCAGTCAAAGGAAATTTAACCCACGTCTGGAGTAGTGTGTCGTTGATGGCCGATGAAACATTTAATATGCATCGGCTAACCGACGACTGACGACAGCCAAGCCCCACTCGTGTCCTATACCTCTCTGGTACGAGCCCACAGCGTAAAATCTTACTGCAGTAAGTACCTGTGAAAAATTCAGCTATTAATAGAGTATCTTATTTTGTCATGGATTACATAGTTAATTGAATGTATCTCTCACCTGTAACTGGACAGACAGTCCATGCTTTCTTCTCGGTTGTTAGATAGGGGATAACGAGTTCATTAGATATTCTGAATAAATTCAGGAACTCCGTTTGCCCCATTTCCATGGGATTTTGGGCGTCTCTTAAGATACGGAAAGGGATTCTTACTTCGTTGTGGTTAACTTCAAAACCCACAATTTCAAGCGCCAGCCATCCTGCAGCCATTTTATCTGAAACTTATTATTATTTATGTAGAAATCCTCAATGGTATATGTAGTTTATTTTAAATTAAATCACTTTTATCTGGCTTTCGACATGTTACGTACTTTACAAACATCGCAATTATGTTATTCAATTCATTTAATAGCATCATTGTGCCACAAACAAGTCACTAATCATGTTTACAGTCAATACTTATGATAATATTAAGTTTTCTCTTGTTAAAACTACGCAAATATTGCTAATTGTCAAAACGACACACTTAAATGATGCAAATTCTCCGCGAATGCTAGCGTTCGGCCGCCGAAAGACAGGTCTAGGGGTACCCTTCGCGTAAGGCTATAAATTTTGGCGCGCAATCGAAAATCTAAGGATTCCATCTGTCATCGAGAGAACCGGAATCGCTTCATACGAATAATCAGAGAAAAATCGTTAATTTGAATGTAAGGACGATTTTAGTGTCGTTAAGTAGAACGAGAATCGCCCTCCAGGGCACAATATTTAAGCCACTGGCTTCTTCATTGAGGATGGGTCGGATTTAAGGCAGATTACACCCGATAACACGTCTGACTCCGTTCGCGATTCATGATCGCCGTGTGGTTACAATACTTAAACAATCCACGGAACTAAAATTCCACTATGGAACTTCGTATTTACACATGTATTAGATATTATTATATATCCTAATTTATCTCAATTTAAACGGATAACTGAATCTGAAATTATAAAACACATTGACAATCTTAAAACAAATACAGCCAATGGTCCAGATGAATTAAGCTGTATCACAATCAAGTCTATTAAACAACACATTTCTATGCCCTTACAACACATTTTTAATTCCTGCCTTGAAAAAAACATTTTCCCAAATGCATTTAAACTCTCAATTATTGTACCCATACATAAATCTGGATCGATCTCTAAACTTGACAACTACAGACCAATATCGCTGATATCCCAACTTGCAAAGATATTAGAAAAAATCATAAAGATACAAGTACTAGAGTTTCTAGAATCTAATGCACTCTTGTCACCACACCAATATGGTTTCAGATCAGGTCTTAGTACTGATGATGCTTTATTTAATCTAACAAAAAAATTATACACCAATCTAGATTCGAATATGAAAAGTTTAACAATATTCTTAGACCTAAAAAAGGCTTTTGATACCGTCAATCATAATAAACTGCTTGGAAAACTTAATAATATGGGAATCAAAAACAATTGTCTGTCACTTTTAACAAATTATTTACTTGATCGCAGACAATCCACAAAAATTGGCGTAAATATTAGTAAACCAGCATCTATGAGACATGGGGTTCCACAAGGAACAGTTATAGGTCCGCTTTTGTTTCTAATTTATATTAATGACCTATGTAATATTAGTATTCCGGGAAAACTTTTCTCGTATGCTGATGATACTGCAATCACAGTTCATGGTAAATCCTGGGACGAGGTCTCTAAAAATGCAAATAAGTGCACAATTATTGTCAAAGAATGGCTCAATCAAAACCTTCTAACTCTGAACTGTGAAAAAACTATATATATTCCTTTTTATAATACCAAAAAAGCGGCACCCTTAACTCATCTAAGTATAAGGTTTCACAAAAATACTTGCAATCCTGTCTTATGCACTAACTGTACAGAAATGAAATCGGGGAATACAGTTAAATATTTAGGAATTATAATAGACAGCCAACTCAAATGGACAAATCATGTAGAAAAGCTTGTAAATAAACTTAGATATTTAACTTATATTTTTAAACGTTTAAATAACATAGTAGATATCAAAAGAATCAAATTGGTGTATCATGCATTGGTGCAATCATCAGTATCTTATGGAATAATTGCATGGGGGGGGGATTTATAACACCCATATTAAGCCACTAGAAATAACACAAAAAATAATACTAAAAATAATGTTGCATAAAGATATGACCTACCCCTCCTTGCAATTATTCGAAGAGGCTAAATTGTTAGAGATAAGAAAAATTTACTGTACACAATGTTTAAAATATATATTTGCTCGAAATTTTCTTTTTATAAAAAATGAAAATCGGTCTAGTAATAGGGTAAATAATGTATTTAAAGTTCCACTGTGCAAAACAAGGCTTGCGCAAAGACATGCTTATTTTATTACACCAAAAATTTATAATGCACTCTATACCAATACAGAAATCAAATGTGAAAATATATCATCCTACAGGAAACATAAAAATGTAATAAAGTCTTGGATAAATACCATAGATATTAATATTTACCTGCTGTAACATCTGATCTTAATCTCTATTAACTTTTAACAAATCCTTATTAACTTTTATTTTTCATATTTAATCCCGTAAATACAGTAAATAATGATTTTACTATAAATATTTTCATTCTTTTCTTTTCAATTTTCTACAAAGATAAAATATGTATATTTAGAGTAATTTTAACTGAACTGCCTTAAAGAAACACAAGTATACCCACGAACTGGCGATGCCTATGTGGGATTTTTTTGCTATCATACATTTATGCATATTATTATTTTTATGTATATGCTGTTTATGAACTCGTGTGTGTGTACGTGTATTGTGTGTGTATGTTATGTATGGTGTGTAATACACTATATATGTATACATATGTGCATGTGTACATATACTTTTCTGTAATTCGCATTGTTTCTTTCTTTTTTTAATATGTATGTAAAAAACATAATTTGTATTTTAAAACCATGTATGTAACAAAAAAAAAAAAAAAAAAAAAAAAAAAAAAAATCTCTGCGTATAAAATTAAACATCACCTTTCCGATTAAAGGGAAACCATTCCCAAACAATTTCACTCCAAAAAACTGTGACTATCGTCTGCCGAGAAATCAGGGCCCACCATCTGATTTCTCCGCAGGCAAGGAAGTGAGTTCTGCCGGAACTCACCCAGATGTCACCCTAAAATCAATAGACAAAAACTAGAAGTTTCACTCAACAATACTAGGCCAGTTCCTACTTTATAAACATTGAGGCGGGTGGAAATGTCATGATGCAGTACTACATGGAAAAAGTATTAATAATTATGTAAAAAGAATATGAACTAGAACCGCATCATAACAACATTTTAGACATTTTTAGAATATTTGTCACGCGTCGGACCTGGGGGGGCCCTGACTTTCCCTCGGCCAGCTCAGAGCGGGGCATGAGACGTCTCTCTCATAGTCAGGGTTCGGGGTCAGCGCGAGGCTCAAGAATCCATATCCCACCGTCTACACAAAACACTCCCATACGACTGCTATTCCCAAATGAAAGAGGTTAGGTTTTTTATGAATCAACATTGTATTTGAGCGGCAAAATGGACATTACATGGGTGAATAACAATAGAATACAGGTTGTTACATCCTAACTGGAATTATCATCAAAGGGTTCCCTAATCTCTCTCTGGGGAATAATTAACAGCTCTCTCTCTCTAGACCGACAGGCAGCGTGGTCGAATTTAGGTTATTAGCGGACACATTCAAGGGGTAATAGGAAACGTAAGAGACTCACAGCGTGGTGTTGTCGGGGTATCCTGTTGATTGTAGGGCTGAGCGCCGTGTTTCAAACAAACGGTGACAGCCTGTCGATGTTCAAAGCGCGCCATTCTCGTACATTATGCTTTTCGACCGAGCGGTGCGAAATTGGGAACGCGGGCGCCGGAACGAGCACACGTCCAGCTAGGTCAGAGGTCGGGGCGTAAGAAGGAGGAACGAGGCGCTTGGTCGCCGGGGGTGGGGGGAACTCTAGCGGATCTTTTGCGCGTTTTTAACTACGTTTGGCCCAGCAACCAACCTGATAGTTCCCGCTACTCAGGCTAGCAACTGTAGGATCTTCGCGCCTAAAATCTGTTATATGACACCTCCCCCCGCGCTCGTAAAAAGGGCGACGTGGTAATGGAGCATCAGGGTTAAAAGATCCTCTATGTGCCTCCCTTGGGGTTTTTTGACAAAACAAGAGTTGCCCTTAGTTTGAGAGACTTGGACGGCCAGAGAGATGCCTAGCTAAAACATAATGACTAGCTTATGCCATAGGCTAGGTAACAATATTTGTGGGGAGAAATGAGGAAGGGTACATAGCATGTTTGGAGCAAATAATTTTGGGGCGAGAGCAGGTGTGGAAACAACAAGTAAAATTATGCAATTTAGAAAACAATAGACATGGTTATGCAATTGAAAAAAAACAATAGACAACATTATACAATTGAAAAAACAAAAGACGGAATGTTAAGGTGTGATTCTAGGGTTTCATTGGTCTGGAAGCTAAGTTTGCGTTGCGTTGGTTTTTTGGTTTCGAAGAGTTGCGAAGGAAACGAGGTTTCACTGACTCTAAAAGATTACATTATCACTGTAATCTGACCCATTGAGATAACACTCAGGAGTACACTTAGGCCTTGGAAAAACACTTTGCTTCGTTGTGGGCGTTGATGTTTGCGAAGTGGGGCTGTGGTTTGCGGGGCTGCGGCTATGGTTACAGTGGTCATTGGAGAGAGTAGTCCAGGTTCCGTAGTTATGCCAGTACGAGTCCTATGTGCTATTATGGTGGGCACGGATCGTATGTGTTGGTTATCGGAGCATAATGTAGCTCAGGATAACTTTTTAGAGATGCGCAGTTTGTGTTTACTGGAGGGGCAAAGGGTAATTATGTTTCACCCATGACCTGGTATGTATCACTGCATGACAGAGCAAGAGACGGTATAACTGGCATTGGCATTGAGGGCAAGAAATTTGAACTCCGGGACTAGCGTGTCCGAAAGGTAGTTCAGAGTGTCATAAAGTATAGTGGGACAACTCGGCTTGCAGTGGTGCGACAAACGTCATACATATGAGTGGTATTGTCTGTGGTTTCAGGAACAAGATGGAACAAGTGTGTAGCGAGTAGTAGTCGAGGGGTCTTTGTAACCACAGCGCAGGCTGCTAGGAGGTGAGGCTCAGCTTGGCTGCCGGAGATGGCATCCGCCTGGGCTTCTTTTTAAATCCGGGGGGAATTATTATTAAAGCAAATTTCTTGAAGTTTACCTGCCTAGGGACCAATGAAGAAAAGTTTGGAGAGAAACAAAATGTGTCCAGAAAAAATAAACAAACGAGGTTTAGCTGCCGGTCCGGAGAGTGACGAAGAGTGTGAGAGAGAGGTAGAGAGAGGTTCCTAACTAGTTTTGATTACATAAACATTATCCTTTATTAGGATGACTTGGCGTTTGCCGAATGACAAACTGTCTTGGTTGAAAAAACAACCGGCCTTCTTTGGCCTATGTTAACATACAGGTGGTAACATTTTCGTAGGATTTCAAAGAACAAGACAAAAAATTCGTGAACGAGTCACGGCAACAGCAGGGAAACTAATTCATGAATAAAGGTTGTCAGAAAAGACAGACGATACGCCAAGTGCGTATCATACATATTCAAAATTCATGAATGTGTTTCGTTGAGGAGAGAAAAAAAAAACAACATACGTGAAAGGTGAGGTAGGAAGCCTGTTGGTGACCGGAACAATTACCGATTCGAACTCGAAGTGAGGGCGAAATATGGTCGACAACAGATTTTCCACTTCATACATATGCCTGAGGGCATGGGGATAGGGAGGGGGAGGAAAAAGGACGGGAATTGAGTTACGAAATTTGCTAGAGACTGGACTAATTTCCAATTCAACCTCTATGTGAGAGTGAAACATATTCAACCAGCAGATTTCCTGACTCTTTACATTTTAATAAAGTGGATTAATTTTAAACAGCATTTGAATACACATTGTACTAAAGAGGCTAATCTTTTGCGTGTATTTGGCAAAAGATTAGGGGTCGTTTTAAACTTCTACATGATTGTGAGAAAAGACAGACCCTAGTTCCAATTTCACAAACCTGGGATTCTTCTTATTCGTTTCCCAGACGACGAGTTTAGTGGTTTTGTGCCCATCGATTAACTCCTGCGGCACTATGTCCCATAATTGACAGTGAAGCTGAAAACTAGTCCTTTTGGGATAGTAGATATTCCTGGGCTTCTTTTCTTTTTGGAAAGCAGCAAAAACAGGAAGTCCACGGGCATTGGCGTTGAACAAAGGGGTTTCTGTGAAATACTTACGTAGTTCACATATAAAGGTTTGATATTATTTCGTTCGCACGATTCATGGTGAGTATTGTAACGTCTTCACGTATAGTGTACAAGTATGCAGTATATGCAAGGTACAACTCAATTATAGACAGAAGTCAAAGAGTGTAAAAAACAGTTCCTTAAAGGAGATGACGATGTCGATATTATGTCGTTCACACGAATCACGGTAAGTATTATTATTACGTCTCCACGTCTCGTGTACAGGGTTGTACACAATTATACACAAAAGCGGTTCTCATGACATGTTAATGACACACGACCAAATTATACACAAAGGCGGTACTCATGGCAAATTAATGTCACACGACCAAATTATACACAAGGGCGGTACTCATGGCAAGTTAATGTCACACGACCAAATTATACACAAAGGCGGTACTCATGGCAAGTTAATGTCACACGACCAAATTATAACACATGGTTATAAGTATTAAGTAATTGTAACGAACTTCTCGTGTAGTGGTGGATTTTTTAAGGATCTCTCCTATCGCGTGACAATTTTTACATTTAAATATAATTCAACAAAAGCTAGCAGTATCATTTGATACTGTTTGCAAAGATTTGTTAGATTGACTAACTCCGTAGCCTGGAGAGGCGTACGATGGAACAATAGAGAAGATAAACAATTTTAATGTTACTTCATGTGTTACAAGGTGCAAGATGATGGTAGAAGGTATTTCTACTTACATCGTGCGATGGGTGAGAACAGGCCCATAATGGCTTTACATACTGTTCATTGTAGCGTGCAATTGGGTTGCAAACACTTGGTTAAATGGTGAGACAAAGGTTGGGTGTTTATATTATGCAACGATGATCGAACAAAGTCCTGTTGATTTACGTTGTGATATAATTATTTGCGTTCGAAGATCAGGATAACCGTAAGGTTTTACTAACCTGTCCCGTAGGGTTGAAACGTGAGGTACGAGACATACGTGACGTAACAGTAGAGAAAAGAAATCGAGATCTCGTCATACAATAAAAGACCTTAATGGGTTTTACATACTTTTAGTTGAAGCGAGTCCAGTTATGGTATGTGGTTTTATAGGACCGACATTTGGTTTTCTTTTATAAATACAATTTCCCAAAATGGATGTGTCAAAATCCGATTTTTGGTAAATGTGAGCTTGGGTAGGACGCCATCAATTTTTGAAAGGAAAAAATTGAAAAAAAATGAGAAAATTATATACATACAAAGAAGACAATTATGTGATTAATTGCTACTTGGTTCTTGCCTTTGAGACCACTATAGGGTTTTACATACTCAAGGTAACGTTGAATTGGACAAGAAAGAATTAATGGCTGTACTTGACAGGTTTTCTTTTTTTTTTTAAAAAAAAGGGTCGGTATTTAACACTTTGGAATTTACAAAATCCGAACTCTTTTGGATGGCACTCTTATGAGTGATTACCAATCGTTATTTTACAAGGAACAAAAACAAAAGTGGGGTGGTTCTTTCTAACACGACGAAGGGAACAAAATGAAACGAAAAATGGGGTGACATGACATAAACATTGCATAGTGTAGAAGTTGAGAAGCAAAAGCGGGTTCGCGACTTCCCGGCGATTGTAACTCGAAAACGTGTCTCTATTCTAAAATGATCAGTTTCAGAACAGGTGAGAAAATAAAACGTAAAAAGGGAGAAAACGATTGTCGTGAGGGAAAGAACGTTATTACAGGAATAATACTTCATGGTCATAATATGTTAATATACATTTATTTACAAAGGTGGGTTAAACTCGTTTTGACGAATAGGTTGACATGTAGTTGACACTTTACACGCCTAATTATGGTAAGACTTCATAAGCTTACAATAGTTTGTGATAATACACAATGGGTTAGTTTAAAGTTGCTGGGGTGGTGGGGCAGTTTCAACTGTCTCCTCACTTCCAGACTTTACAATGTCCTTAATATGGTAATTACCAGTATGTTTGCCAGAGGAGTCGGACAGGTAGTAAACTAAGTCCGATATTTTTCTTACAACCTTGGCCTTGACAAAACGGGGTGCCAGCTTGGCAGAGAAGTACAGGGCTCCTTGAGAGAGGGTGTTATTCCTTCTCCAGACAACATCGCCTACATTAAAAGTGATGTGTTTCCTACGTAGGTTATATCTGTCCGCACTTTTTTGGTGGGCCAGCAATAGGGCATCAGTAACTTCACTATAAATGGCAGTAAGTTCTTCCAAACGATGAGCGTAATCAACGGCAGGATTGCTTGTGGAGGTGGTTGACGTGGGGAAATTCGTGTTCCAGTGCAATGAACCATGTACCACCTGTTCCATACCGTGTTTTAAAAAGAAGGGGGTGTAACCAGTGGTTAGGTTAACAGTGTTATTCATGGCAGCTTGAATTTTATCTAAATTCTTACACCAATTACGTTGGTCTTTGTCAACCAAAATGGCCAGAGCTGTGTTAATAGTCTGGCTATACCTTTCGACAGTGTTATTTTGGGGAGTGTACAAGGTATTATAATAAATATCTTTAATTCCGTATTTAGCAAGGAAATCTTTAAATTCTTGTGCTATAAACTGTTTTCCGTTGTCAACTATTACGGTTTTTGGAGTTCCGTAGGGTATGAAAATGTGTTTTTCCACAAGTTTGACAATGGCGGCGGCGTTGGCTCTTTTTAAGGGGAAGATCCAACAAAATTTGGTAAAGATATCCACAATGCTGAGTATATGCATGTGTCCAGAATAACTCCTGGGAAAAGGTCCGACGAGGTCCATAGATAACGATTGGAGGGGTCTATCAGCACGTTTGGGTTTTCCCATTAGGCCGGCAGGGGGTGCCGTACTATGTTTGTAAGCTTTACATGTTTCACATTTGGAGATGTAGTTGCGAACTTGCTTGAAAAGACCAGGCCAGTAATACTTCAAGGAAATTTTTTTATACGTCTTGAAGGTTCCTGGGTGTATAGAGTCGGGGGCACTATGATTGTTGATGATTACTTGTTTTCTCTTTTCGAGGGGCACAACGAGTTTCCAAGAGTAATCTTCAAGGATGGACAGTGGGGCCTTACAATTGCGATATAATTGGTAATTGCAGAGTACCGATGACTGTCTGGGGAGCATTGTCCGCAGTTGTCACGAGTGTAGGTTTGGAAAAAAACTTTAAAACCGTTGTTAACAAAAGGCAGGTGGGCATTGTTGCCAAGGCAACTAACAGATGCACCACTATCTAGTAGTCCAGAGAAGGGGACATTGTTAACGGAGAAAAGGGCATAAGGTCTTCCATCTTTAGCTTGTTTGCAACAAACCGAAGAAACATTTAAGGTCTGGTTAAAATATTTAATGTGTAATAACCAATCAGTCCATTCCTTAGACCTTGGTACAGAATGGGTACCTGAGAGGTTATCATTTAGTTTTTTGGTTTTCTCGCATGAAAATTCGGTGGGGGTTTAGAGAAATCCACTTGAGGTTTAACAAAGTGAGGGTCTTGCAACCTTTCCATGTTATTTCTTGATTTTTTGAAAATTTCACGCAGTTCGTCGCGTGGAGGAGAACGATCCCTGGAGCGATGTCTCTTTAAGGTTCTGGGTTCTTTAGCTTCCAGAAATTTGGCCTGCTTGAAACAAGTGGTAGCTAGGTGACCTACTTTTTTGCAAAAGGAGCAAACTTTTTTGTTGTCAAATTCTGGTTTTAATCCAGAAGGACGGCTTGGTACAGTGATATTGTCCGTGGTGGTTTTGTTGTTTTTCCTGTCTTGGTGGGATTCCAAAATGAGGCAAACTTCGTTTAAATGGGCCAACGACACAATTTTCTGTGAGGTGATAATGTTTTCATATCTTTGTAGGAGGCCATCAGTTATAACTGGTAATAATTCGGCTTCCGAGACAGGGTGGGAAAGTTTGATGTTGATGGACTCGGCCCTCTCTATGAATGTTGCCACAGTTTCGTTTACTAATTGTTTAATGGATAGTAACGATAATTTAATTCTGTGTTGGGCCTCTGATTTGCCGAAGCTAGTGATCAGGGCTGATCTGAGTTTATTCCAGTCCTTGCATTTTGATTTTTGTATTCGGTGCCACGGGATTAATTCTGGAGATATTAGTTCTATAAAGTTTTTCTGCAGCACTTCAAATGGAACATTTTTAATTGAGGCCGTTTCTTCGATTCGGTCAATGAAATCCAGTACATCAGAAACAACGTTATATTTGATCCTCCAAGGAGTGAGATCGTATGTTTTTTCTTGTGCCGTGATGGGTGCATTGTCTTGTTTTACTGTAACATGTGTCCTGGTTTCTTTGTTAGAAACGGGGATTTCCAAAACTGGGATATTGGGTGCCTTGTCTTCACTTGCAACGGATAGGTTTATTTTCCTGATGAACTTCTTGTTGAATAACAAAGCGTATGCTTTCAATGCTGACTTTGATTTGTTTAGTGGTGATATTCCTCTGTCTTTTAAGACGGCTTGTAGGTGTACTTTGGATAAGTTGTGTACATTGGGAATGACACCCATGTCCAAAGATGTAGCCATTTGATTGGAATTCATTGTTAAAAATGGTTTAAAAAGGAAAAAAAACTCCGAAATTCTTCTAAGTCTTTTTGAAGAAAAATTGGCCAGGGGGACACTTTAGGATTTGCATTATTTAATTTTGTGGGCACTATTCGCACTTATATTCACTGCACTCGAGGAAAGGCACGAAAAAGGCACAAAAAACAGCACTTTAGAAGCGAAAAAAACACTTTTGGTGGAAAGATTTTATATTTGCTTCATTTACTGGCACTAAATCGTGAGATTGAACACACGTTCTTATTATTGCGTCGAGAAAGCACTTCTTTGCAAAAAACACTGCACTTCTGAAGTTAATTTGAAACAATTCACTTAAAATCACTTTTATAACAGTTAATGCTGAAAAAAAAACAAGAAAATGGACAAACACCGTACCTATATAATTAATCGGGATAAAGAATTACTTGTGTTTTACAGGTTGTAGCTGATATACTTTTTTAGAAATCAGCTTCGATGGGCCGTTGGGTGTATTGTGCTTTTTTTAAAAAAAAAATCACTTCCGGTGTAAAAATTGGCTTCACAGTTCTAAATCCTGACTGTTATTATTACGGTGCAATTTATGCCGAAATTAGAACAGTGGGTTTGTTTTGTTAAACAAAGAACACAGCAATCTAGGTTATTGAAAAAAAAACATTATGTTCGAACTTTCGTTATCACAGCATTTTGGCGGGAATTTCGCGCGTCTCTTTTATTCGTTCGAGAGAGTTCCTACCGTTATTTTTTCGCGGCAAAATGCGCTTGGCAACAAACAAAGTCACGACAGGATTGCGTGCGTTTCTTATTTATTCGAGAAACTTCCACCGTAGTTTTCGCGGCAAAAATGCTCTTGGCACAAAATTGCGCGCTTTGTGTGGACAAAATTGCAAGTACATGTTTTCAAATTGGGGACAATCGTAAAGGCAATTCTGTGCAGTCGGGAAGGATATGTTTAAAAAAAAATTCTGCCCTATGTTGGTCGCCAGTGTCGCGCGTCGGACCTGGGGGGGCCCTGACTTTCCCTCGGCCAGCTCAGAGCGGGGCATGAGACGTCTCTCTCATAGTCAGGGTTCGGGGTCAGCGCGAGGCTCAAGAATCCATATCCCACCGTCTACACAAAACACTCCCATACGACTGCTATTCCCAAATGAAAGAGGTTAGGTTTTTTATGAATCAACATTGTATTTGAGCGGCAAAATGGACATTACATGGGTGAATAACAATAGAATACAGGTTGTTACATCCTAACTGGAATTATCATCAAAGGGTTCCCTAATCTCTCTCTGGGGAATAATTAACAGCTCTCTCTCTCTAGACCGACAGGCAGCGTGGTCGAATTTAGGTTATTAGCGGACACATTCAAGGGGTAATAGGAAACGTAAGAGACTCACAGCGTGGTGTTGTCGGGGTATCCTGTTGATTGTAGGGCTGAGCGCCGTGTTTCAAACAAACGGTGACAGCCTGTCGATGTTCAAAGCGCGCCATTCTCGTACATTATGCTTTTCGACCGAGCGGTGCGAAATTGGGAACGCGGGCGCCGGAACGAGCACACGTCCAGCTAGGTCAGAGGTCGGGGCGTAAGAAGGAGGAACGAGGCGCTTGGTCGCCGGGGGTGGGGGGAACTCTAGCGGATCTTTTGCGCGTTTTTAACTACGTTTGGCCCAGCAACCAACCTGATAGTTCCCGCTACTCAGGCTAGCAACTGTAGGATCTTCGCGCCTAAAATCTGTTATATGACATATTATACATTATTGTGATTAGATACATAATCTCCACAGAGACCAGCTTGCTTATTTTATTTCATTGTTCTTTGGAGATATGAAATTAGCCAATAAACTCAATTCCACGTTGTGTATATAGTATTTTCTCATAATGAATTGTTTGTTTTCTCATCTTCTCTTGCTTTCATAAACAAGTAAGGGTTGTTCTTGCACTGATATATTATTCTTGTTCTGTCATGTTTATTAAAATACACATTTAATTAGTTAGCAAAGCAATTCTTAGTTAGCTTATTCTTTGTATATCGTTTTTCATATTTTTATGTCTCGTTCGTGAAAGAAAGAGAAAGGATGAAAGTAGACTAAAAGTCGTAGAAATGAGTACCCTGAGGCGTATAATTGGTAAAACATTGTATGATCGTGTGAGAAATGTGGAAATCCGCAAATAATGCAAGGCTGATGCAAGCGTAATGAGTAAGATTAAGAATGGGACGCTTAAATGGTTTGGGCATATAGAGCGAATGAGCGAAGAAAGTAGTGTAAGAAGAATATATTATGCGATTGAAAATGGTAACAAGATGGTAGAAGTCGGGGACGCCCGAGGAATACATGACACGATCAAGGGAATCAGATACTCCAGTCGGACCATGTCAAGAGTCAGAATAATAGATTAGTATGTATGAAACGATGTATGAATGTGAACGAGGCAAGAAGTGAAGAAGTCCGTCCTTTATGCCTGACGGATGGTTAATTAGTTAGTTAGGGGTTACTATTTTACTAGACGTTCTTCACCAAATGGAAAAAAAATATGAAATTGTGTGTAGGTAAGTACTTTAAAAAAATCTAGTAACACAATCTAGAGAAAGCCGCACCTTATGACAAAACCTATGAGGTAGATCAGGGGTGCTCAAACTTGAACTGCTGGCGATCTACCTCAATATTATTAGATTCCGATCGATCGACTCTGAGAAGCTGCAAGTATGTGTGATGCAGGATTGTCGTCTATGTAGGTAGGGTGTATCGTAGCGCAGGTATACGTGTATATATAGGGACGTTACATAATTGCATGGCCACGAATCCACATATAATTTGGAAGAACGAGAAATTAGTTCGCATTATGCATTTTTTTTAGTCAAGTAAGGTGGAGGTCTGCACTAAAAAGTCAATAAAAAAACTTATATTAATTATTCGAAATTGCATGTTTATTGGTTCTTAAAAAAAACAAACGAGTTCTAGTTTCTAAACTTAACTAAATAATGACTTTGGATGTTGAAGCGTGGCACTGCATGTCCTCAGCATACTTTTCATACGATGGTACGTAATTACCGAGTGCTAATCGCCAGCACGATGACATATATGTTCGTCAGTTAGTCGATTGCGATATTTTGACATAATTATCTTCATTTCAGAAAATGCAGACTCGCACAAGTAAGATGACCCAAACATTGTCGTCAACTGAAGGGCGATTTGCCTTAGATTCGGATATTTATCTTCAGATATAAAATACCAGAATTTTGTGTCAGATGCTGTGGCTATGAGATGTATATCTGATATTATCTGCAATGTTCCAGAACACTCCGTTCAGTAACTCAGTCCGCTACATTTACAAATAAATAATAAAAAAGAAGGCATGAAAAATGGGAAATTTTTCTCGAGATCGACTCAAAAAGCACTCGCGATCGACCGGTCGATCGCGATCGACCGTTTGAGCACCCCTGAGGTAGATGGTTCCATGCTAACTCAAAACAGTTACTATTCAACACACTTTCAAAAAGTGATATAAAGTAATTAAAAACGATGAAAAAAAATTTTTTTTAACCTAACCTAACTTACTTAACCCAGTTAATAAAGTTTTTGTTTCATCACTTTCCATGACTTTATAAAACTTTTTAAAGATGTTATGAATTATCATTTTGATGATTAAATTTATCCGGTCATCGAGGTAGATACCGACTAAACAATACTAAGAAAAAAAAAATTGTACATAGTTCTTACAAAACTGAGTAATATTCAGCTTGATTGTAAGAAATGTCTCATTTTTACATTTGTTTCGAAAATTTTTGTTTCCAACGATACAATATGTTGTATCGTTTGAAACAAAAGTTTAGTGTTGTTAGTGTGAATTAAAATAAGGTTTATTTCTTGCAACTTAAAGTTTACGCAATGCGGGTTGTAGTATATTAAAATTAGGTTTTATATCTGACGACTATTTTCTAAGGTACGTAGTTATGCATATTTTTTAAAATTCACAGATACAAAGGAATTTATTTTCATGCTCTAAAATGACTTTTTTCAACATTCGAAATACATTTTTTTGTCTTTAGTAATACGTTAAAAATTTTATTCCTCTTTGTTTTATCTCCGTATACATTTTATGATTCAGTTAAAACTTTTGTTCTTGTAGGTAGTTGTGGTTCACTTCTATGTATGGGGGCAGGTTACATGATAAAAACATTTTTTTTAGTAATCTTATCTTAATCTTTTTAATAACTTGAAAAGCCTTTAGTAATTTTTGGGGACCGGGTCTAAATAGCCAGGTTTCTACATCTTTTCTATGTCCTTCCTCTCCCAAATTGACAGCCTCACAAAATACCTATTTTTGGATGTTATAATCCCACCAGCTCCTGACAGTTGGAAGTCTTATAAAATGTTATGGTAAATTAAAACCTTTTGTAAATGTAGGAATTCAATTACGCGATTTTTGAAGCACCGCAGTGATCGTCCGGACGATCCTAAACTTCTAACAGAATAATAAACCGGAAGAAGAAAAAAGGATTTAGAATAGTGTTATTTAGCAAAATTCGAGTGTTTTCTAATTCCTTTCCTGATCTTTTATATTTTCTCATTTTGCCTGTAGATGAAAAACCGGAATCTTTTCTACAAAGAAAAGACTGGCCGTGTCTACAAAATAAAGCCAATTTTGCCAACCAATGAGAAAAATCGCTTTCGTTGAAGCAATTAAACATCTACCTAGGAGCACAAATTGCTGACAAAAAGCTTAGTTTGATAAGAGGCAAAAACAACCCCTAGGAATTCATACATTTCTATTTCTTTACTTTATCGATCGTTGAACTTAAATCATTGAAAAAGTCTGTGTGATCTGTGATGGGTATAAACGGAGAAATTGATAGTCAACATACTTTTGTAATCGAATAATTTTGTTTTTTTTTTATATTGAATAACTTTTTTTAACATTTTTGAGGGTTATACTATTCGCGGATGTCATGCGTCATTGAAGAAGAAGATAATACTAATAAATCTAACAGAACCCAGGATTTCTGTCTTACCGGTACAACGTTTTTAACCACTCTACAAATCAGATAACAACATTTAAATAAGGGGCGTAAATTATGTATTTAAATGGACAATATATTTACACATATATAATATTGTTGAAATGGACAATATATTAAAGGCCAAATGACAAAAATGCAGACCACAAATACTACAAAAATCCTACGACGACTGATCTGTTCATCGCCTGCCCCTAGCTTAGAAAGTGCTGAATTAAATGCGTGAGTAAAAACTGTAGGCTAATGAATACAGATCCTTTTGACGTTTCATTTGATATCGATCATTTCAGCAGATTATGATTTGTTCAATAAGTACGATAGAAAATACTTATGAATACGACCGGTACCGTTCTATACTCTTAAAAGAGCCTAGAAGTATACGTCTTTCACAGTGTGATAGATTGCCGTAGGAATACGATCCACAGAAAACACTTTCGAAATACATTTTTTATTCATCTCATATTCAAATGTAATAAATAAAATGAAAATTATCAACTGAAATTCGACAAAAATTAAATTTTATAAAGATTGATTCTTATGTCTTACAATATTGTTGTTTAAAATATATTATATCTATGCGTATTATATATT
This sequence comes from Hesperophylax consimilis, assembly GCF_061612785.1. Classification (NCBI taxonomy): domain Eukaryota; kingdom Metazoa; phylum Arthropoda; class Insecta; order Trichoptera; family Limnephilidae; genus Hesperophylax; species Hesperophylax consimilis. The sequence continues at coordinate 37,227,036 of NC_142837.1, read as the reverse complement.
TATGCGTTTAAAATAAATAAAAATATTTTGATTTTTAAAAATTTATTTATTTATTAATTATAAACGTCCTGATGGGCTTTTAACCATTTCTAGATTCAAGTTTACAAAAATGTCTAATTTATTGCTATAACATACGAAGAGTATTATTTTTTTTATTATTTATTATATTTTCTGTTGATTAACCACTCAGTCCTCTGGCATATTGACTGTTATATTTATTAAAGATTCTTTAAGAAAGACGAAAAATTTCAGTTCATTTCCGCTCCTCAATGAGATCCAAATAAATGGAATATTTCTGAACCTATCCAAAAACTAGAAACTGTTTCTGAAAGGTGATAAAATAGGCTGTCAAATTTTATTATTAAAAAGACGCATACTATTTTCAAAATATTGAAATTTGAAATCAAACATAAAAAAGTGTTAAAAATGGCCCACCTAACGTTTTTTTCGTCTAAACAATTACTAAAATGACTGATAATTAGAAAAACTTATTTTATTAGATGAATGTATTATAAAAATTGCTGCCACTTCATTTGTAGTCGTTTCAAAAATAAATAAAAAATTACAAAATTATACAAGAGGTGTACATTTTAATTGTGCTGTGGCTAACTTTTTACTTCTAGTATACCTAAATATAAAGCTTCGTGTTTTTTTATTTATTTAAAGCACCGTTTAGTTCATAGTTCTAACTATAAAGGTAAGGCAGACAACGATTTATATGGGATCATATGAGATGTTCCTATGAGCGATCAAAATGATTCTAGGGGTGATAGCTGTTTGTTACCAAAGCTAAACAAATTAGGCTGAGCAGTTAATATGGCTCCTACAATTCAGCTTGAATCTATCAATTGGTGCATACAATGTGGAATTCCATTTTATTATGATAAACTATTTTGTGTATTGGTTTTGTCCCTTTTTGGTGGCCCTAATTTCATTGCACGTTCTTGTGTAATGTCTGTGAATGTTCTTGTTGTATATAATTTAGTTGAACATTATTTTTGTAATAGGTTATTTATTATTTTATGTATAAAAATCATCGCGTCCAAAGTTGGCATCTTTTTCAATTTTAGCCAATTTAGATCCTTTTTGATTTGATTTTATGGATTACTTCGTAGTCCTCTAACTAGCTAGGGCTTATAACAATACCCTTTCATGTGTCTAACTAACTAGTATTGTGGCTCATTTAGCTTTATTACTATTACCATCTGATGATTGTATTTACTTGACAGATTTTACGTTACATGAGGAAAAATTCTTAACTGGATAAAAAAACCTCATACAAATGACAGGGAAAAGATAATCTATTTCGCCTAGGTATTATTTTAATTGCTCTATTTTTGAGAATTCGCAACTGATTTTATTTTGTTATAACGTAGAAAAATAGTCCTAAATTACTTGTCAGGAATGTGGAGAATTACGTAGGGTTCCAGTGTTAAGAATTGGCGAGGGACGCCTCACGATATGAACCATGTTGGGCGGCATTGTTAGGAAGGTAGCTCAGTGTAGAATCATGAGAATCCAATAATTTAGGAAAGGTCGGCAAACGCCTTTACACAGGGAACTTGTCAACAATCTAGACTACACTTCTCTTGTCAAATGAAACTCTTATGGGGATGATAAATGGTTGTATTTACAGTCAACAGGTACATTGTATAACACAAATGGGGGCACAGTATACATCCTAAATTATTTCCTGGCTGTTAGAATGGAACAATCTCTCTCGTATTTGTTCTGGCTGGCAAGCGTGTTTAACAGACATTAAAGGAAAGCACATAATGGGGCAAAGGTTAAGTAATACGTTTACATGAGCCGTTCCGGGAGATGCAGGAGTTGTGAGACCATGGAGGTGTTACTCACAGTTATGGTGGAGTAATAACCATGGTGGTGCTTGTCCATACGCACCATCGCGCGCGTACCAGGCTTCAATATTGTAGCGTGCATTCTGCAGCCGAGTCCAGTTTGGTAGCAAACCGAACACACATGTTGTCAAGACCAAAGCTAGATTCCGAGTGGGGGCCGCTAGCGGCTGCCGAAAGTCGTTGGTGTTTTGCGTGGGTTGCGCAGTGGGCTGTGCGCGTGCTGCTTTGTGTTGACACACATCAATGTGGTTCATTCACATTTATAAATCTTGTCATTTACTTGATTTTCTTAATCTAAATCCTGACGATCAATTATTTGTTAAAATTATATGTACCACACTACCACGTCTTTCAGAGGTGTCCACGACTTCTTATTTCGACCATTTGCGCGTTATACATTCTTCAAGTTCTAAAATTCACATACCAAACTAAATAAATGTTCGCTTTTAAAATAAGAGAATAATGTACTATTGTATTTTCTCAGACAATTATAAACTAAGAAAGTTCCTTGTAGCACTCTAGGACGAGGCGTGACCAGAATATGTAACCCACTCAGTCAAAAGGAGAACCATTCTAGAAAAAACTTAAATAAATTATCAGCATCGCCGTAACAGGAGAAATACAGCTTTAAAAGCCTTTTTAATTGATATATTGATACACCTTGTATCAAGAGAGCCGAGAATTTGTTTCATTGTCTATCCTTTAGTGTGCCAAGAAACCCACTATGGATTTTTGACGTTTATACCCATCAAGTGTCAGAGAATCCACCATGGATTTGCTAATAGATCACCGCATTTGTCTCGATTTTCTAGAACTTTCAATTTTAAATACTTCTATCATACCAAAAAATATTTTAACTACTTAGCAAGGAAATTAATCCTCCAAAATTGTGTTTATGGAATTACGTTTGTAGTTAATTGAATATTGTTTGTAGTTAATTGAATATTGTTTGTTTTTGCGTTGAAATACGTTTGAAGTTATTTAATAACTTTTGAAAATACAGGGTTTTCCAATAAGAGGTGTTATTTCAAATAATCCGCTATTTCGGTAGATGTTACTTTTGAAGCTGTCATTTTTTGGCATTTGACCAGTAGAAACTACGTCATTAATAAAAATGAAACGATACACGCTTCAACAACACATTAAATTTATTAAAATTTACTTGAGTGAATCAAATGCAAATCATCTTGAGTAATGAGGCCCATTTCCACCTCAGTGGCTTCGTCAACAAGCAAAATTCAAAATTCACCAAACTCGGAAAACCCAAGAGTTATTGTTGAAAAGCCTCTCTTTTCTCAACGTGTGACTGTTTGGTGCGGTTTATGGTCCGGCTTAGTCATTGGACTTTACTTTTTAGAAAATGTGGCTGGAGCAACATAATACCTCTTGAATATCAAAATAATACCTCTTATTGGAAAACCCTGTATTTAACACATCACTTTTTAATCATTATTTTCTTTTTGAATTTAAATATGCCTCTCATAAACAGGAGCTAATGGAGCTCACCTTATGGAGTTTTAGAATAATTAAGAAAACACATTGTTTAATTTTCCTTGCTCTCTTAATTTGAAATTTTATATTATTTAGTAATAAAAAAATATTCTTATTTATTGCTATCAACAACACGACCGTGCCCCAGATATCGATTTAAAATCTTCGGTAGTTACGCGTATCCATCAGATATTGTAAAGTTATCGATTTCGTTGTGCTAGACCATCAGGTTCTGTACAGTAAAAATAAAATATCCATTTTCCTTTCTTGTTTTGTAGATAAAATTTTTATTGCTGACACTGTTGATAGCGATAAAATATTTATATTAGTTTAATTTGTGTGTTGGAGTATTTCTTGTTTAAAAAGATGAACTGATAAAAGGCGGTTGCGTTTTTCTGGTCGTTCAAATATTCCACTCAGCTTTTTTGAGTAAACATTAAAATAAACTCGTAATAAAACTGAAGCGATTCACATACATTTCATCGAATTGAACAAATAATAGTGAAAATATTGACAAGTAATTTCCTTTTCCTGGAACCCTCAGTACAGTGTTGAGAGTTTGGGAGTGATTGTAATCAACCAAGTGCAGGTCTTTATTTTGAATAGAATAAACCAGATCCTTATTTTGGCTAAAAAAATATATATTTTTGTGCAAATTTTTTTTCGATATATACTTTTTTGTGGTAAAAAAAACGGTTTGTAGACTTTTAATCGCAGCAATAGATTTTCAGAAAAGAGAAATGCAATTAATTTCTGCTCCGTAAGAACGGTGTGTTCCGTCCACAGTTAAAGATACTCTAAGTCCTAAGTAATGGCCTGGTGTAAGACCACCATTCTGAATTGTAAAGTTGCTTGAAATCGCTTGAGCCGTGTTTTGTGACCAGATCTGAATAGCCAGGTACTCCCCCACCTTCTTCTTCCCATATCCTTTATCTCACCACTACCTTCAGCCTCACAACATACCCTAATTGGGGATGCCATAGTCTCACTGGTTCCAGACTTGGAAGCAGTGTCAAATCCAATTCAACAATAATGCCTATATTTCCGACACACACCAGCATAAAAAATGATCACAAAATCAAATTCACAATACGACACAAAGCATAACCTAGTTTCCTGAAACTTCCAGTAACAAACAAAAAAAAATGGCTAAAGCTTTTACAAAATATTACCTCAACTTTATTAACCCATGATTTAATCTTTTCTTGGAACTCTTTAGCTTCTGCAAAATCTTTCTTAATGTATTTTTCAGCAAACCATGTTAAGTCTTTCTACTAGTCTGATTTAAAATCTATGTACACTCTTCATTGAATTCCATCGGTCACCTCAAACAGTTCACTAAGTTTGGTGACTTGAGCAGGGGTGCCCGGGTACATGGAGTTAGGTTTGTCTAGGTGGATGCTTTTGCCCACCTATTGCATGGCGGGCCTAATCGGGAGAGACTGGTTGAGTGAGACCTTTTTACCTCTCGACCCATCGCCTTGCACTGCAGTGGGAGGGATGGATTCATACGTTCGTTCCTCTTGGATTCTTCTTGTCCTTCCTTTTCATAAAAAGACCATCAACACAGTATCTCCAAAGATGACTCCTGTGTTCTAGCAAAAAAAAGAGTATTATGTTGTCTTTCCCGAAATGATTTTTCCCGATTTTTGGGAATAAAGTATTCAAAACATTTTTGTTTTTTATCTTTTAAATATTTTCTTTTTAATAAATAAATAAATGTAATTATTATCATTATTGAAAATTTACGAGTGTAAAGTTTTCTCTACAGAACATTCAAACCAATATTATAAAAACACATAGGCACTGAAAATCATTCGAAATAGACACATAAAGGCGGGGGAAATGCATGTTTTACCAAAACCTGGTTCTCGATTCTCGACGAAGTCACTCTACTCGAACAACGAGCGGTTCAACCTACTCGTTGTTGAGTGTAATGGATTTTGGCGCTTGGAATATGAAATTATCTACGTTCAACAAGACTCAAGAATAAGAATGTTGACCAATGTATGTACTTTCGACGGGGATTGCGAGCGCCCTGGATTGGAGAATCGATACCCTAATCTAGTGTATCTGATAAAATCCTTGTTACTGTTGTACCGCTGAACATAAAATTTGCTTTTCCTCTTCTAAACATACTCATTGAAGAACATAAATACATATCATCAAAATAAATACCGGAATTGGTAATGGCATTTCTATTTACGTGTGCTCCAATGATGTCATCTGCGTACGAACTGTGTTAATCTCAAGTGACCTCCCAGAAGTATCGTCCTGTTTATTATCTGCCGGTACAAATTTTAAATAAATTATAATAAAATATGTTAATTCTAAATCAGCATCACGTTCATTGATCAAATGCGTTGTACATATAGTTGTGTATTATTGATCAACGAACCGGTGGATGTAACAAATTGATAATAGTGTGACTGTTTATAGTTATAGTAATCAGAAAGATCATTGTAAACGTATACTTTATATTTGTACAGCGATCTTGGGGTTTTTTTGCACATAAATGGCGCTATGCTAATCATCCAAATATTATTATTATTAAAATAAAAATGTGTACTGATTATCCTTCCTGAATCGTTTTCAGACCACAATTCTACGAACCGCATGAGTTTTTTTTTTTATTTCTAAAATTAAAAAAAAAATAGATCGCAAAAAACGTTGTATCAGCACTGGTTGAGTGACAAGGCAAGAAGTTGTAGAATATTTCGGAGGCTTTGTGGAGAAAGCGAAGGCTGCGCCGCGACAGGATAACAAAGACGAACACCACCCAGAACAGGGCAACATTGTTTTCCACAATGGCGTGTTTTTAACGGGCCGTGCTTTTGTTTAGCTAATTTGCTTAAAACTTTCGCGAAATTGAATTGTCATAATGTCGTCTTTCGTACGTGAGTATTTTTTGAAAGCGGCGGGCTTATCGGATTATCTTTCATAAAATCTAAGGGACTTGTCCTGTGAAATTTTCATCAGTCGTACAAGCGTAACGAGTCATGCTGAGAAAGTTAGTAAAAGTTGTAGTATGTACTTGTATAAACGTTTTTTTTCCTTCGTTTGAAACCTTTTTAAAATTTTTTACTTTAGTTTATTTCGGAAACATACAGTTATTCGTGTGAAAATTTTACATTTAATATGTTGAGTATAAAATAAACCAGTTACGTTCAATTAACAATCTTTTTATATTTATAGATTAGGAAGCAAGTAGAGACCAAAAATTACTCGTATAATTAAAATATTAATGAAAATAATAGAAGAATAATAAATAAATCATTTTTTTAAGTATATTGCGAGGATAATTTGACTTTAAATGTTTTAACGGTAAAGTGGAAAATATCAATTTCTTTTGAGCGATTGGAGTCATATATATATATTTGCCAAATTATTTAATTAATACCATTCCTAAAAATATGAAAACGGAAACAAATGACATTACCAATTGTGGCTTAAAGCCAATGAAATAACTTTGATTTCACAGTTTATCCCACATTTTTAGGTTCTATAAATTTGGCACATTATAGCAATCAATCGCTTAAAACGTTTTGCAAACTTGGCATAATATGCCAAAAATCGCTCTAATGGTTAGGTTATTGCAAGATTTGCAGATACGTCCGAGTAAAGTGTTTTGTTCGTATATCGATTCGAAGTGTTGTATAAAAAATAAGGTATTAAATCTGGTATTTCAGGGCAAGGCAAATAAATATTTTCTAATAGAGCTGGTGAGTCAATAGGGCAGTTTACGATATTATACCGAAACAGTACATCAATTTTTATTTTGTTTTGTAAAGAGTAATAGGATGATACTGATTTTCAAAACTATACCAACTACAGGTTTATTTATTTATTTATGTGTATTCTTGAATACACATTTTACAAATGATTACAGTGGTTTATATTGTAGTACAGAAAAAATGGTACAGTAAATAAAGAACATAAGTTGATATAGGTAAAACTGTGTGTGGGTGATTTTGTATGTTACGTGAACACCTCACTAGGAAAACCTGTGGTGAGGTGTTAACGTGTTTGTGATTAAGTGTGACAGGTATTTATGTGTTGTAGTAAAAAGTTTTTTTTTTTTTTTTTTCACAGACATATTAAAAAATGCAAACAAACATTTCTATGTGAGTGAATGTATTGTTGGATAATTCTTTAAAAACGTGAATAAATATTTAATTTTACTTATTATATTTTGGTTATGTTTGGTTTGGAATTTTAATCTTTTGAAAAAAGTGAATCTGGATTTTTTATCCAGGCTTGAGGAACTTTTTTAATTTGTTGTTTCTGCAAGAAGGATGTATTAAATTAAAACAAAGTACTTATAATCTTATCCCACAATACATAGTTCTTATAATCTTATCACACAAAACATAGTACTTATAATTTTACCCCCCAAAACACAGAACTAATAAATAATCTTTCTCCACAAAACAAAATACTTATAATCTTACCCCACAATACATAGTGCTTATAATCTTACCCCACAAAACACCGTTCTTATAATCATTCCCCATAAAAAATAGCACTTATTCTCTTACCCTACAAAACTAAGTATTTATAATCTTTCCCCACAAAATGAAATCTTCTTGCGATTAAAATCTAAATAATCTGTGAATAACTATTTTCAAGCAAACGTTTAATAATTGTCTGAAATAGCTAGTAAAAGTTCCCCAACGGTTAACTTTGGAACATTAAAATGCACAATTTTTAGGTCTGAAATTTCTAGGATAACAATACTCGTAGTGGGCAAAAATATTTCTATCGTGAGCTATTGAATTATTGTCAAAGCCCTCTTTCGTCTTGCAAGATTTTATGATATAAGACTTTTTCAGCTTTGTTAAGAATAACTTTTGATTGATTTGTAAAACGCCTTTTTTTAAATCATCTCAAAGGCGCTGCATAAATATATTTTTCCAATGCTCTATCTTATTAAAAAGTATAGATAAGATAACGTGTTATACAGATTCCATGCTAACTCAACACAGTGACTATTCAACACACTTTTAAAAAGTGATATAAAGTCATTCAAAAGGATGAAAAATTTTTTTTTTTAACCTAACCTAACCTACTTCCCAGTTGATAAATTTTTGCTTCATCACTTTCCATGACTTTATATAACTATTTAAAGATGTGATGAATTATCATTTTGATGATTAATCCGGTCACCGTTATAACAACTATGGAAAAAAGGGTTAGAGCCATGAAAAGTGATGAAAAAAGGATTAAAAACCTGACTAAATGTAAAATATTTGATTATTATTAGTTTTTTTTGATTGATTGATATTAGTTTTTTCATCACTTTTCAAAAGTTTACTGAATTGCCACTGTCCTGAGTTGCCCGGTTACCGGCTAACTGAATCCACAGTTTCATCGACATACAATACAAACAATGATTTAGGTAAAATACATTTGACTAATGAAAAATCATAACAAATGTATAATTTATTTATATTATGTTCAGGACCACACTCCTCTTTTAAAAAAAACTACCTCAAAATGCCTCCGGAGACCAAAACTATTACTATTTAATGAGCAGGCAGAGTTCTGCTGGTGCGCTTATTTCTGTTTTCAAAATAATTTTTGTAGTCATTGAGTTGTTTTAAATTAAAAATAATTTAATCCTTTACTTCCTCCAAATAAGAATCCAATTGAGTTTTAAATTGGTTTATATCAGTAGAACCGATAACATGTTGTGGAACTTTGTTCCATGTATCCACTACTCTATTTGCAAAGAAGATTTATATATTTGTTTGTTGTGAAGATTTCTTTGACGTCAGGCTAAGTACTCGTATAATGTCCAAATAAAATTTTAAAAGTCTCAATCAAGTCACATAATTCTCTTCTTTCTTTAAACGTTGGTTTTTTTTGTTTGTTTCTTGAGTCTATATTCATATTGCTGATCCTTTTACTACAGATAATGTCAGGGATAACTTTTCATTAAGTCAAGTACTTCCCTATTTGTATATTTGTACATTTCGTAAATAATGCTGGTTAAGTATCACTAACTGTGTTCTAACTGTCTGGACCCGATGAAGCAATGTAGCCTTCATTTTGGATATATCCTAGGTCTGTAGGTTGTTGCAGAGGTAGAAGTGAAGGGGTAGACGATGGTTTGTAATTTCCTGGCTATTCAGATAATGTTGCTAAATTTTAACATATGTAAAGTCATTTCAAGCAATGCACAGCGTTTTGAGTGTGATTTTTGGAGGAATCTCACACCAAGACGAAATCGAAAGTTCATTCTGACAGAAAGCTGAAATAAAGAGATGTTACTTTTGCGTATACACAAATTATTATAAGCAATAATTAATCACCTGAAATATCCATACAAATTTGAAATATCTCTTGAGTAAAAATAAATGCCGCCGACGGGAATTGAACCCGCACCTTCTGATGTCCGGTCAGGCGCTCTGGACCAGTGAGCTACGTCGGCTTATTTCCAACACGCCAAATAATTAAATATTTCGAATTGTTGATTGAAGTACTAGTAAATATTGAATTATTTGGCATATCGGAAATAAGCCAACATAGCTCAGTAGCACCTGACCGGACATCAGAAGGTGCGGGTTCAATTCCAATCTGCGGTATTTATTTTTACTCGGGAGATATTTTAAATTTGTATGGATATTTCAGGCGACTATAATAATTTGTTATCCCTTGTGCTTTGCATAAAAACCTTATCTTATAAAAATTAGTTTATCATTAAAAAAATAAATACCTACATTGCGATTTGTTTATGAGTGATTATTGTTCGAAATATTTTATTGATTTTTCATATTAGAAGAGCTGTTATCAGAGCATTAGAGTTTTTTTTGACTTGTAGCAAACACTTTGTGGGTATGCATAATTATAATAATAATAAATAAAATAACTTTGTTTGAATACCACTTTATTGTATATACATATTTATAACGAACCGGGTTCTATTCAACCCCGAACCTTCAGCAGGGTTAGTAAAAACATATAGAGAAATATTTAATTGAAAGCTTACACTCTGACACCTAGCCCAAATTATCAAAACTGACAAATCATTTGTAACATTAAATAATATATATTATATGTGTGCGTATGTGTGTGTGTTTTATGGTATACATATCATATTGACGTATTTGTCTATATGGGTGGTATCCTCGTTACCATTAATAATCGCGGTGTGTATGACAAGTCGTGTAAGGGTCAGCACTTACCAAATATATAGTAGAAAGTATTAATTATTATAATAATTATAAACATGCAGAAGTGTGAAAATGGCTAAATTCTTATTGTAACTTGATAAAAAAAAACAGATACTCTAAATATACATAAAGTATCTTTTGCTGCAATATAACAAAACATGAAAAAATAAATAGTACAGTTTTTCCGTGATGGAAGAAGCTTTACTTTCTTCTTTGAAATTCTATGTACGTAGGTTTAAAACATCCATCGTTTAAATCTTCATGCAAACAAGAGGAGGGCGCTGCAATAACTTAAAGGAATGAACAAAACTAAACAAGACGAGGCCGTTATGAGCCCGGCGGCTGTAAGACTTTGTGATGGAGATTTATCGGTGGAATTTCGTCCTGTTTTTTCTGTGGAAATCTCCCGGAGCTTTTGTGGAAGAAATCCCTCGCGAGTAGATCACGTATGGGTCGAGATTACGGACATTTCTCTGGCCTCTAACCGCAGCGTCTTCTTAGGAGGTCGGGAGGATGATTTAATGCGGTATTCCCGGTTATGATCATCTATTTCTGTTGAGGTATTACTTAGACTTAGGTGAGGATAGAAAAATAAACTAATTTTTAAAAACGTAAGATTAAGACATAAAAATGCTTGATTTTTCAATTACGGTTTTCTTCTTATGTTATGTGCTCCTACTGGAAGCATGTAGTAGGGCAGATGTCACTGCAATTATGTTTTTTTATGTGAATATTTGCAATTGTTCCAACTGCTCACAACTTTTAAAATTATTTATGACAATGGAATTTTATGGAAGTCAAAAGATTTCATGGGACAGTCTGTCTTGTCGACTTCATTGCTAAATAAAAAAAAATTAAATGAAGCAAAATACTATCAAAACAAAAAAAATGCGTTTTAACACTGTACATTCTGAGAAACATTGCTGTTTGCGACAGATTTTCACTAAAACGCGAAATTGAAGAGCGGTAGTCTTCTTCACTAAAACGACTGCATTTTATTTTATTTTTTATTATTTGAGACACCAACAGGACATTTAAAGTACATTCTTGTATAGTATAAAATAAATTTATTTACAAATATAAATGTCCCTAGACTAATGTGTCTGCAGCAATCACATTTGCACAATTAAAATCAAAACAATATCATTATTTTTTTATGCAAAGCTTAAAAATTACAGAAATTATAAGACATAATAATTTTGAAAATATGTTTAAATTGGGTATATAATAGAAAATATCAAACCATCAAAAATCAACAAACAATATTTGTTTTTTTTAGATACACAAATCGTGGAGATATTTCATGAAACAAGTTATAATATTTACGAAAATATCTATGCAAGCATGTGTTTTAGCAATATCGTTGTATGATCGAGACATTCTAGACATAGGATTAAAATAACCTGTGTTATTGGTAAAATAATGATAATGTTCTGTCCACCGACACAATATTATAGGAAAACAAATAATATCAAACACCATTTCAAATTACCCTATATAATTTCAACAAATAATTAATTATTGGCTAACTTTTTAAAATTAAACTTAATATCAAAAATTTCCCCTTATTGAGTAATGATAACACATGCACACATTTTGGGTAGTTCTACCTTTTACGTAGTTCCTAAAATGCGGGAAAGGCATTGCTGTCCGATAATGTTATATCAATCTCTTCGTAAGGGTCCCAACAATATGGTAATATAAATTATGAAACCAAGTCTTTCTCATCTCCAACTTCTTGTCTTTTATATCGAAGAATATTTTATCAAAAGGAATCTATATTTAAACGAGTAGAGCGGGTAATACAAATTACACTTATCTCACCGGAGATGAGGAAGTTTTTTGTTATTTTTTGCAATGATTTGTGGAAAATTGTATTGCATTAAAATAAAGTAGCAGTTAAAAACTGGCTCCGCGGGTTTTTTTCTGCTAGGCCCTGCGGGCGGCACTTACTTGGAATTCGCCCATTTTAAGTGATATTAACAACAGTTACATAATAGATAGATATCAGGTCATTCACAGAGAGAGGGTCAGTATATATAGTTAAAACACGGAACAGGAAGGAGTTAATGTATAATAACATGCTAAATTTACGCATAATAAGAATGACAGTTGTTTAAATAAATGAAATTTTACGTATTTGTGATGGATTATTTCAAATGAAACACTATTATTGACTACTATTATTGTCTACAACTGATATTAACTGTTACCGTACCTAATATAATTAGCTCATAGGAGACTTTCAGTGCTTAAATATGTGTTACAACCGTCAATGTCTATAAGTTGAATCAATATCGTATAGTTTGTCACAATTAAATATAGTTATAACAAAGTTGACTTAAATAATAGATTATTACATATTGATTAATTGTACCCGTGTTTATGAATAAAAGGAGGGTAATTGTGCGATGAGATTAGCAGTCGGTTTAATTAAAAGGTGTGAATTTTACTCCAACTGGTGGTAATTATTTACCTTAAACTGTAACTGTATCTAATAAAGTTTAAAGTTAGATTATATATACACCTTCATCAGGAGAGTAAAAATCTATATATATAAAGGTAGATTATTACAATATAGCGCCCCTGAGGTGATATCTCACAAAAGCGGCGCTATGCAAATTGTCCAATTAATAAATAAATATAATGTTTACATTTTATTGTGTATGCATTGATATACAACGGAAATAGATAAAATAATGCTCTCCGATTAAACTTTATTTTATTAAAAAACAAATAACTTTTTTAAAATCACTTTATTATATACAAACAATACATGTTTCATGAACGAAGTATTCACCGAAGTCAAAAATTAAATATAGATTACAATTGGAAAAAATAAGTGGAAAGAGCGGGGGGGGGGGGGGGTAAAAGTAGGCTGGGTTTATAAGAATTAGGAATTACAATATGAAAGACCAGTTAAGTAGGAAAATATTTAAAAGATAGTTTATAAAAAAAAATCTTGTTAATTATATCTGCTTTTATAAACATGTTCTCTTATTTCTAAAATTTCTAAATTATTTATTTGCGATGCTTTATTTCCTGTGTGAAGTAACTTTAAGACCTGAAAAAAAATAGCATGTAACCATAAAACAATATATTCATAAGACAAATAATATTTTATAACAGTTATTCTAATATATTGATAGTTGTAATACTAAATAAAAAAATTAAACATATTCTCTTCAAACGGAATTTTTACCCTATTTCTTAAGATATAAATAAACAATCAGGATTAAAGCATCGCAAATAAATAATTTTTAAATTTTAGAAATTAGAAAACATGTCAATATAAAATCAGATATAATTAATAAGCAAAAAATAATTATAAATAATAATGAAAAATGCCATTGCAAAGTTTAAATAAACTTCCAGAAGAAATCTTCTTATGAAACGCTTAATGGTAAGGAATTTTGCATATTTAAATATTCGCGCCAGTTCTTTGGTTATTTCTTACACCGCCAGAGGTGCGCTATGTCGGCCAGCTATTGCCGCGGCCATATTGAATGAACGCGTGCTTTTTTCGTCAAACGTCAAACGTAATCACGTAATTGTGAATAATTTTCACTGTAATGTAACTAATCCAATGGATTATGAACTTGCTAAAACATATTTTCTTCGATATTATCCAAAAATTGTATGAGGAGAAACGATATTTTTGAAGAAATATCGTATTACATGTGGCGATTCTTTTTCAGTGTGAAATCGTGTCTTAATTTTTAATGTCTTATTTTTTTTTGTATCCAGTTGCCTGCAAACCGAAATGAACCTTACGGTTGCTTTAAATTCAGGGGCAAATTGGTATTTTTTGCCTGCAGACCCCCTATGCAGAATTTATCTGAATCACACAATTTTAATTTGACCAATCAGAGGGCCTACATCGTCCAGACGCTGGGACAATAATACTATCAGATACATTTTTACACATAAAATAATACTAAATGGCACAACACTGACTTCAACGTGAGATTAAAGAGTCGTTTTAAAAAAAAGGCTTGAATTTTATACAATAATTTTACACTTAGTTTATGAGTAATATGTAAAAATGTTCATCTATTTTTTCTAAGATATAGCCTTTAAAAAAAATCCATTTTCTCGAATGGGACCCCTGTTGTCGCCGGCATAAAGTGTGTTAAGACAGTAATCTGCAATGCTGTACGAAACAAAATAAGTAATCTCTAATTTAATTCAAACCAAAGTAGAAATCTCCAATGCTGTATAAAACAAAAGCAGCACTCTCTAATATTCTATATATGAAAAAGGCAGAAATCTCCAATGTTATACTTAACAAAAGCTGCAATCTCTAATGTTGTATGAAAAAGGTAGAAATCTCCAATGTTGTATTAAACAAAAGCTGTAATCTCCAAATTTGAAAAGAGTAGAAATCTCCAATGTTGTACTAAACAAAAGCTGCAATCTCCAATGTTGGATGAAAAAGTAGGAATCTCCAATGTTGTGTGAAACAGAATAAATCAATCTATAATCTTGTTTGAAACAAAAACAGCAATCTCAAGCGCTCGGTAGCAAAAATAGCTATCTCCAATATCGTCTGAAATTTATTTATCTATTACATAAGAATTCATTTCTTTATTACATCTATTTACTGACAATTATCCAATAATTTCACAATACGAATTTTAAAACAGAAGAAAATTGATGAAAAAATTGGTAGGGACCCTGATACAAATAAGCTACTTCTGAATAAAGTAATGAATGACACATTGCACATATTTAAATCAGTAATATTATGATTCCTAATTATTGTTTTGTAAAAATACACGATTCATGCAATTATTTTAGAAGTTTTTTTTAGTTTCAGTACATTCCAGCCCTGATGAATGTAAACCTATGTACAAAAGTAGTTGTAAGTAGTATAAAAGTAGTAAATAAGTGCATTAATCTTTCTAATTTCATGTTTATTTGATTTAAATGTGTACAAGTGTTATTAATTACGTATTTTTAGGTCGATATCAGATCCTAGTCATGCAGATTTCCCGTTCTAAGGAACCAAATGGTTGTGAAAATGCTAAAGAGCTGTGTTATGTAAATTTAAAAACAAAAGTTTTTATTAAGACTATCTACCAAGTTGTTACTAAGTGCATCATTACTTGGTAACTATGCATAGGTTTAGGCAGAAACCTTCAATGTTTAATATCAAAAGCACCAATTTCCACTGCTATATAAAAACAAATTTACTAATCTCTACTGCTATATGAAGCTAAGGCAGCAATCTCCAATATTGTATGAAACAAAAACAACAATCTTTAATGCTTGTTAGTAAAAACAGCAATCTCCAATGTTTTATTGAAACTAAGGCAGCAATCTCCAATGTTATATGAAACTTAGGCAGCAATCTCTAATGTTATATGAAAATAAGGCAGCAATCTCCAACGCTTGGTAGCAAAAGTGAAATTTACAGATTCTCTTCATCTTTTTATAGTGCAACAAAATTCGTGGATGCTAGTAATTCCTGCTGTCAAAATACTACATAATAATTAATGAACTTCACATCATCTGACAATAAACAAATCGAATACATATTTCCGAGTTCTTTTTTCTTTTTCTCAAAACGCAATAGTGTGAGATTGCAGCCTTTGCCTTTTACGCCCCTGTTTTATCGTTTTTTTAAACTTATAGGCTTTCAAGATTGACGATAAGCGATCATTTAGTAACACAAAGGGCAATTTCGGGTCCCGCCCAGGCTTTACAAATGTGGAATACTAGTACTATATACTACCACTTACAATTTGCTGGCAGTTACAGATGAAGGGCACTTAGGCTAGCAAAAATAAGCGATCTTAAGTTTACGAGTTTTTTTTTAAATCACAGATCGTACACTTTATACGTCGTAAAGAAAAAAAAACCGTAAGATTACAAATCATTGGAGGACTAAGATTAATGTCAACTGGGTGTTCTTCAGAATGATGTAAATTGTACAAAACAAACAGCGATAGACATTTTTCCGACATTCTAATTCGAATCTGTAATTCTAATTTTGATAATTAACGTTTCTTTAAACTAGAATAATGTTACGCATTACAAAGGATGTTTCAAATTAATTACTTACTCATGCACCAAAACGTAAATTAGTATGTTTAATAATAGGGTATTATCACATTTATTTCATTCTTGAAAGGTATTTTCGTTTTTATTCGTGAATTCAGCGGCGTTGACATCACGCCATGCGAATACTAGATATTGACGTTTTGCATGTCATAATGATGTTGTAGCCAGTTGGAACCGTTTCGGAATGTTCGGTTTTTAACAAAAAAAAATTCCTCCCCACAGAAGGCCTTAAGGAAAATAATTTCACTCAAGGTCTATGTCATCTTTGGGAGTGCTGTGTGGGGGATTTTTTAAAGATAGGAAGTTTGGAAAGGAAAAAACTATGAGGGGTGTGTAGGAATCTAAAGAACAGTGTGTCCAGGAGTAACGGACGAATGATGTATCCCTCTTGGTGCGGCATAAGGCGACGGGTTTAGAGCGACCAGTTGGAGAGGTCAAAGAGTCTCCCCAAAACAGCCTCTCAGGACACACTGAACACACCTCACCCGGTGAACGCGGGCATCCCTGCTTAAACATCAAACGTAACGAACCATTTGGGGTGACCTATGGCAGAGGTGTTGGTTATCCATTAAATGGTTCCCGGGGCGGTGGTACCTTAACCTGACTCCCAAATTGAAAATCAATATTTTTCAATAAAAATTACACATTTTTAGTACAATTATCAGAATCAGATAAATAAACTTTAATTATTCCTCAAATTTTTAAAGGTATTCATGGTTTGTAAAAATATACCATTGTTTAGTTAATTTTTTAATAATATTAATTTACAAATTTGTAGGCTTGTAAATATGACGAAAACAAATAATATTAATGTAATAAACAGTGTTGAGGAAGTAAACCTTTTAAAACAGCCAATTCTCTATGGTTTCTTCGCCATTGTTAAAAAAAGGATGTAATTCTTTGTATAATGAAATTTATAGGGAGTGACGTTGAACGAATAGCTTTAGGTCTTTTCGCGTGTTGCGCATTTTTCCACCATGGAAGTTATTTTAGCTGCGAATTTGTAAAAGTCTGCGGAGAAAATGTATTACGTGATGCGAACGAAATGCTTTTAACCTGACATTCAAAATCATAGTTCCGTGAATAATATACTGGGCGACAAGGAATTAATTAATGCAAGCAAAAACTTAAATGGTTAGAATCCACTGAAGTTTTAACCAACCGATATCATATAATATATTATAAAAAACAAGTTCAACATTTTTCAAAAGTTTTATAGTATACTAATGGTCTAGGTCTAGTCTTTCTATGGCATCTCCGATTTTTTCCAACAATTAACTTATGTATGCCACAATGTTATTGTTAACAAACTACATTTGATCTACTCCATATCTCATTTCGGTGCAGAGATATTGCGTTAATTATTCATAGGGCGTGTCCATAGAGTAAATTAGACTAGACACGGCATATTCATTTAAAAATAACCCCACAACACAATTTTGGTTTGGTTCACATGCACATTTATGAAAAGGCCCACGTATTATGTCGCAATGCGAAATGGGCACTGTGCATTGCGTTTTATCTTTTGTTGGTCTATTTTGCTTCCCAGCTATGCTGGGCAAGTTCATTTTTTCAATCACAAAAATAACCGAGTTCCAAATATTTAAATTTGAATTATGTCCATATTACAACACCTCTGACAACAAATTCTCCGTGGTTTCGCTTACGAGTTTGAACGCTTGTACAAGGAGTTTTAGTTGGGTTGTTAAGTTCATCTCCATATTTGTGACGTACGCTACGTGGCGTTATTTTTAAAATGAATTTAACTAGACAGGGCTAATCTAGTATAATACATCACTGGGCGTGCCCGACCTTTTCTATCATTTAAAACATTATTTAAACACTCCTGGTACTAATAAAACCAAACTTCGAAATTTTCATCGAAATTTTTCCAGGACTTTTCGAGTTTTACGAGCACAAACATACGGAGACTTAATTTTTTGTATATATTCCAGCTGACATATACCCGGCGTTGCTGGTGGTTATCCTAAGAAGATAGACAATAAATACATCGCGGACTTTTCTGTAGGCCTTTTGAAGATATATAATTCCGTAATATTTTTGTTATTTGTTTTTGGGGTATTATGCCGTGTTGCGCTAACTCCTTCTTTAGCCAACGTTTCGGACAGCATTGCAGTGTCCATCATCAGGGCAGATGTCTGCCCTGATGATGGACACTGCAATGCTGTCCGAAACGTTGGCTAAAGAAGGAGTTAGCGCAACACGGCATAATACCCCAAAAACAAATAACAAAAATACTTTTGGCCGTGAAAATCTTAAATCATAATTCCGTAATACTTTATTTTGATGTTTCTCATAAGTTTTAGCCAACGTCAGCAATGTAGACGCCCGAAAAGATTTATGACTTGATTACCTCTACTTACTGTAAATATAATGCTCATATCATAGACATATGAATATTAGTAGACCCGCCCTAAGTGATTAAAAGCGTATTATCCCCACTCCCCATACCGGTTCCATTGGAGCCGGCTGTGCTCGCGTATGGCCTCAAGTGAAATTTGAAAACGTGACGTCATCATTCTTGTGCGAACTATGGTCGAGGCATCATCGGTTCATTTTACGAAATAACACGGCAAAATGTTGACCTAATGCTATGAAAACTTGTAAAAATAGATGTGAAAAAGAGAATAAACCCAATTGTCGTATTACATTCCATATATAAGCATTATTTTACTTTATTTTAAGCATATTCACATTGTATAATATGGATCAGTTGTAGAAACATGTCTGGACGCGAAACAAAAAGCTGGTTGGTTGCTGGGAAGTAAATTATGAACATTTATAAAAGTGTCTTAACTAAATACTTAAACGAAATATTCGACTCTGAAAATTGAACCGAATTTGGACTTCGCAAATTTGTTCATAACGTGGCGAGTAATTTGCGCTCCCATGTAAAAATGTCTATTCATTCAAAAGCAGATTTTACTTTTAAGAAGTAAATGGTGATATTATAATGCGAGATGCCTATTTACTGTCAGATTGATTTATTGACGAATCACAGTCAGCTTCACCCCCTTCGTTCTTCAACAGTTGATTTTACCCCTCGCCATTATATTCTCGTCTATTAATTCCTATGTCTGTGGCTCATATATTATACATATAAATCTTCATAAAAAAATTCCCTAAATGATAGCGCAACCTCTTTCTAAATTCGTTGCATACATAGTTTAGACCTACTAAGAGCACAGACATGGATACTTTGTTTTATACTATTTAGAGGTAGTATATTAAATTAAATGATTTTAGTATATACCGCACAATGGAGACCCAACTGCATCCGTTTCATTTAATACTACTTCAGAACCGGTCCAACAATGTATTCATTAAAAGTTCCTGTCTTTTTGGTAAATACGTCAAAATTATTGAAGGAACACAAAGCTTTCGACTTAATTACTACAAGAAACAACTATTTATTTCGTGAAAATGAAAAAAAAAATGCATGAAATATGCTATTTAGTTCTTAGTTTGGCTCATTGGGATTGTAGCTGAACCTTTCCATAAAATTAATTTTATTCTATTACAATTTTTAATACTACCGGCTGCGCCAGAGCAATATCCTTTATTTATCAAGGTGAAGTAATTAAAAAGTCCAGTTCGGATGTATATTGTAACTGAACACTTTACAAAATATTATATGAATACTAATATAATACAATATTATATTAGATCTTACCACCGTCACGCTCACTCACACACGCACTGACACTTATATACCTACACACACACGCGAACATACACCACATTAACACAACACAACATGGTGTCAAAACATCAGAACTTTGAAATTTTTGTTATGTCTTATACAAATATGCAAGAAAAACTTCAATGCCTCTATTACCAATTTCCCAACGTAAGCTGTTTCTTTTACATAGTAATTAAGTTAAATTGAAGTGTTATTTGAAGAATTTGTACGTATTTAAGAAGTACTTAATTGGAACATAGAAGTTAGCTTTGTGTTATATAGTTATCTATATAACACAGTTGCGTAAAGTTTTCCATTTTATCAACATAAAATAAGATCCGCGTTGCAATTGATTATGCCTCACAATATTTTCAGAAATTTTCGCTTATTTACTATATTTAACAATCTGCAAATTTTTGGTAAGCCTGTATCATTTTTACTTTATGCCACGTAAAGCCTTTGTGTGTTTTAAAGACGGTACGCTCTTTAAAAGGCTTTTATAAAACAATCTTCACCTCGATGTAAATTTGTAATATTTTCCTTTTTATTTAGTATACTTAAAATAATTTCAGTGCGTGTGGATAACATTTTAATTTAAACATTGCTTATTTAATATTACACTTTTCTTGAAATATGCTTTATCTAAGTACATTATTTGACTGGGAAGAAAACAATACATTTGGATGACTTTATAGCACAAATTTATCTGTGTTTTTGATTAGTTAATTCTTGAATGATTTGTATCAAGTTAACTAAGTAAAGTGTTAAGAACTTTGTAGATTAAAAAAAAGTTAGTAAATCAATTTTTAAAAAAATAATTTGACTGTAATACATCTTTTTCAATCTTCGGGCCATCTCTTGGGCCGCTAGATGCTAATTTAAGAAATATGCCTGTTGTTTTCGCGTGTGTATCCGTTATTTATTTTATTTATTAATCTTAAATTAGCTCACATCTTCGTGTGTGCTAATAGTTTTATAAACATATAAACATGTACATTGTTTGGCAAACATAATCTTTCTTTAAATATTTCACTAAAGTCACAAAAAACGTCATTGAGGATATTTGTATGCGTAGTAAATATTTTTTTAAATCATTACGATAACAAGAGCTGATACTTTGATAACAAATTTATTGATGTCGAAACCAATACCTTCATAAAATGATAGTTTTATGTAAAACTCGACCAACAAGCCTTCACAATGATTCTGCACAGTGGTTTTATTTTTATTTTTTATTTATTAATCTTAAGTTAGCTCACATCTTCGTGTGTGCTAATAGTTTTATAAACATATAAACATGTACATTGTTTGGCAAACATAATCTTTCTTTAAATATTTCACTAAAGTCACAAAAAAAGAAACATCAATAATTGAGATAGACATATTTTCTTAATTCATTTTTGAACTTATTAATATTTTCTATCACAGCAATTTCCTTCGGGATTTTGTTATAGAGTTGAACGGCCTGGTACATCAGAGATTTTTGGGTGCTTGTTTTTTTTCTTGTTGGCAATCTAATTTGCTTAGAATTTCTCGTCCCGTGTCCGTGTATCTCATTATTGTAATTTATTTTTCTTTTCAGTTCCTTAGACATCATCCCTAAGTTAATTTTATGTATAAAAATAAGTACATTCAAAAACACAGTTTGCTTCACCGTCAAAATATTCAGCTCCTTTAACATGTCTCTTATCCGTGTGTATATGTTGCGCTTAAGTATTATTCGCATTGCTTTATTTTGCAGTGTTTGAATTTTTTTCATTTTCTCTTTATTGCAGGGAAAAAGAATACTTGAACAGTAATTAAAGTGTGGTGATATAATTGTATTGTATATTATATGGCATGTTTCTTTATTTACTTTGTTTCTGATTCTACCAAGAAATGATATTTTTTTTAATTGTATAGTCTGCATTTTTTGAGAAGTTCAATTTTGAGTCTATAATAACACCTAGATATTTAATTTCTTCCACTTTTTTTATGATTTCTCCATTTATAGAAACCTTTGGTTCCTCATGCGTATCTGTTCTGCCTATATGCATGTATTTTGTCTTATTTACATTTAGTTTTAATTTATTTAGTTTGAGCCATTTTGACAATGTTTCTAAGTCACTATTTATCTTTTTGATTGCTTTCTCATAATTATCTTCTGCAATATAAATTAGTGCGTCGTCTGCAAACAGTCTTATTTTGCAATGTTTTATTGCCACAAAGTGTGAATATAATGCATTGTCATCGACAACAAGTCTATGTCCCGAGTTTCAGCTTGATCGGATGTCGGAAAATTCATGTAAATGCATTTAAAAATTAAAATATCATAGAGTTTTTTTGTTATTGTATAAAATTTAATAGATCTTATTCCCTAATAATTATATCTTATTCCCTAATTAATTAATCTTATTCCCAATCAATATATCTTATTCCCTTATTTCTAGATTGATTTAAAATTATTTCACTTAAAAATTTATTTCAATGTTCCAATTTGAATTATTAGAAGTTTTTTAATCTACCTACATTACTAAGACAAAAAATACTGGAACAATAGTCCATGTGTGATGCATCAATTGTTTTATAAATTAGTTAACTTGCTTTTCATCTGGTAAGTTTTTAGATTCTCACGGCCAAAAGCATTTTTGTTGTTTGTTTTTTACTTAACTTATAGATCACGCCTGATTATGGAGGCAATTGAAATCTACAAAAATCCATTTAATATCAATAGAGACGACGGAGCTAAGCTCAACAGCTCTTGGTATCCGGTAATTGACGGCTACACCAAAGCTAAACGCAAATAACATGTCTAAGTATACTCCAATACCATATAATAATACAATATAAAACCATTGCATTTATACCTTGATACTGGGTACATCTACTCTAACCGCTGTCAATCGGTTTTCTAATTCTAGAATTCGCCACAAGATGGCGCCACTTCCGTTGGCATTTCGCACTTGGATGGGCCCCAGGCTAACATAAATACTGTGCTTTCAGAATTCGCCACAAGATGTCGCCACTTCCGTTGGCATTTCGCACTTGTACGGGCCCAGGCCACAAATAAATAAGCACAAACTCGACAACCAAAATTTACACATCTTCGGATCTACCGGATCTGCCCTGATGATGGACACTGCAACGCTGTCCGAAACGTCGGCTAAAGAAGGAGTTAGCGCAACACGGCATAACACCCCAAAAACAAACAACAAAAATGCTTTTCATCTACTTATTTTCATCCTAATTTTACAAGGAAAGACACCTTCTTCTTATTAAGTTTATATTAAGTATATTAAGTTTATATTAAGTTTATATTATTAGACCGGTCAGTGATTGAGTGGGCATAGCGCTTGGGTCTCACCCGAGCGTCGCGTGTTCGATTCCTCGGCTGGCTAAGTCCTCCATCACAACACAAGCAACATTTTCGGCTTTCTGTGGTGGTAGTAGGAGATTTTCAAACATTGTTGGGTTATTCGTAACCTGGGAATGTTTGTCTTTCTTTAAAAAAAAAAAAATGTTAAATAAAAAAAACACACCATTATTTTTCCCAATCATAATATTCGATTTATTTATTTTAATTTAACCATTTGTACATCCATGTATACAAATGTCTAATCTTTAATGCTCTATAGATAACCAGGTAGAAAATAATTGATAATATTTCATAATATGTAAATAAGAAAATCTAAGATAAAAACATATAAACATTTTATTTTTTGAAAAGTTTTATGAGCTTAAGGAGTCTTCGTAGAAAGCTTGTCCCCTTTCAAATAACAAATGTTTCACTCGGGCAGTAAAAAGGGCGTCAGAATTATACGACTTTATGTCGGTACTCAATGCATTATATATTTTCGGAGCGATGAACCAGAGTTGGCGCTAAGCAAATGAGGTATTTGTTTTAAGAACCAAGCAACCCAGGTTTGATGAAAAACGGGTGTGTACTTGATGTTGTGGAGCCGCTAGTAGGTTATTTTTCCGTATATAACATAAGCTTATCTTAGTAAATAATATCTAAGACCCTGATTTCAGCAAAGAATTCATTTGAGGGATGGGTAGGTTTGCATTTAAATATAATTCTCAAGATAAGTTTTTGAACCTTGATAATTGGATTGATAATGGCTTCAGCACAAACACCACATCCCACTATACCATATGTAGCTATGGATTGGAAAAGGGCGAAATATACTCTTCTTAGAGTCTGTAAATATACTCGTAAGATGGACCAAGAGAATGTGTATTGGCGTTGTCCTTTTTTGGTAGCATAATTTTATTGCACGTTCTTGTGTAATGTCTGTGAATGTCCTTTTTATACTTAATTTTATTGCACGTTCTTGTGTAATGTCTGTGAATGTCCTTGTTGTACATAATTTTACTGCACGTTCTTGTGTAATGTCTGTGAATGTCCTTGTTGTACATAATTTTCCTTCAAAAGTGTTTTGGTAATGTGTTGTTTATTATTTTATATATAAATATCATTTGTTTAACTGTTAGTCAATTTATTTCCTTTAACATTTTAGTTTCTTTTGTAAATTTATTTAGTGTAATTATTATTGTCGTTGCTCTATTTTGCAACTTATTTTTTCTCTGTTATTACATAAGAAAAGAATGGTTGAGCACTTGTTAACATTAGGAGCAATAATTAAGTTAAAATTTAAGTTGAAAAAATTTTGCAAATTTTTTGACGAATTCTTCCCAAAAAAGATCTTCTGTCCAATTTTCTTTTGGGTATATTCAACATGTTTTGATGAGAACAATTAAACTCCTAAGTATTCAAAATCAGTAACACTTTCAAAAATTTCACAATCCAATTATCTCATTTGCCATCTACTTCATACATTATTCAGTTTTAAAAAAAAATATATATTTATTTAAATTATTATGCTAAGCCACAAAAATAGTGATTTCTTCTGAAATTTCTATTTTTTTTAACCTTATTTATTTGATAAATGATCGTCAATAATTTATTATGTGAAGAAAAAGTAGTGAATAAGCATTATTTTGAAAATCTTGTCATTTGTTACATAGGATTAACATCAAGATAACAGATAACATTGTGGATTGTTCAACTTTATCGGAACAATTGGTTTGGGAGAGGGATCAAACCAAAAAACTTTATATCTGCAACCAAGCAAAACAAACTCCCAACTACGGAACCAATCAAGGTAACTTCTCACACATGTGTTATGTATTCAACGCTTTATTTATACTACTTATAAAATACTTCAGCAGAGCTGGCAACATTATTTTTTCTCTTTCGACTTATTTCTCGACACAGCAGATAGTGGGGGTTAGAAAAAAGAACTAAATTAGCGGATTTGTTCCAATGAAAATAAACGCTGCAAAGAACATTTCATCTGCTTCCCTGATTGGCTAGGATGGCTAAGGATGTAACGAACCGTATCGGTCCAATTTCAAATAAAAAGAATTTCAGATAATTCTTTCGACGCCGTCTTGTGAAATTATTATGGTTCCTCATCAGAGCTGAGATTCGAGAAAAGAAAACATTAAATCTGAATCGATGCTTTAACAAGGTTAATAAAAAAATATCCCCTTTAAGACTGCTCTGCAGAAATTATTTCCACAATTAAATTATTACAAATATTTTATCGCTATCTACAGTGTCAGCAATAACAAATGTATCCACAAAACACGAAAGGCCATTCGATATTTTATTTGTTTCTGTACAGAACCTGATGGTTTAGCACAGTTAAATCGATAACTTTACAATATCGGATCGATAAGCGTAATTATCAATGAATTTAATCCAATTTTTCAAGCACGGTCGCTCTGTTGATAACGCAATAAATCAGAATTCCTTATACGCTGGTACATCTCACTATGAATTAACATTCATAACGTCAGACGGCTATGTACTATTTAAAATAATTATAAATTGAGAATTTCGAATTGAAATATTTACTTTAATGAACATGGAATTCCGCTTGTACTTTTGACACTTAAAAGTGAGTTATTTACTTAATGAGTTTTTGTTTCTCGAAGCAGGAACGAAATCAATTGATCGCGTTTTAGATGAATTAGTAAAAATATTTAAAAAAAAATTTTTTTTTCGGAATAACTTTATTGAGTACAACCTCAAATTGTAATATTTAAATATTGAAGACAATATTAGTGATTTCAAAACGAAAATCTGAAACAGAAAAATCAGAAAAGGATACGGTCACATCTAGGACTCGAACCCAGGACCCTTGTCTTTCCGGGACACTGCTCTTAAGTCTACGGATAGTGTGTTCATGATTTCTTTCAGTTCTAGTAGCTTAGTTAGTTTATCCGCATTCATTAATAAGCAAGTCATTTTGCACAATGAAAATGGCTTTTGTCTACCGACTGTCAAAATCATGTTCTGACGGTTGGTTGGTGGACGGGTGGTTTCACTAAACTAGGTCTAATGGACATACTTTAGCGGCTAATAATTTAATGGCTATCCTTTTCATTAGCAGTGCTACATTAATTGTTAGATTAGTATGAATATAAAGCGTCCATTATTTTCATAATGTGATTAGAAAGATGTCGAAATTTTACTAACATTTCACAGGTAAATGTCTTCCTTTGAAAGACAATGATCCTGAGGTAAAAAAAAATTAAACACTTTCAGCTCACAAATTTCATGATTGTAATATACCATGAATTTTCACTGGTCAGCACTTATTTAATGTATGAAATTAATGCTAAAGCTATGTTTAAATATTAGATGTTCATAAATAATTTCACGGCAGTCATTTACACCTGCTATCATGGCTTCTGAATATTTATTAATTTCTCTAAAACAACCTGGCTGTTATGTGTCAGCGGGATACTGTACAACGGTGATCTGTGGTCTACCAGTGTTCAGAATGACATTGTTTCACATTTTACCGTAGTGAGTTATGAGAGGAAAATGATTTCATCTGCTCTGATGCGTTATTAAATTATTTTAATTGAAATTTGACGACTAGCACCCGTGACAACAGTGATAATCTGCATGTCAATTCGAGTATTGTGTACTTTACGTTATCTATCTAAACAAATTCAACGTCGTTTGAAATCGTTTTAGCCGTGTTTGGATACCAGATCAAAATAGCCAGGTTCTTTCCCGTCTTTCTGTTTCCCATCTCCTTCGCATCCCAACTACCTTCAACGACACAACCTATTCCTATATAATGCAGCCCAAAATAATAAACTACAAGAGCAATGCAATGAAATGTAACATTTTTATGAGATAAACTTATGTAGCAAAATTTAAATATTATGACAACTAAACGACATATAGTATGTAATACGTTAACGATGATCGAAAAACTTAAACATGCAATAACATGCTCCCTAATTTTCTGCAAACTTATATTATGTACCATGAAAATGTTCACAATTATCCTACAAGAAGTTGAGGAGATTTTAATTTTCCCAAAACAAAACTTAAGTGCACACGAAACAGCGTATTTTATGGACAAAACTTTATAATTACCCACAAAAAGCCTTACGTCCCTGCATTCCCAATTTCTACAAATGTATAACATGTTTCTCTTTAACTCTTTAAGTTTTTAAGTTTCAAAAAAATACATGTTATTTTTGAAGATAATATCTATACATTTGTAATGCCGACAAGATAATTATATGAAATTCCCTTGATAGAAAAAAATCGCAAAGTAAGCTTCAAAATTTATTATAAACACCTTTTTTCTGTTATTTAATATTTATAAGTATGAAAAAATTAACAGTTTATCTTAAAATGCAAGTAAAGCATTTGTCAAAAAATTATATCTCTATTTCAAACGTGCCGTTTTTATTAAATATTATAGCGCGTTCCTTCTAACATTCGTATTTACATTTCTGCTTTTCAAAACTATTTCGCATGCTTACTACGGGGCCTTAAAAGAAACCACTCGGCATATATATATTTATTAATTTTTATACCAAATTATCTACAAGATGAAGATAATAGTGTTAATTCTTAATTTTAAATACGAGATCGACAAAAATAACATATAATTTATTTCTTAAAAGATAATACAAAATAATAACAAATTTATAATGTATTATTACCAGTGAGTTTTCAAAACTCATTTCGGGAAAGACAACATTAGATCAAAGACAAGACAACATAAATGCATTAAAATAATAGATTAAAATTAAATTTCTTTCGTAGTTCCAAAGAAAGAATGTATCAGTCATTGATAAAACTGCTGAGGAAATAGCTTTTAAGAGCTTTTGCCAATGTTTTTTTTGTTCGTTGCCGGCAGTTTTAGGTTACTAGGTAATGCGTTATATTGCTTATGTGCAATGTATTGTAAGGAGTTAATTCCAAATTTAGTCATGTAAGTAGATGACGATAAGTGAATTTGATTTTGTGATCTTTTTTTGAGCTGGTGTATGTCGGAATAAAATACTGGTTTAGTGTTGGGGTGTGAGGAGTGTTGAATTATTTGCAGAATGGCAGTAGTGATTTTATACTTTGGCAGAATCGTAAAACGACATATTTTTGTCTGTGAGTATACATCTTTGACATGGTAGATTATATATATTCCGTACGGCTCTATTTTTAATGACTTGTATTTCGGAACTATTTTTTTGTTAATGGTGCCCCAGATACTAACTAGATAACTCAGTTGGGAGTAGATCAAAGCATAATGTGAGGCACGCAGTAGAGATGTGTGGAGCCCACCTTGGAGTCGATAGAGTACACCGGTTATCGGGGATATTTTACATTCTCAACATGGGAGTTCCACGAGAGGTTAGATTCTATGAGTAACCCCAAATTTTTCGTTACTTAAACATGTTGTAGCTTTTTATTTCCAAGAATGATATTCATACCCATGTTATCTTTTTCCCGAAAGTAACGTAAAGGGTTTTTTAATATTGAGGCTTAATTTGTTAAATCGCAGCCATTCAGCCAGCTTTGCGAGTTCTTTATTCATTAGAGCTTCAAGTTCTTTCAGATTTTTACAATGATAGTAAATCACAGTATCACCAGCGTAAAGTTGAAGTTTTCCCGAGATGCCGCATTTAGTTATATCATTGATGTATAGTAAGAAAAGTACTGGCCCAAGAATGGAGCCCTGTTGTATTCCACGTTTGATTTTTCCAAAGCCGTTTAGGTTCAAAAAGGCAAAATCTATCAACTAGGTAACTTTGGAGCAGATTTAAAGATTAGACCAATTATAGATATAATAATTAGACCGAGTTGGTTGAGGCATTTTCCCGCTGAGACAAAGATGCTCGGCTCGATTATCTTCTTCTTCAATTCAATGAAATTAAATAACTTTAGTACAACTCAACAAAGGACCCCCTGATAAGGAGGATTTAGAAAAGACAATGTTATACTTATCTACTTCATTTCTTGGATCTTCAAGTGTTTATATACTAGCTAATAAGAAAAACTTATTTGTGACTGAACCACGATCGAAGATCGTTGGCAAAGTCACTACCCAATTAAGGATGACATATTCCTACTGGCTGGAGAGTTGGGAGAGTTGTGCGGTATGATTCACATCAATAGATTGACCTCTCTACGTAAACTATCGTATCTTTCTAATTGTTGAAAGGAGAACAGTTGAAAGTTCAGTTTGACCGCCACAAATTCAAATAATAACCAATTAAAATCAATTTTAAATATTATTTTACTGTCAAGTGCGCTTTTATAAAAATGCGTATACTTGATACATAGGAAAAAAGCTATGACAGGTATTAGATGTATTGTGTTGGTGTTCATTAAATGTGTTTTATTGTATGTGATAGATACCATAGTTTACGTGGGGTTTGTGAAATTTTTTTTTATCGTACATGTCACATACGCTTTTATACTTCGGGGAGTATAAAAATTGTTTTAGTTGTTACTAAATAAGTTTATTTAGTAACAACTGAAATGAATTTTTTTGATAAGCAATCGTAAATTTATTCAATTTTGCAATGTTGCCAAAATCAGAGAAATTAACACTATCTGAGTTAAGACACATACTATGTACGGAGTAGAGATCCCTACTGCAAGTACCTTGCTGCTGCACCGATCAGCGGATTTATCTCGGCTAGATTCCTTCGTTCTCCTTGTCCCGTGGATTTATGGAGCGGGAGGAAAGTTAAAGCTTAAAGCAAACTACACTTCACCAAAAGCTCTTTCCGCTCCGAGAGGCACGCCCGTTTAGCGCTGTGAAGAGTATTTGCCAATTTGTCGAATCGGACGTATTTGAAAATCCCTGATTGCGCGCACTCTGCTCTCACTGAAGGCCTGAATTCCTAGAAAAGTTCCGGCGATCAATTACTTCTAAGTCTTAGAAATGGTTTATACGAGTATTGCATTTACTTGGATTTTCAAGGAATGGTCGTACAGTTTTTAAAGTATGCTTGAATTCAGTGGCGGCTCGTGACTTTTGGGTGTACTAGAGTGCTAATATTAAAAAAATGGCATTTCTGATGTTGTTATAGCTGAAAATTTTTTTAAATTTTTTTTCGAACATTGATTTTTTGTATGAAGATTTTCAGGAAATTTCAGTATAGCCGTGCGCCGCACGGAATTCCTGAAAATCTCCATACAAAAAATCAATTAAAAAAAAAATCGTTTTCAGCTACAACAACATCAATAATGCCATTTTTGGTAATATTAGCACTCTAGTAACCCAAAAGTCACGAGCCGCCACTGCTTGAATTTATATAAAAATATTTCCCCGTACATATTGCACACATAGCTTTTGAATAATTACATCTCTAGCGGTTGAATTTAATAATCATATACCCCAAATAGGGATGCCATAGTCTCACTGGCTCAAGACGATTGGGAGCAGTTGGGACTCTTGTGCGGTTTTACATAAATATGCCTAAAGGTAGAGGGGTGGAGAAGAAAATGGAGAAGAGGAAAGTGGGGGAGTTCTTGACTATTCAGATCTGGCCACCAAACACGGGATAGAGCCATTTATTTATTTATTTTTTATAATATAATATTGATTACATTTTATGATTTTACCTGTACAACTAGGAAGGATTCCCGTTTCAGGACAGTCAAATTTACAAGTTTCAAGTTATCCTAGACGAATACAGGATTTAAGACTAGCTAAAATAAGTACGTTAAAACGAAGATACATAAAAAGATACATAAAAAAGATACATAAAGATACATAGAGGCGTTCGTGATTTCAAATTACATTTTTTAGTATCATTTCGTAAATATATTTTTACTATCATTACAAGCAAGGTTTCAATTTTGAATGGTGGTCTTACACCAGGGCGATACTGAGAGTATCTTCCACGCTGGAAAATCTTCACAAGTATACTATATATAATTTGAATTTAATAAATTGTGATATAACACAAATTTATCAATAAAATTTACTTGCGCACGCCGGGTTAATAACCCGCGACATTCGTATTGATATCATTTTAACTCAATACATGATATTATACGAGAGATTCTAAACAATTACGTTTGTAATGACTAATCGAGTCTGAACAAACTAACGCTAACAATTTTAACTAACTAGCAAAAGATTAATAGAAAGATTACCCACTCAATCTATTACTCTCAGCCGCGTTGATTGGCGACAACGAGTTAGTTCACCAACATTTTATTGACTGAGCATTCGCTTAGAGCCCGAAAATTGTAAACGATTATACATTTTATCGCCGAAAATAAATATTGTTCTTCTCTTTGGAAGTAATAATAATTAATATATTAAAAAGCAAACATTTTGTGCGTAAACACAATAATAATAATTTGAGTAAAATAACTCGAGATAACTAATTATTATAAGCAATAATTAACACCTGAAACACCAACACAAATTCAGAAAAAATTTGAAAAAAAATGCCGCAGACAGGAATTGAACCCGCAGTTATTTTTTCTTGGAAGGTTTATTTCAATTTATATTTACGTTTCATGCTTGTAATTATTGCTAATAATAATTTGGTATCCTTTATGCTTTGCATAAAAACCTTGTCTTGTGAACATACGTTTATTTTATAAAAAATATATAATAACTTAGTTTGAATACAAATTTATTGTATGTATCATAAATATATAAAATAAACCGGTTTCGATTCAACCTGAACCTTCATCATGGTTATATAAAATCATATTTTATGTAAATTTTTGCATATTTTTTAACAAAACTGACCTTTTTTAATTTAATGGAGGATCGATTGATTACAATAAACTCCATTAATTTAGACAAATAAATATTTTCTAAATTGCTATTGGGACCGCTAAAAGTACTGCTGAGTGGAAATAAGGCCCAACCAAACCTCATGTTTTTTTCCAATGTGAAATTAATTTACCACATACACGGAGAATACTCATATAAAATATATCTTATTTAAAAATCTCTTCATATTATTTGTATTCTTTAACAAACGAATTGATAGGTTTCCTGTTAAACTTTTAGTAAAACAGGATTTTATTATTAGGATAATATAACACGTGTTCATAAAAATCATAAATTTTTTGCATTTCGTTATTATATATTATTAAGGCATGCTGCAGGTGAATGATCACATGTTCCAGTATATCAGGAAACGGTCTGCAATCCCGTTCCTAACCGGATTACGAATATTTTTTAATAAATCAGCAATATTCATTTTTGAAGACTCCAAACTTTAAGCCACATTTTTTAACGTATGAAATTCTTGTAGGTATAATTATCTTCACGTATAATTTAGTCCATGTGTAATTCCTTCCGTGTGTAATTCTGAAAATCGTGGTTATTGAAATTCAAGCCCGTGTAATTTCACCTTGACACCGATGTGAAATAACTTTCGAGAAAATATTTAGTCGATACTTTGTATGCGGAAAATATCTGATGCATATTTTTGCTGACGCCGCATTTCAAAAGTGCTACAACAATTTGGTCCTTCGAGCCGGATTATCGGCACGGATTTGTCCACCGCAAGAATCCATTTGGTTCAAGCATCCCTTGCGCTTAACTTGCTTCCTGAAGGGGCTCTCTGGGGCTGTGGACAAACTTACACCGTGCCCCGTCTGCTCCTTTCTCCTCGATATACAGCACCCTGAGAATTTCTTGCATGGGGTGGTAATACCGATTATGCACATGTTTTTCTCAATTCTTTTCACCCAGAATTTTTTTTAAATAAACTTTACTTTATATGGGGCAAGAGTAGGTAAAGTGGACAGCAGGTTTATCGTACCTCCAGTATTAAATAATTCAATATAGCAAACTTAATAAGGTCACAAGAAGAAGAAACGCCGAGATCAAAAAAATCATCCGCTTATCGAAGTTAAAATTCCTTTTATTAAAATGTGCATTTAAAAAAAATCTAAACCTGTTTTTCGGAAGAAAATTGAAGATGACACTT
This sequence comes from Hesperophylax consimilis, assembly GCF_061612785.1. Lineage (NCBI taxonomy): Eukaryota > Metazoa > Arthropoda > Insecta > Trichoptera > Limnephilidae > Hesperophylax > Hesperophylax consimilis. Next base: position 37,193,467 of record NC_142837.1, on the reverse strand, counting down.
GAAACATTGAAATATTTGGTTGTGAAGAATAAGGACGGGGTAATTTCGGAGAATTTGAACAATTCATCAAAATTTAAACATTTCAAGTTCTGTTAATATATCATTATAGGCTAGTTGCTTGACAGAACTGAACTTGAAAAAATCTTACACAGAACTTGAAAATGAACGTTGAAATTTGATGAATTGTTCAAATACTCCGATACAACCCGTCCTTAGATTTTGTAATCTTATTAACCCTTTGGAAGGCCTAATGATGAATAATGAAGTTGATCTACAAAATGATGAAGTTATAAAGTTTGTCATATAACAGATTTTAGGCGCGAAGATCCTACAGTTGCTAGCCTGAGTAGCGGGAACTATCAGGTTGGTTGCTGGGCCAAACGGAGTTGAAAACGCACAAAAGATCCGCTAGAGTTCCCCCCACCCCGGGCGACCTAGCGCCTCGCCCTTCTTACGCCCCGACCTCTGACCTAGCTGGACGTGTGCGCGTTCCGGCCCCGCGTTCCCAATTTCGCACCGCACGGTCGAAAAGCATAATGTACGAAAATGGCGCGCTTTGAACATCGACAGGCTGGCACCGCTTGGTTGAAACACGGCGCTCAGCCCTACAATCAACAGGATGCCCCGAGGACTCCCATGTCCCGACCACGCCACGCTGTGAGTTTCTTACGCTTCCTATTACCCCTTGAATGTGTCCACTAATAACCTAAATTCGTCCACGCTGCCTGTCGGTCTAGAGAGAGAGAGAGAGCTGTTAATTACTCCCCAGAGAGAGATTAGGGAACCCTTTGATGATAATTCCAGTTAGGATGTAACAACCTGTATTCTATTGTTATTCACCCATGTAATGTCCATTTTGCCGCTCAAATACAATGTTGATTCATAAAAAACCTAACCTCTTTCATTTGGGGATAGCAGTCGTATGGGAGTGTTTTGTGTAGACGGTGGGATATGGATTCTTGAGCCTCGCGCTGACCCCGAACCCTGACTATGAGAGAGACGTCTCATGCCCCGCTCTGAGCTGGCCGAGGGAAAGTCAGGGCACCCCAGGTCCCACGCGCGACAAGTTATAAGTTATTTCTACAGAATAATCATGAAATTTTAAAGCAAGTTAAGGATGTGAAGAAAACGTGTATATATGTTTTGTTTCTGTTTTGACAATTTTTTGGAAAATGGTGTGGTATATAATCTTCGAAAGTCCGGTTGGGTTCTGTAATTTAAAAAAAAATTATATCATAATAGAATGATATTGTAAATATATTATATTATATCATATCCATCTAAAATAAAAATACAATGAAGAAACACTCTTACAATACAATCACACCGCCAGAAATATAACCAACCGACACTAAAATGAACCTAAACTTTGTATAACGTCAGCACAAACACAATCAATCTACTTAGCTCCTAAAATCTTAAATCTTCTCCCTGATATTTCAATATGTAAACCTCACCCGACATAACATAAAATAAAATTAAATTTAGTTACTTTAAAAGGTTATTACAAAATATATTAGAACACTTTTGCAAAAATGATCAACCTATAAACTACAGGAAATACACAACAAAAAGTATTTATTATTTTTTGCAGACAAAAATTCCGGACAAAAAAATCCTTCAAAACAAGACAAACTTGCAAAACTCTCACCTGCACCGTTGCAGTTAGGTCAGTACCAAAGATATTAGAAGAACGAGATGTGCTATGAGCAGTCCATAATGTGCGGAATTGTTTTGCCCAGTGTCGCCGGTTTTATTCACCAATACTACTGCACACCTTCGCTTACGCTAAGGTATCCGCACTAATACATAGAACAGATTTCTGTGCGTACACGTCCCGATAGTATCCAAAGTACCCTAATTAGGTAGTACTCCGCCTACGAGCCGGCGGCTAATATAGCATATCTCATTCTTCTAATATCTTTGGTCAGTACCGTGGTAACTGTCACTATGTTTTAACATAACCTATACTTTTTTACTGTGAATAATATCTATGGTCTGTAACCGCTCATTGTAACATTTTGTGGTAAGGATACTGCAACAACACATTCGCAAATGATGAAAAAAATATTGTGGTGTCTATTTTCCCACAGCATTCATAGTGGTTAAATATTGTGGTGGCTATTTTCCCACATCATTTCAAATGATTAAATATTATGGTGGCTATTTTCCCACATCATTCCAAATGATTAAATATTATGGTGGCTATTTTCCCACAGCATTCCAAATTGTAAAATATTGTGGTGGCTATTTTCCCACAGCATTCCAAATGATTAAATATTGTGGTAGCTATTTTCCCACAGCATTCCAAATGGTTAAATCACACTTAATTAATTCCCTACATGCCTTTCGTTGATATGCTTGGTGAAAATCCAAGGACGGGTTGTTTCAGAGAATTTGAAAAATTCTTCAAATTTTAAAGTTAATTAATTTTCAAGTTCTGTGAAAGTTCTTTTCAGTTTCTGTTATTATTTCAGTTCTTTCCAGTAACTAACCTATAATCATATAATAACAGAACATGAATAAGACTTCCACGGAACCTGAAAATGAACGTTGAAAATGAATTGTTTAAATTCAATGAAACAAGCCATCCTTAGTGGCCAGCTTAGGCACAGGGGCTCTGACGAAGCCAGAAGCTCGCCGATACTTTGAAAGTACACAACTGCTGACCCTGTACAAATCGCAAGTCCCCCCACTGTTGAATTTGGCAGCCTTCTCTGGTCTGCGGCCCTATAATACACGGTTGACATTATTTGTCCAGTTTATTGTTCTATGACTCTTCTTGAATACAACAGCTCGGCCGTGGAACGATTTGAGTCTCCTACAAAGACCCATTTTCACTCCTCAAAAAGACACCCTGCACAGCATCCCTACATATGACATAGGCCCTGAGGGAATTTTTTTTTTGAGTGAAGTTTTTTATTATATGTGTTGATTTATCACCAAGGCGATACTTAAAAGAGAACTACCAAATGCAATATTAAATTTGTGATTTGATGATAAAATGGCGTTATATGTTTCTTAACGTTAACCTTCGACTTAATGACTCATTAATATAATAAAAAATATTTATGAAAAATTAATGTTTCTCCTCTATAACCGGTTTTCGCCCCATGGATCTTGTGCAAAAGTGCACACAACAAGGAAATGCACTCCCTCGGGGGCGGAAGGGTCTCCGTGTAACTCGACTTAAATTATATATGCCAGAATTCGATCATGCGATCATACGGAAAGCATCAGTTTAGAGAATAGAGAATGCGGCCTGTCTCACATGGACCACTGTCCGCAGTGAGTGGATGGTAATGGGTCGGATGAAGAAACACATCACATGCAAATGCTGCCAACACTGGAATGTGGTGCAACGATTAATATGCACGTGAATATTTAAGACGTTTTCTTCAAATAACAAACGGTTAAATGGATAAGCAAGACGGGTTGTTTCAGAAATTGAATAATTCATCAAATTTCACAGTTGATTTTCAAGTTCTATGAACGTTCTATTCAAGTTTTGTTATTACATCAATATTGGCCAGTTGTTGCACAAAACTGAAATGATAAAAGAAATTGAATAGAACCTTCACAGTACTAGAAAATCAACTTTTAAATTTTTGATGAACTGTTCAAATTCTGTGAAACAACTCGTCCTTAATGCGAAGGCTGACAGTATTTTCGTAATAACTTAAGGCGATGCACTACGTCGTGTAGTATTTTAAATTGAGCCACTATCAATAACAACCCACGTAGATGGCGATAAGGTTAAAATTCCCGCTTAGCACAATCTGCCTGTTTTGATGCAAGAAAAAAACATGGCTAAAAAGTGCCTTTTATTTTATTTTGTGGATTTTCAGGCATAAATATTTAATTTTAATTTAATTTTTAAATAACTTAATTTTGCACACTACACAATAAAATCATAATGGAAAATGGGTTCGTAAGTAGGATATTTTGAACTTTAAAGCAGTTTTAATAGACCTTATAAATTATTTTTTTCTGGGCTTATAAAAAGACTTATCTAAAAATACCCATTTATTTCAAAGGCCAAGATGTATTCTATTCACAGTATTTAATTAAAGCATCTGAAATATTTCTATGCGACCAAATTTTCAAACCAAAAATACATGATTTTGCATTACTATGGCTTCACCTTAACTGTTTTTTTTTTTAAATTATTTGTTCCGTCTTATCAGATAATGTATTTATATACTTATAAAAACCGTATATATCTATCTATCGTATGTATTTTACCCGGGATAGGTACATTTATTCATTGATATGTTTATTATTATTATTCGTTTTCGTGTTGAAAACGGGACTGCAGACCTTGAACGAATGAATCGACAGATTTCCTTACAAAGTAAAATGCGAATGTGTGATGAGGACTGCTGAACACGTGTTCAAAAAATACAAATACTGTCGCATTTCTTGGTTATGTTTATCAGGAAAATAACACCCGAATGAGCACGTGTTCCGAAATATTCTGAATGCATCAATATTTTATCACAAAATTAATCAATTTTTAACAGGATTTCAATAAATCAGCCATACTCATAAAAAACATACTCTGCACATCTCACTATCAAGACGTGCAGCTTTACAATTAGATCATTTAAAAAAATACATATATGTAAACTTAATATAATAATAACATTAAATTTAAACCCAAAAAAGAAAAGTTAATGACATGGTTATTTCAAGACCGGTAGACAAAAATAAACAAAAATTTAGTAACAAATGTACGAAAAATAAAACAAAAATGTCAAAAAAGTAGCATTGGGCAGTACGTTTAGGTATAGTAAGTTGGCAACAATAATATTCTTCTGTTAACTAAAGTACAAGGTACCTGTGCTGGCTTATCAGACACAAGCATAGGGTAACAATACTAACAATTACAAGATGGATAGTATGAATAATAAATTATAAGAAAAAATAAAATAACTAAATAAAAATAGGTTAATAATAACCGATAGGTAAGTAAATAATATTAATAATAAAAAATAATAGATATATTAAAACTAAATATTAAACGAATTTGCTTAATGAATTAGCCACAGCGAACATGGAAAACAATAAATTAAATTATAATCAAACAATTCGATTTCATATCTAACCTACAGAAACATATTGACCATGGAGATTTTACAGCAGCAATATTTATTGATCTAAAGAAGGCGTTTGACACGGTGGATCATAACGTATTGTACGAAAAATTGAAACATTTGGGTATTGTTGGAACTCCTCTGGAACTTTTCCGATCATACCTATCAAATCAGTTTTTAACAGTAGAATTGGGTGGAGAAACGAGTAAATTGGGTAAAATAACATGTGGAGTACCACAGGGGTCAATTCTGGGACCGTTGCTATTTCTAATATATGTTAATGACATAACAAACTCTACAACTTTCTGTGGACGATACGGTAATTTTTTAAAACAAAATAAACCTAGCGAAGCTTGAAATGGAAATGAAAGCTGATTTTTCCCATCTCACAACCTGATTGAGAATAAACGAACTAAACTTTAATGTAAAAAAAAACGCATTATATACTTTTCGGCAACAAGAAAAATTCCAGCCTAAATATCGAAATTGGTGACAACTGCCTTAAAAAAAAAACGAACCCAAAATATTTGGGCCTTATAGTAGATTTTCAACTCTCGTGGGATCTCTACATAAATCATGTAAGAGAAGAAGTATTGTTGGAAAAGTATCCAACAATCAACTCAAACTAACGTCAAGCCACTTTACAACCAAGAAATCCACAACCACAATACTCGAAATAACAATAAAATTCGCATTCCTCAAACACACACCACAAAATATGGAACAAAATTTTTAAACTACATTGCCTACACACTGTATAATTCGCTTCTCGAATATTTTTTAAATATTTTTAAAAATGAAAATCATTATTTCCATATTTGTATATCATTGATTGTTCCTTTATTTGTTTACTCTTATTTTTTTTGTTCTACTTAACCTGTCTTTTAAAACTTATTATGTAGTGTTGTATTTTTGATATTTTGATGCCAATGTAAAATAGTATGTACTGGCTTCTGTATGTATTCTGTTCCTACTTATGTATTGTAATTTTCTCCCGTCTTAAAATGAGTTTTGTAACTCATCGGGATTGCCCTAGCAAGAAATAAAAATAAATAAATAAATTATGAATTATGAAAAAAGCAATGTTTGTAGGTGAAGAAAAAACAAGCTAGAGTAATATTGAGATCCATTATTTCATTGCCAAGCGAATAAAATATATTTAATTATATTAGGAGCATTTTTTATGGTTCAAAATAACATAAAATCGAGACAAGAGACAAAATTCTTACAACTAGTCTAGCTACTTTGTGTCATTATTACACTTTGTTTATACATAGGCCGTGGCATTTTTAGAATCCACAAATAACTTCAAATAGCTTACCTTTTTACTTTTAGATCAGCCAATCAACATTACGCACTTTGTCTATCTTAGACTCCCACACAACGGACCAGTTCTGAATAGTCAGATTGTTCCCAATATTCCTATTCCCATATAATTCCCTCCCCTCTCTCTTCAGCATCTAAAAATATACAAATTATTGTTGTTGACAAAATCGCACATGCTCCCGATAGTTAGAAATCAAATGCAATAATCACATAAAATAATAAAAATATGTCTTTGTAGAAGATAATACTAATAAATCTAAACAATACACAATACAGAACAACACAGGAAATTAAAAAAAAAAAAATAACGGTCACAACTAAGAATCAAACTCGGATCTCTTGTCTTTCAGCGTCAGCGTTTTAACCACTCGACCATTGGAACCTACTTATTAAACGTCATATTTGTCGATCTCATGTTTCATATTCAGAATTGACAATTTCATCTTGCAACTAATTTTTCCCATATTTTTGGCAGCTACCTTTAATGATCACAACGTTCTAATGAATTGGTTTTTAACCTAGATAGTGTCTCGGCTAAACATGTCCGATTCATATTTATATTGGATTCCTCTTGAATTTTTTTAGAAGTATAAATGAATATTTAGGAAAATTTGATTGGTTAGCAAAAAGTGACAACAACTGTTATCGCAAAACAAAACAAGGCTTGTGCACATATTCGCAATTTTGATGGGTTAACAAAAAGTGACAACAACTGTTATCGCAAAACAAAACAAAGCTTGTGCACATATTCGTAATTTTGATGGGTTAGCAAAAAGGGACAACAACTGTTATTGCAAAACAAAACAAAATAAGGCTTGTGCACATATTCACAATTTTGATGGGTTAACAAAAAGGGACCACAATTTTTTATCGCAAAACAAAAAAAAACAAAACAAGGCTTGTGCACATATTTGCAATTTTGATGGGTTAACAAAAAGTGACAACAACTGTTATCGCAAAACAAAACAAAACAAAACAAAGCTTGTGCACACATTCGCAATTTTGATGCGTTAACAAAAAGGGACAACAACTGTTATCGCAAAACAAAACAAAGCTTGTGCACATATTCGCAATTTTGATGGGTTAGCAAAAAGGGACAACAACTGTTATTGCAAAACAAAACAAAATAAGGCTTGTGCACATATTCGCAATTTTGATGGGCTAGTAAAAAGGGACAACAACTTTTATCGCAAAACAAAACAAAACAAAGCTTGTGCACATATTCGCAATTTTGATGCGTTAACAAAAAGGGACAACAACTGTTATCGCAAAACAAAACAAAACAAGGCTTGTGCACATATTCGCAATTTTGATGGGTTAACAAAAAGGGACAACAACTTTTATCGCAAAACAAAACAAAACAAAACAAAGCTTGTGCACATATTCACAATTTTGATGGGTTAACAAAAACGGACAACAAATTTTATCGCAAAACAAAACAAAACAAAGCTTGTGCACATATTCGCAATTTTAATGGGTTGGCAAAAAGGGACAACAACTGTTATCGCAAAACAAATCAAAACAAGGTTTGTGCACATATTCGCAATTTTGATGGGTTAACAAAAAGGGACAACAACTGTTATCGCAAAATGAAACAAATCAAGGCTTGTCCACATTTTCGTAATTTTGTGGTATATCTGCTTTTTAATAATGTATTTTTTTATTAAAGTTTGATCATTTACCAATCATGTTCTAATGTGGCTACCTCATCCCACCTTTTATGTGAACCAAAAATACGATGATTACCCAATCAACAACACACTCGTCGCGCTTTTGATTATTTAATAAGACGGATGTGTCCCGTCATCGCTGCCGTTCCTACTAAAGAAATGATATATCTACATGCGCATTTCAGTTCGCTGACAAATTTATTTTTTCTTAGCACTGGCGTAGATTACACTAGATGATAATTTACCTTCGTTAATTGACAAAGAAGTGAATTGTTTTGCCACATTCAGAAATTGCATAAAACAAAGATGAAAGCTCAATTTAGTTAGTAACTGAGTTCTGAAGTAGCGTTATTGAAAACTGATTGCAAAATAAATATATCTTCTTTTGACATGAAAATGAATCAATAGAATCGACGCCGGGTGTGTTTCTGTCAAAGCAATTACAAACTTCAACAACTCGACTACAAACAGGAAATTTTATTCTCTTTTTAAAGAAGTATGAAAGTTTGTGCCAGTTCTGCGCACGCGCAAAGTGAACCCATGTTTTTCGCCTTGCCGGATTCGACACGTGTCTATAAATGGGATCATATCTGAGAGACTAATTAACCGATTTGAGTGAAGCAAGTGTGGTTTTAAATAGGAGTACTCGAATATGTTAACACTTATTTACGTATTCTGGACTAAGATGTGAGGCTGTGAATTTGAAAAAAAGTTAGAATTTCCCGATTTATTAGAAAATAAAAATTGAACGGTAAATTTTTCCATGGTTTTCGTATATTTAAATAATTGATTTGAACATCACTTTTGTTTTCTTGAATTTAATGAATACATTAAGGCCATACGTAGTAATGCAAAATCATGTGTTTTTGGTTTGAAAATTTGGTCGTCTAGAAATGTTTAAGATGCTTTAATTAAATACTGCTAGTAGAATACACCTTGGCCTTTAAAATAATAGAGTATTTTTAGATAAGTCTTTTTATAAGCCCAGAAAAAAAGAATGTATAAGGCCCATGAAAAGTGCTTAAAAGTTCAAAATCTCCTATTTACTAACCCATTTCACGGTTATGGTTTTATTGTATAATGTGGCAAATTAAGTTATTTATAAAATGATCGAAAAAAAATCAAATATTTTTGCCTGATCATCTACAAAATAAAATAAAAGGCACTTTTTGGCCATGTTTTTTTCTTGCATAAATCAAAATAGGTGGATGGTGTTAAGCGGAAATTTAAACCTTATTGCCATCTACGTAAAGGTTGTTATTGATAGCGGCTCAATTTAAAATACTACACGACGTAGTGCATCGCCTTAATGCAATCGAGTGGAAATAAATACAACTCCTGACATCCGAACGAGCTAAAACTCGGCAGAAAGACTCGTTGTCGATGGCGATTCTGATGATGACTTTCTATCAAATATTCTTGAATTTAAACATTTCTTTGAAATCGGATGGTATTACAAAAGTTAATATACGAACTAAATGTCTGTCCTAAGCGATCAAATTTGGAGAGGGTGGAAGAGTTGTCAACTCCAGTTCCTCTGTAGGATGGTTTTAAGATACATATATTTTTGTGAAAGTAACCTTTTTATGAGTTGTTTTTTTTCGCCATTGTTGCTAACGGGTCTCATTGTGTAACCAATTGTGTCTGAACGGTGAGGTCCATGACAGTTTTTAGTAAAATGGAGTTATTTTCACGGTTGACAGAGGTACTTCTCATATAGATGCCCCCAGTTGTTTTTAAATTTAATTTTTATATTTTTGTGATGAGCTAAGTGTACGGTGTATGGTGCGTAAACTTAACCCTATACATACAAAAGATTTTAAACATATACATATCTTATCTTATGTTAAATTCTTACAGTAAAATATTTCACGAGTAAGAAAGCATCCGAATATACGGAAAAAAATGAGTATTGATATAGATTGGAAATCCGATTAAAAACAAGATTGCAAGCCATTTCCTGATAAACTTTTAGTAAATTCATATTAATATCGGAACACATGTTCATACACCTGCGTTTGTATTGACAATATATAATGACGAAATGCGAAAATGTTAGGATTTTTATTAATGATTGGTGTTTTACTAAAAGTTTATCAGGAAACCTATCAATTCATTCGTTTAGGGCTTGCAATCCCGTTTTCAACAGGAATACGAATAATTTGAAAAGATTATTAATAAATTAGCAAAACTTTTATTGGTAATTTACCACGGCAGAATTGCATGTAATTGCACTTTATACAAAAATCAATTATTTACAAAATTCAATTTTGTACCTGTTAACACCATCTCACAAATTCAAACTCGCTGCTTTTATAGGTTCATATTGTGTTCACAGGGTGTATAATTAATATGACAGCGGGCCTTGATGCGGGGCGGTAGGGGTGGTATAGGGTGGGTGTGGGTGGTAGCAAATCAAGCTGTCATTATTCAGCAAATTTCATCCTCCGTGGAGAGGTTGACGTGAGGGACGGCCAGTTTGCGGTGCAGTAAGAAGCTTCTCTCCGTTTTAATTGAATCGTGTTCGAGAGGGTTGAAAGGAGGGTGCCTATTGGGGGATGATAAATTTGTCAAATATACATATATTCCTTATTCATAAAACTACCCTTATGAGCATATTAATTACGCACATTTTGAAATGTTTCTATAACAAAAAATATATAAAATTAATGTTTCTTTCTTTGTCACCTATTGAATCAAAAACTGCTTTACTGATTTCACTAAAAAGTTAAACGTTTGTTTTTATTCGTGTCGGGAGTATTTAGAAAGAGTTTTGAATAGTTGAAAGAGTCGGGGACACCCGAAGAAGACTTGACGCATTATCTCTGCACTAGAATGATATACGAAGTCGATATCTTTATAGTAACAATGTGGCATACAATATCGAATGGTGGAGGTCGGGGACCCCTCAAAAAGACATGGCACGATCAAGTGAAATAAAAACTTGTAAAAATAAACTTTTTAAAATTTGTTAGAATAATATTATTTCCACCTTAAAAATAGACCCAGTTTTCAGGTTCTCAAGAATTCACAACTTCAAAACTGTACCTGAAACCATCCCGAGTAACGCCGGGCACACCTCAGCTAGTTACTTTTACAATTAGTTATTAAACTCTTTACAATTAGTTATTTAACTTTTACAATTAGTTATTTAACTTTTACAATTAGTTATTTAACTTTTACAATTAGTTATTTAACTTTAACAATTAATTAGTTATTTAACTTTTACAATTAGTTATTTAACTTTTAAAATTAGTTATTTAACTTTTACAATTAGTTATTTAACTTTAACAATTAGTTTCTTAACTTTTACAATTAGTTATTTAACTTTTACAATTATTTATTTAACTTTTACATTTAGTTATTTAACTTTTAAAGGTAGTTATTTAACTTTTACAATTAGTTATTTAACTTTTACAATTAGTTATTTAACTTTTCAAAAAAGTATTTTTGTATTTTTAATTATGTTTATTACAGAGCTTAAAGTTGTTTTACAGTATTGAAATCAAAAAAGTCTATTTAAAGTAGACTGTTTTGCATTTCATCCGTCTCTAAATTTGTTTCCATTTCAAGATGGTGGCCGTTTTAAACATAATTACAGTAAACATAATTTTTCCAAATGTGAAATGTTCATGTTTATTTGGAATTTATTATAAATATTTATATGGTGCCTAATTGCCTGAAAAAGTTTTAAAATGAATTGTAATGCATGTAGTGAAGTTTCTTTGAAAAAAATATATAATTCCTTATTTGAAATTAAAAAAGATGTTACACAAAATACACGATTTTAGAGAAAATTTTGGTTTTGATTTAATATATCAGACCAGATGATCAACACACATGGACGCGAGATCTATGCTATTACAGAACTACTAGTTTTAATTATAGCAAAATACATTTTAAACAGTTTTGAAACCTTTTTCACTCCACATAACATGATCCGAAAAAATAATTTTAGTCGAAAGTATTAATATTTTTAATCATACTTTACAACTGACGCCCAATGTTCTATGTAGTTTTTTTTCCATTCTACGGCTAAAGAAATTGGTACCTATGAACCGCGGTGTAGAGCTGCGAGACGCGGCAAACACAAAGCGACTATGACTCTAATAACGGTGGTTTGTTCGATGCTCAACTTTTAATTGTTTCAGATTAGTTTTTCAGAAAATGGCCTGCAATCCCGTTTTTAACCTGACTTTAATAAATCAGCAATGCTCATTTTTCTCCGTGTACATGGTTAAATTTTTTTACAAGAATGAGCTCGATATGGTTGTACAACTACTTGCCGGTTTTTTTGTTTCCTCTCTCCCTTAACAAGTGTTTCTCCAAGTCCCAGGTTCACTTCTTTCTCTCCTTATTCAATACCGCAAATGAGTACATGTTAAAATAATGAGTGTTTTCAGCAGTGATTTTAATCTCCGTGTATTTTTACTTCCTCGCTAAATTGAAGTTTGATTCTTTAACCCGTGATAAAATACAATATATCGCTAAATAAAGATAAGCGAAAGGGGTGTAAGACGTAATTCCTTTGCTCAGTGCCTTTAAAATGGTCACTTGGAATTGATTGTTAGAAGCCTTTATGCGCTTGTTATCACATTCCTAAACGATGCGTTTAGGTCAAGTATCCACCCCCGGGAAACAATCCCTCAGCAAAACTTCAGATCAACGTGGTAAGCTCTGCAGTATTCGGTAGGCATGAAGATATATAGCATACTTTTAGCTTATTAAAAGGGGTTCGAAGACGATCAATGTCAACTTTGACAATTTGCATTAATGTATCATTGACAGAAGTTTAACCGACCCAGTAGATCTGTTGTCGTCGGCAAAAAACATACCTAATGTTTGCTAACATAGTGATAATCACGTGGATTTTTTTCCAAAACTCTGAAGTCTTTACTGTTAATCGCTTCAAGTGCCTCACCAAACGATCATTTAGCAATAGATCTGATTGTTGACAATTATATTGATTGTCTCCGGTCCACTTAAGTCAACATTAGAAAAAAAATACCGCTACGATTTAATATACCCACAGGATTTTCAGAATGATCTATTCTTTAGTAAAAACTATTTTTTTGGTAGAAAGCAGTCACTCTTTGGTTTGACATATTAATGAAAATAAAACAGTTACTCTGTTTATAACCACGAAATTGTATTTGTTTAATTTTTTATGAATGTCCATACAGCATCTTCAGGGTACAAAATTTAACTCAGTTTAATTTTATATTCGCTTAGCACAAGCATGAAGATGCTTGTGCTAAGCGAAATCGGTCGGTCATAAAAAATTAAATAAAATTTCGTGGTTAAACATAATCATTTCATTTTCATCAAAAACTAATTGAAAAGGCAAACATTTTATTTACTTCTGCTACCATTATTATGAGCGGAATATGTTGTTTATGCAATGATGGAGGATTTGGGATCTAGCAAAGATTTAACTAGCTTCGCTAAACGGTGAATGTTGTTTATAATCCACTAATCAAGGAAAAGGTCTTTTTAAATATTTTTCTACATAATTGTTCTTTAAGACAACTTTAATGAAGAGCTGCTATGTAAAGTTACATACCAACATGAATGCAATAAAATAATAGCGACCCCAATGAAAAATATTATGTTATAAAAATATATTCATATTGATCAATAAACGCTGATTCTGAATTTATAAATTTTATTTTAAATTATTATATCTATAACTTATAAATCATCATTTAAAAATGATTAAAACACCGTCACATTAAAACACACAGTTTGGTTGGTACGACTGAATCTGCTGATTCTAACACGTTCCGATATCACAACCAGTCTAAGTAATATATCGATGGTCTACAATATCTTTTTCATGTGTAGTAATGTGGATTTTAAACACCGGTAAATTGTGGTTATGGATGTATGTTTGCACTTTGGTTCAATACAATAACAATAGGCACGAGATGCTAGCATTTTACCCAGTTTTCTTCAATGTTAAAAGGGTAATCTTAAAAATAAAAAAAAACTTCTTGACTCCCTTATAAAAAACAGCGCCGGTTGAAAAGATCGTAGTCTTTTTGAGACTGGTGACGTCACGTCCATAGATTTTGTGCGATTTTGAGAGAGTAAAAAAATTAACACTCTGAAAATTATTCTAACTATACGAACGAACAGCAATAAAATAATATACTAGTATTAAAGTTAGAACGCCGTTAATGATTTTACGAATTGATCTACGAAATTTTTGAAACCGTACTTTATTATTGTCTCTCATTTAAATGTGTGGATCACTACTCTGTACAGGCCTTGGATTTAATTTTACAGAGTTTTTTTCCTGGAAAGTTTAACCATCGGACAGCTTTTTCTAGATAATTGATCGAGCGCGGAGCGTAGCGAAGTCCTGTTTTAATTCGATCCCTTTGCATTTCGTCTAACTGTAAATTCTTCGTGTGTTTCGTATTCGGTCGATCCTGTCAAGATGGTGGCCCTGCTGTTTAGTGCCTTTTTATTCCGAAAGAGCATGCACGAGCGTAAGAGCCGTCAGATAGGAATAATTAACATAATGCGAACTAGTACAACAAAACAGCTCTTTTGTGCGTTTACAAACATTATAATTTTCGTGATGCAATAACCAAAAAATTCTTTTTTCAAGTGTGAGGTAGTTTATTTATTTCTTGATTTATCTCATGTCATCGTGTATGCCAGGGGTTCCCAACCCCGTGCTCGCGGGCACCATGGCGCCCGCAGAACGATTCGTATGTGCCCGCCACTATTCGACAGTAAAATAATTTTTTCACAAACATTAATTAAAAATGTGAATTATTTGTATTTATTTGTTAGAGTTTTAATTTTTTGAGTGTCTAAGTTTATTAAATACCTTCGTATGTTTGCGATATTGTATGTATGAGTGGTTCCTTTGCTGACAGTACTTGTCGCAACCTGTCTAGCGGCGAGCCAGACTGCACTCTTTACGCTAGCCTGTACACGCTGAAAACTTGAAGTGAACGAACGCCACGAACTGAGCCGTTGAACGCCTAAGGCGCCAAAACACATGCCACATGACTCTGCCAGCTTTGTCTGTTAGTGAAAGCAATAAGCATTGCCCCAACAGCCAAACTGACAGTAGTCACGTGCTCGTGCCGTCCCGATCGGTTCGGCGATCATCGGCTCACTTCGGGTTTTCGGCGTGTACAAGGAGTGATGTGCAAATAGCATTCCCCGCCTAGAACCGCGTTATTGTCATTTTGATTGCAATTGCTGCCCCGAGTTTGTTGATTAAAAATAGGTTGTGCCCGCCACCCTACCGATATTTTAGAATGTGCTCTAGAGTACAAAAAGATTGAAAACCCCTGGTGTATGCTCATAATTTACAAACATAAATGTATGCACAAGAGACATTGGGCAAAGATATTTTTCAACGTGTTTGTTTAGATGTTTTCTATTACAAACTTTGGCAGACACATTCTTCTTTCATTGTAAAAATTAAACATATTTTTGGGTTGGAGTTTGGATTGGAGTAATTTTTTTTAGAATATTATTAAATATTTCGACAACCTGATAACTGCATAAGAGATTTCTGTATGCTTGATGTTTTTCTTGCTGGCAATCCAATTTTTTTTTCTGTTATCTAACTAACTAATCACGCCGTTTCTTGAAGGGATAGGCAGGAGGATTGACTGCTAAACAACTTGTTGCTGTCACATACTCCTTTTTTCATTCACATTCAAACTTCGTCTCATACATACTCTTCTGTTATTCTGAAACTTGACATGCTTGAAGTATTTTATTCACTTAACCGTACCATACCTTCCTCGGGAATTTTCAACTTCTTCTGCTATTCGCATATTATATTCTCCTAACAATCCTTTCTTCGCTCATTCGCTCTATATATCAAAACCAAGTAAGCATCAATTTCTTCATCTCACTAATTAGTAGCAATGCTAATTAGTATTACCTACTTACACTTTTCACTTTTTAAAAATATTTACGAATCTTCACATATCTCATACGATCATACGTGGTTTTTGGTTACATATAAAACAAAATTTTTAACCTTCATTCTGTCAGTTGCAACTCAACCTACCAACAACCAGAAGATAATAATTCACTCCTGTCTGAGAGCTTGCTACTCCTGTAATTGCCCAATTATGTAACAAGTCACCCACATAAAATACCTGGGGGTCATCATTGACCAACATCTTCGTTGGGATTACCACTTGGCCAGTCTAACCCCACGCATCCGCAAGCTCTCTTATGCTTTTCGAAATCTAAGAAATATCCTTACTACCTCAATTCTTAAAACTGTATACTATGCTCTCTGCCAATCCCTACTAGCTTACGGCATTATATAATATAGTATAATATAATATATTATATGTTGCCGTACTATAATCTGGGGTGGCTGTGCACAATCTATCATCGAATCTCTTCTAAAAGCCCAAAAAATGGTAATACGTGTCATTAACCAGCGACCGACAAGATACCTCTCCACTCGACTCCTCATAGAGTATAAGGTCTTAAATATACGACAACTCCACCTAAAATTTTTGCTCATACATTTCCTGTTCAAATATAAAAACAAACCTCTTTTGCAACACAACTACACCACCAGAACAATAACCAACGGTCACTGCAAAGTACCTTCACTACATACCACGTCAGCTCAAAGACAATTTTTCTTCTTAGCTCCTAAAATCTTTAACCTTATTCCTGAAAACCTAAAAATCGTGAGTCAACCCCATTCCTTTAAAAAACAAATTACGAAATGGATCCTTACACACGGAATACATTACAATTACAATACCCATTCATTCTACACTCTGTCAATTTAATCACCTTTCAGACAAAACATAACATATCCTTATTCCTTAACTTAGCAATATAGTATCTTATCAGTATTGTCACATAGTTTGACCCGGAGTGACGTGCATTTTGTGCACGGCTGCTCAAGTTTTAACATCATGGACGTGCTAAAATTAATCGAAAACATTAAAGTGACCTAAAATATATAACTACCGTAAAAGATTCGAAAGTGCGAAATAACCTCGAATTAACCATAAACCTCTTAGAAGAAACCTGGAAACAAGAGAGAAACAATTTCCAGGAACAAATAATAGATCTTCAAAAAAAAGTTATCACCAAACTCGAAAAAAATAATGAACCAAAATCATACGCAATGGTACTAAAAGAACGAACAGTACAAATCGAAGAACCCAAATATGCCGTTATGATTGCTGCAGAAGGCAAAGAAACATCTGAGGACATAAAGAAAATTATTACTAAAACAATCAAAGCACCTAACCTAGGAATTGGTATAAATGGGATCAAAAAAGCATCAAACAATAAAATAATTATGACTTGCTCGAAAAAAGAAGACGCAGACAAACTAAAAACGGAAATAAATAAAAATAAAAACGGAATATCTGCTACAGAATTAAAAAAGAAGAGACCGTGCATGGTCATTAAAGGTGTGGGAGGGGAGTATAGTGAAGATAATTTTCTTAATGACTTTTTGTTGCAAAACAATGAACTAAGTGATGCCCCAAATGATTCAATTAAAGTAACTAAAATATTAAAAAACAAGAAAAGTGACCAACTCCGCAATGTAATAATAGAAACAACAGGCCAAATCCGAAAGATATTACTTGATAAACAAAGGGTCAATATTGGTTTTGTCCGAGCGCACATAGAAGATTGCAATCCCTTAATGCAATGTTACCACTGCCTTGGTTTCGGACATACATCACTAAAATGCCTGAACAAAATGAATAAGCCTAGATGCATACACTGTGCAAAAAACCACAAATTTAGTGAATGCGAAAAAACCAAAGATATAGTCAAATGCTACAACTGCGACAAAAACAACAATTTATTCGGAACAAAAAACAATACTGAACACAGTACGAATAGCGAAAAATGTACTTACCGAAAACGAATGGTTATCATAGCTCAACAGAGAATCGATTATGAATAAGTGATGGATGATTTTCTAGGCGAGGAAATTGACAAATTAACAGATGTTTCACAGCACATTTGCGAAGATTCACAACATTGTAGAGATCTGCTAAAAAAAGTCCCAAGTGCTTTCATTGTTCTGCACCAAAACATCCGAAGTTTAAAAAAAAACCTAGATGAGTTTGTAGTAACACTAAACCTTCTTGAAACATTACCGGACCTCATTGTTTTAACAGAAGCGCACTTAAATATAAATAACGCTGACACACTGTACAGTATTCCGAATTACACATACTTTTCGTCAACTACCTATATTAATAAAACCAGTGGTATAGCGGTGTTCATTCTAAATAAATATAACAATATTACTGTCACAGAAATTAAAATGCAATTAGCAAACTGTTTACAACTGAGTGTAAAAGTGAACGACATTATGTACCATATTATTGCCATCTACCGGACGCACGGATCGAATCCCACAAATTTCATTATAGAAATCGAAAAATTATTACTGAGTCAAAAAAGTACCTTTAATATTATTGTTGGTGACATTAACATTAATATCGGACACTGGGTACAAAGCAAAACGAAAGATGATTATTTAAATGTAATGACTTCGCTAAACTATAAATCATATATAAATAATGCAACACGAAATATCAGCGGACAAATCCCTTCCTGTATCGATCACATATGGTGCAACTCAAATAACACTGAAAAAAACATGTCGATATTATGGAAAACCAGCATAACTGACCACTACACCTGTATATTCGTTAACAACATAGACAAAAAAAGTACCAACCCCAACAAAACTGACAAAAAAAAACAAGAAAACAAAAATTAAATATGGAAACTTTAGAAACAAATCTTAAGATGGAAACCTGGGCATCAATAATTGAATCGGAAAATCCAAATACTTGTGCGGAAAATTTCGAAACTGTTTTCCTAAATCACATTAACCTTTCTACACAAATACTTATTTCTAAAACAAAATCTAAACACAGATTAATAAAACATGGATAACCCATGGATTAGTGATTTCAATCAGAAATAAGGAAAAATACTATCACCAGTCTAAAAAATTCCCTAACGACGAAAAAATTGCTACTTTCTTCAAGAAATATCGAAACAAACTTACGCTTTTAATTAGACTGACTAAAGAAAATTATTTTCGTGATAAATTAAAAAAATGCTGGTTAAGACAGCAAAGTGTTCTGGAAAATTATCAAAACAATAACCAACAAAAGCACAAAACAAAAATTTCCAAAAGAAGTTACTCGTCAAGGAATCAATACTGATCAGAGATGTGCGAAATGGGTACCTAAAACCATTTGAAATGCAAAATGGAAATAGGTCAAAACTTTTCCATTTGAAAATGCAAAATGGTTTTTAGAAAAGCATTTCAAATGCAAAATGCAAAATACCTATTTTCAAAATGCATTGAAAATGCAAAATGGTTTCTCAGGTCAAACAATCAAAATAATTATATAATTTTTAAACAATTTTGTCATTTAATCATGGACATCAATGTAGAACAAACATATTACATGATGGTAAATCCAAAAACACCACGACTACAGATTATGAAACCACAAAAAATTTGCGCGGGACTAACGTTGCCAACGTAAAAACATAGAAACTGCTATCTAACATTTAATATTACAGCGTCATGGCCCCATGTTCAGTATTTTTTGTAATGGTATCACTCAATTGCCAGGGCTCCTACCAGGGAGCAACTTGACAAATGTAAATTATCTCTCATAGCGAGGTTGAGGACCGACTGATATTTGGGGCTTATGAAAAAAAGATGAGTGGAGAAAGTAGGAAGAATGTTGCAAAAAGGCATTTAAAATGGAAAATGCATTGAGAAAAGCATTTAAAATGCAAAATGCAAAATTGTTTTTAGAAAAGCATTTAAAATGCAAAATGGAAAATACCCATTTTGCATTTTGCATTTCCATTTGAAATGGATTTATTTGAAATAACGCACATCTCTGATACTGATACAGAAAAAAACCCAAAACTGTGTGGTGATATCTTTAACGATTATTTTGTTAATGTCGGCGCTAATCTTGCTAGTAATATTATCCTAGACAAAAAACAAACTCAACAACCAGAGCTAAACCCAACTTTTGAAGAAGGTTTCCACACATTTGCTTCAGTAACTGATAAAGAAGTTGAAAACGCTATAATAAGTCTACGAGGATCAGCGAGCCCTGGCTACAACAACATAACTGTAAAAACATTAAAAACTGTACGTGAGATAATCAGCAAACCAATTGCTCATATAATAAATGTTAGTCTGAAGAAGGGCATATTCCCGAACATCTATAAGAAGACTATTGTGACCCCTGTTTTTAAAACTGGTGACAAAAAAAACACTTCTAACTATCGTCCCATAGCACTGACATCAAATATAGAAAATATCTATGAAAAAATTGTTAAAAAACAACTCAACAACTACATAAAAGATAAGAAGATAATGAGCCCAAACCAGTTCGGATTTAGGGACAATCTCAGCACACAGGATGCGATTGCAAAATTGACATCAACAATAATGCAAAAATTAGATAATGGAGAAAAGTGTCTTGGAATCTTCATTGATCTCCGCAAAGCATTTGATAGCATATCACACTCAAAACTCACTGACAAACTAAAACAAATTGGATTGGACGGAATAGTACTATCATGGTTCCAAAGTTACCTAAAAGAGAGATTTCAATATGTCAAAATCAATAATACCCTTAGTGAACCCAAAACCTCATCTTTTGGCATACCGCAAGGAACTGTCCAATCCTTTTCATTATATATGTAAATCAAATGTTCACTCTTCCCATTGTTGGAGATATCATATCTTACGCAGACGACACTGTAGTTATCACAAATGGAAAATCATGGGAGGAAACAATGAGGATAGCCAATATCAATATAAACATACTCAAAACATGGTTCGACCTAAATTGTCTCTCACTAAATACCGAGAAAACATATTTCATCCCATTCTCTTTGCAGGAAAAAAAAATTGAAAACAATATAACAATTAAAATCCATTCATCAAAATGTGAAAATAAAAAAGTATGCGGTAATGTAAATTGTTTACCAATAACATGCAAAAATAGTATAAAGTATCTGGGTATCATAGTAGATAGACACTTAAAATGGAACGAACAAGTCCAAAATACGGCAACCAGAGTAAGAAAACTTATTTACTTATTCATTAGATTGAGAAACATCCTTTCATATAATATGATTAAAATTATATATTTTTCTCTTGCCCAATCCATATTACAATATGGTATAATCGGTTGGGGAGGGACTTTCAAAACTAACCTTTCACCTGTAGAAAAGGTTCAGAGGTTAATTTTGAAAGTCATCCTAAGAAAACCATCGATATTTCCAACCACGGAGCTGTTTGACTCGTTTAGAGTTCTCAGCTTAAACAAAAATTTTAAAAAGAATGCACTGTTACCATTTCAATTCAACAATTTCTACAAAAATAAGTAACCGATCTAGATCACGTGGTAACTTAGAAATTCCTAAATGTAATACTAGTGCTGGTCAACACCATTATAATTATCAAGGTATAAAATTGTTTAATGCCCTTCCGGATAAAATTGAAACTGAAAAAAATTACAAAACTTTCAAATCACAAATCAAACAACTTTTAGATAAACCCAACGGTAATCACAAGTTTTAATTTCATTGGATACATTTTTCAAATAATTGTTTTTTTTTTTTTTTTTTTTTGGTTTTAGGCGTTTCACCCTGAAAAGAGTGCTTTGTGCCGGTAACAGTTAAAAATAACAATTTAATCATTGGACTCATTTAGATCGCTAAAACAAATTAAATGTTGAATTCATTCAGGTTAATAAACTTACATAAAGCTGTATGAACACGAGAATTGTTAAGAGATAAAAGGTATGAAATGTTAAGGGGGGACTGGTGTGTGATTTTAATAAGACGGCGGTATATGTTCTTGAAAGATGAATGATTTTTACAGTTAAAGAAAACGTGGTCGAGGGTTTTCTCTTCCACACCGCACTGGCAGACCGGATCATCCAAAACTCTAATTCTAGCCAAGTGGGATGCAATTGAACAGTGACCAATTCTCATTCTCGAAATACATGAAATGAATCGTTTTGACAGTTTTTTACCGTGAAACCATGGCTTAGCAGGGATATGGTTTTGAATTCCAGCATAGAAAGATCCAGTTATTATTTTGGAGACTGCCCAATTTTCTTCCCAGGCACGAGTCATGTTGGATTTAAGAATCGGGAAGACATCGGAGATAGGGATTCTAAAATTTAGTGGGATAGTTCCGGAATCTGAACCAGATTTGGCGAGAGAATCGGCCATCTCATTACCCTCTATACCCAAATGGGCAGGGACCCAGGCCAATATCGTCTCAAACCCAGATTCACTTAGAGAATTGAGGAGATTTTTAATTTTACATATAATATTGTCTTCCGGATAACATAGAATATTTGACATAATTTTAGTTAGAGCACTTAGCGAATCAGTACATAGTAAGGCTCGATGAATGTTGAGAACCTGGATTTGATTTAGCGCTTGTTCAATTGCAAAGCATTCAGCTGTAAATATGGAAACTTCTTTCGGTAATTTATAAGTGAGATTGATGTTGAATTCTGGACTATATATCGATGCTCCACATCTTTTATTTTCAAATTTGGAACCATCAGTGTAAAGGATGGAAAATCCAGGGAATTTTGAAGCCACAATGCTTTTAAAACAGTCATCCACATTATGAAATTTATTTGGGGAAGATAAAATATTCTTCCGAAAGTCTGATGTTATTGTGTTCGGCATAAAAGTGATTGCCTTAAATGGAATATTGTATATAGGAAGATTGGGAACTTCTTGAAGATATTGGAGGGAAGATGACAGAGAATTATAGAGATGAAAACTTTTAATTAGGAGAGGAAAACATTTTTTTTCACTCAATCTTTTGTTAGACTTCAAATTAACACTTAGCAGATTAAGACTTTGTTTAATAGGATGATGTGATAACGATAAAGCCTTGAAAATATATTTATTGGCAAGGAATTGCCTTCTGAAATATAATGGAGGCTCCCCACATTCCACCTGAAGCGCATTAATTGGAGAAGACTTCATAGCTCCAATAATCATTCTGAGGGCTTTTGATTGAATTCTTTCCATTTTCTTATCTAAATATTTAGGGAGGGGGTCAAAAAGGAATGTGCCGTAATCCAAGTGGCTCCGAACTAGGGAATTATACATTAATTTAAGAGTGGTAGGATGAGATCCCCACGATACTCTGGAAACTGCTCGCATCATATTAAGTCCCTTTTCGCACTTTGTAGAAATTATCTGAATGTGTGGAAGCCAGGAAAGTTTATGGTTCAAAAGAAGACCAAGGAATTTGATTTGAGTAGCGGTTTGTAGAGGCACATTATCGAAAGAGATTGAGAAGTGGGGAATTTTTCTTTTGCGCGTGAAAGCTACGACCCTTGTTTTAGATGCCGCCAGATTCATCCCATTTATTGACAACCAGCTTTTAATATATTGTAAAGCCAAATTCATTTCCTTAGCTGCAAGAATAATATTTTTATGTAACAAATATATAAGGATATCATCCGCAAAGTAAAGTCGCTTGATAGAAAAAGGAATTACTGAGTCTAGGTCGCTAATATAAATATTAAACAACAGAGGACTGATAACAGAACCCTGGGGTAAACCTCTCCATAGTTTGCGCCTTAAGCATTTAGAGGAAGACTCAATAATAATGGACCTATCTGTGAGCAAATTAATAATAAATTGGACTAGTTTCGGGGGGATTTGTTTTTTAATTAGCTTTTCTTTCAAAACATTCAGTAAAACATCATCGTAAGCTGATGAAAGGTCAAGGAATGTGGCCAATGTATAAGAATTTAGGGATTGAGAAACTCGGATATCAGTTGTGAACAAACTTAAATTATCCATTGTAGATTTCTTTTTCCGAAAACCATACTGATTTGGTGAGATAATATCTTGACTTTCAACAAACCACTCTAGTCTGTTTTTTATCAAACGCTCCGCTACTTTCATCAAACACAATGAAAGAGCAATAGGCCGATAAGACGAAATTTCAGAAGGATTTTTTCCAGGTTTTAAAATGGGAATGATTTTTTGAGTTTTCCAAACATCCGGAATCAGTCCTGTTTCAAACATATTATTAATAAGAGATAAGAAATATTCAACCGCCATATCAGAAAATGATTTAATGAAACTATAAAATATTCCATCGGGACCCGGAGCAGAGTCAGAAAGGGCTCTTATCACTCGTTTCATCTCATCAATGGAGAAAGGAGCATCTAGCCAGTTAGAGTGAGATGGATACGGCTTAATAGAAGGCATTTCTTCACATCCGGCAACTGATGGGGGGGCTATTTTATCCGCAAATCCTATAAGAATTTCTTCTGATATATGTTTGATTCTCGGCGGAGAATACGATGATCCGAATTTTTTTAAGCTAGACCAAACTGAAGACTGGGGAGTTTCCGGAGACAGGTTCTCACAGAACTTCCGCCATCCAGCGCGCTTCTTATTTTTCAAAATTCGTTTGGTTTCTGCCTGGGCTTTTTTAACTGATAAAAAATTTTCTAGTGACATACACTTACGAAAAGAGGAAATTGCTATTTTTCGAGAGTTGACGGAGCGAGTGCATTCCTCGTCCCACCACGGAGTAGAGTGTTTTATTTTAATGTTCGCTTTGCGTTTCGGGATGGATTTTTCTGCTGCATTTATAACCATAGAAGGAAACGTCTCACATTGTATTCTGATGTCTCCCGGGGACGATTTTGTTAAATTAATAAGGTTATCTAGTTCAGAAGAGAAAGTGCTCCAATTCGCATCTTTCGTTCTAAATTTGAGATTATTTTTAACTGGGGGGGAATAAGTGTTAAATTGATGGTGGAAGCGGATTATAATTGGGAAATGATCACTAGAGAGGGGATCGTTTAGGATGTCCCAAGAGCATTTAGATGCTAACAAATACGAACAAAGAGATATATCAACAGCACTTTTCCGTTGATGAGGGGGGGTGAATCTGGTTGGAGATCCGTCATTTAAAAAACATAGGTTATGGGAATCAATAAAATCTAAAAGATTGCGGCCAGAACGATTTGTTATTTCGCTACCCCAAGAAGGGGAATGTGCATTAAAATCTCCAAGGATCATATAAGGGGAACAAATCTGGTTTAAGATTGGTGTCCATTCATTTTCAATAAAAGTCGTAGAGGGAGGAATATATATTGACAATATTGTGATATCAGATAAGACAGCTGCTATTATCTGGATATCGTCGGAGGGAGTATGAATATTAATTTCTTTAAAAGGGATAGAATTTTGGATTATCAGAGCCGAGCCGCCTTTACCATCCGGTCTGTCGTGTTTGAGACAATAATAACCTGGAATTCTTAAGTGAAAGGAGGGTTTTAACCACGTTCCAGAAATGGCGGCTACTGAAACGTCGTGTTCGTCGAGTAATTGAATTAGGTCAGATTTGTTAGCGAAGAGGCTTCTACTGTTCCACTGAAGGATTTTGTTCAGTTTCGAAGCCATTGGGGAGGCAGGATAGTAAAGATTTAATGTAATCGGCAGCGTTGGACGGTACAGTATTGTTGTTTGTAAGGATAGAAATTAAAAGGGTAATTAAAGTGTGTATAAAAGAATTATTATTCATTATTTCGGGGGGAGCAGGAGGGGAAGAATTACCATTAATAGCACACCCATTGGGCGTCTGGGATTTGGCATTCCCATTCGGGCTGGCCAAAATATTATTCAATTGTTTTTTATCAAGGTAAGGTGTATATTTTGGGTTGGGTTTGACTGGCTTGAGAATGGTTTCTCTGTGAGAACATGACGTTGAATTCAAAAAGGTGGTTGTTTGGAAAGGAGCTGAGGACGATGTCATCTCTGCGAATGATTTTTTCGCAGGAGAGATTAACTTTGAGGCCTGGAAGTACGAAATGTTGTCGGTAGCCATTTTATGTTTTATGTTCTTCTGTCTTGTTAATTCCGGACAGGCTAGACTGACCGCGGTATGTGCACCCGAACAGTTAATGCAAATGGGATCATTGGAAGATTTCGGACATTGATCAAATGGGTGAGCTTCTCCGCAATAGTAACAACGTGGGGGGGAGCGGCATACGGATTTCGAATGTCCGAACCGGCAGCAGTTGAAACATTGAATTGTTGGAAATTTATAAACTTCGACGGGAAGCGAGGTATAGTAAATTAACACACGAGACGGTAGGGATTGTCCCTCAAATGTAACAACAACAGACTGGGAAGGTTTCCAGATCGTGTTTCCGTCAGTAGAATCCTTGTAGTTCAGTCGACGTACTTTTAATACTTTCGGGGTTCCGTGAGAATTATTCAAAGCATCAACAATTTCAGCCTCTGGGATCTCCGCGGGAATTCCTCGCACAAGACCCATTCTCGAAAGGTTAAATGTAGGGATGAACGATTTATATTTATGATTTGAGAGTGAGTCAATTTTTTTTACAAATCCATTTGCGGAAGCGGCAGTGTTAAACTCGATAGATAATTTATATCGCCCTTCCGGTTTAATTGAACCGTTAACAATACCAAGGTTATTATTTTTTGATTCAAATACGAATTTTCCAAAATCTAAAGGATGAATAAGTTTTCCCTGTTCAGTTCTCTGAACATTAACGGTAAATGGACCGGAAGCTGAAGCAGGATAAAGTAATTCAGTACTTTTTGCATTATCGCTAGTTAAAGTACTTGGCTGGATGTTAATATTGGTGTTAAGGTCGTTAGGGGTCGAGGTTTGTTGAACCGGCGGTATAGATTTAACTTTCGATGGAATGTGAAGGCTTTGCGATGGTCGTCGTTTACGAGATGGGAGCGTAATAGAAACCTGGCTCGTATTAGATTCCGAATCAGAAAAATCCAATATCGACCCTGGGTCGGGAGGTCTGTCTTCATCTTCCTCCATTATATAAAAAAAACTTAACTTTTAAAAATTAAACTGAAAAAATAATACGCAGTCTATTTCATTGACTGTACAAACAAAAACGGATTAGCCGTAAGCAGGAATGCAAACAAATAGGTAAACGATAAACAATATTAAATAAAATGTAACAATAATCTCTTATCTGTACGCAGCGCAGGAACGGGCGAACGGCACTCAGCAATAGTAAGGTACACACAACCACTGTTGACCGCGGCTCGAATCGGACTCTCAAATAATTGTTTATATGAACTCATTTGTAATTTTTATTGATTTAATTTTCCTAAAATTCACGTTATGAATTTAGGAAAATTGATTAATGATTAGTAAAAATATATATATATATATAAACAAAATTTAATATTTAAAAAAAAAATACATATCCTCTAAAGTTATATTATCCGCTTCCCAATATGTGCTAATATGCGTTTATTGTTGTTGCATTTTATTAAGTACCCATTTCATACAAGATTGCCAGCTCGGTCTTTGAACAATTTACTACCAGTACTGTACCTACCTACTATTATTTCGTACCTAATAAGTACATTTTTATTTTTATATCTTTTTTTTTCTAAGTTTAATAACTATTATATTATTTAAGTTTTATTTTTTAGTTTGTAATTTAATTTCTTATTTTCTTAATTACATAGTGTTATCAAATTTTCCATCTAGTTTTATAGCTATTTGTTAATTTTTAGCTACATCAACAAATGAAATTTTACAACCTATAAACCATAATGACTCAGAACACTCCCCAACTCAAACACGAGAAATAATTTCTCAATTGAGCTGGGCAATTTTTTGTTAAAAATTTCTAATTTTTTCGCAATCAGCCTCGAAATATCTACATTTGTAAATTATTGTAATGTGTTTGTATATTCAATAAAAAAATAAAAAATAAAAAAAAGTATGTAAATAAATAATTAGTCTGATCTATTTACTAATAATTACTCAAATTATTAGTAAAAAGATTTTATAATCTTCTTATAATTCTCTAACTTCTCCATTCTCTTCTCGCAACCCAAACTAGCTTTTCATAATTTTTCTAATTTTTCTTTTTCATATCATAGTAATGTATAGATTCTGTTCAAACTATAAAATTCACCCGCCATAACACAGGGTCATCCCTAGCATGGAGGGTGAAATATCACAAAAACCATATGTACCCTCTAAGTCTTGTATTAATAAAATAAAATAAAAAATAGAAAAATATCTATATCGGACGTCCCCGACTTCTTGTACTATTAAGTGTGATTTCTCACAAAAACTCACTTTAATACGATTAAGATAATGATCTGCAAAAGTGCTTGCTGTTTCATTCACGAATGCAGTTATTTTTTTTGCCCTTTTGAAAATTATTCAGTAAAACCATAATTCATGGCAGAATTCAATTTACTCCAAGTATGCTGACACAGGGCTATTTTACGATCAGTTCAGAGAATGGATGGTGCATCACGCTCATGTGATCGTATTCTCCGGCAAATGCGGTCCAGACACGGAATATGGTAGTTATGATGATAAATTTCGAAGATAAAAGAACAGGTGATGTGCTAAATTGAAATGGCATCAGGCGTGGCAATAAATGATATAGTTTTTTTTAAATTTCAAGAAATGTTACCTACATACCTAAACTTAAAATGTTTCTTTATATCGAGAAAACGATATCAACCGAACTTACTAATTTCGGTGGTTTGTGTGTTTGCGTGAAATCTGGTTCGAACTCACATTATTAATATCTGCAAACGTCTACAAGCTATTGCAATATTTCATGCCTTTATTCTATTCGTCGCCAAAGGAATCTATAGATTGATTGATACGGATTAACTTCTTAGTGAAACTCATGCATAGATTACATTCAAATAATCCAAAACTCGATGAATAAGCTTTCAGTAAGTAAAAGTATTAATGCACGTGTTAATACATACAGAGATGTAATTTTTTAAATTTATTATCTGATCGAGGGGTGTGATGGTTTAAACTTGTTTACCAAAACCAATTGCCTGATTCCATATATAAATAAGAAGAAGATAATACACACAACACAAGATTTAGTCAATATGAAGGCATGGCCAGTGCAAAAATTATAGTTAATATGGGCAACGAACATACACTTATCTTGTGCCTACTATATTTTATATAAAGCATTTAAAAGTTAATCAAATTGTGCCGTTAATATATCAAGATTTTTTATATTGACTTTGTCTCTAAGCACCTATACATTATTGTTCGTTGTTTATTGTAACCTTTTGTATAAATATGCCCGTGAGTGTGTTTGAGTATTTTGTATGTTTTTGAGTATGAATGTGTGCCTGATTATGCCTGTAGCATGTGTTGAGTATGTTGGCTGTGTTATCTGTAGGTATGTCGTGTATTTTATGTCTGTGTATTGTAATAACTTGATATGTTTTTTTATCTCTATTTTGTACTGTGTGGTTTCTCGTTGTATTTGTGTTGTATCGTTATAATAATCATTGTGAAATTGACTTGTTGAACTACGTTTTCAGTTTAGCGGGTGTTTATAATAAAGAATAGAAAAAAAAATTGGTTTTGATATCAAATTTGCTTTGAATTAAGGTGTCACACAAGCAAGTGTGAAGATTTCAGAAAAGCGATCAAGCTGGTACCTACTTACACTTAATATAATATTTCTAACACATATTCAAAATTTGAACTTATTTGTCAAGATTTCAATATTGTCAAAAAAAATTAAACAAAGAAATGCAAATTTCAAATACAGAATTATTATTAAAATAACATATTTCTGCTACATAATTTATCGCTTGACTGAATTAATCAGTTCAAATTTTGCCCTATAATAATAATACTATGATCTGTCAAAGATGCGAAAATCAATCATTTTATATACATGTAGGATCACGAAAAATTTTTAAAATATTTTTATTGAAGGATCAGTAGAATTTATCGGTCCAGTTAGGAGTTCTACCGATCCGAACCCTCTGATATGAAAATATCTGTAGTCGGTGAATTATTTTCCCATTTGATCTCTGGTGAGTTGACGTGTTGTTCTTGTACTGTTTTGTATTTATTATGATTATATAATGCATTTGCATAATGTAGATTGACTAGATGATAATTTGTGGAAAAGTGTTTAGTTTTTCGTTTGGGGAAGATTTAACCCGGACATAACGTCGAAAAAAGTGTTTTATTATCTTTTTTTGTAACAAATGGATATAATGATATCCTCACTGGGATCTCCGGTGCTGAGGATTTCATTAAGATATCTAGATTACAATTCTAGTATAAACATACGGTTATAATTACGTTCTCTTCGTAACAGCTTTGTTGCTCAACATCGACACATTGCCTAATGGCATTTATCTCAGAACACACGAATTGTGTGCAAACACTTTGTCATAATTATCATCCTGTAGGAGCGGATCTCTAATTAAATAATAATTAGCCAAACTACTGTTACACGGCAGTTCCTGTGATGCTTTTAATCAATCTGTTGCAGCTGCAAAGACTTCCCACACCTGCCCAAGTATTCTGCAGTCCTGGGATAAGGAAATTAATTTACAAGGAAACTGCGTCGGTGTGCCTTGCAAACTTTTCAAATTGACTTACACGTAAACAATATTCGTTTAATTTTAGGCTTTTGTAATTAAAATACAAACAGCACAATATGTGCCATTAACATATATAAATATAAAGTTAAAAAGTATAAAGCATAAAGTGTAAAAAAGTTTTAAACATCCATTATATTCAAACACATATTTCTTACAAGCAACAAAATTTGTAATCATTATTTCATTCGAGGCACTTGATACATATTTATTTCGATACTACACGAAAAACTTTTACTGAAATGCCAATGCTTTGTTTTAACATTTTTGTATGTGTATTGTACTCGTCATTGTTTTGTTTTAACATATGAATTGTATTAATATCTTTTTTTTTATATATTCAATAATATTGTTATTGGGTTTCTAAAAACAGTTTATTTTTAAACAAGTTCTGTTGTGTAATTATTATTACGCGTGACAGCTGTTCCGCCCTCTGAAGGTATTATCAAACTGTCAGTTTTTTTTTATATATTCAATAATATTGTTATTGGGTTTATAAAAACAGTTTATTTTGAAACAAGTTCTGCTGTGTAATTATTATTACGCGTGACAGCTGTTTCGCCCTCTGAAGGCATTATCAACTGACAGTTTGATAATGCCTTCAGAGGGCGAAACAGCTGTCACGCGTAATAAAAATTACACAGCAGAACTTGTTTAAAAATAAATTGTTTTTATAAACCCAATAACAATATTATTGAATATATAAAAAAAAAATTAAAATGGAGTTCTACAAATTAAACTTAATAACAATAAATAGGTATTTATATCTTTCCAGCATGATTACTTATCTTGTTCTTATCTATTTATCACATTCATCTTTATAAATGCTTATGTTTCATTGCCCTAAAATGCATTATAATCCGACTAGCTAACGTGTACGCGGTGTTGCTCGACTTTTTTCTACTTTCAATAAATATAGTATCCATGTATTAAATATAAAAAGAACTCTCCAAATGTCCCCAAAGTACAGGCGCACTCATGAACTGTTCTCATTCCATGCTTCCCACACATATATAAACCTTTTGGAAGAAATTCTCTAAATGATAGTGAACGCCCTATCAAATTACGTTGCATAGTTAAGAAGAACTAAGCGCACAGATAGATGCGGATAGCGACTTTGTTTAATAATATTTAGAGAAGAAAAAAGTGGAATAAATTTTAAATTTTATTTAGTAGATAGTATGTAGTTTTGAATAAGGGCGTTTTTATTTATTTATCTGAAATCGCACAAGAGTACAAACTGCTCTCAACCGCCTGGAGCCTGTGAGACTATGGCATCCCCAATTGGGGTATGTTGTAAGGCTGGAGGCTGTAGGCTTTTGGTAGAAATGACACGCGTACACACGTCGAGATATACTCGTCTCCGTAAAATTGGATGACAGAATAGCAGTTAATATACGAAATAACTGTTGGTCCTACCCAATTGGGAGTAGGTTCAGTTCTTAGCACGGTTGGATCCAGTCTCTGGAGAGGAAGGTTCAATCTTTAGTCAAATCAATTGTTTTTTTTAAGTTTTTAAAAGTTCACAGAAGAACCAGTCACAGGGGACGAAGGTTCGATCCTCAGTCAAACCATTTTTTTTTAAACATACTGTTTGTAAAAATTGATGTTTTAAAACTTTTTTTTTACGAGTCGATTCTTTTAAATTTGAAAATGCAGTTTTATTTCATTAATTTAGTATTTTAATAAAAAAATTAAATTGTATTCCTTTTCATGGATATGTCCGTGTAATTCGTACAAAAATACTTGTAGATACAATTTTTTTTGATAACGTAATCATCATATTATTATTATGTTCGTCGATCACAAATACTTCAATCCAAAACTATATGTACAATTCATTTGATCAACATGATGCCGGGATAGAATGTACATATTATATTGTTATTTATTTATATTTTGTACAGGCATATAATATACAGGATCATACATATCGACGCCTAACTTACTAACTAACTAACCATCACGCCGTTTCCCCGCAGGAGTAGGCAGAGAGGATGGACCGCCAAACAACTCGGTCTTGGCACACACTCCTTGCCTCATTCACATTCATACATCGTCTCATACATACTCTTCTATTGTTCTGACTCTTGACATGGCCCGACTCAAGTATCTGATTCACTTGGTCGTGGCATGTCTTCCTCGGGCGTCCCCGGATTCTGCTACCATTCACATTTGCATCGTATATTCTCCTTACACTCCTTTCTTCGCTCATTCGCTCTACATGCTCAAACCATCTAAGCGTCCCTTTCTTGATCTTACTCATTACGCTTACATCACCCTTGCACTCTGCGGATCTCCACATTCCTCACACGATCATACATGGTTTTACCACACATACGCCTCAGGGATCTCATTTCAACAGCATTCAATCTACTTTCATCCTTTCTTTGCCAGTTCCATGCCTCACTTCCATACATCAGGGTAGGTACCAGCAATCCATTGTGGACTGCTAACTTCGCTTTTTTGGACAATTTTTTGTAAGCGCCTAAGCGTCTTAGGAGCCTAAGCGTAAAAAAGGGCGACAAGTCTAAAATGAGTTAATCATACGGTTTTGTAAAGAATTTTTTTCTGATCGAAACTGTATATTTAATTCGTTTTTAACTTGATTGTTACTTTCGCCCTATTGTCTTTTCCAGCGTCGATATATATGGTCCTGTATATTATGTGCTTTTTCAAAATATAAATAAATAACAATATATTATGTACATTCTATCGCGGCATCCATCACATTGATCAAATGCATTGTACATATAGTTTTGTATTGACGTATTTGAAGATCGACTAATGACATAATCCTAATGTGGTGAAAACGTCATAAAAAAAATAGTTTCATTTTAGTCATTTAGTACATTTTAGTCATTCCGGAAACGAACACAGGGCCGCAGTTATAAATAATATAAAATTACCTTGTTGTTTTTTGTAGATAACCAATATGCCGTTAAATACACAAAAAAAAAAATTCTGACTGATCGAAAAACAAAAAAAACATATTGCCTCCAGAGAGAATTGAACTCTCGACCCCTGGTTTACAAGACCAGTGCTCTGCCACTGAGCTATGGAGGCTTGTGTGGCAGTTGGCAAATTTTCTTATCCTAATCAAAATAATTTTATGACTAGTCACGTTTTGAAAATAAGTGACCCGAAGTACTTAATAATGGCAATGTTATAATTTTAACGATCGGTACAATACAGAATAATTCTACTAAAAGTTATCGTCACTGCATTGTTTTTTAAGGTGACCGGATAAATCATCACAATGATAATTCATCACATCTTTAAAAGTTATATAAAGTCATGGAAGGTGATGAAAAAAAAACTTTATTAACTGAGTTACGTAGGTTAGGTTAGGTTAGGTTAAATTTAAAAAAAATCATCGTTTATAAAGACTTTATATCACTTTTTAAAAGTGTGTTGAATTGTCACTGTGTTGAGTTATAATGGAACCGTTTTTCAAACCTTTGACGGTGGAAATTGCTCTTTAGGTCAGTTGCTATTTAAAAAAATCAATCCATAAAAAACAATGTTTTGACAACACATCTATTTTAAAAAAACATTTTTTTGTTTTGACTGAGTATAGACCCTACCTACCTACCTACCTACTAAATGTCAATCGAGTAGGACCGACGCATGCTATTTCGTGACAACGAGTCTACCTGCCGAGTAACAGCTCGATTGGATTTCGGGAAGTGCGTTAATTTCAGCCTCTAAGATTTTCATTCATTCTTTCATTCATTAAGATGAAAATTATTTTTTATTTTTTAAATTTTTGCTGTTTTTATCATAAAACATTGATATTACTACAATTTTAATAATGACTAATAGTAAGAGTATGACTAATGACTAAACTGCTACAAGGCATCTTGTCTGCAGGTTCTACCATTTTTATAAATTTAATAAACATAGCAAAATATAATCATTTTACGGTAAATTAAGTTTTAAAAAATGACAATGGCCAAAAAGCATTAACAAGATTTTAACCCTGTTAAAGCATTTCCCGGTAATATGTCGGGAGAAAAAAACTGTAGAACGTTTGAAAACTATAGATGTTTTAAAAAAACAATAAAAGAATAATATATGTGTTTAGTAAAATACTGATAGTTTAAAATTATTTAATTTACTATCCTTTTTAAAAATTGTTTGTGTGGAATTTCAAATTTAAATTTTGTGTTTGAAATTCTGTAGCAGGTATAAGATATATCTGGTCTTCGTTAACACCACTTGCGTAAATATTACAAAAAAGTCTGTGCCTACTGTATTTACTGTGAACAACACAAAATAAGCCTCATTTGTCTTGTTCCTTTAAATTTTCGTCGTTCAAAAATTAATGCCCATAATGTGGTACAGATTGACACACTTAATTTACAGTCATGAGCATGTCCACTGTGAACAAAGAGCTACAATTAAAGACGCTACTGAGTATTAATATCTAGTCAAAACTTCTTCCAATATTAGAACGCGATAAGCGGTGCCCGTAGACTGGATTCCGTAGTTTTAGTTAGAGCGTTGGGAGAGTTGGAGGTCAATTGGAGGCAAAAAAGCTGAACCTTGTTTTTCTCTTCATTTCCCATCTATATATAATTACATCAATGATTGTGACTAGTAATTTTCGTGTGTTGATTGCTCCGACTTGAGAGCTCGCAACAGTCGCAACGCGCATGCGCTCTTGCTGAATAATTAGTACAACTATACCGGTTAACATAAAAAAAATTCAGACAGACGGAATGCACAGTGGTCGAGTCAAAACATGACTTCGCTAAGCTCGCTCTGTCATCTATTTTATCAAAATAATCTTTTTTTTTTTTAAAGCAACTATTTGAATTTCATTTTGGTTTTTGGTAATGAATGAATGCGAATCTTAGAAATAAACACACTTTCTGTTTTTGTTTTTGGTAATGAATGAATGCGAATCTTATAAATAAACACACTTTCTGTTTTTGTTTTTGGTAATGAATGAATGCGAATCTTTTAGAAATAAACACACTTTCTGTTTTTGGTAATGAATGAATGCGAATCTTAGAAATAAACACACTTTCTGTTTTTGTTTTTGGTAATGAATGAATGCGAATCTTAGAAATAAACACACTTTCTGTTTTTGTTTTTGGTAATGAATGAATGCAAATCTTTCGAGAAACGAAACGCATGAGAAAAGGATAGCAATTCAAAGAATTTGTGCGTACGGATGAAATAGCTGTATTATCAATAGCCCCCCCCCTCAATCGACAGCGAGCAGCATAGTAGAATACGACGTATTGTCACTATAGTTATCCTTACTACACCTACGAATTTTTGCGTTCCCTATCTCGCTTTATTTTAAAAGCCTCGAGTAATTATATTTATTTTATTTATAAGTGATTGTGTGTATTTACGAATGGAAAGAAACTCCATCGGATTTGTTTATTGCTCAAGAATGATTTTTACACTTCTCAAAAGCACAGGAAGGCATTTTTTTCACAAAAAAGAGCCTAGAGCGACTTGTTTTTGGCAGCTAGTGACAGCTTGTCTGACGAACGAACATATGAGCTTAGTATCACAGTAAATCTTAAGTATGTTTTTGGCAGCTAGTGACAGCTTGTCTGACGAACGAACATATGAGCTTAGTATCACAGTAAATCTTAAGTATGTCCACTGGACTTAGTTCAACCACGCGAGTTGTCTCAGAAACATATCTTCTCTTTTAACTATCTAAGTCCACCACATAGATGAACAACAGCGTGGAGGACAATGTACCATCTCTTAAAATAATAAACCTGTTAAGTTTCGTAGTCGAGGGTTAAAGCTCTCGACTAGCAAATGGGAAGTCGCCGTTTAAAATCAATTTTTGTTATTTAATATATTACTCATTTTAAATAAAATATAGTATATTTGTGGTACATTTAAGAGTTGAAGATACTCTCAGTCCAGGTGTAAGACTACCATTCAGAATTGAAAAGTTGCTTTAAATGGATTTGCCCATGTTTGGTAACAAGATCAGAATAGCCAGGTGCCCTCCCACCTTCCTCATTCCTATATCCTTCCCCTCCTCGCTACTTTAAGCCTCATAACATACCCAAATTGGAGATGCCATGGTCTCACTGGATCCAGAAGGTTGGGAACAGTTGGGACTCTTGAGTGGTTTATAAAGCAAATATCTTTTGAAACTATGTGACTATCGATATTGTTGACGGGTTGGTTAACCTTAGCATCCTACTTTTATATCGGGGTAAATCAAGTACCCCATTATTTTTAATATTTGAAGAATACGAGATGCCTTATGACTGGCTACACCGATGAACAGCTCTTCCGAGTTTGACTGACAGAATGACAAGGGATGGACAAGGGATCGACAAGGGACTCTGAGTGAGTATTCTGATGATGGCGGGTGCGGTGAGAGGTATGGAAAAATGAGCTCCGTGGGTTTGCGATCGACGCGAACTTGCAAGGTTTTACATCATGCAGTGATTCCATGATATTTTCCTTTTAAAATTGCTTTGCTATACTCAAAAAATTGTTTCATTCTATCGTTTAATACTGGTACTCATTTAATAATCTCTTAATGATTTGCAATATTAGAATCATTGTATTATTACATACAAGTTTAAAAAGGCGATGCACTACGCAGTAATGCAAAATCATGTGTTTTTGGTTTGAAATTTTGGTCGTCTAAAAATGTTCAGATGCTTTAATTAAATACTGCGAGTAGAATACATGAATACATGAATGAATACTCGATAATGGCCTTTGAAATTATCGAGTATTTTTTAGATGAGTCTTTTTATAAGCCCATTTTCGGTTATTATTTTATTGTATAATGTATCAAATTAAGTTATTTATAAAATTATCGGAATTTTTTTATTATTTATGCCAGAACATCCACAAAATAAAATAAAAGGAACTGTTTGGCCATGTTTTTTTCTTGCATTAATCAAAACAGGCGGATGGTGTTAAGCGGGAATTTTTTTTTTTTTTTTTTTTTTTTTTTTTAAATACATAAACGGCTTTACTGCCTTTTATAAATAAACATATAATAGAGTACAAAATAAGAAAAATAATATTTATAAATTTACGAAATAAAATAAAAGGCACTTTTTGGCCATGTTTTTTTCTTGCATTAATCAAAACAGGCGGATGGTGTTAAGCGGGAATTTAAACCTTATCGCCATCTACGTAAGGGGTGTTATTGATAGCGGCTCTATTTAAAATTTTACACGACGTAGTGCATCGCCTTAACATTATATCACCTTGACAGATTATTTATTTGTTATTATTAATTTTGAGTCTCATTCTAACAATTATAATGTTGTGCAATAAATTACACTCTTTATTTTTATGGATTTTTTATTTAAGATTAGCATCCTTATTCTTTACACTTTAATATCTTAAAATCATACGCTCTATGGCGCACAGCATAGTTTGTTAATATAGTAATAGAAAATATTATGTTGCACTTTGATCAAATCTCTTTCACTATACAGAGAAGTCTTCACAAATGAAACTATCAAAAATAGAAATACTCGTACTATTATATTGTACGAGTATTTCTATTTTTGATAGTTTCATTTGTGAAGACTTCTCTGTATAGTGAAAGAGATTTGATCAAAGTGCAACATAATATTTTCTATTACTATATTAACAAACTATGCTGTGCGCCATAGAGCGTATGATTTTAAGATATTAAAGTGTAAAGAATAAGGATGCTAATCTTAAATAAAAAATCCATAAAAATAAAGAGTGTAATTTATTGCACAACATTATAATTGTTAGAATGAGACTCAAAATTAATAATAACAAATAAATAATCTGTCAAGGTGATATAATGTTAAGGCGATGCACTACGTCGTGTAAAATTTTAAATAGAGCCGCTATCAATAACACCCCTTACGTAGATGGCGATAAGGTTTAAATTCCCGCTTAACACCATCCGCCTGTTTTGATTAATGCAAGAAAAAAACATGGCCAAAAAGTGCCTTTTATTTTATTTCGTAAATTTATAAATATTATTTTTCTTATTTTGTACTCTATTATATGTTTATTTATAAAAGGCAGTAAAGCCGTTTATGTATTTAAAAAAAAAAAAAAAAAAAAAAAAAAAAATTCCCGCTTAACACCATCCGCCTGTTTTGATTAATGCAAGAAAAAAACATGGCCAAACAGTTCCTTTTATTTTATTTTGTGGATGTTCTGGCATAAATAATAAAAAAATTCCGATAATTTTATAAATAACTTAATTTGATACATTATACAATAAAATAATAACCGAAAATGGGCTTATAAAAAGACTCATCTAAAAAATACTCGATAATTTCAAAGGCCATTATCGAGTATTCATTCATGTATTCATGTATTCTACTCGCAGTATTTAATTAAAGCATCTGAACATTTTTAGACGACCAAAATTTCAAACCAAAAACACATGATTTTGCATTACTGCGTAGTGCATCGCCTTTTTAAACTTGTATGTAATAATACAATGATTCTAATATTGCAAATCATTAAGAGATTATTAAATGAGTACCAGTATTAAACGATAGAATGAAACAATTTTTTGAGTATAGCAAAGCAATTTTAAAAGGAAAATATCATGGAATCACTGCATGATGTAAAACCTTGCAAGTTCGCGTCGATCGCAAACCCACGGAGCTCATTTTTCCATACCTCTCACCGCACCCGCCATCATCAGAATACTCACTCAGAGTCCCTTGTCGATCCCTTGTCCATCCCTTGTCATTCTGTCAGTCAAACTCGGAAGAGCTGTTCATCGGTGTAGCCAGTCATAAGGCATCTCGTATTCTTCAAATAATACAAGTCGTTCTACGTTCTAGCAGTTTGCGCCTCGGAAGATCAGCAAGTTCTATACGGCGACATGTTTTGCTATCTCAGCAGAGCAAAGACAATACTGGCTTCCAGAGGTTCCGTAGACACCCCTAGAGATCCATTGTTGCACCCTGTCTCGAGACGGGAGCAATCTTCCCACTTCACATCACATTATAAACAGAGTTGCATTCACTTAGCGCGCACTTGCGACAGCATTCTGCGATCTGCTTCATAATTGTGGAGATATACTGAGAAACGTAAACATGAAAATTATAGACCGTTAACTCTAGGAGACGCGAAGTGTGATATGCTATATGAACTGTAAACGGGATTCAAACGGCAATAAAGGAAAATTCACACCCATTACTCATTATTAATGTTTTTAGTAAGCAGTTCTTGGTAAGAATAATTTATAAAAATGTCTATTTGAATTTAATTTTTGTTTTCATGAATGATTGCAAATCTTGGAAGTGAAAATTAACCAACTTCACGATTTTCGAACCCAGGAACTGTTGTGTTACCGGGATTACTCGACCATTGTGACCTTTTTTTTATTTTTATTATTTTACTTTATTTTATTTTTTATTTTTTATTTTTTTTTATTTTTTTTTTTTTTTTTTATTTAAATACATAAACGGCTATACTGCCTTTTATAAGAGGAAGCTACAAACCAAAAATGTGTATATTTTTGGTGTACATTATATTGTAGGTAATAGGCATTAAAATCGCTTGACAAACGGAGTATAGAAACGTTTATTTCAAGCACTAAACTGGTTTGTATTTATTTTGTCAATAATTTAATAATAAAGCAAAAAAGTTAGTCAAGTGAAACTGTCACAGATAATCTAAGCTATAATACAGTTATTTTAAGTTGTTTCCTTTACGCTTTCATTCATTTCTATTGTAAAAATATTTTTTTAGTATTGTACATTTATATTTTTACTGAGTATTTTGTTATTTTATTTGTGTTCTACTCAAGCGAAACGATAGGAAAACCTTCAATTTATCTAAAGCACATTTTTGATTTCATATTGTACACCAATTCGTTATAAAGATTAATCAAAATAGTGATTTAGCCATTTTTTGTTTTTTTAATGAGTTTTATTATTCACAATGTACATTTGTTACTTATAAATTTTATTAATTAGCTACCGGTTTCGACACGTTCTATTGACAATGTTCCCCGTTATGTTGACTCCGCCTTCCGTTTCCTTCTCAACCCCCTTCCCCTCCCTCAAATCCCCTCCCACCAAAGAATCAAACTAAATAAAACCCTATATTTCTGCACTTAAAAATTTAGTTTTAAAATAGGTAGTTAATGACACGAACGTGTCGAAACCGGTCGCTAATTAATAAAATTTATAAGTAACAAATGTACATTGTGAATAATAAAACTAATTAAAAAAACAAAAAATGTCTAGAAATTGTTACATAGTGAATGAAATACAAAAAATAGTGATTTAGCATTAAGCTTCGCTTTAAGCGTCGTATTTGTGTAGTTATTCATATTCCTAGATGTGACTGTTATCTTTTTACCTTTCGTCTTGTTCTGTTTCATGTTTCGCTTAGATTTAATATAATTATCTTCTTCTTCAATGATTTACATTTTTATTTATACAGATGAAGATTAGTTGAATAAAATTCTGTCTCTCTATACTTCTTCCATCACTTTTATGCCTGGATTCGCTTCACAGTATAAAATCTAGTTACTACGGCAATGGATTGTAATTATGTATTTCGATCAATACCTTCATTAACGATACGACAATCCTTCACCGCCTTCTGGAAGCTTTGAACCCTCTCGAACCTATAATAATACCTGTCATGTTGCAGCCGGCGAATGCCCCAGTAAGGGAGTACTGCACTGCCGTAGTTAGTTTGACATCGTCTACAATCCGAGATTGTTATGTTTAGTAGGAATAACCCCTTGCCAAGCGGGCAAGGAAAATTAACAATTTATCATCCAACTTCGGTGACAGTTGGATATTGGTATTGTTGCGAATGTATTAAAGCTGAGATGTCGTGTTTTATAAAGTGCATTTACTGCTGCATTATGAAACAGACTCTGTTTGTGAAGTGATGCTAAATTTATATTGCGCTTTAAATGTCTGTGGTAGTTTTTTTACACTGTAAAGTATTGCTTGGTTGAGTGTTGAATTATCTTAATATTCTACCGCTAGTTCAAGTAGGTAACCTCACAGTTTCAGTTGAAGTACACGATATTATTGTGTCTTTTGAAAAGTCCTTCAAGCCAGAGAGGAGAGCACATTGACTCTGAACCAAGTAGACTTCGGTTCAAAGTCCGGCATGAAAAAAATGTGTACAAACACGGAAGGGAAATAATTGATATTGTTGTGGGATTATCATATGTTCGCCGTGTTAGAGTTGAATATAAAAATTAAAAAAACGGCGACTAAAAGCCATTTATATATTTAATTATTCTTTTAATAAAGACATTTCATACACTCACATATAAATGTGTGTTTTCATGTTTCAATATATGTCTGTGAAAAAAAAATTAACATTCTACTACAACACATAAATACCTGTCACACTTAATCACAAACACGTAATACCTCAGCACACGTTCTCCTAGTAAGGTGTTCACGTAACATTTAATATCACCCACACACAGTTTTACCTATTTCAACCTATGTTCTTTATTTTTTAAACCTTCTTTCTCTACTTTTTTCTCTGTACTACAATATAAACCACTGTAATCATTTGTAAAATGTGTATTCAAGAATACACATAAATAAATAAATGTCAACGCAATTTTTATTTTGATATAAAGCGGATACTCATATTATATTTTTTGCTTTACAATTTATATTTGACCTTGAGTAGTCTGATAAATTACATTTTCAAATTGCACTTCAGATGTGACTGCGTAAGATTATTGAATTTATATAACGTTTTTAACAGTGTGTCCCTTTTTTATATGAAACGCAGTAGAGTCCCAACCGTTTGGAACCAGTGAGATTATGACATCCCCAATCGGGGTGTGTTGTGAGGCTGAAGGATAGCGGGGGGGGGGAGATGGCGAGGAGGAAGGTGCGAAAGTACCTGGCAATTCAGATCTGTTCACAAAGCCATTTCAAGCAAAGTTTCGATTCTGAATGGCAGTCTTACACCAGGGCGATACTGAGAGTCTCTTTCACTCTGGAACGTGCCGCAAATAAACTATTTATTATTTTAAATGAGTAATTTGTGAAATAACACAAATTAATTAATTAAGATTTACTTGCGCACTCCAGTATTTGTTAGTCGAGGGCCTTACCCGTCGACCATGGAGGCCATCAAAATCGTATTAACTATGTTTTTCTGAAGTGATCTGCCAGATAAGTATGTTTTCTGTATATGTTTGTATGTAAACAGATAGAGCCTTGAAGGAAAATTTTTGCAGCACCCTTCAGGCTATTAAAAAGAATGTTATTACAGTAAAATGTAATTATTGAAGACAATGTTAGCGATTTCTAAACGAAAATCTGAAACAGAAAAATCAGAAAACGATACGGTCACATCTTGAAATATGAAGACATTGTTGGTAGTTCTTATTCGAAGTATGAAGTATGATACAGTTAAAAGTGACCGAAGCGGATAGGGTCCCATTAGCTCAGTGGTAGAGCGGTGCCCCGGCAAGGCAAGGGTCCTGAGTTCGAGTCCTAGATGTGACCGTATCCTTTTCTAATTTTTCTGTTTCAGATTTTCGTTTAGAAATCGCTAATATTGTCTTCAATAATTACATATTAAAATTTGAGGTTTTACTCAATAAAGTTATTCCAAAAAATTAACAAAAATATGTATAATTTTGTTATT
The DNA here is from genome assembly GCF_061612785.1 of Hesperophylax consimilis. Lineage (NCBI taxonomy): Eukaryota > Metazoa > Arthropoda > Insecta > Trichoptera > Limnephilidae > Hesperophylax > Hesperophylax consimilis. Next base: position 37,150,260 of record NC_142837.1, on the reverse strand, counting down.
TAATCATTTAAATTAGTAAATGAGAGTTTAAGGTACTCTCAGTATCACCCTCGTGTAAGGCCACTATTCAGAATTGATTGTTGCAACAATTGTTTACAAATAATTCAATTATTGAAACTTTTAAGTGATGAGGTAGTTTTGACTCGTTCTGCAAGTATACTTATTGACTTCCGAGAACAGCGGTGTTGAAAAATTATGCATCTGTATATCAACTGTTCCTCTATGGATTATTAATGTTGCTTTTAAAAATTTTGATGAAAGCTGGGTTAAATTTATGTCCAAATTTAATACGCTTAAAAGCTTAAAGCATACTTGTTCTACAACGCAGAACACACGTCCATTGGAATAAGATATAATAGCCTCGGGGTTGTAATGAATCACAGAGTAGTCCCTCCTGGGGCCCTGGTAATGGTATTCACGGCTTGCGGGAAGTCTCAGCGCTAACGGAGCAGTAAGTGAGTGTTCGGCGTCCTGTCTCTATCTGTAGTCCTATAGGATCTAGGATGTATCTGGCCGACTTCGACTTCTGTGCTCCGGGTGGTAATTGCTAAGACTGTTCCCAGGAGTAGGTCCTTCAATTTAATTTAACACAAATTGGTTTACATTCAGCTTTTTTAACAATTAAAAAAAAATAAACATATTTTCAACTAATTAAACATCTTATAGGTACACACCCCTTGTTTAATTCACAGTCATGCATCGTCTCATATATACTCTTCTGTTATTCTCTAGAACTTTCGACTCTTGATATGACCCGATTCAAGCATTTGATTAACTTGGTCCTATTTACCATGTTTTTCTTAGGTGTCCCTTCTATCTTCCACCAATCACTTCCTTTTCCAAACATCCAAACTATCTAAGCGTCCCTTCCTTAATCGTGTTCATCAAGCTTTATTCAGCCTTGCCAGATTTACACATTTGTAAAACGGTCAAATATATGTAGTTTTAACACACTTAGTGATTTATTTTTTATAACGTTCAGTTAAACCCCACTCGGCTCAGAACAGATATTGTCTAGTGAGTCGGATAGCGCATATGATTTGTAAATAACCATTGATGTTAATAAACGAACGGGTTACCGGCAATATTAAAAATAAGTTACTATTTTCAATGATTAAAGATTATGTTGACTAGATAGTAGCCTAGTGGTCCAACGGCCGGCATAGTCCAGTGGTAACGCATTGGACTGCCATTCCGAAGGTCGCGGGTTCGAACCCGGAGTGCGCAAATAAATTTTATTTGATTAATTTGTGTTATTTCACAATTAATTAATTAAAATAATTAATTAATTAAAATAATATATAGTATATTTGCGGCACGTTCCAGAGTGGAAGATACTACCAGTATCGCCCTGGTGTAAGACCACCATTCAGAATTGAAACGTTGCTCCAAATGGCTTTAGCCGTGTTTAGTGACTAGAACTGAATAGCCAGGTACTTCCCCACCTTCCTTTTTCCCTTCCCCACTTACCTTCAGTCTCACAACATCCCCCAATTGGGGATGCCATAGTCTCACTGGCTCCAGACGGGAGCAGTTGGGACTGTTGTGAGGTATTCACTATAAAAAAAAAAATTAAAAAAAAGCGTTGGATTAATTTTGCAAGAGTTTTTGGGTTTCCGGTGACATTTTTGGTTGGTAGACAGTTAGGGTCTGGGGGGTTGGGCGGTTAACCGTCTGCGTGACCAGTGACGACACGTAAAAAAAACCAATTTTCACAAGTTTTTCAAAAAATAAGTTTAAAAAAAAACAAAATTTCTGAGACCAAAATTTATTTAGAATTTACTCGTTGTAAATTGAATTTGTTAACACTACTACTCTTATCAATTTGTAACGTATTTTCCATTATTAACTATGCATACCTTTCAGATATGTATTTAACTATCAAACAATAAGGCACAAAGCCATCAATCCAAATTATTTGAATTATATCATTTTTCACTCTAGCGATGATGTTTTTCACTTCATCATCAGGGAAAAGGCATCAGTCATCAGAAACATTATTCCCACATTCTTTATTCCCGTATTCATATAGAGACCGGAGAGTTCATGCTGAAAATAAAAATATAAACACATTTTGTAAAAATATCAAATTGGATTCGGATAGATTGGGTTCACAGAGTAAAAATTCCCACAAGAAATCTGTGTTCTTGATCCAAAAATCTGACTTTGTATATAATATTTTTGAAATACTTAACTGTTTATCATCGTCATTTTGAAATTCCAATGGGATGTGCAATATACAATGCCAGGTAAGAGAGACAGGTGATTTCTTAAGGGTGGTGAGGGGTGTACCGTGAACGCAAGAAAATGACAACATTGATACAATAAAGATTATTACCAACATTGAACGTTTGAAATCGACTATAAGCTGATGCTTTCCACACCCTATATAAAGTTGTTCGCGTATATATTGATTATCAAGTTTTCATAAACTTGCAAAGTAAAATTTAAATATGCGAATTAATATTGTCCCACTTAAACCGGAGACAGATGCCAACTTGGAGAAATGGAGTTTTGACAGTTGAAATACAAGCATGAAATGCTTAAATGCAATGATTCTAAGCGACAAACAACTAAATTTGATAAAATGTGTCAGTGTTGCCATCATATTGACGGTTATTTTCTCGAAATTCGTACCTGTACAATTTATATTATTCTTACATTTCAATACAATTTGGGAGGTGGGTATGGGTACCGCTGCCCCGGGAATCATTTATTAGATAACTAACACCCCTGCCATAGGTCACCCCAAGTGGTTCACTACGTTTGGTGCCTTATTAGGGGTGCCCGGGTTCATGGGGGGGAGGTTTGCCTAAGTATTGCCAATAAATGCGTTTGCCCAGCTACTGCGTTCCGGGCAGTATCGGGAGAGACTGGTTGAGGAAGACCTTTTGACCTTTCCAGCCGGACTCTCTCTCTCTCGACCAATCGCCTTGCATCGCAGTGAGAGAGATGGATTCACTCGTCCCTCACTCATGAACACACTGACCCCCAAATTCCTACCCACCACACAAATATAACTGTTTTTGGTCTACTTCTAATTTGATCAGTTTGAAGACTGAATCACAAATAATGCGATTAAAGTATAAATTTTAATCTTTAATTATTAAAAACAATATTATAACATGTAAATGAAAATTTCAAACAGAAAGATCAGAAAAAAAATAAATAAATCTAGGACCTTAATCCAGAACCCTCGTCTTTCCGGGACGCCGCTCTACCAACTGAGCGAATATGTATCATATATGTATCATACTTCGAATTAAAACTACCTTTCTATATGTAGAATTAAATCTATTTAATTGTCGCATCCCACCAAACAACCCGCCCTAATATATTATCGTCTTCTTCATTTATAAAATATCAGATTGATTTGTATAACCTTCAAATGTTGATCCAATAAAATTAAAGTTTTAACTAAAGGCGTCTGTTTTAGAAAAATTGTAGCTACATAACATGCAGAAATTTTGCTCGTTCTGCTTTAAAACAATGCCCTAGCTTTTTACCGTTTCCTCAAAGTGAATTACTGCTTCAGAGCGCATTGCACAAGAGAGCTGACACAATGCGAGCGGTTGGCGAACCGCCATAATGGCCCCTAACAAAATTAACTTTATACGAATCCATTGTTGGCCAGTTCTACCCTTAAATTCTGGTGATGAAAAATGTAGGGGGTAAAAATATATCGACGAGTTTGAACTAACTTACAGTTGGTGTTTTTGTAAAAATTTGGGGTTGAAACTAGTTATTTTCAATGGAGAATATATTTATCGGTGACTAGATACAGAGTTTGTGTTCTTGTACATTCGTTTTCTTATACACAAAGCATTGGATTATACTTACCAATAATCATAATTTCACTTCGTGGCACCATTTTAATTTAATGGAAATAAATAATTTATCTTTGGAATAACTCAATTGTGATATTTAATTATTAAAGACGATATTAGCAATTTTTTCAACGAAAATTTTAACAAAACAAACAAAAAATGAAACAGATGCACTAGGACTTGAACCCAGGTTCGCCTTATCATAAAACAAATTCAGCATACTCAGACAAATGAGTTAAAATATTAATTTGTCATCCATTTTTAATTCCAAGATTTACCAGGAGTGCATGATATTGCAGGGTGTCCTATCCTGGTCACGGATGGAACGTGACTGAGATCGGCCGACAGCGAGTAACAGATCTACTTCCAGACAACCGTACGCGGTATTAAAATTCAGAGAGCGAACAGCTCAGCAGCGCAGAACAGTTACTGGTTCCTCGTTCCTGCACCGCTGCGCGCGTCTGCGCTCCGGATTATCAGGGAAATTAATGCTAGTCATTTTATTTACATACAACGTGTAACTTATTAATTTATTGGTTTTGATCGTATGGGAAAACAGAAAATATTCCACTTTATTCAAAATGATTCATTACATCATATGTGGTTTCTGATTAAAGTGCCGAGGAAAGTGCTGAGTCAGCGCAGACGGCTGGCTGCCGCCTTAGCGTGATGAGGAGGATGAAATGAGAACACGACTGTTAAGAGTACCCAAAGGTACCTACATACAAAATAAATTTAAAAAATTTGTATATATTTGTTTATTTTTTTTAACATATCCTCTAAAAATATTTTTTCATCCTTCATAATATTACTATTGTGTAGAGGGAGGAAAAACAAATTATTACTCGTTTATTGTTGCATTTTATCATGTAAAAATTTCTAACAATATTAATAACTCTGTCTTTGGAATCCAACGATTTAAAATCAACCCAGTACCTACCTTATATTATTACCTACCTAATAAGTACAATTATTTCTATTTATTCCTTCTGTTTTCTAAAGTTGAATAACTATTTTATTACTGAAGTTATATTTTTTATGTATTTTAAGTTTGTAATTATCTTTCTTATTCTAATGAAATTTGTATTATGTTACATATTTAAGATTTAAAAAATATGTTTTTTTTTTGTAATTATCTTTCTGTTTGTTGTTGATATTACGTTGATATTATGATGTAATTTTAGTCAATGTATGAAAGAATGTATTTTTTAAAACACCTCATAAAATATACTGTCACCACTCCTCAAATCAAAGCCGAGAAATAATTTCTCAATTAGTTTGATAAGTTACAGTTTAAAAAATACACTTTTTCGCATTTATCCTTGAACACTCTATATGTCTCAATCTATTGTAATATGTTTGCATATTTAATAAATAAAGTAACTAGGTAAATGTTGAGCGTGCGTTTGGCGTGTTTTCCGACTGTAATATTACGCATTACGCAAGAATATTTCACAATATATACTTACCCATGCACCAACAAAAAAAATAGAAAAATTAATTATTTTAAAATTTTCTGAATAATCTGTAGATTTTGCAACGGTCAGACATTTCACTTCTACAAATATCAAGATTGACTTTCCCCAGTAAAACAGGGTAATCTCAAGATTGCCTCTGCGTTCTGTGCGCCGCGATAGCGCTGCGCTGTTCGCTGTTTTCGGCGATAGAAATGGCAGTGTTTTCCTCTCGGCTCATAACTTCAGCAAAATAATACGGGGCCAACGGGATAACCCACATACATACAAATGGAGAGGCAATTTTCAGTTTCAATGAATGTTCCTCATTTGGTAGAAAAGGAAATAATGGGCAACATGAACTTATTTTAATATAAAAAAAAAAAATTATGAAGATGGGGATTCTCGTCTAACTAAAGTAGAAGTAAATTAACAAAAAAATCTTATATTTCTAGAAATTCAGTGAAAAGTAGACTTTGCATTCAAAAAAATGTTTTGTAATTTTTATTATTTTATATTTAAAAACCAGAAATTCATCTAAAATCATAAGATGAAGTAGCCACCTATATACCTAATTAAAGTACGTATATTTTTAAAATTTTAAAATTATCAATTCGGAGGCGGGTTTGGGTACCGTCGCCCCGAAAACTATTTAATGAGTAACCAACACCTTTGCCATAGGACACCCCAAGTGGTTCGCTACGTTTGGTGACTAAGAAAGGGTGCCCGGGCTCATCGTGCGAGGTGTGGTCAGGAGGCGCCTGTCCACCAGCTGCGTGGGGTGCCAGATCAGGAGAGGTTGGTTTCGAGAAACCCTTTGACCTCTGCAACTGGTCTCTCATGTCCATCACTCTTAGATTCGCTGATCCCTAGATTCATACCAACCCTCATACCTTTTACCTTCCCAGAATTTTCTCTTCTTCCTTTCCTTAAAAAAAAAACCTCCACACAGCATCCCAAAATATGAAGACATAGGCCTCGAAGGAGAATATATTTTTCTCAGGGCTTCCTGTGTGGGGTTAATGTCAGTTTTGACCGGTCAATAGCTGAGTTGGCTAAGCGTTTGGATCCCACCCAGGCATCTCACTTTCAATCCCTCGACTGGCTAAGTCCTCCATCACAACACAAGCACTATTTTCCGCTTATTTTGGTGGAAGTGGGAAATTTTCAAATGTTGTCGAATCTTCAATTCGAATTTTCAAATGGTTATTCGTAATCCGGGAATGTTTTTCTTTCAATAAAAAATAAATGTAAAAAATGAATATATGTACAATTTGTCCAAAGAAACGTCACTCAATGATAATTTTTGTTTTAAACTTTCTTCAGGCATGTAGGTACCATAGTACTGAAAAATTGCAAATAAAATTTTTATCAAATAATAAGTACATATTTAAAAAATAATATTTTGTTAACCATTAAAACGACCACTATCTTGAACCGGAAACGGAACGTACAAATTTTTTTTACAGAAACACGAAATGCAAAATGATCAAATTAAAAAAGAACTTCCCTGCTGTCTATGTTTAGTCAATATTTTGTTATGTGACCATAGGAGTATGAAGTAGAGGGAACATGTTAGTTTGAAAGAAAATGTATAGGAAATTTATGTATGTTAAGCTGGGTTTCCATACAATCTATTTTATGAGAATCCATGGTTAATTTATGGAAGGAAAGTTGAAATCAATTCAGTTTTGGGTTTTCTATTCCATATAAAAACCTATTATAACTAATCTATTTAATTGATTCTATGAAAAAGATCATGGGGGTCTCACCTTAAGAGAAACGCGGGCGGCGTTTTCTCCATAAAAACGTATTCCGCTATTTCTTGTCTAAATTTTGACACTAGTGCAAATGTTTACAAATATGGCATAGAGATCAACTACTTGCATGTTCCTACGTTTTGATAAGTTACTACCTATATGAGTTAGAACCCCCCAAAAGTACACAAATTTGAAAACGTGATTTTAAAAAAGCAAAACGTACAGACATAGAATTTTTTTATGTAGAGTGTGAAAAAATTGATCCGTTTTAAAGGAGAAAAAAAGCCTAAATTTTAACCATTTTATTAGTACATTAGGCTGATAAAATTAGCCTAAGGTACTTGTTTCTTTCGCTTAGTATTCGAGGGGATAACAGCGACAGTGACAGCAACAGTTTTGAAAAATATATCTATTTCTCGGCGTCGGCGTTTCCTTTTCAACACCAAAATGTATTAAAATTATTATGAATAATAGTGCATGAAAAATATTACTAAATTTGAGGCAAGTTTCCCCGGAAAGACCGGTGATATCAAATATTTGTGGGCGACCCAGTGGCACGACGGGCGCCGCTTGGGATTGCCTGATGACCCCATCGTCTGCCTGCTCACAGCTCAACCAAGACTGCAGTATCTAGGTACTCCCAAATAACCCCTGACAGGGATACAAATAACATTTCACTTGACACTGTTTTCATGCTGTAAGTACTCTTTCTGTGTTTGCTTGTAAACATCAGCATAAAATTAAATTGTTTTTTTTATTTTTACTTTGCCACCTCCTATTGGCGTTTGATCAGGAAAATGCAGCTCAAAATAATTCAGTCTCACAACACTCGTTTCAGTCACGTAAGTTTCGAATACGTAAGTAGCGGGTCTTTCTCTATCACGTCTTCCATAAATCTTACTCAAGATTGTAAGTTAGGTATACTTGGATTTGTGGCCCCTCGAAATGAGATCATGGCATTGGAGTTATCGTGTTATGCTAGTATTTAATTTACCATTAATAAAAATCAACGAAAAATCTAACTACGCATTAGTTCAGTCTATGACGGCCGGCATAGTCCAGTGGTAACGCATTGGACTGCCATTCCGAAGGTCGCGGGTTCGAACCCGGCGTGCACAAATAAATTTTATTTGATTAATTTGTGTTATTTCACAATTAATTAATTAAAATAATATATAGTATATATAGTATATTTGCGGCACGTTCCAGAGTGGAAGATACTACCAGTATCGCCCTGGTGTAAGACCACCATTCAGAATTGAAACGTTACTCCAAATGGCTTTAGCCGTATTTAGTGACTAGATCTGAATAGCCAGGTACTTCCCCACCTTCCTCTTTCCCTTCCCCACTTACCTTCAGCCTCACAACATCCCCCAATTGGGGATGCCATAGTCTCACTGGCTCCAGACGGGAGCAGTTGGGACTCTTGTGAGGTATTCACTATAAAAAAAAAAAAAAAAAAAATTCAATAATATTCCATTATCAGTTAAGGAGCAGTTTACAAAACTAGCCTGAAAAATTATACTTACAAAGATCCAGACTTGAACTAGTATTCTTAGAATTTAAAGATCTTAATTTAAATACTTTTTTACTAGACTTAAATAAATATTTGCATGCCCTAAACTAAACACTTATTTTTCCCAACACCACAATACGTACCATGAAATATTTTTTTTAATAAATTACCAGATAAAATTAGAGCATTAAAGACAAAATATAAATATTAAACCCTATAAAAAACCTGCTTTATTTATTTCAACGGAAAATAAAAAACAAATAATCCTTTAATATTCTATCGTTCTACACAATATTTTTTCTTCTCATTTCTAAATACATAAATATGTAAGTATTTTAATTTCATAATCATGATAACGATGTAACCATAACTACATATTTAAAAAAAATCAGAAATGTTTAATACTATTTGACAAAATTATGCATATATAATAATTAACGGTTAAACTTTTATTTTTTTCCACATTTACACTCCAATTCCACCCAGAATAGAAATAAATAATTCATAATTCTTTCTTTGATTTAGTTTGTTCTATTGCTCAATAGAAAAACATTTTGAATAAGAGATCGTTAAGTCTGAAGAAAATATCTTAAGTAGCTTATGAAACATTCTTGATAATTAAAGGCATTATCATACCGAAAACATAAACATGTTCAATTCAAGTGGAAGTACCTACTTACTTCTGAGGCATTTGAGGCGAGAAATATTTGGGCATGGCGCCAGGAAGCTTTATCCGCGACCTGAGACCAGGGACCAGAGGGGCAAATCCGGTTCTACTTAAGGATAAGGAATTATCTTTTTGCTTAAAATTAACGATTTTTCATTAACTAGGGGCGATTCCGTTTCTGCTTAGGGATAAAAATTGTCCTTCGACCTTAGAAATAACAACTTGTTCAACTAGGAATGATTCCGGTTCTACTAAAGATTGGGAATTAAATTTAAATAGCGCCTTTGAGGTGGTTTTTCGTGAAAACGGCACTTTGTAGCCAAATGTTTTTATTATTATTGTATTACTAAAATTAATGACTTTTCCGTTAAATTCAATTCCAGAGGGGCGATTCCGGGTTTACTTGGGAATTATACTGTTTCACAGTCATCCGAGAGAACTGGAACCGCAGTCAATGAAAAGCTATTAATTATAAGATTAAGGGCAATTCCTAATCCTTAAGTAGAACCGGAATCAACCCTAGTTACTGAACAAGTCGTTATTTTTAAGATCGAAGGATAATTTTTTATCCTTAAGTAGAATCGAAATCGACCCAATTTAACGAAAAATTCGTTAATTTTTAAGGTTACGGACAATTCCTTATCATTAAGCAGAACTGGAATTGCCCTTCTGTGCTCTCGCATGACAGGGAAAAATTTGTAATTTGAACAATTCCTTCTCGTTAAGTATAGACGGAATAGATTATGAATAGTTTATGAAAAAGTCGTTAATTTTAAAGTTCAAACAACTCCTTATCCTTATATAGAACCATAATCGGTCCTCTGCGACCGGGGGGAACTGTGTTCTGTTAACATATTCCAGTTAACTTATTATATTACTTATTTTACGAGCATCTGTATAACCCATTTTGCTCTATTACCTTAGAGGCGTAATGGATTGGGTGCAGTCATAAAGAGTGTGAATATTTTTGCCATAAAAGTATCTGCACTACGAGTATATTGTGATTATTTGTTCAGTTTATTTTAGTTTACAAAGGTTCTCTGAGAACAAGAATTGTACAAGAATTAGTGCGAGAAGCAACTACATTAAACTAGTGATGTATTTATTTAGTACGCGATAATTTATCACAATCACCAAGTCAGAGCTGCCTTAACGTCCGTTTATGATTAAAAATAATAATAATAATCAGTATAACCCAGTTTTGCGATATTTTCTTAATGGTGTAATGTGCCTACATATTGTCTACAGTTGTCTAGAATTGTGCATGTTTTACCGTTACCGAATTCGAGATTCCCTCAACTTACTAAAATAACATCTTATCATTGATGCATTTTATATTTAGATGACACATAAGCGAAAAAATAGGTTCCAATTTTTTATCACCAATTGACCTCCAACGCTCTAAGTAAAACTATCGAATCCGGTCTATGCGCACCGCTTATCGCGCTCTGATAGTGGGGCACGTTTTGACGAGATATTAGTACGCATTAGCGCCTCTAATTTTATAGTTCTATGCCTGTGATAAAATGAAAAATTACAAATTTATGGTGAAAGGGTACGTCAATATTTTGTCAAGGCTGAGAAACTTGAGAAATGGGAACTTTTCTTCCTGCTGCACACACCGTGAGACACTTTCAAAATTGTTTTGACTCATTTTATCCAGAAAAAAACAAGGAGAAGAAGTGATACTAAAAAAATATCTAATAAAAATATGGGGAAACATACATTACATAATAAAACGATTTGAAAATAATACAGAATGAAGTTTAAAAAAAACTTTTCAATTATAACTCAGTTACCCCCTCACGAAAAATTATACCAAGAATTGAAATTAGTAAAAATTTGATAATTATACAACAATAATGTATAAATTTTAATATTTTAAAAATAAATTATCAAAAAAATGAATAGTAAATATACTACTTAAGAAGCAACTTTTTCTCCAAATATAGTATACATATTAAAACAAATAATAATAATGGTATTTATTCCAGAAACTAATTACATCATGCTTTTATAAATATATTATAGCTACTTGTAGTACATTTTACATAAAATATTTTTTTCCTACTTCTCTTGATTCTATATATATATATATATATATATATATATATAGAACCTAACCTAACCTAACCTAACCCAATCACAAGCTAATGTTTCTCTGGAAGAGTAGTATTAAATATTGTCACTGTAAATTGTAAACCTTATTATTTTATATGTACTTTTTCCTTTAATAAAAAAAAATAAAAATCTAAAAAATATAAAATGAACTTACAATGGATACAGACGAACACAAAATATATTAAAAAAGTCACCAGTACACAAAAACATTATAAATTATACACCAATACAGTAAAGACTTTAAATTGCTAGAAGAAGCTTAGGCAATCAGGGTAGGTATAAACATTTCGAATCTCCTTTACGACAGCCTGAAAACGAATAAATAAAATTTAAAAATGGTCGAGTGGCTAAAGACACTATCTCGGTAAGTTTTAATAATAACTTTAATTAAAGTAAATCACTGTAGAAAAATATTTTACTAACACACCTAAACGAAACATGAAACAACAAGACACAGAACATAAAAAGAATACGGGCACGTCTAGGAATCGAACTCAGGATTTCTTGTCTTACCGGGACATTGTCATAACCACTAGACCATTGGGAACTAGTTATTTTACGTCATATTTGAATGATATATACATTTTTTAATTTGAATTTGAAACATCCTGGATTCGATTCTTACGAGTACCGTCACCTTTTTTTATATTCTGTGTCTTGTTCTATTTAATGACACATTTAGATTTAAAAATGTAAAACAGTTCTTCTTCAATGTTATATTACATTGATAGATATATCCTTCTAAAGCTGTTCCAATAAGTTTTTTTTAAATTGTTCAATCATAAAACAAATGAACAAAATCATAAAGTTAAATATTTTTTTAAGGTAAGTTTTATGTATTCTTGTTACACTGTATGTAAAATCATTATTGGTATAATGTTTTATAACTTTGAATTATGTTAATAGTTAGAAAGCGAAATATTTATATTTCTTTGACTGTAATCAATTTACAAAAGATAAATTAACGAAAAAAATAGCGAACCCTGCAGAATCTTTTACACAATTTTCAATTGACGCCCTTGTGAGAATCGTGCTTGGGGAGACAAGGAAACAATAGTACAAGTGTCCTTTCTTTGTTCGCCGATTTTGTAACAAACTAAACCTCATTGGAAGCTGATTAAAGAAATTGAGATCCGAACCAAAATTGTAGAGAAATGCTGGTGGTGTGTTTCATTGGTCCGTAGCATAATATGAACGAATTTTGAATCGGGTGGTAACTTTGACTGTCACGGATATCAGAAGTAATTCTTGGTACCACTCAGAACTATTTGTTTCTTCTCAATGTTTTTTTTGGCCAGCGGGATGCAGCAACGCTTTGAAAGTAAGTGTCAAATTAATTAGTTTTGAGGTATATATATTGTCGGTTGAATTGCGTAGCTGTTTTTTCAGATATTTTCAGTCACATAAATAAATGTTGGTACCTACTTTCTAAAATTTTATAAATTTCTCAATTTTATAAATTTCACACAGCTTTCATATTTGAGCTCGCAGTTTAAAATATGTTTGTGATTGATGTAGGTATCATTGTAATAAACTTATAAAATGATGGTATATCAAAGTCACCCCACACCGAAAGTGTTTTTTTTTGACTCCCCAAAAACATATACGTAAAATGTCTCGATTGTGTAGTAAATAAGGCATAAAATTTTCGATATAAATATATATATTTTTTTTAAAGTTGTTAAGTTTCAGGTTTGAAGATAACATCAATCAAAGTCACCCATTTTACCGTACTTGTTCTCTGATTTAAACTCTATTATTATTTCAAAACTAAACAAAAACATACATTAATTTTTGCATTAAACTTAGAAGACTCGAAAGATTCCCTTAGATCTAAAAATAATATATTCTGTGGTAATGTTGCATCAAGGTTTTTTTGTTAATGAAAGGAAGGGAATAAACATAAATACCGTGAAATCCCTATTTTGTCATCTGATAATAGAATTATTTCAATTCTGCTTGTATTAAATTGAATCAATAATAACATAATTGACAGCTCTGCCACCATCACCATGATTAAATTCCATATACCGCCAAGAAACACAAGTCAAAATTTAAAATTTTTCTGCAACACATACACAACCAACTATCAGACACACTCACTAATCACTGGGACTCCCATTGATATATTTAGTGACTAGATTATTTAGATAGATACTACGTGTAATCTACACCAGGTCTTTGCTGAATCCTTTAAATTATAGTAGCGTAGGTAATGTAGTTTTAGTAATTTGTCTTATAGTATTGCTGTATTTTAATCTTTACCCGTTACATGTTTTAATAATATTGTTTCATATTTAGTTCATTAATTTTACATTAATTAATTATTAACTATCCTTTTTATTGTTTTGTAAAAAAATTGGATTACAATTAAACATACATAGTTAACAAAATCAGATCCCAAACCAGCCTCTCCCGATCTGGCATGCCACGCAGCTGGTGGGCAAACGCACCCTGAACACATCTCACCCGATGAACTCCGACCAAACGTAGCGAGCCACTTGAGGTGACCTATGGCAGAGGTGTTGGTTATCCTATAAATGATTCCTAGGTGGTGGTACCCAAAACGCCTCCCAAATCATATTATATTATTAATTTAAAGTACCACCATTATTTATATATATGTTATGGTTAAGGTTTTCACGGGTGTAAGATGTAGAATGATGTTCTTGGTTTACTCGCGTAACGTAGTCCTTAAAAGGACTTTTTAATTCATGACGTTTCGGACAGATCTAAACCGAGAACTTCATTCTACACATGAGTTGAAATTGTTTTTGTAATATCCTCCCCAACCCTTAACGCTGTAAATGAGCAAAGAGTGAACAAGGGCATAGTAAGTACACATTTTGGATAATTCGTCCATTTAAAATATTTATTTACCTAAGAAGTATTATCTTTGACACCTACCTATATATACTTTTATTAACCACTGGAATGATTTATTGGCATATTTTCCATTTTGCGAAAACGTTTTAGGAGATTGTTTGCCATACCTATTTATAGACATTTTTTCACTTTTTTTATTTTGATCAATGATCAGACAAAGATATTTAATTTCAGAAAAAAAAGAGAGTGAACTCTTACTTCAACAAAAAAAACAAAAACATAAAGAATAAAAAAAACAATAACAAAACAAAAACAAAACATAAAAACAATAACAAAACAAAAACAAAAATAAATAAAAATTCTGCAAGGAGAATAAGAAGTATAGTACGTTGTTTATTTGCTATTAAGACTGATTAGATTGTTATCAAACCACGATGTTCTTTTATTTGCAAATTTGTTAATTAATTCCAATGTTTGACGTTTTATTAATAATACCGTATCATCTTCATAAGAGATGCTTTGATTCGATTCGTTCTTTAATAATTTTCGATAGCTCTGTAGGGATATTATGTTCTAATAATCCATGTTAAAGACCAGCAGGGCGTTAAACCAAATAATAAGATATATTGATAACTTTAAAAAAAAATATATATTTAAATTAAATTGATACATGATACAGTGTATATAGGGGAATATCTGTATTATACAAGTTGTCCGGAGAAAAAGTGATAAAGCAAAAAAGAAAAATAACTTTGTCGAAATGCTAACGTTTTAAGGTAGTAATTAGAAAAAAAAATCTATGGGAAAACTATCTTCAATGGAAAATATTTTTGCATAGGAAAATAAACACTGTAATTTTGAAAAAGTTATTTTTCTTTATTACTTCTACCGTCATGTAGAACCACCTCCCGAAGAAAGCGCACTTTACCCCGGACACTCTGTATAGGAAATAATAACAGTATGTAGATTTAATCCATTATAGGTACAAAAAAATATATATGTATATCAGACCAGCAGGGCGTAAAATCAAATATGAAATAAAATATTTTAAAAAAATTGATCGTTGAGCATAACATAGAGGGTACACTTGATTAAGAAAATATTGAACTATAATGCATTTTTAATCATCTCCCACCATGTAAATAGTTATTTCTTGTAATAATTAAGTTGAAATCAAGTGCTGTTATATAATATAGAACAAACTTTTTCCATTCCGTTAAAAAAAAAAAGCTTTTCAAAAATTAAATAAAATTTAGTAATGCTAATCTACAGCGATAGTATATCCAAAGGGCTGGAGGGTAAATTGGGCGGTAGGCCGCAGAGGGGTTGGTAGTGGGAGGGGACTCCAGGTAAAATAATGGCCCAAAGACTTCTGAGAATTTTCCTAAACCAAATTAACTCACAAACAAAAATACCCTCAAGAGCGCAAAATAATGTTTTATCAAAATTGTTTGATGTCAAAATTACTGGCGTTTCATGTTTATGGGCAAGGTACTTATAATGAGTTATTATTCTCTCTGATCAAAAACTTTCCGCGGAACTCGCAAACTATCCATTAGTATCAGTAGCGTGCATTTGCATATTAAAAATAACATCAATATATTTTTTTATATATAAGCTCCTCCCAACTGTCTGGAGCTAGTGACACTATGGCATCTCCAATCGGGGTATGTTGTGAGGCTGTAGGTAATGGTGATGGGAAGGAGTTGGGAAGAGAAAAACGCGCTCAAAGCCATCTGAATGGTAGTCATACACCAGGGCGATACTGAGAGTGTCTTCCACTCTGCATATAACGCAGTTTTTTTTAATTTTATTTAACTTCAAGTAAGCTTTACTAAATTAATACTTTAGTATATAGTGGTCATAATTTTAAAATTACTCCTATAGTGCTCATTACATAGTATCATCGTATATTATATAAAAGCTGTTTGTTTCTCACAAAATAAATAAATATGTACTTAATTATTTTAAAAAAAAGTTGATTCGAATAGAAGTGCAGAATCTGATGTAATTCCATCCATATTTTATGATGAATGTCGGAACCAATTGGCCTATCCTCTCTCCTTGCTATTCAAAATGTCGTTTGAGGAATGCAACTTTCCCAAGCACTCATTACACCTATCTACAAAAGCAGGGACAAAAATAATATAACCAATGACAGGCCCATCTCTAAACGCAAACATAGTTGTAGATAAACCTTTTCCAGCAGTATAAATAATCACATCAAAAGTCAACACGGCTTTTTCAGAAAACGGTCGGTCAAGACCAACCATGGGTAATAAAAATCAAATAGACTCAATCTACACTGATTTTTCTAAAGCCTTTGATAAAATTAAAATCGAACTGCTTATAAAGAAGCTATAAAAAAGGGAATAATGGAGACCTTCTAAGATCGATCAAGTTGTATAAAACAAACAGAAGTCAAGCAGTTAGAGCTAAGGGTTTCTCTTTACGTTTCTATAATATACTGATCAAATAATATTATGCGATGACGCTGGAATTGCGTCACCGTAATTTTGGGGAGACAAAAGCGTTATCCTTTCTCTGTTCCAGGAGACATGTAATTTGAAAAGGAGATTGCGCTACCCCAACCAACACACAAAGTAATTGCCAGATATCTGTACTCACTGGGTTGGTGATTCTTTGGTTTGATGTCCAGCGGAGACCGCACTTGGGAAGAACGTTTGGTTAATCACAAGTCACCATTTTCACATGAGCTAATGCACACAATCGGCGAGCATTGGTGCTACGAATAATGATAGTAAAACGGCGGTTTTTCTCTTCGGTCTTTTTTTGATGACGGTTGGATTGTTACTTGCCGCACTTTTCTCGGTGCGTGACGGTCATGTATCAAAATCAAGCCCGGAGTTCGGAGTCTTGCTCTATGTTTGGTGGGAGCAGAACAAAGCTGTTAATGCCAGAAAAATGACAAACGTCACAACAAAGAACAAAGCTATGACAAGAGAACACAATTTAACAGTAACGGTACTATTATAGCACCGGTCAATAATGATAACTAACATTACATACAAATATACAGTACATACAAAGATGACAAGAGAACATATAATAGCACAGGAAAAAAACAAAAACATCAAAACTCAAATATAATGTAATACTGGAGGTAGTTTATGTTCAGATACAAAAACATTCTGAGTAAACATGACATGTAAAAAAAATACAATTAGGATGAAACCGAAACCAAATAATAACATCTAGATCTGCTTATTGTAGAATCTGGTTAGAGATGTATAATTTGATGTAGATACCCAATTTCATTGCGAATATTTTTTTGTACAAAAAATACTGACAGTGCAGATGATTTTCGTGCACAGTGCAAGCAGTATGGCTTTGCGTTATATATCCAGCTAAAGAAACTGTATCGAGAACAAAAGCAGCTTGCGAAATCTGAGTAAGTTCACCGAAAACATTTTATTGATGTAGTGTAATTGTGATAATTTACAAATCTATCTATTTATATAAAGAAGAGCGTATGTCACGGCGTTGCTTTGATCTTTATACAAGTGTTCAGTTTTATTCAGATAGTGATGAAATTTTGCTCACTTGACCTTCGACATACTCTATTGTCGCTCCATATGTTAACTACTGCTCAATAATTCTTTTCTCGTGAGAAATAAGTTTGAAAATTGCTCGAAATACAGCAATGAGAATAATAAAGGGTTTTCCAATAAGAGGTGTTATTTTGAATAGCCAGCTATTTTGGTAGATTTTACGTTTGAAGCTGTCATTTTTTGACATTTGACAAGTAGAAACTACGTCATTAATAAAAATGGAACGATACATGCTTCAACAACGCATTGAAATTATTAAAATTCACTTGAGTGAATCAAATGCAAATCATCTTGAGTGATGATGCCCATTTCCACCTCGGTGGCTTCGTCAACAAGCAAAATTTTTGCATCTGGAGCTCGGAAAACCCAAGAGTTATTGTTGAAAAGCCTCTCCATTCTCAACGTGTGACTGTTTGGTGCAGTTTTTGGCCCAGCGGAGTCATTGGACCTTACTTTTTTGAAAATGAGGCTCGAGCAACAGTTACGGTGAATGGATTGGGCTATCGAGAGATTATTAATGATTTTCTATGTCCGGAATTGGATAATATTGATTCGAACACTACGTGCCATACAAGCAACGAAACCATTGATCTTTTACGATTGAATATCAAAAAACACCTCTTATTGGAAAACCCTGTATTTACGCGAAAAAGATTTTCAAACGTAACTAAAATGATAAGGGAACTAAATTGGCAAACAGTAAAACAGATGCTGACCGTGCATGCGATGATATTTATACATGAAATAATAAAAAAAACCTGTTACTAAAAATACTTTTCATAGAAAATAAACACAATTACGACCAATGAAAAATCCACTAGATTAAGCAGTTTTACATACAAAGGAATGTAATATTTTAATGCGCTGCTAAAAACTGTAAAGTCTGTATCTATTGATAGAATCAAACTGGATTACAAGAGACATATTAATATAAGTAAGATATAATAAATAAGACATATTTTAACTTGATGTATGAAGCGTAATTGTGTGTTTTTATATAAGTAAGTATATTAATAAGTAAGTATATTAATAAGTATGTATATTAGTAAGTAAGTATATTAATAAGTAAGTATATTAATATAAGTAAGATATAATAAATAAGACATATTTTAACTTGATGAATAAAGCGTAATTTATGTGTTTTTATTATAAATGATGTATAAAGGGCTAAAATAAAATTAATAAAAAAGAGGAAAGTTACATTCGAGATTTCGTAAAAATCTGCCTAAAGCCCGCATACCGCAGGGACTTATGCTAGTATGTCATATAAAATTATTGCTAACCGATTTTTTTATCGTGGTACGTCACTGACAATTTTCAAACTGGATGGTGGCTTCTGCATCAAGTTTTGATGTAAATTGTGGCTGATATTGGTGTACGTTATAACGTTATCAGCGTTTTGCTGATCTTCTTTTGGTTTGGACGCTGTTAGTAGATTGGAGGTGGGAGTGAAGAGGAAAACGACAAATTTTATGAACTGTGTTGAAATTCTGTAATACAGGTGAAGCAGATTCTTGTTTCTACCAGTTTTGCCAGATATTGTTACACATAACCTGACAATATTGCCATCATAATAAAGGTGCAGCAAAACAGTGCAGTTGGGAGTGGTATTAAAAAATGGGGTATATTTATTATATTCTGTATATCATTCCGTTTTATATATCAAGTTCTGATAACATAAGAAAAACCGTAACCTCCAGGAGCGATACTTTGATAAAGGCGATTTCTGAAGTTCTGAAACATCTCTATGGGTATAGCGGCGATTTCTTCCCGAATTCTTGAGTCTTGAGTTCTTTCACGGTATAAGACCGATTTTTGAAAATAATTTCAGGTGGCCTTACAGGAAGAAGTCGCAATTGTTCAAATCAGGCGAGCACGTGGGCCACCGCAAGTCACTCCTTAGAGAGACGAAGCGCGCAGGCAACATCTGTCACAGTTTCATCATTGAAACTCGAGCAATAAAGGCCGTATCACTGTTCTGTTGAAACCAGATGTCTACTAGATCAGTGTCCTTCGTTAGTTCCTTCCAATTGGTGTTCAATAAAAATTTCCAACAAGGAAAAAATCTCCTTTAAAATAAGGCCTATTCACTCCAAAAAACAAACGGTCACTTTTGGACACAATATTCATGGAAGAAAGAAGTAAACCTTACCTATAAACCAGAGATTTCATAAATCTGCTTTTTACTTGGAAACATTAAAATGCTTTTCGTAAGTAAATTATTCCACGGTAGTTCTTTAAAAGTTGGAAATGTGCGGGTAGAACAATTTAAAAATGTCATTAGTGTCTTTCCACATGGGAATAACTAAATGCACACAATGCTCAGCGGTGGTAATGGGACTAATGCATACAAAAATGTCCCATGAGCTTTTTGCCAAAAGCACACTGAGTCTCCGCTGCAAATTCAAAATGGTAGCTATTATCACCACCCACTACTCCCCCTCAACAACCTCTACCCAAACTACCATTCCGACCTATGTGGTGGGTATAAGATTATGTGTTTGTATACATACATAAGAATAAAATAAATTCGATGTGGGTGTGTTTCTTGATAAAAAAATTAACCGTTCTTTGCTTTAATTTAAAATACAGAACTTCGCTTAATTTTTTATGTCAATACCGCATAAGACCCAACCGTCTAGATCTAGTGCATCTCCAATTTCGGGGTGTATGTTGTGAGGCTGCATTTAGTGGGGAGGGGAAGATGTTAAGAAAAAGATGAGAAATTATCTAGACATTCAGATTTGGTCATGAAAGCACTTTTAAAATATGAATACCAAAGATATTAGAAGAACAAGATGTGCTATGAGCAGTTCATACTGTGTGGAATTGTTTGTATAATACTACTGCAAACCTTCGCTTACGCTAAGGTATCCGCACTAATACATTGAACAGATTTCTGTGCGTTCCCGTCCCGATACCGTTCAAAGTACCCTAATTAGGTAGTACTCCGGCTACGGTCCGGCGGCCAACATAGCATATCTCGTTCTTCTAATATCTTTGATGAATACTGACGATATCTTCCACTCTGGAATGTGCTGTCTGTATTAATTTTTTTAATAATGTTGATTTGTGCCACGTTATGAAATTTTTATTTCGATCAAATGGGATGGTGATATACGAAGAGAGAGAGGTGTCAGAGAGATCTAGTGGACATTGTGAGTCATTGGCAACATCGGTTTTCAATCAAATCTACACGGAATCTTTTGCATATTATCTGTTTAGTAAAACAAAAGCAGATAGTCGCCCACAATTACACCTTCACCCCTGCACCAATACTTCCACAAATAACACACGCTGTACTTATGACAAAATAGATTATGCGGATAATATCAAATATCTAGGCTTAACTGTTGACCATAATCTAAAATGGGATCTCCAAATTAACCTAATAACAAAAAGAATCCGGAAACTATCATACATCTTCAAAACAATACGAAATATTATGTCATTAAATCAGCTAAAAATATATACTTTGCACTTTGTCAAAGTATTCTAATGTATGGTATTTCAGTATGGGGAGTAGCAGCAGACACTCATCTCAAATCCCTTAAAATTAACCATAAATCAATAATTCGAATTATGTTCAGAAAGCCTTATCAACATCCGACAGAACAGCGAATGATTGAAAATAACTTATTAGACATTGATAAACTATTCATAAAGAAGATCATCTACAAAAACTGCATAAAAAAATTACCACATCACATAACTCACTCGCAAAACACGAGAGCAATTACACACAAACAATTACAATTACCGTATATCAAATCAAATATCGCTAAAAGACACGAATCTTACCTGGCTCCTCACATATTCGACATGTTCCTAACCCAAACTAAAACTTACGTCTTACCAAATAATTTGAATTGGGTGTTCAAAAGATTTGTAAACTGGTTGATGATAAAACAAGGAACAGATATTAGAAATATTCTAAACATTTAATGCATTTTACAAACCATACTGCACACAAATTCTAACAAAATTACAAAATTTTACAATTTATTATAATACGAAATACTCATTTCATATTTTTATACATAATTCTCCAACACATATAGTACTACACTTATTTTTCTATTTTTATATTACTCATCTTTTTACTTCTATTTTTTCTTATTATTTTTAAATATTTTTTTACTAAACATTCAGTTTATTTATAAAATGTTAATTACCAGCCTCAGAACAGACTATGTCTAGTGAGGAGGGTAATGAAAAAAAAAATCTGTACAGAACCAACCTTGAACTGAAACTGAAACTGAAACTGTTTGGTGGTGATATACGTATCCACAGTCTGTTTTGCACCTTTTTCAAATTCTTCTCTCTACAGCGGTTATTTTCAGTTCATTTCGTTTGTTTGTGATGACAAACTTAATATAAATGGTACAACTTCTACGAACGTAATAATGGATTTATTATTCTCCGGAAATTAATTCTGTTACAGATATGTTCGTTAGTTTCTCAAGATTTTTTTGGTATTCTATTATATTATGGCTGTACCGTTGTTGGTAAAAGTAATAGAATTCATATTAATGATACTCCGAAATTGATTACTTCGTTTATTGTTAACCGAATACAAATATTGCGGGTACGCGTTTACTAGAGAGAGAGAGAGATCAAACTAAAACATGGGGTTTTATACTACTATAATATATCTGTCTCGATCTACATTGACGGAGTCAAGCAGCTGACTTTATTTTCCCACTCCCAACGGTCTTTATTTCTAGTGTATCTGCGAATATTTTTGCCAAAATAACAAGTATTAATAGTCTAAAATATTTAAATACAAATTAGCAATCTACTAACATTACATGTCATGGAGAATAGTCATATTTTAACATGAATGTGAGTGGTTGTTATTTACTCTATTTATTATCATATTGGTACATCATATCGTTACGTTTTATAAATCTTATCTCTAATCATATTTTTGTTTATATCTTGTTATTTCTAATTATTGTTTCCATCTACATAGTGAAAAACTAATAACAACTGTGAATATTTTTAAGTAGATTTTTTACAATGTTCATTTTATAACGTTTTCTTTTTAAAACAATCATAAATAATAAACAAAAAAACAAAACGTTATTATCTCCCTTGGAAGATGGTTTATATTTTGTAAATATCTAAAAGCCAAATATAATATTTAAAATTATATTTAAAATAATTGACAAGCATCTAAAATGTCAACGTTTTACCTGAAGATAGTCATGATTTCACCAAACTGTTATTGTAGTTGGTCGTATCCTAAGGGATTTATATCATGACTTTTTTAATGTTGGAGAAAACGTTTCAAAACAATGCACCGTCTTTATAAGGTAATTTCATTAAATCAATATTACTTAAATTATATATAAAACTTTATATTAATAATAAAATAAAATAAAGTAGTGGTTAACACAAAACTAGAGTGGTTAAAACACAACTACAATGGTTAAAACACAACTACAATAGTTAAAACACAACTACAGTGGTTAAAAATCTAAAAATTAGGTATACCACTATTTCTCAGTACACTGTCATTCACAATACGTAACATACGACATTTAAATTGTGCTTTTCAAGAGAAAACTATTGACCAAATCACTACTTAAATCTCCTAAGATCAATAATTGTATAAACTTGTACGAGTATAGGAACGAACACCTTAGACTCATACGAACACATCGTAGAATGAATGCAAACGACCTGCCTTTGGTCGACGCGTCCCTCAGCAAACAAAGAAGTCCTTAGCGAGGACTAACCCGAGGGACTGATTAAAAAAGCAATTACAAGAGGGCGTTTGCTTGCTTTTGTCATTATGACCGGCCGGAGAGAGCTCAGCTGTTTAAAAAATACGATTTTAAACACATTTATAAGCACATTTAACGGTTTTATTCTGCAGCGATGTCAAGGGAGGGTCGTGCTTATTCTTTGGAATTTTTTCTACATCTATCTATGAAGACATTTTTATAAAGTAGGAAGTTGTTAAATTTTAAAAAAAGGTAAAAAATATATATGTTTATAAATATATTTATCCCTAGAACAATGCATTGTGGTCTGAAAATATAAATATAATTGTACTCAGAGTAGACGTATTTAGCTTCGTCTTACACAATTTCTTTTAAACAGTTAGGTTTAACTGACATAAGGACGAAACAATACTCAAAAAACTCGGAATCTTGACCAGGTTAGAAAAATACGCGTTTACAAAAATATGCGACGCGACGGCCCCGGCAGCCTAAAGGAGCGACCTACGGTTAATTTGCCCTAGCAACTCTGAACTTAGTCCAGTGAATAAACTTGTGATTTACTGTGTTTAGTATGGCACATAGAAAGGAGGGACGTTCATAATAATATAGCTGTTTCACACGTACACATATAATTTGAATAGCTATCTCTTTTTAGTGCGTTTCGTTCCATTTATCTATGAATGATGTTATTTGTAGCCATTTCAATCTCAAATATTTGCTGTGGCTGTTCTTTTCTTATGCGTTTCGTCATTCGATTTCAATCTAGAAACAGGACAGTCGTATATTTTGGTTCGATTATTATGATCATAACGTGTCTTTGTATTTATAACAATTATCAGGACTGAGTCATTTACATACTTGCTTGTACCTATATTGTATGCAGTTGGCAATACTTTATCAGAAATGTTAGATGGGTTCAACTGCACGGAGTACAGTCAAAAAAGGCTGTAATAATATACCTCATAAACAAATATTAATGTTAGCTTTTATTATTATTTTGCTTGTGTTCTATTTTATAAGTCCATCAACTAAATTTATTTCTTTAATAATGTTTCATTAGTATAGATAAATAAATAAATAAAACACTTGCGAAGCCATTTCGAGCAATGTTTCGATAACTATCGTAGTGGTCTTTCTCTAGGGCAGATTTAAGAAATCCACCATTTTTAATTTTACTGGGACTGGGATTAGCTGTCGTGAAAGCATTTACGATTAGAGTGTTCTTCACCTAAAAAAAATCACGGTAGGATAAACGTAATATCCTCCCGCTAGATAAAGTCTTTATAGGACACGGTGTTAGCCGTAGTTTTAAATCCGCCTTTTAGTTTGGAGAAAGATTACATTTTCAGTAAATACAGAATATTTTCGTTTTTTCTACACCTATTTTTTTTTAAATATCCCGTCAATTGATAAAAAGTTATCCACGAACATCTTAAGGTTTTGACAGTCACTTTAGATATCTCGCTGATAGAGACTTATCCGAGTATTTAGGTGACCAGCTCTGAATAGCCAGGTACTTTCCTCCACCACACCTCTTTTCAACAAATAATTTTGAAATTTCAGAAATTACAAAACTTGTCAATATAAAATCAGATATAATTTATTAGAAAAAAAAATTATAAACCCTATTTTAAATATTTTCCACTCAACTGGTCGTTCCCGTCTAACGATATTGTAAATCCTAATTCTGATAAACTCCACCCTTACCTCTCCCCCCTCCTTCCACTTTTTCTTTCCAATTGTAATCTATATTTAATTTTTGACTTCAGTGTATACTTACTCCTGATGAGGTGAACTTCGTTCATGAAACATGTTGAGGTTGTAAATAATAAAGAGATGTAAACAAAGTTATTTGTGTTTTAATAAAATGAATAATGCCATCACAAAGTGATAAGCTTCCAGAAGAAATCTTCTTATTAAATGCTTGTTAATAGTCAAGTAATTTTCCATAACTATGTATATTTTTAACCGCATATTTAAATATTCGCGCTAGTTATTTGGTTCGTTCTTATACCGCCGGAGGTGCGCTCTGTCGGCCTTTAGGGAAACTATAGCTGCCGTGCGTATCAGCCATTTTCAAGGGACGCGTGATTTTTTACAAACGTCAAACATTATCACGTAATTGTGGATAATTTTGATTGTAATTTAATTAATCCAATGGATTGTTAACTTTCTAAAACATATTTTCTTCGATATTATTCAAAAATTATATGAGCAGAAACGATGTTTTTTAAGAAACCACGAATAACATGAGGCGATCCTATTTCAGTATGAAATCGGGTCTTAATTTTTTGGGTCCGGTCGCCTGCAAACCGAAAATGAACATTACGGTCCGTTAAAATTGAGGGGCATAGTGGTCGGTTTTTGCTTTCAGACCCCCGATTTATTTATTTTGGGCGAAAACTACGCGGAATTTGAATTTGACCAATGAGAGGGCCTAAACCGTCCAGAAGCTGGCGTAGTAATGATATATCAGATAATGTAATGAACAGGGCAAACAAACTACGGCATTGTCGACATGTAATCTAAAACAATGTATATATATATAGAAGCTCTGAAGAAATCTTAAAGTGATAACCAAAAGTACGTAAATTGAAGTACTTTCGATTTTTGTAGTTTAAATACTAAAATGTCACGCTTAAAAGTGCCAAAATGGCCTCGTGCGTGATGAAAAAGTGATACAATACTAATCAAATACTAGTGAAAGCCACAAAATGACATCTCATTTTTAAATACGCGCAAATCACTTATTATTGTTAAATTTTTATGAATAATGCGCAAAGTAAACAAGCAAAGTAAGTTTATTTTTAATGCAAATTAGCAGTAACAACGAGATTCAATAAGAACCTGCTGACATTTGCAAATTGTTGTTGCTCTATTATGACACGACATTGACTTAATCACTTGAAACCTCAAAATCCGATGCAACTTTTGAACACGATAACTCCGCCAGGTCCCAGTGTATGTTCCGTATATTTCGTATACCACACACATATATTTTTTTAATGTTTGTCTTTATCACAGATGAACAACGTTTGAATTAAGAATTTACTGAAAATATAATAAGAGTTATTCTTACTTGCCTCATTTTATCTTAATTTGGTGAACTAACAGCAAGTCAATATATTTTTTAGTCTATATATAAAGAGCTCAAGAGTCTCATATGCTCAAAAATGTCTGGAGCCAGTGAGACTATGGCATCCCCATGAGGCTGGAGGTAATAGGGAGAAGAAGATGGGGAAGATTAAGGTAACACGGCCAAAGCCTTTTCAAGCAACGTTTCAATTCTGAATGGTGGTTTTACACTAGGGCGATACTGAGAGTATCTTCCTCTCTGAAACGTGCCGCAAATATACTATATATTATTTTAAATTACTAAATTGTGAAATGACACATATAAATCATATTAAACAATGAGCTCTATACTCTGTTTAAGGAGCTAAACGTCACAAAGTTCATAGAACTGGGAAGACTTTGGTGGCTAGATCATGTGGAGAGAATGACCGAGCATCAAGAACCAAAGTCCCTGCTGAGCTCAAGACCGATAGGGAGAAGGAGCCTGGGAAGGCCAAGGTTAAGATGGAGCGACAACGTCCTCAAAGATTTGTCTGCCTTGGAGCTTCGAAACTTCGAGGAAGACTCTTGAGGAGGCCAAGACCCACCAGGGGTTGTAGAGCCAAAAGTGATGATGATGATGAATCATATTAAATTTACTTGCTCACGCCGAGATTAGAACCCGCGACCTACAGCTTGCTAGACAGAAAATTTTACCCCTCGACCACGGAGACCGTCAATTATGTATACAAGGTATCCGGGGGTAAAGTATACTAACTTCGGGAGGTGATTCTATATGATGTTAGATGGTCGAAGTAAAAAAGATAAATCACTTTTCGAAATTCCATTTTTTTCTCCTATCCTATAATATTATGTAGAATCATCCCCGAAGTTAATGTACTTAACCTCCGGACACCCTGTATGTTACTCGTATATTGCAACGTAATTATCTAAGACAGTATTTTTATGTTGAATGAATAGCTGAAAAAAAGCAAATATTTTAACAAAAAAGAGAGGTAACAAACGTTGAAGCAACGCACTCCCGAAATTTTAATCAACAATAATCGTAACAATAAACATTGTGTACCCATGACATTTACTCTACAAAAAAAATCATTTAATCCATATTTAAAACCGATTTATCGAATAATAACAGATCGGAGGTGATTCTTTGGATTACATTTAGTGTAGAAACTTTACAGTTGGTTCTAATTCATTAATTCTATAAGTGATTTTAAGTTATTTTCGATCAAGTGACAGTTGCTGTGAAATCCAGTGTTTATCTGTGTATAAAATAAACACAATTTGGACCAATCAAAATAAGTGAACGGATTATAACAACATTATGAAGCCGTGCACGCGTAATGCAGCCCGCAGTGGGTCTCCAGTTGCAACTCCAGCGGCGTCCTCACAAACGGTACCGGCTGGTTCTCTGGCCGAAATAATGGAGAAGCTCAACAAAATCGATGTCGAGCACACTCGCATCAAGCCGATGTGGGGGGAGATATCTGACATAAAGAAGAGTCTCGAATTTGCTCTAGCAGCCATGTCCGATACGGAAAAGAGGGTGGAGGCGGTTGAGAAGAGACTGGAGACTGTCGACAAGTTAGTTCCGGAGGTGGCATCCATCAAGGAGAACATGGAAATCTTCAGATACGAACTGGATGAGCGCGATCAGATCTACCGTGTGAAAAACCTCGAAATTAAGAACGTGCCAATGACTAAGGGAGAAAACTTATTCTGCATAGCCAAGAAAATAGGCGAGCAAATTGGTTTTGAACAACAACCAGAAGATGTGGACACAGTGACGCGAGTGGCTACCAAGTCCGCCCAGGTAAAGCCGATAATCATCCGTTTTGCAAGCAAACGGAGAAAAGAGGAATTTCTTGCACTATCCAAGAAAGCCAGGAAGATCACCAGTACCGACCTGAAATATTCCGGACCAGAAGCAATAATTTATGTTAACAACCACTTAACAATTAACAATAAGATTCTGCTCTCGAAAGTTAAAAGCAAGGCACGGGAAGCAGGCTTTAGATTTGTATGGGTAAACGACTGTAAGATCTTAGTGAGAAAAAACGATAATTCACCAGCTTTTTTAGTCAGGAGGGAAGACGACCTCCAGAAAATTTCATAAGAAAATACTGCTCATTCTATTATTATTGTATACTCCTCCCTCTCCCTCCACACGCCCGCTACCCTCCCTCTTCCTCCACACGCCCGCTATCCTCCCTCCCCCTCTACACGCCCGCTACCATCCCTCTAACTCCACACGCCCACTACCTTCCCTCTCATGTTGTCATATTGCGACTGCATTACTATTATATTTATTATACTCTCATAACATTACCTTATTATATCATCCTGTTCACAACTCCTGTCAACTGCAAGATATTCTCACTTTCATGTACTTGTCATATTTCAAATGTCACTCGATAATTCTACTCGGAATTCTGTAAAACTGATGTGCGAAGGGCTCATTAAGCGTTCATTTCCAAGTGCACATTTATGTTACTTACAACGTATTATGCCTCTATGGCATCCACTCCTTTTCGTAACGAACAATTACTTAGAGATATTACTATTATTTTATTTTCTGCAGATAATACTATATTATACCTGATATTCTGTTCACGCATTCTCTGCATATCCCTGTTATTGACACTCAACTGAAAAAGAGTCACTGCCTTTAAGTGTTTTTCATCAGAACGTACGTGGACTGAGAACAAAAACTTACACATTTCTTCGTAGTGTTACGAGCGGTGATTATGACGTTATCGGCATAACAGAGACATGACTTACAGATATTATTTCAGATGGTGAGCTTTTTCACTCAAGATACAACGTATTCTGACGCGACAGAAGTATCGAAGGTGTAACTATGGGTGGTGGTGTGCTCCTGGCTGTCAAAAAGGAACTCAATGCAATTTGTAATTACTAATGGTATTCTACGGATGAGGAAATATGGGTTACTCTTCGCATCCCACGTGCAACTGGATTCAATAACGTTCATCTCTGTTGTACCTACCTGTCAAAAAGTTTCAACTTCAATGCTCGAATCACCGCCTTCTCGAATGATCTAGGTATTAAGCTTTTGAATCAACCAGACGGCAAGTTTCTTATCATGGGAGACTTTAACCTACCCGATATTACCTGGACTCTTCCTGTGGGTGAGTTTAACCTGATTCCTAGCAACTACTCTTCTACAATAAGCTCAACATTTATCGACAATATTAATTACTGTAACCTCTACCAATATAATGGTATTCAAAATATATTAGGAAGAATTCTTGATCTCGTTCTCTGTAATTTTTTGGTACGCGTAGCTCCCGCGAACGATCCGTTGGTTCCTGAGGATGCTCATCATAAATCCATCATTATCACTGCTGAGTTCGTTGAACCCCCGGTCATAAAGGAAAACTCAATTAAACGGCCCTCATTCCACAAGGCTAATTATGATGACATAAGAGATAGACTGGCACAAGTAGATTGGAACGCACTTAACCTTACCGATTCCGTCAATCCTGCAGTATCGCATTTTTACAATATTATTAATAATTTGATCGCTGATAAGGTTCCATTGAGGCGTACTGGTAAATATTCCTACCCCCCGTGGTATAGCTCATCATTAATAAAACTTATTCGTGAAAAGCAGAAATTTCACAGACTATATACATATACAACCTACAAGAACCCTTCCGATTACATTACTTTTTCAAGGCTACGCACCAGACAGAAAAAAATGGCAAAGAAGTGTCACGAAGACTTTATTAATAATGCTGAGAATATCGCCAAAGATCCCAAGGTATTCTGGTCATATGTTAAATAAAAAAAAACTATCAGCATCTATTCCTAGCGTATTAAATCTTAAGGATGTAACAGCCGAGGGTGGACAGGATTATTAGGAGTGGATTATTTTCATTCTGTCTACGAACCGGCTGACCCTCTGGGGATTTCTTGCGATGACTCTGTAGTTAAGCAGATTTGTGCGATGGGATCAGTTTTTATCGATGCTGACCTCGTGTCTAAATATTTAAAACGGCTCGATTCTAGCAAGGGAGCTGGGCCGGATGGTATCCCACCACTGTTCATTACCGAGTGCGCAAATCATTTTTCACTCCCGCTATCAATACTGTTTAATATATCGATCAAGACTGGTACATTTCCAGATTGATGGAAAAGAGCCTACATCACACCAATTCATAAATCGGGAACTAAGTGTGAAGCAGATAATTATAGAACCATTTCCAAGCTTTGCATTTTTTCAAAGGTGTTCGAAAACATTGTCTATGACCAGTTATTCCCTGTGGTAAAGAATTTGACCAACGAATTTCAGCATGGATTTTTTGCAGGTCGCTTTGTTGCTACTAATCTTATAACTTTAACAAACTTCTTGTCTGCCTCCATGGATAAACGTGTGCAAGTTGATACAATCTATACTGACTATAGCAAGGCTTTTGACAAGATCAACCATAACATTCTGCTTAGAAAACTTGCTTATCATGGTATTCATGGAGATCTCCTTCGTTGGTTATCCTCATACGTAATAAACAGGTCCCAGGCTGTGACAGTGGGTGGATTTTCCTCCGTCTGGAAAATCATTACTTCCGGTGTGCCTCAGGGGTCCATTTTGGGTCCTTTGCTTTTCTCTATCTATGTTAATGATATTACATCATGTTTTCACAACGCTCAAATTTTACTATTTGCTGACGATATGAAGATATACCTTCCTATAAGCTCCCCGGACTGTTCTGCGCGTTTAAAAGCAGATCTTGATCGACTGACGGATTACTGTCTCAGAAATAAGCTTTTTATCAATATTTATAAATGTTGCAAAGTCACATTCACACGTAACCGTGTGAAAATACTGCATGATTACACCATTTCTGGATCTATTTTAACAAATAAAGACTATGTGCGTGATCTCGGGGTTTTCTTGGACTTTAAACTTACCTTTGATAAACACGTTGATAACATTGTCACCAAAGCATCAAAAAGTCTAGGTTTTGTACTGAGAACATGCAATTTTTTCAAAAATACTACGACATATCTGACTCTCTACAATTCACATGTTCGTCCTCACCTGGAGTACTGTTCACCGGTTTGGAACCCGCGCTATATTGTTTATGTTAACAGGTTAGAAAGAGTTCAGGAACGATTTCTCAAATTCCTCAATTTTAAATCATTTAACATATACAACTATTTATGGTGAGGAAAAGCTATTATTATTCACCTTTATAACACTGTATAATATGTATAAATTGTATATTTATTGTAAAAAACATACAAATATTAAATAAATAATAAAAAAAAAAAAAAAAAAAAAAACTCTTACGACGAAATCGAGAAACATTTTCGAATCACGAAACTACTCAACAGGAGGATTGTCGCTGATCAGATGCTCTTGTATAAAATTATTAACTCAAAAGTTGACTGCCCGGAGTTGCTGAACAAAATAAATTTCCATGCGCCAATTCGATACAGCAGACAAAATACCCTTTTCTATATTGATAGATGCAATACCAATTCCAACCAAAATGAATTTATGCAAAAGACATGTAACTACTATAATAATAAATTTGCAAATATAGACACTCGTGCTGACATATTCACTGCTAGTTACTACAGAATTTCATTGTATCATATTCTAACTCATATTCATGACTGTTAAATTGGTTGTACCTAATATTTTAATATTACTTGGGTGACAACTTTTCCTTTTCCCTCTCCTCCCCTTTCCCGTTCCAACCCAAGTCTATTTAATTATAGTTATAATCACTATTATTTATTGCTGTTTATGGTAGGCATATTATAGGTTTATCGTTTACAGGTTAGTTTTATGTTTCTGAATGTATATCTGTGAACATTAATAATTGGTCTGTTTTTTTGTTATCCTCTTATGTATATTGTATTACTAAGACTGTTTATGTTTCTCAAATAAATAAATAAAAATAATAATTTTCAACCGATAAGCAAATAAGAGTTTTTTTTTTTTTTTTTTTTGATATTTTTGATACATTTTTTTTTTTTTACAATATTTTATATTTCAATTTAGTAATGTTGGCCTCACTGGGTTGTTTACCCGTGCTGAGGCCCCCATGTTATAATTTAAGAATTTATACATTTAAGAAAAATAAAAGAAAAGAAAAACAACATTAAAATAAAGATAAATTTAAAATAAAAAATAAAGATTAAAAATTAAAATATAATTATAACACTAAAAGAAAAATATCAAAAGAGAATGTAAATCGGCATTTATAATGGTATATGTGTTGTTGTATGTGTGTGTTGTGTGTTTTATATTTTTTTTTTGTGTTGCGTGTATATGTTTTATTCTTTTATGTTATAGTATTTTGGTAATAATGTCTTTTTGTTCTTTAATCCATTTTTTTATTTTGTGTTTGAATTTATTTTTATTTTCCTCAATTTTTGTTTCAAGTGGAAGACTGTTGAATGCTTTAATAGCGTGGTATTTATGGTGTCTTTGTCCAAAGGTAGTGTTTACCGTCGGAGTTTTTATGTTTTCTTTGTACGCTTGTCTGACCGGTCTATTAGTGATATTTTGTGTTTGTTGGGGTTTGTTTTTTTGGTCGAAAATGTAGTTTAGTAGTGTTTTAACATATAATTGGCGTATATCAAGTACGTCACAGCTTTTAAATATTTGGTCTGTGTCGGTTAGTTTATGTTTTTTGAGTATTACCTTTAATATAGTTTTCTGTGCGATTTCTATTTGAGCGATAGCTGCGTTTGTCGCTCCTCCCCAAGCAATTATTCCATATTCTATTATTGATTGGCATAGTGCATAATATATTGTTTTCAATTGTTTTATTTTATATATGTTTCTTATGTTTAGGAAAATGTGTATTGTTCTGAGGAGTCTATTTGTGATTTGTTTGATGTGATGTGTCCATCTAAGATTATGGTCAATTAGGATTCCTAGATACTTTATTTGTTCTGTTTTTTCTAGAGGGGGGCAATCGCAGATGTTGGTGTTTATGCATTCGTGTATTTTTATGGTGTTTGTATTGTTTTTTGGCTGTCCTGTGTTAGTTATGCTGTACGTTGTGAATTTTGTTTTCGATATGTTTAGTGTGAGTGTATTTGAGTCCAACCATTTTTTCACTTGCGTGATTCCTAGATTCGCTATGTTATAAACCTTATTCCAATCCTTAGATTTAAATAATAAAACTGTGTCGTCTGCGTAACTAATTATTTCTCCATCTATTTCCATGCTGCAAAGTTCATTTATGTAAATTATGAAAAGAACGGGCCCTAGTATGCTTCCTTGTGGAACTCCGTGTGTAATCGGCAGTGGTTTGCTAGTATAGTTATTAATTTTGACTTGTTGTGTTCTGTCGCTCATGTAGCTTTTTAATAGTTGTAGTTCTTTGTCTTTGATACCCATATTTTCTAATTTTTTAAAAAGTGTTTTGTGGGATATTGAATCAAAGGCTTTAGCCAAATCTAAATATATCGCTATGCATTTAAACCCTTGATCTAAGTTGCTATGTATATAATCTATTGTACTTGCTAAAGCTTCTTTTGTGCTTCTTTTTTCTCTAAATCCATATTGTTTGTCCGAGATTAATTTGTTTTCTTCCAGGTATTTTATTATTTGGTTTTTTAATAGTCTTTCGAAAATCTTTGATAGAGAGTTTAACAAAGTAATTGGTCTATAGTTAGTTATTTCCATTTTATCTCCGGATTTATACATAGGGATTACCAGTCCTTTTTTAAGAGTATTAGGAAAGCAGGCATGTGTTATGCTCAGGTTGATTAGGTGTGTTATAGGTTTTAATATTTCATTTTTTATTATTTTAATGCAATCCGTTGTTATCTCATCTAATCCAGGAGCAATCTGGTTTTTTAATGTATTTATTATTTTGTTAATTTCCATTTCCGAACTTGTTTTTAATATAAATCTGTGTTGTGTTGGTTGGGTATCGATGTTTGATCTGTTTGTTTGTGTTAGTGTGTTTGTGCTGTGTTTTTTACGATTCGCTAAAACTTTCCCTATAGTTGCAAAAAAGTTATTTGCGTGGTTTGCCATCATTTCTATATTTGTTTTGGCATCTATTTTTTTCGAGTTAATATTTAGATGTTCGATAGTATTTTTTGTTTGTATTTTTGTGTGTATGTAACTTCCTTTAATATTTTCCATATTTCCTTTGGGTAATTGTTTGCTTTTTTAAGTTTTTCTTTGTAGTACATCTCCTTAGCTACTCTAATAATTTTCGTGCATATGTTTCTATATCTTTTATAGTAATTAAGTTGTTCCATGTCATACGGTGTTTGTTTAATTTGTTTGTGAATTTTGTCTCGTATACGAATACAGTTTAATATTCCTTGTGTTATCCATAGTTTAATTTTTTTTGCTTTGTGTGTAAGTTTTATATGTTTTACTGTAGTGTAATTATTTATTTCTTGCGTTAGCGTATTTGTAAATGTATTCCAGGCTTCCTCGACATTATCTATTTGGTATAATGTATTCCAGTTTATTTTTTGGAGTTTTTCTTTTAAGTTTGAGTAGTCAATTATTTTTTTTGTAAATATTTTATGTTGTTTCGAAGTAGTGTTTTCGGTGTCTATTGCTATCATATTCATGTAGTGATCAGTGATAGTGCTTTCAAGTACTACTGTTTTGGTTTTTAGTTTTGTCTTGATCATTATATGGTCTATGCAGCTTTTAGTGTTTTGTGTGACCCGTGTTGGGACCTTTATTATTGGCTCCAGTCCGTGTTGTGCTAGTATTGCTAGGTATTCTATGTTTTGTGGGTGTCCGTTTTGTAGAATGTTTATATTAAGATCTCCTATGATGATGATATTTTTGTATTTGTTGAGATCATTTAATGTATTGTTAAGATCAGTTAAGAAATTTGTGATGTTGTTTTTGGATGGAGATCTGTACATAGCTAGGATACATGTTTCTTTTCTATATGTAATTTGTATGCAGTTGGAGTCGATTATGTTTATTTCTTGAATGGTTGTGTTATTTTTATCACTGACGTATATAACTATACCATCATTTTGGTTTTTGTGTATTTTTGTATGGTGTGTATTATAGTTTTTGATTGTTTTTGGTATGTAGTTGTCATTCAACCAGCATTCTGTCAGTACAATGATATCAAAATTATTTTCAAGCTGTTGGAGGTATATAAAAAATTCATCAAAATTTTTATTGATCGATCTAATGTTTTGGTGTAATATATTGATTCTATGTTTTTCTTTTGTGAATTTGGTCCAGAGGTTAATATCATTTGTACTTTCACAGTAGTGTTGATTGTCCGAATCTATATATTCCATGTAATCTGCCATGGTGGTGTGTATTTGTGTAAGTATGTGATGTGAGGTTGTGTTAGATGTACAGTCGTGTTTATGTCAGTTTATTAGATATATCGTTTAGGTGTTTTATTTCCATAACCTTTAAGTCTTTGGATTTTCTGACGAGAATTTTTCCTGATTTTACCCAAACATATTTGTAGTCTTTTTCTTGGGCTCTTTTTCTGGTGTTCCAGTGCAGATTTTTGTAATATTGGGTTAATGCCGCATTAAGATAAACATATTTGGCTCCTTCTCCGTTGAATTTTTTTATCGGGTCACTGTGTTTGGATGCTAACATGGTTTGTGCTTTTGTGGTATCCTTAAAATTAATTGTTATTTTTTGTTTGATCATTTGTTTTGTTTGTTGTGACTTTGTATGTATCCTCTGGGGACATCGTAACGCCTGCGAGTTCAGCGATCCGTGTAACAGCGTGGACTGGGGATATGTTGTCCTGTAATTTTAGGCCGTTTATCTCTATGGAGTTCAGCAGGGCTGCTTGTTCTATATCCGCCAGGTGGATTTCTACCGTAGATAGTCTGATTTCTTTATCCGTTAGTTCCTCCTTGATTTTGTTGACGGTGTTTGGAATGTCCATGATTTGTTGAAGTTTTTGTAAAATGTCATCATATTTGTCATTGATGAAGTTCGTGAAGTTTTTTTATTTCTTGCAGCTCTGTTTCAATTTTATTGAGCATTACTGTCTTCATTTCCTCGAATTTCGTATTGATGAATTCAAATATTGATTTGTTATGAAATTAATGCTTTGAAAGTATTGAGTTAAATTCGTTTTCGTTCTTCGTATCACGTGTCTTTAGTCACGTGGTGCGAGCGAATTCCATATCGCTCATCGAGAAACGTCACCCGGGACCATCAATTATCTATACGCGCAGAGCGTGTATGTCGACCATAGTATTAAAATTTCTCCGAAACATGAACGGCGCTCGCCAATGCCTCTTAAGCTCTTGGTAGATGGCGCCACTTTAGTTTACAGTTCGCTTACCGATCATTCCAGTGGGTAGCTACAAGCTTCAAAATTGCCAATTGCTAGTATCTTTCACCGCTGAAAATTTACCTAACCTGACATAGGGATGGATCGGCCATATTTTTAGAGCACTACCCACATATCTGAGTACAAGCCGCCACTGGTAACCACAACTGGACTCATCGGCAGTACCATACGCAGGTTAATTAAGATCATCAAAATAACGAAGGGTTGTTTAAGGGTTTTAAAATACATTCTAGTGAAATATAACGAGATGGTTTCGACCCGCGACGCACTTATATATGTAGATTGGCAAAGTTAATCCGATGGAAACTGATGAGGCATTAAGAGATTTGTAACTGCGGCGATAATATTCCGAAAGATAACGGCGCCATTGTTAAGGGAGGATTTTGGTATCAGATTATTAGATTTATTTAATCGAGATGGAAAATTTCTTGAATTTAGCCCTTTCCTCCGTTCTTTGCTTGTATTCGTCAAAGCGTGTTATGGAGGCATGCAATTTTATTCTTACGATGATCAGTTAATACTAAGTACCTTTATTTTATTTATTATTAGGTAGTTACTCATAATACTGATAATAATAATAATAGATCTATCAAAGAATTTATTAATAAAAATGCAAAAATCAGTCATTTCAAATTCATGTAGGATTACGAAAGATTTTTTAAATATTTATATTGAGGGATCAGTAGGATTTATAAGTCCAGTTAGGAGTTCTACCGAGCCGAACCATCTGATATGAAAATATCTGGAGTCGGTGAATTATTTTCCCATTTGATCTCTGGTGAGTTGACGTATGTTGACGTTGTATTGTTTTGTATTTGTTATGCTTATATTACTTGCATAATGTGGATTGACTAGATGATCATTTGTGTAAAATAATGTGGAAGGGTTTAGTTTTTCAAGATTTAACTCGGACATAAAGTCAAAATAAAAATCATGCGATTTATTTCGCTTGCCAAGATGAAAACTGTGAAAATTAGTCTTTAAAAAAGTAATATTTCTACATACAGAAAGAAACGGATGATGCTACATATATACAGGGTGTTAAGGAACGTACTTCTGCTACTTTAATAAGTGATTCATAAAATTAGTTTTTTTTAGTAAAAATAGTAATTTAAAGTGTAAAAAATAGTGTTGCCAGATAATCCTGATATTACATTATTGTAATTTTTATTTTATTTATTCATTTCTATTTTCTTACATACAGTTTACATAATAAGTACCAGTTAT
The DNA here is from genome assembly GCF_061612785.1 of Hesperophylax consimilis. Taxonomy (NCBI): domain Eukaryota; kingdom Metazoa; phylum Arthropoda; class Insecta; order Trichoptera; family Limnephilidae; genus Hesperophylax; species Hesperophylax consimilis. The sequence goes on along the minus strand of NC_142837.1, from coordinate 37,112,173 downwards.
ACAAAGCTGTTAATAATTATAAATATTTTGTGAAATCTCTCTAGGAGAACCTGCGCAAAGGTTAAAAAGTGTTATTGCAGTCATGAATATAAAGTTGCCTGATTTGCGTTTCCGAACTTTGACTATACAGTTGATTGATTTGCGTTTCCGAAAATCTGCCGCATAATATATCCTGAAAATAATATGAATTACGTATTTTTGAATTATATTTTACATAAATTTAATAAAATTAAATTAATAGATCACATTACAACCGGAATAATACTGTGATTGTGAAATATTAAATAAATTTTCATAATTAAACGAAATTGAATAAGTTCTGTTAAATAAATTCACAATGTTTTTCACTAACCACAGTAAGTTTAAAACATTTTTCCTTTGCAATTTCAAAAACCTCCACCAGAATACTTTTTCTTCTTCTTTAAAACGCATTTAAACGTCTTTGCAGGCAATCTTCGTACATATAATACATGAGACCGTCCTACAAAGCTAAAATATTCTTCCGAAATGAAATTCCGTAACAGCCACCGTTCCTTTGAGCTTGCAAGAATGTCTAAGCTTTGATGAAGCGACCAGTTTAAGAATAGTGTCTCCATTGTTAACAAGATTTAACAAGTGCAGCATCTTAAATGTTCTCCGTTCTTTCTCGAGATTATGGAGATATTTATAAAAGACCTCTTTCTGTCTAGACGCCGGGCTTTGTACAAAGCTGTTATGATTTTGAAAAGTGGCTTTTACGTATGCATTGTTAATTCCAATTAACATCTACAAAATTTAAAAGACAAATAAATATAAAGTAAAAATAAATTATATATTTGTTCAAATCATTAAATTGATGTAATTTTTTATACAATTTGACACCTTATATACTCTAATGACGCCACTTCCCAATTCAAACACGAGAAATTATTTCTCAATGAAATTGGGCAGTTTTCGTTAAAAAAAACCCCGTTGAACTATCTGCACTTCTAATTCTATTATGTATTATGTAATAATAATAATATTTGGCTAATTTATTTGGCGTCATTTTCGTGAGAAATCACCTCAAAGGCGCTGTACAAATATATTACTTAAATAGTTAATACAAGAACTGCTGACTTAAAACTAGTGACTTACCTCTGCGACTTATATCTAGTGACTTACGACTATGGCCTATAACTACTATCTTAGTGAAATAAATATTTTTATGTGCATAAACTTACAAATAAAATTAATATTTTATTTTTATTTTTTATTTATCGGCAATATAAAGGTAAAGTAAAAAAGATACAATATTAAGTAACATAAAGATATAAAGTGATGTAGTTTGTTCTCAGTCCTCCTCACTAGGTATTCCTGTTCCGAGGCGGTCTGTAGGTTGTTGTATGTGTGTTGATCATGATTTCGTCATCTTATAATTTGTTGGTTCCCACAAAATATAAAATAAATTAAGCAAAAAGTATTTGTGTTTGTTGTCTGTAGGTTGCGTTAGGGTTACTTCATAAATTTAATGATTTCCTCATCTTCATGTTTGGTTAGCCATAATTTGATGCCTTTTTTAAACTTTTCTATATCCATGGTGTTTTTAATTTCAATAGGAAGGTTATTATATAATTTTGTAGCATGGAAATAGTGGTTCAAATGTATTTAATTTTGGAATTTTTAGTAGATTTGAGGATTTCATCCTTGTAGTGTAGGTGTGTTGTTCGACAAGGTAATCATATTTTTCTTTTAAATTGAGTAGTGCATTTTCTTGAGTACAGATTAACAATCTAATTTAACTAGCGCCGAAAAAAGAAGGAAATTCTATTATAATAGGGTGTTTTTTTTAATTAATTTTTATTTTTAGCTGTATATATATATAATGAATGAATTTGATCGTCGATCTTGAACGCATTTAGATGATTCACCTGCCAACTATAAAATTGGAGGCAAACCAAATTTTATTTTTTTAAACGATGAATTAGCAACTTCCCGAAGGATCCCTCTGGATACATTTGAGATTTTAGTAATACGTTCATCCAAAATAATTTAAATAAACCCCTTTGAAAGATCGATTTTCTAGGACTGCTAGAGCAAAGTCGACAGTCCGACCATTACGCGCGCCCATATTGTGTGTACACGACTTCGTCACTTACGTCGTTAGGATATCCGCTTTATTTTAGAGATTTGACAGGGGAAAATTCGACAGCAGGTCTGCCAAATTTTTGGGCACGGTTGCTACAATTACATCGTAAAGATTCTGAATGTATCTCTGATTCTGATTCTGAATGTTAGGGTATGGTCTCATTTTAATATTTCATAATATTTAATAAAAACTATCAAAAATGCATCAATATATACACCGTGCGGCCAAAATGGGTAAAAAAAAACAACCGTTGCTTCTGAAACGGACAAGTATTAATGCATTAAATATTAAAGTTCTCCGGAACGCGATCGTAACGGGAATATAGGATATAATAAAAATAATGTTAAAATGCTGTTTAAGAAAAAAATGTTACGAATGCTTTTTATTGGCAAAATGTAGCATACGATATTAAAATCAAATATCCGTTTGTTATCAATATTCCGTGTGTAACTGAGCGCCTTGTATTTGATATTCGTTTCCTGGCGGAAAATATTGTATTATGATCATATTATATTGTGTTGCAGATGGTATTAACATTTCAAAAAATCTTCCACGTGCTCTTTTCTTATTTCTAATTTTACACACATCTATATGAATATAATATATTATATTTATATATATGTATATTTTTATTTTTTTTATTTTATTTATTTGTTAAGACATACACAGTACAATAAGATACAGTTAGAATTTTTTTAGTTATTACATAGTTGTAGTACCTATTACGTATGTCCATAAAATGTCATTACGTAATTTCGCCTGAGATTGTTATAAAAGGAAGGAAGTGTGTGGATAGATAATAATAAATGAATTGAAAATAAGAATTATAATAAGCTCACGAATTGTAATTGACTGTTAATACATAGGAGTTTTGAAAAATGATGTGAAAATATTTTTGAAATTTGTCATGCTAAGAAATTTAATAAGTTAGTTTTGTATGTTAGAAAGGAATCATGAAAGATGTCTAAATGTAGTAATTTTTCGGAATGGGTGTATGTTGTGATTGCGCGAGTAATTACTGAGTTGTTTGCTGCATTGGTATTGTTGGCTTCAATATGAAATAGTGTAGTGTGCCTGGTACGCCTCGTTGGAACATTTAAACCAATGACGGATAGTAATTCGGGACTATCTATTTTATTATTTAGCAGATTATGTAGAAACAACAGGTCTGACAATGTGCGTCTTTTTTGTAAAGTTAACATATTATTTGTAGTATTGTTGTATTTCTTGAGTAAATGTTTCGAAAATTTATTCTGTATACTTTCTACTAAATCTATGTATACCTTATATTGAGGATTCCATATTGTGGAAGCATACTCCAGTGGACTTCTGACCAATGAACAAAACAAAATTTTCAGAGTCTTAGCACTTTTGAAAACTTTGCATATTCTTAATAAGAAACCTAGCATTCTGTAGGATTTAGAAATAATGTGTTCAATGTGCTTGTCAAAAATTAATTTGCTATCTAAGTAAACACCTAGATCTTTACACGTAGACATAGGTTGTAAAGGTTTGTTATTCAAGTTGTATGGATAGATGATTTTGTTTTTATTTCTAGTAAATGTAATCGAGTGACACTTAGATATGTTTAAGGACAATAAATTTGATTCACAATATACGCACAAATTATCAAGATCGCTTTGCAATTCCATACAATCGGATAAACAACGTATAGCTTTATAAATTTTCATGTCATCCGCGTATAAAACAAAGTAACTATTTTTAAAGCATACGGAAATGTCATTTATATAAATATTAAATAAGAGTGGTCCAAGATGCGATCCCTGGGGCACACCTGAGATGATTTCCGTTAAGCAAGATGCAAAACCATTGACAACCGTGATTTGGTGCCGATTATTGACGTATGATGCGATCCATCTATAGAGGTCACCGTGAATTCCTAGACCTAATAACTTTTGTAAAAGAATATAATGATTAACACGGTCAAATGCTTTAGAATAATCCGTATAAATGGCATCTACCTGGCATCGCATATCCATTTGTGCATGAAGAAAATTTGTAAAAAATGCAAGATTTGAAGTTGTTGAGCGATTTTTCATGAAGCCGTGTTGATTATTTAAGAGTGAGGGTGAGATAGTAGAATATAATTGATCGTAAACAATTTTTTCCAATACTTTACTTAGTATCGGTAATTTGGATATAGGTCGATAGTTCGAGACATCATTTTTACTGCCATTTTTATATATTGGGGTAATCAGGGCTGTTTTCCATTTGTCGGGAAATGTTCCTTCGGATAGCGATAGTTTGAAAATAACAAAAATGGGGGGTGTCAATTGTTTACTACAATAATTTATGAAGATCCCTGGAAGTTGATCATCCCCTGGTCCCTTTTTGATATCAATGGACTTAAGGTATTTGAATGTGATGTCTTCATTGATCTCGATTGAGTTGATTATGCTATTTGAATTAGAGCAAAGACTGGCATTGCTTGTATGTGCAGGTTGAGCATTCGAAAATACAGATCCAAAATACTCAGAAAATAAGTTGGCTACTCCTCTACTGTCATTAGCAGTTTTTTCACCGTAAATCATATGATCAGGGATGGCAGGAGATTTTCTTTGAGAATTGACGTAGGACCAAATTTTTTTAACATTGTGCTGTATACCGGATTCTATTGTAGAAATGTAGGTTTTGTAAGCTGCTGAAGCGACTGTTTTTTGCCTTTTGCGAAGCAATGAAAATGAGAGATAATCAAGGGGGTTCCGATGGCACTTCCATTTTCTAAAGAATTTTAATTTTTCGTTTGTTATTTTTATTAAGGCTGCCGTGTACCATAGTGGGTATTTTCCAAATTTCACAACTTTCTTAGGAATAAACGCTTCGATAATCTGTTCAATTATAACATAAAACGAATTTAACGCTGTATTTACATCTGGTGCATTTATAACGGTTGACCAGTCGGTTTCTTTCAGTCTCTCATTGATCTCTGCATAATCTGCTTTATGGAATAATTTTATTGTTCGAGGAGTTGAGAGGGTTGCAGTAGTGGATGGAAATTCTAGTTCTACAATCAATGATTTATGATGAGCATCTTCTTTAACTAATGGGTGGTCGGCAAGCGACACATTAACTGAAGTGTTACAAAAGACGAGGTCCAAAATTCGACCGTATTTGTTAGGTAAATGGTTAAATTGGGTTAAATTTGCAAAAGATAAGCAGTTAAGTAACGCGAGTGCGCATTGATCTCTATTACTTGGCATTTGTTGATTATTCCATTCGATATTGGGCATGTTATAGTCGCCAATGATTAAAAACTTGTCATTGGGAAAACGGATTGTTAAGTCAGAAATAGTATTGGTATGACTAGTAAATAATGCTAATCTTTCTGATGATGTTAATTTTGGACCGACGCTAGGTAAATACACGCAGCACATATGAATATTATAACAATGACGATTCGATTTTGATGTATTGACAGTTATCCAGATATCCTCAGCGTCTGATTTCCAAGAGCGAGGGGTAACAAAAAATTCTTTTTTAATTCCTATGAGTACGCCTCCGCCAGTTGATTTGCTAGTGCGGTGTATATCCCTATCATTTCTGTAAACAGAATAGCGATTATCGAATAATTCCCCATCTCGGATACTATCAACCAACCAACTTTCGGTAATGAAGATCAAGTCATAATTATTGAGCAGTATATTTTGATAAAATTCCAGTGTTTTCGAGCGCAAACTTCTTGAATTTTGATAAAAAATTATTAATGAATCATGCATTGAGAATTTTCGGTAATTACATTATTATGTTCGGTTTCTGTAGAATATATTTTAAGAATATTATATTCTAGAGTTATGTTATTAGTCATGAGTCCACTGGGCTTAGCAAAGCACAACATACTATTATTATCAATTAAAGTGAGTGAGTATATTATAGAATGTAGTAGTGAGCAGTTAGTGTAATTATTAGCATGTGGGGTTAATGTAAAAAGGGTGATGTTGAAAAAATTATGAAAAAAAATACGAAAAAAATAGTAGTTATGAGAGGTGTAGTTATGAGAGGATAGGTGGTTTAACATTGCAATGGTAGTTAGATAAGGTTTTTTAGCTGTAATTCGCATGAGACGTGTATGGGTGGTGATGTTTCGTTTTTCCGTAGGTAGATTTTTGCACTTCTTATCCATAAAAACTGATAGTTGTTTTCGTTTTTAAAGGCTTTAGCGCACCTCAATGTAGATTTATTCTTCCGCGTGAGATGGTCGTTGACGAAGATCCTCTGGTCAGCTCCAACCATCCCGATGGCCTTGGTAGTGATTCCTTTTCTTTTCTTGATGGCTGCGATAAATTCGTCCTTCTTCTTGCGGGAGGTGAATTTGGCGATTATGTTACCCGGACGTCCATCTGTCGTGGCTTGTGTACGATGGCGCTTACTGATTCTGCTAACGTATTCAATGTCGCTTTGATGGAGAGGGCATCCAATGACTGTCGCGATATTCGACATCATGGTAGGTAGATTCTCGTTGGTGGTCTCAGGCATTCCATGTATTTCTATATTGTTGGATAGAAGTTCCTGGTCCCTTTCGTCGTTTCCCCTCTCTAACATGTAAACTGTTTGTTTTAATTCTGAGACCTCCATTTCTAGCTTATCAATTTTAGCTAATTTTTCGTTTATAGATTTCATATTACTTGAAAAATCTTCCATTACATTATTATTATAAATGATGACTTTTTCGAATTCCGCCATTTTACTGCTCATTTTTTCTATTTGTAGTGCCATTTTTCTGATCTCAACAGTTAGGAGTATGTTGCTTTGATCTGAGGAGCAGGATTGGGTATCTAAATTGTCCAGGGTTTGGATACAATTATTGCACTTCCACGCATCCTTTTTTCCTTGCGACATGCGTTTAAAAACACTTGCCGAAATATCAGCGCATTCGAAATGGATGGTGCATTTGCAGGTTGAACACTTTATACACTCAGCCAGTTTCAGCTGCTTAACGCAATATTTGCATGTTGTATCCATCTTATGTTTGGCTTGCGGCTGCAATAGATTACAATACTGTGGGTAGCTTGAAGATTTTTGAAGAATAACTAAAACTCTAGATTTAGCACTTTTTACACTCCAGACAAACACTCACTTTCGTATTTTAATGCACTTCTATGAATATTATCAGCTGGTATTAAAATTTTAGGATAAGGGTCGATGTTTTTAGAAGAAAATATAAGATTAATAGGGAGCGAAATGACAAACGTCAGACTTGTGATGATTGTTGTTGTTGAATATATGAATGCATATCTTGAAAGTGTAAATTATCTCACTTCCCGACCTCCGTTCGAGCTGAAACTCGGAAGATAGGATTAATGTAATTTATTAATATTTTTCTTATCCTTATCCTTTCTTAAATAATAAGATTATATGTAAGTCCAAATTGCTAACAACTGAATGTCACCCTAGCTGTCTTTATTATCTACTTTTTTCTTCTTGGGAATAATGATTAATAATTGCTATGGTTCAAATACTGTCAAATTACCTATCTGGTAGCTCATATACATATTTGTTTCTTTTTTTTTTAAATATTTTGTGTTTGTGATAACTCTATGTTTGCTTCATTCAAATGTAAATTGTTAACCTCGATACAGTCTTAGTACTAGTGAGGTAGATGCAATAAATAAATAAATGTCAATGACAATGCATTCTGCCACGCTTGCTTGGTAATCACGTAAACACACGTGGACATATACTCATTTCTACACATTTCTCTGAAATAGGCATGATATGACATCATCAGTAATACACGAAATTAATGTCGGATCTACCCAATTGGGATTTGGCTCAGTTGTTCGCACGATTGACTCCAGTCCTCGCGGAAGAAGGTTTTATTCTCAGTCAAACCAACAAAAAAATGTATTTTTAAATGCATCTATGTACTAAGTTTTATAGTAAACAATTTTTTTTTGTTTTAACGGGTTGATTTTTTTGTGTTATAATTTTTCTAAAACTCATTTTCTAACCGCCATCGTATCTAAAACATATAAATAGAATAGACTGTAAACATAATGAGTAATATTGAGAAAGGACGCGTAGATGGTTTGGACATGTAGAGTGAATGTACGAAGAAAGGAGTGTAAGGAGAATATATTATACGAATGCAAATGGTAGCAGAAATCGGGGACGCCCGAGAAAGATATGGCACGATCAAGTGAATCAGATAGATCGAGTTGGGCCATGTCAAGAGTCAGAATAATAGAAGAGTATGTATGAGACGATGTATGAATGTGAATGAGGCAAGGAATGTGTGCCAAGACCGAGTTGTTTGGCGGTCCATCCTCTCTGTCTACCCCTGCGGGGAAACGGCGTGATGGTTAGTAAGTTAGTAATTAAATCATTTTATAAAATCTAGCAAATGAACCAATTTACTAAAGAAACCACTACCCTTTATATTTTAGACTCGAGAGACGTTTAAAAGCTCACTATTTATCATAGTTGGTAAGTCCGGTAATAAATAGGGGAAAAACCGGAATTTTGCTTTTGAAAGTAACAAAATATTTTTCTTATTCACATTATTAAAATATTCAAGTAATATGTTTTCAAAATATTCTCGTTCAACTTTCCTTCACAATTAACCGCAGATACTGACAACATTCATCAGAAAATAACCACAAATTAATATTGTAGATTCGATAAAATATTTTGACTGCGCAGGAGCCAGAATACATTTTTCCCATTTTGTTAATTTAATTTGCATTCGGAACACATTTTAATTTTGTGGTCAATGTTTGAACAATAATATGTATTAAAAGTGGGACTTACAATTTACAATACGTTAAATTAAATTATCCATTTTTAAATGTGAATACGGCACAAGGGACCCAACTGCTCCTAACAGCTATGAGCCAGAGAATCCACGGCATCCCCAAATGGAGTGGGTTGTGCGTCTGAATGTCGAGGGGAGGGAAAGAAGATGGGGAGGAGGAAGATGGGAAGTACCTTGCGATCTGTTACCTGCTATCTGGTTACCAAACAAAATATTATTAAATTTAATAATTCAATTTGAGCCCATTTTTAATTAGTTAATAATTAGTTAAGCATCACAAAAAAAAACTATAAATCCCTTCCACACGAATGGCATTTAGCCTAATAGATCAGGGCTCTCTCTCACTTACACCTAGCCTGACATCGTTTATCTCCATCCCATTTAAATTTCCTAAACTTAGTTTTGTATTGGAAATTTAAGCCTCAATAAGGCAAATATTTGGATCACGAAACAAATCCCACAAGTCGTGTCTTGTGCTATTCTTTCATCTATATCCAATATTATTATTATTATTTATTGCATAATTTGTATAGCGCCGCTTTTGTGAGATATCACCTACAGACCAATACTTTATATGTTAAAAATTATTTGATCCCCTGTCACATTTGATATTTTTAACCAAACATTTTGCGGATGAGTATGTGTAGTTAAGTAGATAACTAATAAGTAGTGTAACTTATAATTAATAATTAATGCAATGTGTATCTAGGACCTTCCCGTAGATAAATACAGAAAATAATCTTAACTGTGAACATTCAAGTTTGAACGTTGTTTCATTAATCTAGATCATGGATCCTGGAACTTTCAAACTTGAGTATTGAATCCTTAGCTTTGGACCAAAACTTTCGACACGTGAGCTTTGAACCTTGAGCTTTGAACCATGAGCTTTAAACCTTAAAAATTGTACCGTTAATCTTGATCCTGGAATTTTGAACTTTCAACCTTGAGCTTTGAATTTTGAACGTTGACCCATTTAATCTTGAACTGTGAAACACTGATATTTGAGCTTTAAATCAAGAGCTTTTATCTATAAAATTTGCACCATCAATCTTAATACTGGAAGCCTGAAATTTTGATATTGAATATTGAACCCGGAGCTTTGTACCATGAACTTTGAACCTTGAGCTTTCAACTTTAAGCCTTGAATTTAAACCTATAACTTTGATCGTTTAACTTTTAAACTTGAGAATTTTGCAAAACGTTGTGTTCAACTGTTTCGCTGCTAGATTTTTTAACTGTCTCGGTACAATAAACTGCACCAATAACAATTACAGTGACAGCATATTTTAAGTAAAAGATCATTGAGGTACACTTCTGCACATTTCAAGGGGTATGGCGGATGTTTCCTTGATAATTCGGGTCTTTAGGTCTTCTAAACTGTGGGGGCGATGTTTGAACACTTTCTCTTTCATATAACCCCACAGAAAAATTCACACATGCTTAAATATTGCGAGCGCACCGGCCACTCCACGTCACCCCTCAGAGACACAAGTCGAGCAGAAAACATTTGTCTCAATTTTTCCTTCGAAATCTGAGCTCTGTGTGCTGTAGAGCCATCTTGTTGGAACCACAGATCTCCCAGATTAGTTTCGTGTTGCATTTTGTTGCTGCAAAAAAAGCAGCCCAAAACTTCAGCAATAGACTATGTACTTCAGTGTATAGCTACTGAAAGTTGTAATCTATTCAAAAGTTAATTAAAAACATTGGGATTATATACGAATCAAAATAAATAAGTTTCTATGTTTATACGTTTTTTATACCACCCCAACCCGGGTCATTACTTCTTTCCCATTCTGTATTTTACCCCTAAATAACAATATACCATCACTGCTGCAAGTAAGCAATAGAAATTTTCCATGTTATTTTCCAACACGATATTTATTAGAAAAAGGTTGGCACTCGGTCTTTTAAAAAGTTTTTGTAAGTCCTAAAAGTATGGGACTTGTATTGCCCTCTTATCAGATGCAATAACAAAAATATTGCCTTTATCGCGCCTCGCTCCGGAATACATAAAATCTAACTACATTTGTAAGTGAATTTAATGCAAGGTTTTATGGGTATTCCTCAATAAAACACTTGTTTACCAGTTTTTGCATTCAGCATTTAATATACAATTTAATTGAAAATGACTATCAATGCTCAATCTCTTGTTTGATAATAAAAAAATTTATGTATTCATTGAGTAACACAACTATGAATTTGTGGCAATTTCATTGCGAAACATATGTACATAAGACATTTTCCAAAACCTCCAAAAACCAAAAGCAGCGTAGGTATAATTAAACCGACCTTAAACCGGGCTTAATGCCACCTTAACTATAGGAACGCTGAACCAGCGGGTAAGAATAAAAAGAAGTAAGATGCTTTATTTAAAAAAAAGCATAAAGCATCTTACCTATTTTGGTAAACAGTTAAGGTGGTATTAAGCCAGGTTTAAGGTCGGTATAATTATACCTACGCTGCGGTAATAAGTCAATTTTTTTCACTATTTTAACCTTACATGACACGTAGTTTTAACCGCGTTTATAGTTAAAGGGCAACAAATTTTATATTTATGGTTAGTTTGTGAATTAAATTATATTGATTGGTAACTTATATTGAAATCATTTGTGGGTTCAGAAATAAATAAGATATTCCATTTTAGCCCCCGCAAACCCAATTTCTACCGATTTATAACATGTTTCTAGTTTACTCTTTAATCTTTAAGTTCCAAAAAAAATATTTTTTTTGAAGATAATATAAATGCATTTTTTATCGTTAATTATATGAAATTCCCTCGATTGAAAAAAATCGCAAAGTAAGCTCCCAAAATTATTTAAAATATGTTTTGTTCTGTTTTTTAATATGTTATAGGCATGAATAAATTCACAGTGTACCTTTAAATGAAATATTTGTAGACATATTTTTGCTCTATTTCAAACGAGTCGTGTTTTATTAAATAGTTTCCCAATTTTCGCTTATTGATTATCGTTTTTTTAGAACATACGAATGTTCATTGCTTTTACTTTTTTGTCCGACTGTTTGTTTTCTGAATACATAGACAATCACGCGAAAAAACTCCAGAGGTTCACATCGAGAGGGAGAGCGAAGATAAAGGAAAACAATATGTCATAAATAAGATGTCAACAACTACCGACCCCAACCAAGAAAGGAAAGTAATAATATAACTAATCGCAAAATTCCATTAACTTTCTCATACTTATTTATTCATTTACTAGTGCACTTTTAAGGGGCTATTACATATTAATGGTAAACATTATATATTAATACAGTACATATATATTATACATAACTAAACATCCTAAGTAATCTTGAAATTTGCAATAATCACAAATTTCCATGAACTTTATCATATTTATTAATTTATTTACTAGCATACTTTTTAGGGGCTATTACATATTAATGGTAAAAATTATATATTAATACAGTACATATTTATTATATATAACTAAACTGCCTCAGTAATCTTTTGTATTAGTTAAGTGATAAATTAAAGATGTCCACTGACTGGTATAATTATTAGGTACTCTCAATAAGTATTCTGAGTAAATGCTGATAAAATCACGTGTACCTTGCGTTATGTTCATTATTTAAGTTATTGGTTATATTTTTTCCTGTTGTTACTTTTGTTGTTGTTTTAAAAATAAAATAAAAACCTTCTGTTGTCCCTGTATTATGCAGTAAGTATTGTAAAATACTATATATCATATAACATACCCACCCAGTCTAGTGTTGACGTCTCTCTATGTCCACATTAAACAAATACAAAATCAACAAACAAAAAGATAGTGTACCAAGTTTAAAGTTTTAATTTATAATAAATTGAGGATCGCGCATCACACCTGTGTATTCTTATCTCACGGAGTTGCGTTTTTTACTGTTTTTACCCCAAGTACAAAACTGTCACCAAGTGTCAATCTTTTCGGAAAAAAAAACTCTGCCGTTATTAAGTAAACAAGTGTCAACTAAAGTGATTACCATCTTATATTGAAAGCTATCATCTAAAAATCATTTTTTACGTAGATCTCGCTTATAACAACATCCAAAATGAATACTCAGTGCATCATATGTCAACGAAATATTGACACCCCATCAGACTTTGTATGCTGTTGTCTCTGTGAAAGCAATTATCATCTCGGCTGTGCGGAAATTGTGGAATCCTCCCGTCGAAGTGCAAGAAATACACAATGGAAGTGTAAAAAATGCATTCAACATCCAAAAAATAAACTGAAGCAGATGAAAAAAAATGATTTTTTATTATTAAATGATGAAGAGCCATCTATCGTCAAACAAGGTAAACAGATGAGTGAATCACCAAAAACTGCACCCGTCCAGCCAAAAGGGACAGATAGTTTATCAATTACAACCACAGATGGCAATGGGCTTCTTACTTCAGGATTATTTATTAATGAACTATCAAATTTTAAAACTGATATAATGGAATTTGTTGAAAAAAAACCAGACTCATATGCCCAAAAATATGAATCGATCATCTTACAAAATCAAGAAATTATTAAATCAATACAATTTATATCGGAACAACAGGATGATTTAAAAAAGCGCATAATTGACATTGAACAATCACAGAAAACAGTCAATACTGATATGATGGAATTAAATAAGCGTAATTCTATCCTACAAAATACCATATCCCAACAAGAAGACAAAATTGACCGACTGGAGTACCTAAACCAAATATGCAATATCGATATAAGAGGTATTCCAGAATCAAACACTGAAAATCATATTGAAACACTAAAAAAAATATCCAAAATTATTAACTATGGAGATACCGCACTACCCTTACAATCTGAAATTACGAAAATACATAGGCTAGGACCGAAACTGTCCGAGAAGAATCCCAGATCATTAATAGTGTCTTTCAATAATATTAAATCACGTGATGATTTTCTTAACAAAATTAAAGCATATAAAAAATCCACTGCGACCACCACAAATAAACTAAACACAGCGGACCTAGGACTGTCACAAGAAGCCAAACGTATTTATGTGTCCGAACACCTGACACAAAAAGGAAAATATCTACTTTCGCAAACAAAAAATTTTTCAAAAGAAAACGATTATAAACACTCCTGGACGGCTTCGGGGCGTATTCTGCTGAGAAAAACGGACACCTCCAAAATCATCACAATAAAAAATGTCCTTGATCTCGATCGACAAAAACGTCAATCACTGTGACGGTTGATAAAAGGTATTTCATTCTTTACTGTGCTACATAATAATAATAATCATTCGGCTGATATCTTTTTTTTCGCAAGTTTTTATATGTGCCGGATCTCTAGTAACAAAGTATATACAAAAAATAATGCATCTTTACTGTCTTTAGTATTTTTATCTTGTAACAGAACGATTATTGTAATAATTGCTAATCTTGCTACTTACTATTCTTACTATATTTTATCTCCTTTGTTTGAAACACGAGTTTTTTCAGTACCCTTTAAGGAAAAATTTGTTCATTCCGTAAATATTATTTTCCTTGCAAGTTTCTCTTTGTCTCGTATCACTCTTAACAATTTAAATACTCTAAATAATGTATTCTTACCTTCTTTAGTAGATTTCTCTTGTATGAACATAATTTTTGTAATCACTGCTAATATTGTTGTTAAACATTTTCACCATATTTTACTTCTTATCATCCGAACACATTATTTTTTAACATTATTCAAGAAAAAAATAGATCATTCTGTAAATATTTTTTTCCTAACATGTTTTTGTATGATCCATACAACTATTTTCCATTTATTAACCATTCAAATTAACATATTCGTACTTTCTTGTAACAGCATAACTACTGCAAAAATTGCTAATCTATCTTGTAATTACTCTTACCATAGTTTATTAATTTTGATAAAAACTAAAGACTCTTTAATATTCTATAAGAAAACAGTAGATCATTCCATACGTATTGTCCTACTCACATGTTTTTATATGATTTACACCATCATCAATAATGTATTTACCCAAAATAATGTGTTCATACCTTCCTTAACAGATTCCTCTAGTTTTGACATAACTACTGTCACAAATTCTAATGTTTTACCCTATCTTTCGACATTCTCACCATATAAACAAATAATACTACTTTTATTAACACGAATATTTCTCACTAGTATTAATATTTGCGGTTGTTTCTTGACAACACTTAATACATTTACCTCAATACTATTTAAATCTTGGAAAGAAAGTTACTGGAAATGCTCTAACTCTGTTTTAATTACATCTTTGTTCACTAACCTTGTTCTTATCTATTCATCACACTTACCCATACTCTTCATACATGCTCGTGATACAATTAGCTGGTACTAGTCAAACGAAATGATTGATATTAATCTACAAATAGAAAACCACGGTAACGTGATTTCTCCTGAAACCAATGATGCCTCAAAGTGCATAAATATTCTAAAACCCTATAAACGATTAAAAATATTCTCAACAAACATTCGAAGCATTGATAAGAACTATAATGACCTTCTTGTAACACTTGCCGATTTGAATAATATTTTTGACATAATAATTTTAACTGAATGTTGGATCAAATCAAATTACACTCACAAAAACATTACAGGATTTACAGTTTTCAATACACAAAATAATAAGACACAGTCAGATGGAGTAATTGTCTATGTAAAATCTGAGCTGGACCCGATTATTACTAGTACCAGCTAATCATTGATAATGCCAACTGCCTTAAAATAAAAACCATCCAAACCACAATTCTTGCACTATACAGGTCACCTAAACACCAAAATATTTCATCCTTCCTTAAATCCTTAGACTTGGCCTTATTTAACTGTACACCAAATGAAGAGCTAATGGTGATCGGTGACATTAACATAGATTTACTTAAACCAAAAGCATCACAAACTCTCGACTATAAAAATCTCATGACTCAACACGGGCTTATTTCTTATATTAATGCTCCTACTAGAGTAACTGATACTAGTAACTCATGTATTGATCACATATTTCTACGAACAAAAAAAAATGCAAAGGGAATTATATATCAATCAACCATAACGGACCATTTCTCAATAGCAATTGGTCTTATGCATAATAAACCCACTACCGGAACGTCACGTAGTAATATAAAAAAGAAACACATTAATCTCGAGAAACTAACTTCTAAAATTATTTTAGAAAATTGGCTCTCCACTCTAAACTCCACAGACGTAGACATTGCTTTTAATACCTTCTCTGAAACTCTCTTGCAACATATTGAGGATGTCACTGAAGAATCCCATGTGAATAATTCAAAAAATAAAAAACTGAAACCATGGATAACAGATGGCCTAATTTTTTGTATTAAAAAACGGGACAAGCTTCACAAAAACTTACTCAATAATCCAGACATTCAAGCCCAAATATTTTATAAAAAGTACAGAAATATATGTAATAATATCATTAAAACCACAAAAGAAAACTACTACAAAGAAAAACTGTCCAGAGTCGGTAATAATAACAAACAAATTTGGAATATCGTCAAAGAAATATCTAACACTGATCACCCAGTACAACCAATCAATAAATTAAACATCAACGGCCAAGAAACCTCCCTAAATGACCATCCAGACACTGTGACCAATCACATAAATGAATACTTTTGCAATATCGGTAAAAATCTAGCATCAAAGATTTTAAATAAGACATCAACCGATGAAAATGCCCTTGCCGACATTATCAATCAATGTGCCAGTGAAACAGATAATATACTCACCTTAAACCCGACCAACTACGATGAAATTTCTCAAACCATTATACAGTTAAAGCCCTCTCATTCGTGCAATCATGACAAAATTTCCTCAACTATACTAAAAACAGTTGAACCCTTTATAATCCATCCATTAGTACATATCATAAACCTCAGTCTCACTAAAGGTGAATTCCCAAACAAACTCAAACTTGCCCTAGTTCAACCAATTTTTAAGTCCGGAAATCCTACTGACATAACAAACTACAGACCAATTTCTATATTATCATCACTATCAAAAATTATTGAAAAAATAGTAAAAAAAAGACTTATCGACCATCTTACAAAATATAACATACTCTCGTCAAACCAGTATGGCTTTAGAGAAGGACTCAATACAGATTCAGCTATTTTAGAACTAACATCACATATAACACAAGCCTTAGACAAGGGTGATAAATGTCTGGCAATATTTCTGGATTTAGCTAAGGCATTTGATACAGTATCTCATCCAATCCTTCTAGCCAAGCTCAAAAAAATCGGAATAAAGAATAAAGCATTTGATTGGTTCAAATCGTACCTCACAGACAGAAAGCAATGTGTTAAGCTACCATCGCATAAACCATCCCATTCAACTAGCATTAACTTTGGTGTGCCACAGGGCAGTGTACTCGGTCCCACACTTTTTCTCATTTATATCAATGACTTATGTAAACTATCTATTATTGATGGCAATATAATCACTTTCGCCGATGACACTGCCCTAGTACTAAAAAGTAAGACATGGGAAGAAACATTTCACAGAGCGGATCTAACATTGCAAATTATTAAACAGTGGTTGGATGATAATCTACTCACCTTAAACATAACTAAAACGAAATATATAACGTTTAGTCTTAATATTCCGAGTCAGCCTTCAATCAATCATACACTAAAAATACATTCTTGTAGAGATAACTCTAGTTGTCTGTGCAATCCACTAGAACGAGTAGATTCCATTAAATATTTGGGTGTAATAATTGACAATAAACTACGATGGGAAGATCACGTAATAAATGTTACAAACCGTATACGGAAACTGGCATATATCTTCAGGTCATTACGAAATATTCTAAATAAAAATACACTAAAAACGGTATACTTTTCTTTATGCCAATCAATTATATCTTACGGTATAATAGTCTGGGGAGGATGCTCTAACACGATATTAGATCCATTAATTAAAGCTCAAAAATTGATAATGCGGACTATTTACAAAGTACACTATATTCACTCCACGAAGGACTTATTTAACGACTTCAAAGTACTCAACATAAAATCCTTATACGTCAAAAACATATCCTCCTACTATAAATTCAAACATACGAAAAAAAATATTTTTGAATCGACCCATAATACAAGATATTCCAACAAATCGAATTATACTATTCCCCCAATAAAAACCTCAATGGCACAAAGACAATTTAACTTTCTTGCTCCAAAAATATTCAATAATTTAACGTTAGAAATAAAATCAATAGCCAAATACGACAGTTTCAGGAAAGCGCTCGGGGATTTTTTGATGTGTGATTGTTATAGTGTTAGTAGCCTATTCCAAGTACTCAGATAGAGGTGTATATATTGTTTATATGCGTGAGGATGCGTCATATGGGTGTATGTATACATGTGCTGTTATATGTATATAGGTATGTCTGCTGCTATATACACATGTGTGCTTGCATGCACACATATTAAAAATTATATATATAATTATGTACATTTTTACAATCTAATGCTAATTTACTTCTTTCTCCTTTCTAATTTCTATCTTCTACTTTTTATTACAATTTTTCCAAAATTTTAGCTTCATCTATAGTTACTAATTTCATATGTTTACACTAGATTTCATATTTCATACAAATTAATTACACTCAATTGGTCACCATGAAACAGGCAGCCGCCTAGTATGGTGATTCATTATATCTACTTTATGTAAATTTCATAATAATGTAACATGTATTAAAAAAAAAAATATATATATATATATATGTTTAAATTTATTTCTTGACTTAAATAAATAAAATAATTAAATTTTGTTCTTTTTAACTCTACTGATCTGATGTCATTTTACCGTCAAATATTACATTTAACTCCTACATTTCAATCTATTTGTGTTTTTCAACTGTTTTATACAATTTAAAATGCAGTCGCTTTTTGTCTGTAATCTGTAACTCATAATATTTACTGAAACGTAAGAAATTTTATCTTCTTTTAGTTTTCTATAAAATAATTTTGTCATAGGATCAATTGTTGAGACAACCGTTGTAAATTGGCGACCTTGGAAAAGGTCACCCAAGGTCGAAACATAGATTTTTTTATCAGAGTACCAACTTTTGCAATACAAAATCGCAAAATCTTTTCGACCACGTTTTGCAAGGCAAAGGCCTTTTTCATCTCTACTGACTTGACTATTATTCTAATGCCGGCGCCAGACATATGTTCAAATAAGTGAACACTTATTTGAAGACTTTGCTCACACATTTGGTCACTTATGTGTGTCTCTGCCAGATATGTGTTCAAAGATTTGATCACTTCTTTGAGCTCACAGTTTTAAAATAGACCTCACATAACATGGACGACGATTTGGTCGACACAATTTGCTTATATACTCATATATACCCCCCATAAACGTATGGAGGGCATCAAATGCAAACCATGAAGGTTTGTAAATATCCTGAACACTAGATCCAGTTTTGGTAGATTCTTTTACTTTCTTCAAGCAATCTCTGTACTGGGTTAGTAAAGTGTTTCTTTTGCGCTTTAATTCCTCGATAGCGCAAGGTATTGAGAAATTCCGTTGAATACGGCTCCAGGCGTCATAAATGTTATTTCTGTTTTTATGCCCTTTTCGTTTTGGGTCCCATATGTCAGGCTCTCCTTGTAATAATTCAATGAATTCAAACACGCCCTCACGCGGCTTGTTTGTGTACGCACGCGGCACGACAACTCTCCAAGGCGACGCTCGCGCTACTGGGCTTCGCGCAGTGTGGCAGGCATGCAAACATTTTGACTTTGATCCCTTTGATGTGCGCCAAAGAAACCGACACGGAACGGCAAAGCGCACTTAAGTGCGCAAATAAGTGAACACAGTATCAAATGCCCGTGCCACACATGTGAACACTTATGTGAACACTTCTTTGAACACATGTCTGGCGCCGGCTTTAGAACACAATACTCGTGCAACACAAGTGAAACACTTTGTAATTCTCTCCTTTTTGTATTTTGTACCAATGATCCTGTCATATATTTTATTCTTCGTCGAAGTTAGACGTATTCATTAGTCTTCTAAAGGGGGATTCTTACGAAAACCACATTCAATCCTGTAGTCGCTGCAAGTTACCCCTAAAATAACAAGAGTGCTTTGGGGTGTAAATTGGGGCAACATTGTCAATTTCGAAATTCTGGATTGAAATTCGCCGAATCGTTCGGTTGGTATTGATTTGGCGTTGAACTCAAGTCTGCGGTTAAAGTACAAATTAATAACATATGAAGAACAAATAATACTATATTTGTTCGTAGCGCAATTATTTGTCTGTAAATAAAACTTATTAATTATTGTTGTTAGTTGTTGCTGAGTGTTAAGGCTTTTTTTTATGCTTCCGATTTTGCTGTCCGGGTTAAATCTTCCCCATAGGAAAAACTAAACCCTTCCACTCACTTTTCCACAAATGATCAGCTAGTCAATCAACACTATGCAAGTGCATTATATAAGTAAAATAAATACAATTTTACAAAAACAAGTATTTGTATTTGTGGATGTTTTATAATTTATTGAAATAAGGTAACATGAAAAATAAATAGGTCAGTTCTATAAAATATTATGTTATATAATAACCTAGCAGGTAATCAAATTTGCATTACGTAAGTACTGGCGTGTTATTGTAATTAAAAATAATTAAATAAACATTTGTGTTTAACTTTTCACTACAATAGTACATATGTACACATATAACATTATTACACCGTAACTGTAAGTGTACGTATACATTTGCGAACTGAAACGCGAACCGTATCACGAATTATGGAAAAAGAAAGAACCAACTGCAAGCGGAGTTTCGCGTCGTTTGCGGTTGCTTCGTTTCTTTCTCATGAATTTGGGAATCTTGCAAGTGAAAACATGGCTAGACTCAAACATATTTACACTAAACATATCAAAGACAAAATTCACAACATACAGTAAAAATAGCACGGGACAGCCAAAAAACAACACAAACACCATAAAAATACACGCATGTTTAAACAACAACATCTGCGATTGCCCTCCTCTAGAAAAAACAGAACTAATAAAGTATCTAGGAATCGTAATTGACCATAACCTTAGATAAATACCTCACATCAAACAAATCACAAATAAACTTCTCAAAAGAATACACATTTTCCTAAACATAAGAAACATATATAGAATAAAACAATTGAAAACAAAATATTTAGCACTTTGCCAATCAATAATAGAATATGGATTTATTGCTTGGGGAGGAGCAACAAACTCGGCTATCAATTACATAGAAACCGCACAGAAAACGATCTTTATTTATTTATTCGAGACACAAACAGGATATTTATAAAAACATTAATTATGGTTTACAAAATAAAAAAGTACAATTATAAATATCCCTAGACTAATGTGTCTGCAGCATCACATTTGCACATTCACATAAGCAAACATGTAAAACAATAACAGTATTTATTATACAAAACATATAACTTAATTACAAAGATTGAAGCACATAATAAGTAGAAAAATTTAAAGAGTACATATTAAAAAAAAAATTCTAAACCACTAAACAAGTTTTTTATTTATTTATTTTTCTTTTTTTTTTTTTTAAGTACAGAAATCATGGAGATATTTCTTGAAACACGTTATATTATTTGCAAAAATATCTATGACAGTGTGTATCTTAGCAAGATCATTGTATGATCGAGACATTCTAGACATAGGATTAAAATATCCAGTGTTATTGGCAAAAATTTCGGTCCAAAATATGTTCATATTTCCAGTATATTTGAGCCTGGCGTAAAAAGTGATTTGATTGACTAAGTTACTATTAACACGATTATTCACAATTTTGTAAAGCATTAAGAGGTCATTTATATTTCGTCTTTTAACTAAACTCTCTAATTTGAAATATGTAAGTCTTTGTTCATACCCATTTAGAAGATGGTAGACACCTGATCGATAAGACAAAATCCGTGTAAATTTTCTTTGGACAGATTCAAGTCGGGATATCTGTGTCGTGTAATGTGGATTCCAGACTGTTGACCCGTACTCAAGAACACTACGGATTAACGAATTGAATAGAATTATTAGGCTATTAGAGTTCTTGAACAGTTTAGTTGATCTTACAATAAAACCTAGTACTTTATTTGATTTATTTACAATGTATTCTATGTGTTGGTTGAACGTTAGTTTGTTGTCGAATATAATTCCTAAATCTTTGATCGATACAACTGTTTCGAGATTGTGACCACATATGCTATATGAGTATAGAGTTTTGTTGGTGTTCTTGGTGAAATTTATAACTTTGCACTTAGCTATATTCAATTCCATTTCATTGTCAATACACCAGGCAGATAATGTGTTAAGGTCTTGTTGTAAGAGTTCACAATCTTCCATAGATTTAATTGCTTTATATATTTTGAGGTCGTCAGCGTATAGAGAAAAATTACAGTGGAGTTTACATGTAAGGTCGTTGATGAAGATTAAGAAAAGCAAGGGTCCAAGGTGTGATCCTTGTGGAACGCCCGACGTAACTAATATTGGGGAAGAGTTAAAACCGTTAACAGTAACTAATTGACTTCTATTTGATAAATATGATTCTAACCAACGAAGCAGATTTCCGTGTATGCCGATTTTATCCAGTTTATTCATTAAGATAGGGTGACTAACTTTGTCGAAAGCCTTACTGAAATCGGTGTATACGGCATCTGCTTGTGTTTTATTATTCATTGATTTACACAGAAAGTCCATATACTCGATTAAATTAGTGTTTGTGGATCTTTTAGCTACAAAGCCATGTTGGAAAGGGCTAAGTATGTGTGTTACGTGATTAAATATGTCTTTATATACAATGGACTCAAATATTTTGCCAAAACAAGATAAAAGGCTGATAGGACGGTAGTTCTTTACATCGTTTTTACTGCCAGACTTATGGATCGGAATGACGTGGGCAACTTTCCACAGATATCTTAAAGGTGATAAAAAAACATAGACTGACTGATACAGACCAAATATTCAACAGCTGTGACGTACTAGATATAAGCCAATTATACCTTAAAACACTACTAAACTACATTTTTGACAAAAAAATAAATTTCAACATACACAAAATAACACAACAGACCAGTTAGATAAGCGTACAAAGAAAACATAAAAACTCCGACAGTAAATTCAAGCTTTGGACAAAGACACTACCAATACCATGCTATAAAAGCTTTTAACAGTGTAAAACTTGAAATTAAAATTGAGGAAAATAAAAATAAATTCAAACACACAATTACAAAATGGATTAAAGAACAAAAAAGACAATATTACCAAAATGTCATAGCATAAAATAAAAATAAAACCTACACGTAACACACAAAACCAATATAAACACACATGTATTATTTAAATGTATTATTTTCTCTTTAAATGTATTTTGTAGATTATATTTTCATATTATTAAATGAAGGCCTCAGCACGGGCAAGCCACCCAGTGAGGCCAACATTACTGGAAAACGTTGAAATGTAAAAAATATTGTACCAAATAAAAACAAAAAATAAATAAGTTGAGGTTCAGTTCGGCAGTTCGGCTCGTGGATGTATACGTAGCATAAAAGTGTCATTATAGGTATAGTTATTAGCTTTTATTTTAAATATACATTATGACGACCAAATGAATTCACGGAATTTTGTATTGCTTACACAAAATCCACTTTAAAATACATCATAAGTAGTATAACTTTTTAAAAAATAAAATTTGTTCTTACATTATGCGAATTTTTGGTTACATTATCCACAGACAGGCAGGTTTTTTTTTGTATTTTATATATTAATTTATTTTATTCGTATGTAAAATTAGAAAAACCACACATATTTTTTACATAAAAGTAATATTGGTCTATCCAGAACAAAATCACATAAACGTCTTTTCAAAAGAATTAAGGCCGTTTGTTGTTGTTGTTGGATGTTTTGGCAAAGCTTAAAAATATTTTGTATGCATCCACATAATACAGGGTGCGGTAAAACAGATTGTACAGTTTTGAAAGGCTCCGGTTGTCCGGACCAAACCATGGTAACGACTGAAAACGGCACGCCCCTCCTGACACAACAAGACCCCGCTGAGGTTCCTACCCCCACCACGCGGGAAGTACCAGCCCTTTGAAACTGTACGTTTATTTTGCTGCATCCTGTATCATATTATTATCGAATATAGGTGTAGATATATAACGGATTATGCTTACCGCAAACTAATCTAGAGATAGAACTGTCGCGCTTGTGAGATTTGGTGAGAACTGCATCTGACATTTAATTTCAAATTCAAATAGATGCTGAAGCTCTTCGATAATTGCACTGAAATTAATATTGATATTTGTAATTAATTTTGCATTGCTTTAAAAGAGCAATTGGTCTAGGAAAATTATTAGCAAAGTAGGTTGAGGATGAAATCTTGATGTTCACAAAATAAATACAGTTTAACATTTATTTAATTATCTAATTGTGCTTTCGGACAAAAAGATTAACGAAAATGTTTGGTTTAAAATTGAGAATATTCTTAGTTCCTACCGAAATGTCATTTATCCAGTTCCTACTTATCCCTAGCCATCACCTTGCTTGGAAAATTATTTGAAATTTGGAACAATGCTAATTCGAGAGCATTTGTTTTGAAGAATAAATAGAAGAGAGATTAAACTACTAGAAGCAAGTTGTTGGTGTTTTTTGTGAACATAATCTTTGAAAAAGAAGGAAGCTAACTTAAAAGTGCATAATATCGTTTAAGGCGATGCACTACGTAGTGTAGTATTTTAAATCGAGTTGCTATCAATAACACCCCTTACGTAGATGGCGATAAGGTTTAAATTCCCGCTTAACACCAAACGCCTATTTTGATTTATGCAAGAAAAAAACATGGCCAAAAAGTGCCTTTTATTTTATTTTGTAAGTGTTCAGGCATAAATGTTTATTTTTTTTCTGATCATTTAATAAATAACTTAATTTGCCACATTATACAATAAAATCATAACCAAAAATGGGTTCGTAAGTAGGAGATTTTGAACTTTAAAGCAGTTTTCATAGGCCTTATACATTATTTTTTTCTGGGCTTATAAAAAGACTTATCTAAAAATTACCCGATTATTTAAAAGGCCAAGATGTATTCTACTCGCAGTGTTTAATTAAAGCATCTGAAACATTTCTAGGCGACCAAATTTTCAAATCAAAAACACATGATTTTGAATTACTACGTAGTGCATCGCCTTAAGTATTCATTCGTTTTGTTGTGGCCATAATTAGCACGTGTATGTCAATTTCATTGAAAATATCATTTTCGTTACACAAAGGACACATGCTTGCTGTTTGTTTGCTGTGAAATGTTTCAAATTTCAGGGTGTTTTTATTGTATTGTATTAATTCTATTATATATGTTTGTTAACGGATCTTTGAAATCTGTTCCAAAGAGCTTGTTGTTGATGAAAAACCATACAAGACCTATTACATTTTAAGGTCAACTAGGACACACACAAACATTCTGTCGACATTACATGCATTTCTGTTAAGTTGATGATTCCATTTCACTCCTACCTAAAACAAAATTCATTGTCAATTTCTTATGTTCAACACCGTCACGCAGTAAGTGGGCAAACGCAATCAACGCCAAGAACTATACAAACCTCACCCCGGGAACCCGGGCACCCCTGCTAAGTCGCCAAACGTAGCGAACCACTTGGGGTGACCTGTGGCAAAAGTGTTGATTATCAAATAAATGGTTCCCGCAACGGCGGTACCCAAACCCATCTCTCCAATTGAAAATTTAAAATAATTAAAATTAAAATTTCATTTAAAACCTAAATTACGATAAGAATTATGTTATAATAAAGGTTTTAGTTATAATTACAACAATATACGTGTTCGATGGCGTTAGTTAATTTTTTATGAAATTAAGTTTTTTGAAAATTATGGTTTACAATATTCATACGATTTTTTGTTTGCACCTGTTCAAATGCAATATATATATGAACAAATAGTTTTGTCCGTATAGAAATTCAATTACAAGAGAGGCATAAAAATACAATGTAGGATTGAATCGCGGATACAGTTTTGTATTTGTATGCCTTTCTTCAAGGAATTGAGTTTTTATACGCACAAAACTATTTATTCTATACGCCCGCGCAAACAAAAAAATCGTCTTAATATTGTAAAACATAACTTGCAAAAAGCGTATCAATGAACATTTAAATTATAACGAACGTAGCGTTTAACTTTAAATATTAAGGAGCGGAAAATAGAACTTCTTTATAAATAATAATATTCAATATTTAACACAATATTATTGTGCTGAACCATTTCATATTTGAACCACCAGCGGCCACTGCTGTAAAGTGCGTTTCAACAAAAAAATCAGTGAAAGAACAAATCACTAATTAACAGTCAATAAGTCATTATAAGCATCGCTAATTTCCGTTTAAAGGTAAGGCATTTTTCCAAGCTTTCGTGAGAAAGGTCGATTCCAAAAACGCCCATACCTGAGGGTAATAATTCTTTTCTAAATTCGCTATCATTAGAGAGCTTTTGGAAATCCCTCGTCGCTATATCATAGACTCCTCCAAAATACAACCTACTAAGCATAAACGAAAAAAGAAGGATTTAGGTAAGTTTTGATGACCTAAGAAAAAAACGTTTGGATGAAAAACATTTTTTTTTCGAAAGAGAATAAAGTTTTTTATTATTTCTACACCAATCAAGAGAACTAGCTCCTAAGTTCGGTGTAGGAGTAAAAAGTATTATAATATAGTGTATGAGAGTACAGGATGTGATAACATTATATAATGTAAATATAATTCTAAATAAATACTGAATTTTTGTTACGATGTTACGCTTGTTCAGTTTTTTGAAAATAAGTTTACTTTTTTCTTGAATAATATCAAATCTTCTGAAAGGCTTTTGCTGTGTTCCCACAAACAGTTGCAATTTTTTTTTATCAAAAAGTGAATTTGATCTCCAAGCCAAAGATCGGGGTAGTAATTTTCCGTTCCAAAGGCAAATTACTAAACCAGGAAAAAACCAGGAAAAGCCAGGAAAAGGACAATTTTCCACGGCCAAGGCGAGCGGTGACTCACAAAAAATAGATCGAGGACTACCCGAAGGAAGACTTGTTTGGACAAGGGGCCAAGAAGAGATCCGGAGATAAGGAGGTAGTCTTTTTTTTGTCGAGGAAATTTTTGCATTTTTTTTTTAAATTTTGTGATTGTTGTCTGTTTTCTTTTGTGGATATGGAATTGGGCAGAATTTCGTTTTAGAATTTTTAACTATCTCATTGGAGACTGGACGGTTTTTAAGTTACGGATTGAGCAGTTTTTCGTCATAAATGACGAGAAGTTAAACGAAATTGAAAAAAGGGTGTGAGAACACATCACTATAAAAATATTATATCCCTTTGTAAATATAATATTGTTGTGCACTTTTTGTGTAGAAAATAGAAGAATTTGGATGTTATATTTATGTATTAATGATGAATTAAGTTTTAATTGTTTCAATATATTATCTTTGAATTTATTATCTTGTAATAATGAGTCTTTTTGATAAATGTCTTCAATATTTGGCACTTGAAAATTTTTGAACAATGTTACTGTAGGGAATTTCGGTTGTTTTTTTCAAAATAACTTTATTAATCAGTTTTTGTACCACATTTAGGGGTACAAAAACAGGGCTTACAATTTTCTTATATGCATCTCTCCATCCAATAATTCCATACTGAATTAATGACTGGACTATACTGGACTGGATTTCCTAATGCGCTTAACAAGTTTACATATGTTTTTGTTTAATTTCATATGATGATCTAAAATCACCCGAGGTACTTCATTTCAGTAGTTTGGTTTAAAATGGTACATGAGCTATAACAGATAGTTTTGTTACATTTTTTTAATCTGTGTAATTATTTCAAAATTTGGGTAAATTTTAAGGTTATTTATTGAGAAGGGAATAAAGAGTATTTTTGGCATTAATTGAGAGAAGGTTTGCCTCAAACCAGTATTTTAGGATTTAAATTTTATTATTTGCATTTTCCTTTACAATATTCCAGTCCTGACATATGTCTATAGGTACGTTATAAATTTCCCATACTAATGATTGCATTGAGTCAAAACATATATGAGTAACTGAGAATCTATTTCTTAATTTTAACAAATGTAAATCAAATAATTTCTTTCTGTAGAAAAAAATCTTAAATACTTGTCAATTACACGATGTAACAATTAATCTTACCTGTATTAATACTTCCCTAAAAGGAATCTCAAGATATATGTGGGTAGATTAAATGCTTGCATCAGTAATAAAACTCTTATAGCAAATATAAGATTTATTTTATAAAATGCGGTTTCTAACAACATAGCTCTAGGAAATTATAAAAGAAACAAGAGACTCAATATAAAGGTTATATCTCAAAGCGTGTCGAGATAGAAATTCTCGATAGTTAAAAATGCAAGTCATGTCAGTTGAAAATTTTACAAAGAATAAATGATGCTATGAGAAATAAATGACGCCAGCTCAGAATTAGATAATTCTGAACAAATTTATAAATTATCAGTGTAATCCCTAAGAAACTAAAAATATATCAATCTCAATTTAAAGGGCCTCTTACGTAAATTCAGGGTCCGCCAAAGTCAGCAAGTTTTTCAGAACGTCTCGTGCCACCGGGACTCGAGCCACAACTGTCGAACCAAGTCCAAACGATGCGCACTTCAGACTCGATCGCCAAACACGACGGCAACTTGAGAATGCTGAATGTCAGTCCGGTAGGTACTTTAACGGGCGAGACTGCTACAACGATAGACATAATTGTAAACCGCACAAGAGTCCCAACTGCTCCCAACCGTCTGGAGCCATTGAGACTATGGCATCCCCATTTGGGGTATGTTGTGAGGCTGAGGGTGGTGGGGGGGGGGGGAAATGTAGAAGAGGAAAATTGAGAAGAACTGGGCTATTCAGATCTGGTCACCAAATACGGCCAAAGCCATTTCAAGCAAAGTTTCAATTCTGAATAGTGATCTTACACCGGGATGATACTGAGAGTATCTTCCACCCTGGAACGTGCCGAAATATACTTTATATTATTTTTAATGAATAATTTGTAAAATGACACAATTTAATCAAATAAAATTTACTTGCTCACGCCGGGATTTGAACCCGTGACCTTAAGCCTGCTAGTCGAGAGACTTACCCCTTGACCAAGGAGGCCTTGGAATTATATTCGATGAAAAACTAGAATTTGTGCACCACATAACGTACAAAAAACAATAAGAAAACATTACAAGGATTTTCGTAGAGAAAAATAGAATATGAAAATAGATTTAGATAAATTCGATTTTGCCAATTAGGGTATAGTTTTTTAACCTCACCATAAAATGCACATTAAAAATGTCGTAGCAACGGAGGGGGGGGGGGGGGGGTTCACAAACTGTGAAAACCGTTAAAAATGTGTCGAAAATATAATTTTTATTTTTTCGATTCTAATCATTGTTCTAAAAAAGTGTAATCTAAAACCACACATTCCGAAACGGTTCTAACTGGTTGCAATGTCATAAATGGCTGGTAAGACGGCTGGCACCGACTTCGTACGGCGTGACGTCAGCGTCGCTCTTTTTACGAATAAAATCGAACATGTCGTTTTGCAGGCAATCGAAAATAGCAAATTGTAAATCATCATAGATAATCTATTCGTCAACATAAAAATAACCTCTTTGTTGTAATTTTTTCCGAAATTGAAAAGAAAGTGAATTTCAACTTTTCTCCAAAATTTTAAAAAAATTATTAAATTCAAGTTAAATATTCCCTACAAACAAATAAACTACACATTTTTTACTAAATTCATTTTCACTTGAGAATCGAAAAAGGATAAGCGATATATAATTATATGTTAATTTTGTTAATGCGAACCCCTAAGTCTAGTCAACATAAGAGTACCTTTTCTCCACACCAAGCGTAAGGGCATATTTCAGTATTACCCATAACAGACAAATTCGATGTAAAAACACAACTAATCAATTTTTTAGTACCAACAATTTTTTTGATAACCTTTTTCAAAATCAAATTGTAAACCATTGTAGTTAAATTGTTTACCTTTGTAATGTAAACAAGTATTGAATGAAACTGTTGTTTAGTACTAATACAGGTACATTGTTAACTTGGTGAATTTTGATGATTATATTAAAAACCCATTCCAACCCTATACTTGAACCTTAACAAGTAAACAAAATAAGTAAAATAAAGACCCATTCCAACCCTATCCTTGAACCTTAACAAGTAAACAAAATAAGTAAAATAAAAACCCATTCCAACCCTATCCTTGAACCTTAACAAGTAAACAAAATAAGTAAAATAAAAACCCATTCCAACCCTATCCTTGAACCTTAACAAGTAAACAAAATAAGTAAAATAAAAACCCATTCCAACCCTATCCTTGAACCTTAACAAGTAAACAAAATAAGTAAAATAAAAAACCATTCCAACCCTATCCTTGTACCTTAACAAGTAAACAAAATAAGAAAAATATAATTTGCAAATAAAAGTTAGGCACTTACTTATCTATGTAAAAAAGCACTCGTGTGTGATTGACTATGAGAGTAACTGGTATATTCAAAATTGATAAAGCTTTCAAATGGTAGCGTTTGCAGTCTCAGCGTTAAAAATATTATATTCGTTTCCACACGTACACTGTATGAGTTTATACGCATAAGCATAACGTACATGTACACTGTACACGCCCATGTACGTGTAACCTACACGTACATCGTACACGTAGTGTATACGTTGGTATATTCGCAGTGAATGTCGTCAAATTTCTTCACCCCTGTGCTGAGAAAAACAGTTCGGAAAAACTGTTCAACCTTTCGTATCAATCTATCGTACAGTTATCTGAGATTGTGAATCCATTCGGACAAGTTGCTCGCACAATGATGTGATTACGTATGGAATCACATCATATTAGTTGTAAATCATCCATAAATTATTAACCGATAAACTTAGAAGTTTTAATGTTGAAAGACATATGTGAATTTGAGACATAATTTTTTTAAATGTATGACTCTAAAATAAAACAATAAAGTTGATTTGGTAGAGTACAGTTTGTTGTGAGTTGTAAAAGATATAATGAATTGGAAAATGACTTTTTATTCAAATGAAACAGATGATTTGTGATGTGATTTGCTTATTGACGACCAGGTTTTGCTTGCACCGTAATTTCATCAGGGCAGTATACGCTAAAACAGCTATACAGCTAAAACTTTCAGTCTTTTTAGAAGATTAATATTCTACGATGAAGTGCTAGCGAAACTCAGTCGGTGATTGGTATAAAAAAATAAAAATGATGTTTCAAAGTAATTTTTTTAAAGAACAAATTTTTGTTTTTTCATAGGAATGCGATAAAAGCTTTCTCATAACTTGAATTTCTGTGAAAACTTTTAGAATCAAAAAGTGGCTTGAAATAACTTAAACTGCATTTTGTGATCAGATCTGAATAGCCAGATACTTCTCCACTTCGTGTCCTTCCCCATTACCTTCAGCCTCACAACGTTACCCAGTTGAGGATGGCATGTTCCTACTGGCTTCGGACACTTGGGACTCTTGCGCGGTATTAAAATAAATTATTTTATAAAATTTAATGATTTCTATTTGATATACAGGAAATTATTGATATATTAAGCAGTGCGGACTTTCTCACGATATTCTTCAATTATTTTAGATAGATTAGTTTGTCATGTTGTCCATATCCGTGCTCGGTCCCCGGGGAAAAGTAAGAGTGGAAACATTTCTAAAGCATAATGTTAGTATACAGACAGAAAAACTTTAGAAAATATTTGAAGTGTCCAGAGTTGTCAGCAGCGCTGTATACACAGGGTGCATGCTCCAGTTATTTCTCATACAAGGCGTGCTCAGTGAATCACGCGGCGAGACCGGATTGGCCTGACTCGAGCAGGCGGATTATTGCCAAAGGCGAGATTCGCAAACCAACTCCTTTTATTATCTCCAAATGAACATTTTACGTTAGCGAAATTCTCTTTAAAAATTACATGTTCTCTTTTAAGACGTGCACAAAAAAACGAAATTTTTCGATGTAATTTATCATTAGAAGGTAATACTAAATAGCAGTTAAAAACCCGCTCCAACCTAACCTCATCATTTTATTACACATATAAGTACATGTCAGATTAGAGATTTGTTGGCTAATTTTACAATCAACGAAGCGTTTCTTGCTACCGATTGTGTTTCATGTTTTTTTTATTGGGTTTGTAGTGCCTACACTTCCTACAACAAACGCTTATTATGCGTGAACTTCATTCAAAATTCTTCTGTCAAAATGTTGCGAAATTATTATTTACGTAAATAATTTAAAAAATCAATGTTTTTAAAAATTTTAAATGCAAAGAGTTATTGTTTATTGTCGTTAAGTTGAATCAAATGTTTTTTATCTTTTTAAATGCGTATTTAAACGGTTTTTATACGTAAATAATAACCGCTGTTTGAATAAATGAAATTGTTCTGGATTATTTCAAATGAAACACTATAATTCGCCCTTGAGGTGATTTTGCACCAAAACGGCGCTATACAAGTCATCCAATTATTATTATTATTAATTCGTTATTATACCGCCAGAGGTGCGCTGCTCTGTCGGCCAATAGGGAAACTACTCCCGGTACAGGAGGGATTGATATTTTTAAGGAACCTTAGAATGCGTGATATTTCGGGCGAAAGCTATGCGGAATTTACCCGAAACATAAGATTTGAATTTGACCAATCAGATGACCGAAACTGTCCAGACGTTAACGTAATAATACTATCAGATTAAACTAAACAAAACATGAAACAGAACAAAATACATGAAGTAAAAAAAGATAACGGTCACAACTAGGAATCGAATCAATGATCTCTTGTCTTACAGAGACAGACTTCTTAAAAAGGTAGCTGCCAAAAATTTGAGACATATTTGTTGCACGATGAAATTGTTAATTATGAAATTGAAATATGAGATAAAACAATATGAAGTTTTGTAAATAGTTTCCAATGGTCGAGTGGTTATGACGCCTGTCTCAGCAAGACAAAATACCCTGGGTTAAATTCCTATTTGTGATCGTTATTTTTTTTATTTTCTGTGTCTTGCTCCATTTCATGTTTATTAATATTATCTTCTTCTTCAATTATACTCTCGTAAGTATTGAAATATCTGGAGGCAGTGAAAATATGATATCCCTGAGTTAGTTTGTTGATGTATTTATGGAATGTTTTTGCTTAAGGAAGACATTTGATGGTTGGAAAATACTGATTCAACAACCATATAAGGCAACGGAACTTTTGGATTATGAAAATAAGAATTGTATTCTTAAAATTCAGTATAAAAACATGCCATGATTTAATTCCAATTCCGTATGTGACTAAAAAATCTACAAAAAAATCGACAAGATAGATTTGACTGTGCCAGTTTTTGAACCACCTGTCTTCTAGTTCTGGAGCCATTGTGCTTACAAATCATCTATGGATGTTGTTTTGAATTATTCAGTGAACCATTTGAAACTTCTACCATTGCAGTTACTGTAGCTGTGTTTAAATGTTACTTCTTTTTTTTAACTCTGCATAATTTTGTGCTACGGACAAAAGTTTGAGCCTCCTTGCAGATGCTGTAGATGATGGTAAATAAATATATTGTAAAATAATAACATTCACAATAAGTTAATATTCACAGGTTTACAGCGCAAAAAAATTAACAACAGTAAACAGTAAAATTTTAATGACATAACATAAAGAAACGTGGCATCTGTTAATCTGTTGAGATGGAATAATACCTAAGTAGGAGATATGTTTCCTGGAAGAAAAAAGTTCAGCTTAACACGCATAACTTTCTTCAAATAAAACTTATCTTAACTAAAGTTCAAGGCAAGACCATCGGAATTCATTTGTGTGAAAGTCCTTTGAAATTAAACATGATCAGTTAAAACGAAATACAATAATTCCTGCAGTGTGAAAGCCTCACATCTGACATCTGTCTCTACAATGATAACGATGATTAATCACCTTACTAATCGTTCGAACTTTCTAGGTCAAATCGAGCCATTTACTATAATAGCTCGTGAAACTGGCCACAGTTCTTAGCAATATCCATAAATTTGCTTTAAAAACGCTTTTAACCAAACGAAATTATTTAAAAAAAATCCTTGACTTATCTTAACTGCTTTTCATTATTTTGCAATAAGCCAAATTTTCAAGCTTTCGGTACTTGTTTGGTTTCAGTTTCCTCTATATTGTACATTTAAAGCTTAATGTCTAAACAAAATGTTCATATTTTAACATAACACATTAGATAGCATAAGCAATAGGTTCAAAACAAAGGGAGTTACAGCCAAATAAGAATACTATTTTTTTTTCTAAAAATGCTACTTTTCAGTAATAAATTTATTGATTCCACTTGAGACCATAATTCATAGTACGTGTGCAAAATTTTATTCCCTTCGGCATCATTGAGTCGGAGAAAACGGCTTTCATAGTTCGAACCCAAGTCTGGCTTTTGTGCCCGTGAGAATGATGTTTTTCCAAAAATGCTACTTTTCAGAGATAATTTTATTGATTCCATTTGAGACCATAATTCGTAGTACGTGTGCAAAATTTCAATCCGTTCGGCATTATAGAGTCCGCGAAAACGGCTCTCAAATTCGAACCCAAAAAACAACTTTTCTGAGATACTTACTACCTACTTTTATTGATTCCACTAGAAACCATAATTCATAGTACGTCTGCGGAATTTCAGTCCGTTTGGCATAGTGATGGGAATGATCGAAATATTTATATAATCGATTTTTTTTAACCGAAACATCAAAAGAATCGAATGATCCATTCGAATGAATCACTCGGAGTGCGGGAGCAATAGCTACGGACAGGGGCAAAAATTTTACCGTCGGGGGGGGGGGGGGTAGAATTCGAAAATAGAAACTCGAATATCAAGACTATTCCTATCGTAAAAAAAATTGTTTGCATATTCCGGTTGTAATTTATTTTCATTAGTATGGCAATATTTTTGGTAAGCAGGTACTAGCGAAATTTCTATCACTAATTTTCATTCCTGGCAATGATTCCCTTGTTGTCTGCTAGCAACATTAGTATTATTCCTGTTAGCCACGAATTTCAATAATAATATTTATAATGTACCTCTTAATAATAAGATAATAATTATATGCCGTTTTGTTAAAAAGAACCTCTTAATCTCGTGTACGTTGTAGGCGCCTACTAGAACCCAAAACAAACCATTCATTCATTTGTAATTTGTATGCAATTCACTAGTAAATAAAGTTATTTTACTACAGAAAGCGTTTCATTTTAATTACTAACTAAGAGAGACACCGATGTTAATTTCATTCATGTTAATTTCAAATAAATTAAATATATTTGTTCGTAGCATAGGTAGCAGATATATTATGTTTATATGAACGAACACATCTCACTTGATGAGTTTAATATATACTGAATATTGTATACTGCCCGAAGAAGCTACGGTTGTAGTGAAACCCGATCAGCATTAAATTTAAAAATGGTGTTTGCTAAGTTATTGGTTTATTTTATTTTAAATATACACTACCCGAATGTCCCGAATAGATGATACATAACCTAAAAATAACATAGGTAGGTATTAAACCTTCAATTGTGAAAAACTATCACCATGAAAATCTTTTACACATAAACTATACCTACTGGAAACGTAAATCGTCACCTAAAAGTATTAATTCATAATTTACAATTCACACACGAGTTTGATTATAACATCAACATGCTTCAGTAGGCAGCCAACAATGTACTTATAAAATATTTTGTTTGTCAAGCAATCTGAGATATTTTGACATCTCGAAATATAACCTCTCGAATGTGAGAATCGATTTGCGTTTTCGAACGAATTCTGACAGTTTGAAAACGATTGTCTCGGACTGAACATTCGAATGATTTCTGACATTTCAGAGCGATTGTCTCGATTCCACTTTCGATGACATTTGAAAACGATTATTTCGGACCGTGCATTCGAATTAATTCTGACCAATCACAACGCTTGGCTGGCATCGATTATTTCTGACCAATCACAGCGACGACTTTCGATGACGTTTCAAAACGATTGTCTCGGAGTTGCATTCGAATAAATTCTGACAATGAATCGAGATATTTCGAATGGTAAAAAAGATCGAGTAAACCATCGATGATTCATCGATTCCGCCCATCGCTAGTTTGGCATCATAAAACCAGAGACAACGGTTTGAAAATTTCGAATTTGTGCCCGTAAGTCTGAACATTTTACTTTACTTTGATCTTGTTATTGATTCCACTTCCGTCCAGTTTGTTCAGTTCGTTCGTCATCATGGAGCCTGAGAAAACGCCTTCGAATTTCAAAGCGTTTGTGATCTTAAGATTCAATTATTTTCCAAAAATTCCATTTTACGGCTGCGAATAGTAACACGATTGACCTCGGCTCAGCATCACTTCTAGTATTTAGTTGTGAATTGGTTTAATTTATTACTGTTTAAATGTTGTTACTTTGAAATTTGAATAATTCCAAAATCAAATGAACTATGTGAAGTTAGATAGTAAAATATATTACCCTTAGTAAACGTTAACTTAATCTATTCTATCAAGCTTTTAACAAAACTTTGTCTTATTTTGCAATACTTTTATATTTTATTTGTGTAGTTAATTTGAAAAATTATTACGTTTATTTAATTATCTTTGTTATTAATTTGAAGATTGAATTATGTTAATTTGTATGTCAAATTACGTTTATAGTTATTAAATAAGACTTTAAATATTACTTAAACGTCGCCTTTCAATCGTTATTTTCTTCTTGGATATACTATCTCCTCCCATAAACACGAGCTCCTGGAGCTCACCTTATGGAGTAGTAGAATAATTAGGACAAATATATATTTGTTTTGCACACTGTTATAATTTGAAATAATGTATTATTTTGTAAAAAAAAATATAAATATATATAGTCCTGTGCTATAATATCACTGTTATTATAATTTTATTGTTTTGTAACATCACTTTGAATTTTTAATTTTTCCGATTTTATGTCCGGGATTAATCTTCCCCATGGGAAAAACTAAACCCTTCCACACACTTTTCCGCAAATGATCATCTAGTCAATCAACCTTATGCAAGTTCATTATGTAAGCAAAATAAATACAAAACAATACAAGAACAACACGTCAACCCACCAGAGATCAAATGGGAAAATAATTCACGGACTCCAGATATTTTCATATCAGAGGGTTGTGCTCGGTAGAACTCCTAACAGGGCCTATAAATCCTACTGATCCCTCAGAATAAGTATTTAAAAAATCTTTCGTTATCCTACATGTATTCGAAATGACCGACTTTTG
This sequence comes from Hesperophylax consimilis, assembly GCF_061612785.1. Classification (NCBI taxonomy): domain Eukaryota; kingdom Metazoa; phylum Arthropoda; class Insecta; order Trichoptera; family Limnephilidae; genus Hesperophylax; species Hesperophylax consimilis. The sequence continues at coordinate 37,074,946 of NC_142837.1, read as the reverse complement.
CATCTTTACATATAATTTTTTTGATAGATCTAATACGCTATAATAATAATAATATCTAATCTAATAATCTGTACATTTTATTTATCATTTTAGTTATTATTACTATTATTTGCACTGCTTTTGTTAATTTTTGTTCAATTGTCATTGATTTGTATATACCAGATGTTCCCAAAGTGGTCTATCGGCTTGCTGGGGGTCTATGTCAGCGAGAAAAAAAATTGGTTCACGAGATTCTAATGGGGGTACATACGAGCGGTCCCCCATTTACCTCAAGTCAACATTTAGGGGTTCCGTAAATGACACAATAGACCACAAATATAATGGACTGAGAAATTACTTATTTGATATTTGTATTTTTATATTTCGTAAAGTTGTAAATTGAGATATATAAATAGAGTCTACGTTCCTTTTCTTGTCAGAATTAATATATTCAAGTAAAACATTGCACAATGGAAGCCGCGAATTTTCGTAGTTCCCCAACTTGTTTTTGAAAAACGTCCAGGGTAATAATGACGTTCAATATTCAAATGCACTTCACACAGACTTCAAAACTAAGTTTGAGGACATTTTGACTATGGAAGTGAAACGTTGAAGAATCGGATATCATGTGACAAGAAGAACTGACTGGAATAAGCACTGACAAAGAACTTAAGGGGCAGTTCTGTAGGGCCAGCTATAGAAAGAAATTCGCGTTGCTTATCCTGCTTCATTTTCATTTGGTGTAATACCTCTCAAGAGCGCCCCTGTATGCACAGTGTAAATACAGAGGAATTATACCTCCACCCGGTTGTTGGACAGGCAAGGGAAGGGAATCTTTTTACGAATAAAACAAATGATTATCGGTATTATGGTACTTTAATAGTTTTAGGAAAATTCAATATTCGGCAGGCAGGGGGTCTGCGGAAAAAGTGGTCTACAATTACAATTGTAAAATTTTTGGGTTATGTCACTTGATCAATATTACGTAATGAACACTGTTGAAATAATTTTAAGAATGTGACAACTGATTACCCAATTAATATTTTTATTTTTAATATAGCAAGTGAACTTGATGTGAAAAACACAAAACTGCGCTGTTAAAAATTTAAGTAATAATTTTTTTGTACGTAGTTCAATTAAGGCGGTACCATGCGTCGTGTGACATTTTGAAACAAGCCGCTAACAATAACACCCCTTATCTAGATGGCGATAAGGTTTAAATTCCCGTTCAACACCATCCGACTTTTTTGATAAATACACGAAAAAAACATCGCCAAAAAGTGGCTTTTATTTTATTTTGTTTTACGTTCAGGCACAAATATTTAATTGTTTTAGGATCATTTTATAAAAAACTTAATTTGACACATTATACAATAAAACCGTAACCGAAAATGCGTTTGTAAGTATGAGATTTTGAACTTTGAAATTTTGAACGATTTTGAATTTTTTCTAGACTTATCTAAAAAATACTGGATCATTTAGTAGGCCAAGAAATGTTCTACTCGCAGTATTTAATTGAAGCATCTAAAACATTTCTATGTGATCAAATTTTCAAACAAAAAAAACATGAATTTGCATTACTACGTATGGCATCGCCTTAAGTGTGATTTAAAATCATCACAATTTAAACACGTGTTTGCAATCTTTCAACCATTATGATTTTCAAATTCGTTCCATTTACAAATTCCAAGAGTCCAAGTTCTTCGCAATCACAAACAGATATTTTGACACTTAAAAGTCAATGATCGTGTTATGATCCTATATAAGTCCTTGAGCACAGAGCACACACAAGCTCCTACCATACAAAGGCATTGCATTCGCGCTCAGTTCATTGAGGAAACTCCGCTCTCAACTTGTGAAGCGCGATTTAAAGCGCCCGAAGGCTGAACACCGTAGCAAGGAGGTGGGTAACTTGTGGTTTGCGGGTTAGAATTGACTACCCGATCAAATATCCAAATGAATTATTATATAAACCAATTTAATTGAACGAACAACATAAAACTTAAGTTTTCGACCATTTTTTGTGGGAAACCATGTTGCTTCGAACAAATTACTCCAACAATTATTTATATAAATACAGTTTTTTGTCTTATGTGTATAAAGTATAGCATAAAAAGAGAGAAAGAAAGAAAGATTACGGAGGCAATTGAAATACATAAAAATCCCGTAAATATTAATAGAGACGGTGGAGATAAGCTCAGTAGTTCTTGGTATCCGGTAATTGACGGCTACACCAGAACTAAACGTAGAAAACTACTTATTAATTATACGTTAATGTCAGCTCTTAGAGGGTTGAAGCTGGCAACACGGTATTACATCTTCATACATAAGCACACATTTCACCACAACCTTAGATTAAACATCTGCTTTGATGATTTTTTTTATTTTTTTATTTATTTCATATATATCCCGTTAAACTACAGTTAAGTAGTTTGTTAAACAGGATTTTTATTCAACTTTTTACAGATTACAACTTAGACCTTAATTTATACAATAACAATAAAACAAAGATACATTCCTGTTCCCCTACCACATTAATAAACATGAATTAACACGTAAAAATGAGATTCGAGACCTTGGCGTAATTTTTGAAGCAAATCTCTCTTTCAAATCCCATATATCTGATATTGTCTCCCGTGCCAACAAAATGCTTGGATTTGTTCTTCGTAATTCAAGATCATTTACCAACGGAATCGCAATCCGAAGAACGTATGAAGCACTTGTTCGCAGTATCTTGGAATATAGCTCCATTATTTGGGCCCCTTCTGAGCAAAACCATATTCTCGAAATAGAAAAAGTACAAAAGAGATTCATGCGTTACCTATATATGAGGGAATATATGTACTACCCTTTCCTGTATCCATCCTTATTCTTAGCAGGAATGCTCGATCTTAATACATTAGAAGCCCGCCGAAAAATATTTTTAGGAAAACATTTTTTTAAGATAATTTCTGGAACTATACATAATCCACCTATTTTGAAAGAGATTAACTTATATGTCCCAGACAAGTATACTCGTGGAAGGTCCCATACCCTTTTTTATGCTCCAAAAGCGAGGACTTCTGCCTATCAGAACGCCCCAGTCAACAGAGCGACTGAACTGCTCAACGAGTCTGCATTGACCATCGACATTTTTAACGTAACCTACAGGCAGTTTAACAATTATCTTTTGACGTATGTCACAAAGTAGTGAAACTGACCCTTTTATGTGTTTTGCTATACTTTTTGTCTAATTTGTAATCTTCTCCATAATGTATTGGTGAATAACCGTTTTACGGAGAACATGAAAAATAAATAAATAAACTTACACATTAAATCGCCTAATACAAATTATTTCTACCTAGTAGCCATGTTTTCAGCAAATATCTGACTCTATTTGGAAATTCGCATTTCTTAATATTACCAGGTAGCATATTATATATTTTTGGCACATTATACTCGAGGGTTTACTGTCCGTATTTATTATTATTTTTAGGTACAAGCATGCCTTCATGGACATTCTTGATGGACACTGAAATGTTGTCCGTTGTTTGGATAGAGAAAGAGGTAGCGCAACTTTAGTCCTTGTTTGTCCTTATTTTCTTATGACATTTACGTACACCAATATTTGACATAAATAAATAAAGTTTATTAATGCACAAGTATGCACGTAGTTGAATTGAATTTGTTTTTCTTTCTTTTAGAAATCAGTTCAGATGGGGCCCGTAGTGTAGGGGAAAGGCTGTCGACTGCACTTTTTTTATCGATTTGCCTTAACCATGACGAAACAAAGGATTTTCATTGAAATGCAAAAATATTCAAATTTTCATGAATACGTATACCAACATCACTATAAATTCGTAAATTACTTAAACTTTATCAGGAAACCTGTTCCATTCCTGCGTAAGGCCTAATAATTTTAAGAGATTCTTAATAAATTATCAATAATCATTTCTCTCCTTGTAGAAAACTAGAGGTCGCGGGTTTGAATTTCGGCATTCGCAAGTACTTTTTTTGTTAACCTGTTAACCGGGCGGGACGTATAAATACGTAAAAAAGGAAACAGTATCGGGTACGGGTAGGACGTATGAATACGTCCTTGAAATATATGTTGCGCCCTGGAATGAGCGGGACGTATATTTCCGAGCATATCACACGGAAATTGAGTTATTAATTTTTACATATTTTAATTTTTTAAACTCAATTTCTCTTTTATCTCTGTGCTTTTGTTTATTGTTCTCTAATTATAACCTTTTTTATATTTTTTGTAATCTTTATAATTGTTTTTAAAGTTTCTATTTTTTAAATTTTATGTTTTCATTTTTATAATGCATAAATGAAAAAAAATAATAATATGAAATTACGTGCTCCGGGCTTGACGTACTGATACGTCCAAGTAAAGGAGTTCGCGCCCGTTATGTGCTGCGTAATTCAAAACGGAATTGCCCGGTTAACAGGTTAATATGTATTATATCACAATTAAATCATTTAAATAACATAGGGTAAAATTGCGACACGTTCCAGAGTGGAAGATAATTTCAGTATCGTATATGGTACTTTAAATGGCTTTACCCGTATTTGGTGACCAGATCTAAATACCCACAAACTTCCCCATCTTTTTCTCCATCCCCTACTACTCCCCACCACCTTCAGCCTCAAAAATAAGGATAATCTATATCAAATAAGGATATCTCAAATAAGGATGCCATAGTCTCACTGGCTCCATTCGGTTGAGAGTAGTTAGAAGTCTTGTGCGGTATTCACATAAAAATATATATATTCCCGGTTGACATTAATTTACCGGCAGATAACCTTCGTGCAGATATCCTATATTTCCGCATTGTTGGTAGAATAAATAGAAACCGATGTTTATTTTAGGACGGGTTGTTTCAAAAAAATTCATCAAATTTTAACTTTGACTATCTTAAGTCTAATTAAAATTTTGTTATTAAATGTTTATCGGCCAGTTGCTTTAGTGGCCACAGAACTGAAATATAACTTTCAGAGAACTTGAAAATTAACCGTAAAAATTTGATGAATTGTTCAAATTCTCTGAAACAATACGTGCTTCAATATCTTTAAAGTTTCTCAACCTCTGTCTTCGGTAGAGCACAAAGAAAAGCAACTTAAACTGCGGTTTCGAGTGGAGAAATTTGATTTTAGTCTCTTCTCCTCGGGATAAATGCTATGAATAATTACTAATTGCGATTATTTGATCTTATACGATAATCCCGTCATTTGCATATAATGTCGGTGCAAAATAATATCTGAAATCTGATTATTCACGAGTATAAAGCGTTTCATTGTATAACGTTATAATGACATTCATTTTAGAAGCGCTAACATGAAACCAAGCTTTTAAATGTATTACCAGCACCAATCTACATATTTTATTTATTTAAATTTATATACGATTAATCATACCTTATCAAAACAATAATTCTTGTTTTAAATAATACCGTCAATACCGTTAATACCGTCTTCTGCTTTGTTGTGTACAGCATTCCAGTTTCTTCCTTCAAATATTAAGACAGTATCATCCGCAAATGTTATGATGTGATTGGAGAGATTACTGTTATATAAATGATTTATGTAACAGTAATCTCTCCAATCACATCATAACATTTGCGGATGATACTGTCTTAATATTTGAAGGAAGAAACTGGAATGCTGTACACAACAAAGCAGAAGACGGTATTAACCAGCTTAAATATTGGTTAGATTATAATCTTTTGACTCTCAATTCAGAAAAAACAAAATTTATACGATTCAGTGCGACAGAAGCGGGCCAACCCAAAGAATTATACAATATTTTCATACATAAATGCATCGAATCAACTAACTGTAATTGCTATAAATTAGAATGCGTGAACAGTATAAAATATCTCGGTATTGTTATCGACAAACATCTTAGATGGGACGGACATATAGACCTTGTGACTACTAAGGTTAGAAAGCTGACGCATATCTTTATGCCAATTAGAAATATCCTATGTCTAAAAGATTTAAGACTCATTTACAACGCTATGTGTGGGTCACTATTAGACTATGCATCATTAGGCTGGGGTGGATGCGCAAAAATGGTTTTAGACCACTTAGCAAAGGCCCAAAAATCCTTACTAAGGGTAATCATGAAAAAACCTTTTAGGCACCACAGCGATTCACTATTTGAAGAGTTACGAGTTCTAGATGTCAGACAATTATACATAAGGAAAATAATTTTGAACACTCATAAAAAACGTCATCTCTACCCATCTATCGACCACTCTCACGACACCCGACACTCACGGAGGAATCCAATCGTACCACCCACAACCAAAACTTCACTTGCTCAAAGACATTTTTCATTCCTAGGCCCAAAACTTTACAACTTTATACCTGATGCATGGAAAAAGGAAAGCAAAGGTGCTCTTCGTAAATCGATCACTGTCTGGCTTCACCAATTAGGGAGAAAAGAGTGTGAACTCACACTTTTCCAAAAATAAAACAAACAAAATATCAAACACATTAAGAAAACAAAAAAACAAACAAAACTAAACAAACCAAACAACAAGTTAACATCAGTTAACCTTATAACTTTTTGCTTTTAATCTTTTATAATAATATTTTCTTTTAATGTATCATTATTTTTTAGTTATATATATATATATTTTTTTTAGTTATGTATATATTATATTACTTTTCTTTTTTTTCCTCTTTTGTTTTTGTTCTTACAAAATATGTATGCGTGCATGAATAACTCAATTTTGACTGTCCTAAAACGGGAATTCCTCCTAGTTGGGCAGTCAAAGTATTTTTTATCTACATGTGTCATTGTATCATCACCTGTACTAAATAAATAAATAAAAATAAATAAAATAAAATAAATGTTTTAGCATTTGGGAAGATAGGTGCGAGAGATGTGGCACTTTTTGAGTGTTGCCACTTCTTAAAAGTGTCAGTAGTGATACCAGCAACAAAAATAACGAAGAAATGGCCATCATATCCAAGTTATTTAGAAGTAGAGAGAACGTAAACATAAAAATCAGGAAATATTGGAACTGTCCCTATTAATATGGCAACCCACTGTACATTCACACCTTTTTCTGCGGAATTTTTCTCAAGATAACCAAGAAGTTTCTTTGAAAAAGTATTAGTTTTGGTAGTTAAACATTATTGTTTATTTTATTTATTTATTTGTGGGGCTTTTACATATGATTCAATTAAAAATACATTTGATTTAATCAGAGAGAAAAAGAGATATAACAATAAAATATGTACCAAATATAGAAATATTAACTTAAAGCAACAAACAGAGTTAACTATAGGATGCACATTCCTATAAATTTGGATACATTGAAAATTTATAAACATTACAAAGCTATCAAGATAGACATACAGATTGAATAACAATGTTTTTATAGGCTGATAGACATTCAGTACCGTTGGTGTTCATGTAATATTTATTCTCTGCGCTGTGCAGTCGGTTCATTACTGAATTTACTTCTGCTTTGGTACCTGCAATGAATGGTAAGGTACCTTCTGACGAACCGTTCTACTAGGCACATGAAAGCCAATCAGCCTAAGGAGTTCAGGGGAGTCAAACATGTTATTAGTAATAGTGTATAGTTCTAATAATATTACAACTTCTTTGGTTTATCTACATAACAAAGTATTTTAAAATTTGTTTGTTTAGTCTGGGTTCTACGCTAAATTTATTCGGTGACTCAATTAAGTCCATATGGTGCATGAAAATGAAACTCAGATTACTTTTCCGTATTTATATAGCATCTTAACTACCTTATCACTTGTTATCTATGTACAGGGTTTTCCAATAAGAGGTATTATTTTGAATAGCCCGCTATTTCGGTAGGTGTTACTTTTGAAGCTATCGTTTTTTGACATTTAACAAGTACAAACTACGCGATAAATAAAAATGGAACTATACACGCTTCAACACCGCATTGAAATTATTAAAATTCACTTGAGTGAATCAAATGCAAATCATCTTGAGTGATGAGGCCCATTTCCACCTCGGTGGCTTCGTCAACAAGCAAAATTGTCGCATCTGGGGCTCGAAAAACCCAAGAATTATTATTGAAAAGTATCTTTATCCTCAAAGTGTGACTTTTTGGTGCGGTTTATGGTCCGGCGGAGTCATTGAACCTTATTTTTTCGAAAATGAGGCTGGAGTAACAGTTACGGTGGATGGATTGCGCTATAGAGAGATGATTAATGATTTTTTATGGCCGGAATTGGATGGTATTGATCTAGACAACGTTTACTTTCAACAAGACGGCGCTACGTGCCAAACAAGCAATGAAACCATTGATTTTTTTACGATTGAATATCAAAATATCACCTCTTATTGGAAAACCCTGTATAAGAAGGAGATATGAAATGGAAGCGTATCATCGAGCTAAGATCAAACTGGACGGATTAACAAATTGTTGAAGCAATGAAACTTTGGAGTGTAAAATTCAGTGTAAAGGGTATGAAGGTTGGGTTGAGTTGAAAGACGATCTGGCTCCCCTGCTAAATCACAAAACGTAGTGAACCACTTGGGGTAACTTTAGCAGAGCTGTTGTTTATCCAATAAATGGTTCCCAGGGCGGCGGTACCCAAAACCTCATCCAAATTAAAATTACTAGAACCATTGTTATAGTTAGCCTTATGCATATTCAAATTTTCTTTTTCAAAATGTAACAGTATTTTGAAATGAACTTTTATTATTTATTTTATTTCATACATTTTGAGTAATGCAAAAAAACATGTGACAATTTTTTTTTCAGTGATATACTGACTACACATCTACTTACAACTGCAAAAAGTAATCAATTAAAGGTGAGTAATTTTTTTTTAAATATAAACGATCGTTTACGACCGTTCCCGAAGACCAATTGTCTGAGTTACACCGGACCTGTTCATGTTTCGGCAGTGTATTGCGTTTCCGATTTAACTTGGAAAAATTTAAATAAATTTCAGTATGATATTTTACTACGCTTGTTAAAATAATAATTGTTGTTAGCTTATGTCATAATATTTTAAACGGCCCTCAGGCAACCAACAAAGCAGCTCTTCCAGTCTTCGAATTCTCAATGTCAGGTAATACTAAGAATATGTATAAATACCATCAATGTATATTACCCATGGAAAGACACAAAAGCAAACATTCAAGGGAGACTTGTGGTACCGAAATACGCGACAACCTTTACTCAAAGACACACAAGCTTACCGCGCTTCGCAAACTGCCACTATTTGTGTAGTCTGACATAGAAATAAGTAATCAATATTTTCCTTTAACGAAAACATCTCTGGCTTATGAGAAATGATCGCAAAGAAATTGAAAATCTCATGGAACAGAAATTGTTATTCTTTATTCATTGCTAATAGTAGGTACTAACATATTATGTAAACGGTTGACATTTATCACATGAGAACGGGTGGCTTCTACAACTCGTTTTTGAGTTGAAGAGCTCGGCTGAGGAACGATTTGCCGACCTCTGTGTTCCTCCCTCCTACCACATGGATCTCTTGAAGAACCGTGTTCACTCCTTCCTATCTTCAAAAAAACCGCCCACACAGCATCCCCATATATGAAATCGTCGCTGAGGGAAATTATTTTCTTCAGTGCCCCCTCTGTAGAGTTAATATTAAAAAAAGTACTGTCCTGCATTTTCACATTATATTATTTTATTTCTGATATACAGGGTTTTCCAATAAGAGTTGTTATTTTGATATTTAATCGTAAAAGATCAATGGTTTAGTTGCTTGTGTGGCACGTAGCGCCGTTTTGTTGAACGTTTTTTTGTTTTGTAAACGTTGTCCAGATAAATACCATCCAATTCAAGATATGAAAAATCATTAAACATCTCTCGATAGCGCAATCCATTCACAGTAACTGTTGCTCCAGCCTCATTTTCGAAAAAGTAAGGTCCAATGACTCCGCCGGACCATAAACCGCACCAAACAGTCACACGTTGAGGATAAAGAGGCTTTTCAACAATAACTCTTGGGTTTTCTTCGGAAAAAAAGGGTTATGTTAATAATTCTCCCCATTGTTATTTTTCCTTTTCCTGGGCTCGCCCCAGATGCGACAATTTTGCTTGTTGACGAAGCCACCGAGGTGGAAATGGGCCTCATCACTCAAGATGATTTGCATTTGATTCACTGAAGTGAATTTTAATAATTTCAATGCGTTGGGGAAGCATGTATCGTTCCATTTTTATTAATGGAAAAAGTTTCTACTTGTCAAATGTCAAAAAATGACAGCTTCAAAAGTGAAATCTACCGAAATAGCAGGCTATTTAAAATAACACCTCTTATTGGAAAATCCTGTACATATTTTTATCTAATTACCATATTTTTAACCATTGTATCTACTATCATAGCACGAGAACACAAATGGTAGGCAGGACAACATGTATACAAATAAAATATATAATGAAATGTCCTGTGATTTCCATAATCACTGAGCTCAAACATAAAGTCTATTTACAGTGTATCTTAGGGATGCATTTGCCTTTGTCAAAAAGCATCCTTGCAATTATTACAACTCGGGTGGGCCATACATACGGACTTTTCTTGTTTACAGCTGAATACAATAAAATTTGGGAGGTTTTAAAATAAAACAATATTAATCAAGGGCTTCGGAAAGTAGGCACTTAAGAGTTTTGGCCAATGCAAACGAACCGACACTTAAATTTACAACGAGCACTTATTTATAAAATTCGTGACATGGCTTTAATGTTATAGTGGATAAATAATTTACTATATTATTGAAGAATTCAGATAAAAGTAATAAATCTAACCCAAACATGAAACAGAACAAGGCAAATAAAAAAAAGTCCCAACTGGGAATTGAACCCAGGATCTTTCCGAGACAATGTCTTTAACCACTCGATCGTTGGGACCAAATTATTAAACGTTATTTTTATCGTAAAATAATTAGGTTTCATGTGTTTATCCGAGACACTATATAGGTTACAATCCAATTCTATAATTTTATATTCATTCAAAAAGATAGCTGCCAAGATTTGGGAAAAAATAGTTGCAAGATGATATTGTTTGAAATATGAGATCGACAAAATGACATAATAATAATCAGGCACCAATGGTTGAGTGGTTTTTTTGGTTAGACGGAGATCCAGGGTTCGAATCCCACTTGAGACCACTTGTTATATATTTTTTTCTTTGTTTTGTTCTATTTCATGTTTCGTTTCTTTTTTGAGTATTATCTTCTTATTCAGAGAATAATTTATTGTTTGGAAATAAAAGAAATTTTTAATGACCTAAATTTCTTCTGATAACAGAATACTTGTGTAGGGCTCATCTAGTCAATAGTAAATCAATGTCTCCAACATGTTATAGTCGCTTCTTTGATGTGGATTAGTCGGCAAAGATATAGTTCGTATGAGGTGGTAATTACGTCTCTTATACGCCTCCACGAGAACTCGACACACTCGCCGCAACGATATTTGTTCAAAACGTTTCTGAATCAACAAATAATAATAATCCAGTGTTACGCACTTGGCAGTTCCCTGAAAGAGGGGTAGATTGGGATTGCTGCGTTTGCCACTATGCTATGAACATTCTGCTCATATATCACAAACTAAGTTCAAAACAACAAAACACTTTTACAGCCGTTCACGAGCCTCACTAGTGACGTTTTTTAAAGAGCGCTTTCTACGATGGTTTGCAAGCAATTTTTGGCATTATTTTAGATTACCAGAAGTATTTTTTTTCAATGCAGTAATTCTGGGACTAACTACCATAATAAATACTCTCCATTGCCCAAAATACCAATAGAGAGTAATAGTGTAGCTTCTTCTGTGGACATAAAATAAAATTCAAAAAACAGTTTAATAATTGTACATAATTTTATTAGCTTTTCCTACGTAAAAGCCTCTAAATGGGGGATTAAAAATAAATAAAAAAGGGTCACGGAGTGGGACAGCCGAATTTTTACCACAAATGGTCACGGAGTGGACAGCAGAATCTTCACCATAAATGGTCACGGAGTGGGACAGCCGAATCTTTACCATAAATGGTCACGGAGTGGGACAGCCGAATCTTTACCATAAATGGTCACGGAGTGGGACAGCCGAATCTTTACCATAAATGGTCACGGAGTGGGACAGCCGAATCTTTACCACAAATTTTATTTTGATTTTTTTTTCAATGTTGGTCGAAAACTGTGAATTTTACAAAAATATATTATGCAAGCTATTTAAGACACCACAAAAATAATCTTAAATACCTTCCTAAAATTAAATACGAAAACAGACTTTGTTTAATTGAATGTTGATGAAAATATTAAATATAATTACATGGTCAAAACATATTTCTTTGTGATCTAAATAATTAATTATAAATATTTAAATTGACTAAAGAAAGTAAATAATAAAATTGCATGTTAAAAATATATAACTTTCCAATATTCTAAAATACGTAACTATGAACAAATCAATTAAAATCGTGGGACACGACAAAAACGCATGTACAAACTTTGGCAAAAATGCAAATTCACACTAATTTATTTATTTATCTGTCTAACGAAAATTATTGAAATGCTTTTGCTTTAAGTATACTGCTAGTATTTTACAAAGATAGAAAAAAAAGTGAACGGAATTTATTTTTAATAACTTGATACAAAATTGATAGTGCGTCATCTTGTATATTCTATAAACTTATTTTTGCTCTGCCATACGCACGTGTGTATGTGTGGAAGTGTGTATATTACATGTACATGTTTGTACTTTACATGTGCCTACCTACAGCTGTGCATGTGGTAAAATTCTTCCCCATAAGGATTAATGAGTCGACGGAGGCCTCACCAAGAATCTCTTCTCCGGAGCGGTTCAAGAATGCCCCCCTCCCGACCGAAATACCAAAAATTTGTCACGGAGATTGTTGCCGAATTCCGACCTCAGCCCTATTTAAGAGGTTGAAACTTCGCCTAACTTGATACAAAGTACATGGCTTGTAAGAAAACGCATGAATATGTAACGAAAAACTTGCTAAATTAACCCCTTTCGTTCGTTTAGAGCAGGGATGAAATAGATTATTGAATTGGTTGTTAATTACATTTTTTATTTTTATTATTTAATATAATAAAACACCCTACCGGCGTAGGTTTGCTAAATATAAACAAGTTTTACTACAAATTGGTCATATTGTTATGTACTATACACTTATTTTTGTACTCCAGAACAACTTACCTAAAACAATATATTTATTTTTATTTGTTTTAAAGAAAAACAAACATTCCCGTGTTACGAATAACCTGAAAATATTTGAAAATCTCATACTACCATCACAGTAAGAGGAAAATGTTGCTTGTGTTGTGATGGAAGGCTCAATCAGTCGAGGAATTGAACACGCGATGTCAAATAAGCCCTCAACCTTAACATTTAAAAACCTTCAAAGGGTTAATAAATATATAAATATTAAAAATATTATTATTAAGGCGATGCCATACGTAGTAATGCAAAATCATGTGTTTTTGGTTTGAAAATTTGGTCGCCTAGAAATGTTTCAGATGCTTTAATTATATACTACGAGTAGAATGCATCTTGGCCTTTGAAATAATCGAGTATATTTTAGATAAATATTTTTATAAGCCCAGAAAAAAATAATATTTAAGGCCAAGAAAACTGCTTTTAAGTTCAAAATCTCCTACTCACGAACCCATTTTCGGTTATGATTTTATTGTATAGTGGACATCCACAACATAAAATAAAAGGCACTTTTTGGCCATGTGTTTTTCTTGCATAAATCAAAACAGGCGGATGGTGTTAAGCGGGACCTTATCGCCATCTACGTAAAAGTTGTTATTGATAGCGGCTCAGTTTAAAATATTACACGACGTAGTGCATCGCCTTAATTGATAATGAGTGCTGTAAGGTAAGGACGCACAGGGTCCATATAAGCTACATATGCATTAATTCGTTCTCAGACTGCCGTGCATACTTGTGCAATGCACGGAACGCAATTTTGAATGTAAGAGACGTGATATTCAATTAATTTTAAATTATAAAACTCTCTGTAACGTCTTACTAACAATCTATTAATTGTTAATCTCCCATTTTAACAACACAACGAGCAATAAATATCAATAAACGCCAAACGTCAAAACTAACATGAACATTAAATCAACTCGTTGGAAAGCATTTAAGGCGAAGCTTAATGCTAAATCACTATTTTGATTAATCTTCATAATGAATTGGTGTACATTATGAATACTAAAAAATATGCTTTAGACAAATTGAAGGTTTTCCTATCGTTTCGCTTGAGTAGAATACAAATAAAAAAATAAATTACTCAGTAAAAAATATAAATGTAAACTACTAAAAAAATTTTTTTTTCAATAGAAATGTATTATAGCTTTATTACAAGATTATCTGTGACAGTTTCACTTGTTTTCATTTTTTGCTTTCTTATAAAATTATTTACAAAATAAATAATAACTAGTTCTGCGCTTGAAATCGAAAGTTTCTAGACTCCGTTTGTCAAGCAATTTTAGTGCCTATTACCTACAATATAAGGTATACCAAGAATATACACATTTTTGGCTTGTAGCTTCCTCTTAAAGATTGCATATCTGCTAGATTATAAATCTGTAAGATTGTACGTATATATTTTTAATTTACACCAGTTTGTTTTTATCGTTTTTCTTAAAACAGCACTTCTTTAATCCAAAACTCAAAGCTGTACAGATTATTTAGATCGTTTATATCTATGCTTATTAATGACTGAACCCGCATGCGGAGGGTACAAACTAATAACGCCAAAGTTTAATGTGATGAGTCTAGTTAAGCAGTTTTAATTTACTCCAAATGAGAGAATCGCTTTGATTGTTTGAGATGTCACTTGATGTAATTATTTTTATTACCTTTCGAAAGTTTATATTTAACCAAAGTAATTTTTTTATTTTATCTCACTAGAAATCCAAAACTGAAGAAATAAACCGATGAAATTGTGGTAAAACATGTGCCTGAATAAGGTTAAATTCTGGTTCAATTGATCAAAGCATTTTCAAATACAGAAATTCTTTATTCAAATGAAAAAAATACTGGCGTCTCTGGGACTGATAGAGTCGATAGGTTTACGCAAATTGCAAACATCACATCAGATCGTTTTGTGGGCGTACTGCTCACCCAAAGAAAGCTTAATTTTCTATTCATATTTTTTTTTAATTTCTGCTTTTCCAGAGTGAAGGATTCTATCAGTACCGCCTAGGTAAAATACCATAGTTTGAAACTTTGCTTGAAATAGTTTAAACCATGTTTGGTGACCATATCTGAGTAGCCAGATATTTCCCCAGCTTTCTCTTCCACGTGTCCTTCCCCTCGCTTCTATTTTCATAAACTCACATAAAAAAATCGAAATTCTGTATAGTGAAAACAATAATAAACATTATTTCGCTTGTTTTTTTTTTTTAAATTTTCAGACAGTGAGGATTTTTCAAAAAACCATGACTACCTTTAAAAATGTGTGGAAGATTTTTAGTTCATTTTCCTGATTATGATTATTGTACTAAAAACACCGCACGTTTCGGTTCCAACTGACTATAACGTCATCATGACATAGAAACCGCCAATATCTGCTGTCAACGTCGCCCGGCGTGAAGTCAACGCCGCCGAATTGATGATTAAAAACGAACATGTCGTTTTAGCGGCAAATCGAAAATGACACATTTTAAATCGTTGAAAAAAATTTATTCGGCAAGAAAAATACCTTCACTATCGTAATTTTTTTCCAGAGTAGAATGCTGTGAAAATCCACTATCGTCTGAAAACCTTCCGATCAGGAAAAAAAAGTAGAATAAAGTTTAAAATTTCTTTCACTATACTTAAGATGGGATTCCATAAAAAATTATCTAGTGATGAAAAAATAGGCATTTCGAAGTTCTTTCTTGAACAAATGATCAATATCTTATTTAAAAAGACGACATTAGTTTTCATTCAAATTAGTAAACATCAAATTCTATATACCTGAAGGGAGCTCAATTTTACTTTATTCTGGTGAAATTTCTCAAATATATTCAAATATTCAACTTCGTTATTGAACAGATGAAAAATTTTTCAGCCTATCTGGTGGTCTAGCACCGTAAAATCGATAACTTTACAATGTCGGATTGATAAGCGTAACTACCGATGATTTTATACCGATCCATAAGGCCCTATGCCAATACAATATTGATGAAAGCCGTCATCTATGGTCAGTTGACGATGTTCACAAGCACAATCAAAATATGATTCCGACACTTGGTAGACAAAAGCCGATGCTTTTAGCGAGGCCTCCAAGGTGTCGGATAAGCTGTCAATGTACAAGAATTTTTGGATAACATCGTTCGTTATGCTAAATAACTGGAGGTGAACTAACTAAGCTCTTAGAGTTGAAAGAAATCATATACACGATTGATCGACAATCGAGACGCAATTAATTGATTCCGTTCTAACTTATAGGAACAAAAGTTGCAAGTAAAGTTATAATAATAAGTAAAGACCTCATAAACTAATTGACTCCCTCTTTAGTGGGTAAAAATGCATGCGGACTGCCAATGTATATTTAAATTGATATTTCAATTCGAAATTGTCAATTTAATAGTATTTTTTACTTTTAAATAGCCATCTTACGTTGATTCACATTTGCCACCTGCCATTATCGCCAGCGTATGTTTATTTACATTACAAATATCGGCATGTGTATCAATAGTGCGACCATTCTACCTACATAAATAGCTACAAAATCGTAATAAGTTCCTCCTTTGGATCCGATATTGTATGGCAATACTGGAGGTATTTGATATTCTTAAACATGAAACGTCATACAATTACGTACAAATATTAACAAATTGGGAATTTTTAACTGAAATATTAACGTAAATATGCATTGGCGGTCCGTATTTACTTGTTGGCACTAAAAAGGGAGTTCATTAGTAAATAAAATCTTTGTTAATGAATTATAAAGTTAATAAACTTCGTTTTTCGCCCATACAAATGAAGTGTCATTGGTCTGAATGGATAAAACTCAACGCGTATACGAATTATATCTATTATCAAGAGCTCCGATCATTAATAAACCAGTCATTTTGCACTAAGACCAAAATTATTAACAAAGTTGCGGATATCAACAGTCAATTGAAAAATGACTCTTACTTCCCCTTGGTCTTTTCAGTAATATACTTGTATTAAACGCACTTAAGGACATGTTAACTGTACCGGTTTTCTTAACAGACCGGTTATTCATACTAAATTGTTGCATTGTCACTCACGTAGATGTGTGCGTACTCCATACTGTCAGACAGAGACACGTAATCGGTTAAAGAATTTATAGATCATTTTTGCCCTCGTTTATAATATACGGGTGTCCGGAAACTCGTAGTACAAGCGGGAAACTGGTGAATCTACATCACATTTGGAGTCGATTTTGTAGTATTTTTTTTTTTTGATTTGAGCTTTCGTTATCGAGTAAATCGAGTTAGTTAGTTATTTTTTTAATTTTTTTTTTTAATCAAATTCTTATAAATTATTACTGAAGATCAAAGTACCCAACTAATTAAAACTATTTGAAAGTAAAACAAATGAAGAAACTCGGATTTGAGCATTATTTTTAAATCACCCTTCATTTAATCCGGTGTAATCATAAAATATTTCTGCTATGCAGGGTTAAAACATCTGTTGTTCAACCCTAAACACCAGAAAAAACTTTAACCCTAAAATAGCCGAAAAATATTTTTTTTTTGTTTTTTTTTTTTTTGTGAAAATGCTCAAATCAAAAAACTTTATGTTTATTTGGGTTCCCCATGTGGTGTAGATTCTCCAGTTTCCCGCTTGTACTACGAGTTTCCGGACACCGTGTATAAGGGGAATTTGCAACTTAGAAGTACGTAAGTAACCTTGTAATACTAATAAATAAGTACAATACCTGGCGAGTTTTGACACTACATCCTCTAAGTACAGTGATAAAGCTCTTACTACTACTGTGCCACGGAGTTCGTCGTAAACCAAATGCACCGTAAAACGTGATGCACGATGTCCACAACTTTCAGAGTGCACAGCAGCTGGTGGATTGAAAATTTATTCTTCGTTTCAGTTTATGTTCAGTTCACTTCAAAATTCCGTATTCTTATCTTTGAACCGAACCCAAAAAAAAAAAAATATATATATGTACAGGTTTTTCCAATAAAAGGTGTTATTTTGAATAGCCCGCTATTTCGGTAGATGTTACTTTTGAAGCTGTCATTTTTGTTATTTGACAAGTAAAAACTCCGCCATTAATAAAAATGGAACGATACACGCTTTGACAACGTATTGAAATTATTAAAATTCACTTGAGTGAATCAAATTTTAATCAAAATGAGTGATGAGGCCCATTTCCACCTCGGTGGCTTCGTCAACAAACAAAATTGTCACATCTGGGGCTCGGAAAACTCAAGAGTTATTGTTGAAAAGCCTTTTTATCCTCAAAGTGTGAGTGTTTGGTGCGGTTAATGGTCCGGCGGAGTCATTGGACCTTACTTTTTCGAAAATGAGGCTGAAGCAACAGTTACGGTGAATGGATCGCTATCGAGAGATGATTAATGATTTTTATGGCCGAAATTGGATGGTATTGATCTGAACAACGTTTCGTTTCAACAAAACGGCGCTACGTGCCATAAAAGCAACGAAACCATTGATCTTTTACGATTGAATATCAAAATAACACCTCTTATTGGAAAACCCTATATATGTTTATATCTTTGTATCTACCTACCGATAGAATTGCGATGTATATCGATTTAAAAGATGTAAAGGAGCAGACATGTAATATAGAAGAAATATAGAAATGCCTTCCGTACAAATTTGAACTGAAACACATATCGCCGATTAGACTATTAAGCACGTGCTCTATCTCACTTACACTATTTGAAATTAGCTGTTTACAGGTGAAATATATAATAAGCAGTTATTGCTGATTGAAGTACTAGTACATATTGAATTATTAATTATTGTTGGAAATAAGCCGACGTAGCTCAGTGGTCCAGAGCACCTGATCGGACATCAGAAGGTGCGAGTTCAATTCCCAGCGTCAGCAGCATTTATTTTTACTGGGGAGATATTTTCAATTTGTATTGATATTTCAGGCGACTGATTATTGCTTATAATATTTTTTTCGTAATAACGTAGAACACAGTTTTGGATTCGAAATTTAAGGTCAGATTTTGCACATTTGGATCAGTAAACAAGTGCTCAAGGCACTTCTTGTATTTTTATTTATTCTATGGACCCAAACACGCCAATATAATCGAATATTATTTTAAAAAAGCGTCCTCGTTAATTTTATTTTAAGCACAAATAACATTTAATGTAAATTAAATATTTTTTGTCCAAGATAAACACTTATCTTTAAAAGAAAACATCCCCATACAAAATCATAATACTCTCTATTTACTGCCCAGGTGCATCTAATATTCATCATCTAAATCCCTTAGTCTCAATTAAGTAATTCAACTAATACTTCCGGTCTATGAGATAGCCAACTCTCAAAGGCTCATTTTTACACTCATTGACGAGATAAGCTGATAGAAGGGTATTAAGGGCGTGTCTGTTGTGCCTGACCGAAGTAAGCTCAATTTTTCATTACTTTGGGCGAATTTTTTTTCATCAGGGAAGGAAATTACATGGGAAAGAGGAAGAGAGAGAGTTTCTACTACTTTGGAACGTGCCGCAAATACTAATAAATGATAGTTGGAAGTATGAACTCAACGGTGTTAGACAGAAAAAAATACCAAACGAAACGTTCAAAATACAAGTCAACCAAAGAATAATTAATATGTACACCAAACCAACAATCCCGACTACAATTTGAATAAAAAATTTGAAACATGAAAAGACTTGACAGAAATGTTTACAAGTGTTAAGACGAAAAAACGTAAGGCGAGTCAATTTTGTAATCTATTCATGTTTAATTTTAAATGGTAATATTAAATATTGTATGTTTATTTCTACTGATATAAGATGAAAATATAATTCATCACCTTTCAAAAACAGTTTCAACAGTCTTTTAGTTTTTGGATACATTCCTTTTGAATTTTTTGAGAAGCGGAGATATACACGAAATACTCTGATTTTCTTACCGCACTTTAAGAAAAACATAGGGTCAATATGCCAGAAGCCTGAAAGATTGAGCGATAACCTAAAGTGTGTGTGCAGATAAAGTATTTGTTAATTTTTTTCTATCATATCGGTAGAGATATCACTACTAGGAAAATTCCATTCGGTGGTCAAACGCGTCCAATATCCGTCCGTTCCGTGTTGAGGATTTTACGCTTGGAATAGTACTTTCGGGGCCAATAATAATTATTGTGGATAAGCCAAATCGCCATCATGTCAAACGGCCGTTTTGCCCCGTGATTAATTCAGTGCGTTCCTGACCGAGACACTACCCTCGGCCTGTTCTAATGGACCAAGTAGATATATTGCGAAAATAATAGATTTATTTGGATACAGGTTATAATATAAGGTTAGCGGCGCCGGTCTTTTTTATGTCAACTCCACTTAGAAAACCCTGTTGAAGTAACTTTATGCATCTCCCTTTAACATGTTATGTTCCTGGATTCCTACGTCCAATTAAATGTCCCTGTCTGACAGTGTGAAGTACCCACAACGGTGATATTATAGTAATTTATTATACATGACAAGTATGTTAAGAAAACCTTTGCAGCGAACATGATCCTTGAGTGCGTTTAACTGGAGTCTATTACGGAAGTTTGTCAGTGGTAACAAGCAGTGTCCCTCAAGGCCATACTATTGATAGGAAAGACCAGGGATAAGTCAGAATCTCTTTCCATTTCTTGATTAAAGTCGACATTAAATAATAATAATGTTAATAATAAAATTTCACCAAAGTTTGGTAATTTAACAAAACTTGATTGACTGCCGTAATATAGTACCATATTATGAATACTAACCAAATTCATTATTAGAAAATGAATTTTATAAAATATATTTCTATATTCAGACTGAACGATTAGTCATAATAGACACGATATACTTTTTTCCATTAAAAAAAAAACTTATATTATTGATGTCGCTATTCCTAATTCCTGTAATATTCAAAAATCTGTTTCTGAAAAAATAAGAAAATATATAGATTTAGGAAATGAGATTAAAAGAATTTGGCATTCTCAGACTTAAAAAATATAACCATTTAAAAAATTAAAAATTAATAAAATACTTCGTTTTAACCACTTTTATTGTTTATTACCAACATGTTTCATGAGCAACGCTCACTTCTTCAGGGTTTTTGATAAAAACTGTTTTTATCAAAAACCCTGAAGAAGTGAGCGTTGCTCATGAAACATGTTGGTAATAAACAATAAAAGTGGTTAAAACGAAGTATTTTATTAATTTTTAATTAAAATGGTGCCACAAAATAAGTTTGCTGAGTTAGAAGAAATATAACCATTTGTTATTTCGGCTACTGGCATTATACCTAGCTCTCTCATTTAAAATTTAGGCGTATTAGATCTGTTAAAGAATTTTTATATAAAAATTCAAAAATCAGTAATTTCAAATACATGTAGGATTACTAAAGATGTTTTAAATATTTATATTGAGGGATCAGTAGGATTTATAGGTCCAGTTAGGTTCTACCGAGCCGAACCCTCTGATATGAAAATGTCTGGAGTCAGTGAATTATTTTCCCGTTTTAACTCTGGTGAGTTGACCTGTTGTTCTTTTATTTACTATGCTTATATAATGGCACTTGCATAATTTGGATTGATTAGATGAACATTTGTGGAAAAGTGTGTGGTTTAGTTTTTCCTGTGGGGAAGATTTAACCCGGAAAAAAAGTCGGAAAAAAAAATTGTTTGTTTATTTCAGCTGGATAGAGCGGTGAGTTCAATACCCAGTATGCAATATAAAAGCGTATATATAAATAAAATTCATTAAAACAAAATGAAAATAAAATGTTTAACACATTTAGCACTTGTACTTTGGTGGCTTAAGGGAATTTCTACATTAATTGGGCTCTTTCTAATTCAATGAGCGACGGCCTGGACAAGAGTGTTTCCTATCTCCGGTAGAGCTGACTCGTCCCGGCTACTCTGTGGCGTATAAAGGCATCAAACTCATGCACTCTTCCCTTTGCAAACCTCTGTGAGGCGCTGCATCGCCAAGGGAGGACGAACAGCGCCCCGTATGCGTGATTATTCTGTACTCAGAGTGTGTTCATGACGCCTTGTGTGTACCTTTTCCATAGTTTGCTAGTGTAAAAGATCATGCAGTATGTCTGGAATAGTCGCTTCCCAGAGGACTGCACCGGGTCGAACGCTCAGTACCTATTCTTCTTTGAAGTTCTATGTTATTTTTATCATTTAGGTCATGATTGACCACGTACCCCAAATATTTTATTTCGCTGCAGATTTTCACATTTGCTCCGTCGAAACATATGGGCAAAATGACAGCTGGACCAGTATTTACTTTAAATAACAGCAGTGACAATTTTTTAGCATTGTACATCAGCCCGGGACTGTGAACGTATAAAAACCACAAACTTATTCGCACACAATGAACACACGACTCCAGACCCCAAGGAAAAACTTTTGGCCCTTTTCACATTTGCAAAATCTTCGAGGGGGGCATTTAATACATTGTATTTGGTTCTAGTTTTATGTGTCTCGGGGAGAAACAAATCATATATATTGAAGATAAAAAAAAACACAAAAATCGGTAAAAAACTCATAAAAGAGACTACTTTTGTGTTCTTCACAATTAGTACTTTTCAATAATAAGGTGGATACGACGGTGAACTAATAGATACGAACTAAACATACAGTTTTTGATTGTGACTCCGTCTATAACTCCGCTTCAATTAACTCTAGAACTCTGATTTGATTTGTTGTGTCATTTTATAAAATTGCATAGATTGTGGGAACAATTCAGACAAGCGATAAAGTAGGTAATTAATAATTCTATATTTAAAAAATGTTTTTCTTTTATATGATTTGAGATTTTCAAGGCCAAAAGTATTTTAGTTGTTATATATTCTTTCTTATAACATCTGCCCCGATGATGGACACTGAAATGCTGTCCGAAACGTTAGCTAAATAAGGAGGTAGCGCAACACGGCATAATACCTCAAAAACAAATCACTATAAAATTATTGCCATATGTTCAATTTTTTCAAGTTAACTAACAAATCCTGCAGTTATAATATGTAACATAAAACAATTAAAAATCTCACAAAAATACAGATTTACTTTACTTTACTCTCAATTAAGTAATTGAACTAATACTTCCTGTCGATGAGGTCGCTAACTCTCGCAGACTCATTTGTTAAACTCACCGAGAGATAAGCTGATGGAAGGGTATTGTGGGCGTGTCTGCTGTGCCCGACCGAAGTAATCTCGTTTTTCCTTACTTCAGGTGAAAACGATATTTTTATGTCAATACTGCACAAAACTGTTCCCAACCGTCAGTTGGTATATTGTGAGGCAGAGGGTAGTGGGGGGCGGGTATGAGTACCGCCGACCCGGGAACCATTTACTGTGTAACCGAAGCACTGCCATAGGTCATCCCAAGTGGTTCGGTATTTTTGGTGACTTAGCAGGGGTGCCCGGGTTCATGGCGGTAATGTTTGTCTAGGTCTTGGCAGCGGATGCGTTTGCCAACCATCTGCGTAGCGGATCGGATTAGGAAAGAAAATAAGAGGCTGTGGGAGACCTTTTGACTTCTAGCCCATCGCCTCGAGATGGATTCAAACGTCCGTCACTCCTGAACACATTGACCCCCATGTTCCTCCCCAACCCTCATACCTCGTTCCTTCCCAAAACTTTCTCTCTTTCTCTTCCCTAAAAGACACTCAGATATTTCCCCAGGGCCTTCTGTGTGGAGCTAATGTTAAAAAAAGTGGGACGTGGGCGTGATATCTTAATATAAGGAATACTAAGGTTAGGGAGTACCTGACTCTTCAGATCTGGTCATCAAAACCACAGCTACAGCCATTTTGAGTAAAGTTTCAATTCTAGTGATAGATAACACAGTACAAAATAAACATTTTCTTTCACCTACTTGTACCGACCTATTCAATATAGACAAATGTGGTTATTTTTACATACATTCAATTATTGGTCCTTCCAATACCGGCGAGAGTTTGACTAAATTATTGTAATGGTTCATTGAATCATATTTTTACTCTAAAGAATAAATCCAGGTTCATCTGGTGAGGTATGTTCAGGATACGCTTGCCCACCAGCTGCATGGGGTCCAAGATCGGGGGGGGGGCTGTTTTGGGGTGACCCTCTTCAATTAGTATCACGACTTGCGTCACTTACCCACCCACACCTCATACCTTTTCCTTCTCAAAACTTCTTCTCCTTCGTTTATCTTTTAAATCCCCACACACAGCATCCCCATAGACGTCACAGGCTCTGGGGGAAATTATTTTCCTGAATGGTTATTTATAATTTTTATTTGTACCATCATGTAGAATCACTCCATGGGGTTAACGCACCTTACCCCCGGTTGTATAACACTTCACAAAATGATTACTATAAATGTATATGGTAACATATATTTTTTAATACACGTACTAAAGTAAAAATCCAAATCAAAAAAAAAAATATATAGAAAAATTGTAAATAATAATAATAATTATAAAAGATTATAATAACTATTTTATTTAAATAAAAGAGCGGTGAGTGCAATACTATGTATGCCAAATATGAACATACGTAAGATAAAAATATAAAATTGAATATAGAATACAAAATGCAAATAAATTATAGCATATTTTACACTATAAATTATGACATAACATTTTTAGCACTATAGATTATAAAATAACATTTAACTATTATTTATTTTAGTAACACCACTCGTATAAATTATAACTTATTTAATACTACGAATTATAACATCTTTAACAAGAAGCAAAGCAACGGCAGGCGGCGTTTTGCTCCGTTTACCACTGGACGAGAGTGTGTTCCGTTTTCCCATATCCCTGACTTGTCCCGGGTACTCTCTGGAGTATCAAAGCAGCGAACACATGCACCCTCTGCATCTGCATCGCCAAGTTAGGTTTGGATGGGGTGATGAAAGAGATGGGTACCTGGTGTCGCTCACCATACCACGATGCGCGTTTGTCAGTAGTAACCGGCAGTCTGCCGGCTGTAATGAATGTGTCCTGCGCTTTATTCGAGGTCGATGTTTTTTCATTGTTATCAGCACAAATAAATGACAATTTATTTAAGCCTCTGTGTCCACAGTGGGTAACGTGTATTGAGTGCACAGTTTGTGATATTTTCTATTACCGTAAGGGAAGGGTTAAAAATCTGCCCAGGATGCTGCGATCTGCCGACCTACAGAACGACCAAACTGCCGACATCATCACGGTTCAATATTTTTGCTGAGTCAGCTAAGAAAATGACGAGATAAGATGGATTTTTCGTCAAAATTCATCTGAAATTTTTATGCGGCAGTAGGCGCTTTAATTTCATTTTAACATGGCAGAGTTTTTTATAGGCATAGATTTTGATACAAAAACTGATAGATTTTAATGGAATTTTCTATTAAAACTAATATTTAAGGCTCAAAAAAGGTTCAAACAAAAGATAAGCTTAGAAATACCAAGATTACATAACAAAAACTTTTTCGAAGATTTATGAAATTCTTTATGCCATGTTATATTTTAAATTTACGGGGTAGTTACCGCACAAGAGTTCCATCTACCCAGAGAAGGTGAAACTATGGTATGTATATCTTTTGAGAATAATGTGTTGTTAAAAAGTGGAGGTGGTTAGCAGAAAGAAGAAATGAAACACCTGTCACTAAATATTGAAAACATAATTTTAAGGAATCCTTCAATTATAATTAAAAAAAATTGTTTTCTTCTTAATTATTTTAAAAAAAACGTTTTTTATATATGTTCTGTTGCATCTCAAACTGCTAACGAACTACAACATCAGATGAACATGAATGTGGACTTAAAACGAGACGAAATTAATCGGTGTTTGCTGTAATTGGGTAAAAGTATGGGTAGGAATGAACAAGGTGTAGAAGGAAGGAAAAAAATAAGGCCATTCACTTGCCACTGTATCTCTGCAAAGTAACACAAAACACAACATATTGAGATCCACCCCGATACCTTGGAGTTATTATTGCCAATGAGTACTAAAGCACTTAGAAGATTGTCAATTTTCTTCTTTTTACTCTTCAACGAGATCATGTGCACGTAAAACACCAACAACTGGCTTCCAATAGTTGAATCCCTCTTTTGTTTAATATTTCTCCAAAACAAATGCACTCGAATTTCCACTGTGTTCTTACCATTGTCCCAAATTTGAAAGACTTTTCCCGCAATTATGTTAGGAATAGGTAAGAACGGGATAGATGACATTCTGGTAGGAACTAAGCATATTCTCAATTTTAAAACCAAACATATTTGAATATTATTATTTAATTTAAATAAGTATTATTTAATTTGAAACCAAAAAGGTCTATATAGGCTTAAGGCGACGCCATACGTAGTAATGCAAAATCATGTGTTTATGGTTTGAAAATTTGGTCGCCTAGAAATGTTTCAGATGCTTTAATTAAATACTGCGAGTAAAATACATCCTGGCCTTTGAAATAATTGAGTATTTTTTAGATAAGTCTTTTTATAAACCCAGAAAAAAATAGTGTAAAGGCCTATGAAAACTGCTGTAAAGTTCAAAATCTCCTACTTACGAACCTATTTTCGGTTACGATTTTATTATATAATGTGAAAAATTAAGTTATGTATAAAATGATCGAAAAAAATTTAAATATTTATGCCTGAACATCCACAAAATAAAATAGAAGGCACTTTTTGGCCATGTTTTTTTCTTGCATTAATCAAAACAGGCGGATGGTGTTAGCCGGGAATTTAAACCTTATCGCCATCTACGTAAGGGTTGTTATTGATAGCGCCTCAATTTAAAATACTACACCACGTAGTGCATCGCCATAACACGTTCTGCTGTGTAATTTTTATTATGATTGTTTGTTTATTTATAGAGCGGAGATGGTTTACATATAGTTTCCGTGAGCACTTGGGCCATAGGCCCATTGTGCTATCTCCCATTTTACCTCATTCCTTTACAGTCACCCGGTATCTTTTATAAAGTTCACCAGGGTTGTCGTTGGATATGTGGCTATGTCTTCTGGTTCCACAATGTGTCTTTCCAGATCTCATCTCTCCCCTCTAATCCCCATTGGTTCTCTAAATACCCCACAGGGGAAGAGAGCCTCATCTCTCCTCTCTACTCCCCTGTGGTTCCTTGAAGGCACTTAAAAGGAAGAGTTCACTGAGGTGGCCTCTTCTCTCTTCTTCACTCCTCCTTGGTTCCCTAAAGGTCTCACGAGGGAAGAGTGTCTCATATCTCCTCTCCACTCCTCCTTGGTTCCCTAAAGGTCCCACGAGGGAAGAGTGTCTCATCTCTCCTCTCCACTCCTCCTTTGTTTCCCAAAGACCCCATGGGGTGGAAGAGTCCACTCCCCGTTGGTTCTCTGAGGGCCCCACGTTATGATAATATAATAATTAAGTATACCGAGTCAGTGGATTTCTTTTATTTATCACTTGGCAAATACAGAAGATTGTAACTGAGACTTTAGTTATATATAATAATAACATATTATTTTCACTACATAAAAGGCCCCAAAAAGGCCGCCAGAAAAGTTATAAATACATAATACCCACTTATTGATTTGTCAAAAAAAATGTCAATGTTGCGCCTAAAATTGTAAAAAAAATAATAATTAAATGGCCTATATTTTATAATTTAAAACACAAATAAATAAATCAGCACATATACGTACTAGATATTTGCTATACCTAGATTAAAAAAAATAATTGTTCAGTTTGGTGAAGTATTTTGGCCTAAAATCTAAATTTAAGTTTTGTATGAAGAAGGCCGCGCAGTCGTTTCTCTTGAATAAGTTATGCATGTTTATAAGTAAAAAACAAAACTAAATAAAAAATTCACTATTCTTCTTTCGTATGGAAAGGGTTCAGAGGGGAACATCTAGATCGGTGAACCAGTCCAGATCGTAAATTTAAAAAAAACGTATTATCATAAATCGATTATTTATTTCTGGAGGATAAACCTGGTGTAATTCATTTCCATTAGTTCCTAGTTTAGTGATGCGGCTAGAGTAAAGTTAAGCGAACCAATTTGAAGCTAAGGGAGTTTTAGTTATTCGGATAATCGATATCGCCAACGACGCCAAATAGGGATAATTGGGCTTTTCGTGAAAGTTTGCACATTGCGTTTTTGTCATGGCCCACGATTTTGATTGGCTTTTTCATAGTCACGTGTTATGGAATATTAGAAAATTTATGTATTTAACTTTCAAATATATTCATTTACTTTAACATGACAGTTCAAACCAACTGCTGAACATGAATATGTTCAATAAATTATTTTGTTCAAATTATGTTTTTTTACAATATCCCATTTTTATATTCAATGAAACAAAATCTTACTTCGTAATTCATTTTAAGTATGTAAGATTATTTTTTTATCAAAGAAAGACAAACATTACTGGTTTACCAATAACCTGACAATATTTGAAAATCTACACCACAGTAGGCGGAAAATGTTTCTTGTGTTGTGATGAAGGACAGCAATTGAACACACTACGCCTGGGTGGGACCAAACGCGATGCCAACGCAGCCACTGAATATACAGTTTTTACATAAGTTTCGTCAAACGTTGAAAAAATCACTTCCAACATTTCCGGTATAGAATCCGTTTAGTGACCATTTAAAAAAAATGTTTTATTTTTTTGTTTTGGGTTTTTACATGGGAATACTTTAAAAATATATAAAAAATAATATTTTGATATTGTTCATGTTTGTTTTTCTTTATAGGTACATAACTAACTCCAGTAACTATCTTTTTGAAGTGGTAAATTGAAAATGTTCGTAGAAAAATTCACATTATAAACCTTAATTATGATTCTGGGCAGTGGAAAGTAATTTACTTATATGTTTAGTCCCAGAAATTCCGCACTTAAATTGTTACTAGTGATCTGGTATTGGTGTAAACTTAAAAATAAAACGTAAAAGTAGTGGATGGATAGCATTAAAAACATGCACAAACTTTAACGAAAGTGCTCATCCAATATTATACGAATAGATTAGAATTTAGCGCCGTTCTGTAAAATAATGTTGTGCAACAAAATGTATTAATATTTGGGGATCAGGTGAGGAGACACGCAATTAAAGAGATTGTGAAAGTCACAGTGTTTTTATTGATAACTCAGAATGCAGCATGGGATATGACTTCGGAACCGAATGGTGATGACACCGGATGCAGGAGGTGAAGTGGTCTAGGCGGTAGTATGTGTCAGAAACTGGTGGTGAAGACCATAGGTCTTCCGTGTTTTCCAACGCTGAAGAAGGTAACCGAAGAAATGATGGAACTTTCGGCGGTTGAACGGGAGATGCAAGCCGGCGAGGATGTCGTGGGCCGATGCGCAGACCAGCGAGGATGCCGCAGGGTCTAGGCGCGTAGTTGAAGCGCTGGCTAGGGATGCTAATGCCAGAACGCTGTGATGATCCCGTTGGAGTCCATGGTTGAACCGTGCAGAGCCGGGTGTAAGTATCGGAAATCCGGTGCGCGGGAAGGCGCGAGACTGTTAATTGTTGAACGACTAAAGACTGACTGACTGCTCGCTGCGTTGGGCCTATTTATATAGTCAAGTTGACGGCGGCAGTAGCTACGCGAGACCGCTAGTAAGCTGCCGATCTTGCTGGATCTAGACGTTTTGGTGGTGCTGGAATTAAGCCTAGGCAATTTTCTAGGACCTTCTGGCGGATGCGCGCAACGTACCCAGTCAAACTCGCAACTGTATTGACTTGGGTGGTTCATTCAGCGGCAAGTACTCGAAGCAGGAGGTAGGAACGTAGAAAAGCCGATCGCTTCGCATTGCGTCTGGAGTGTTCTAGATAAATATCGTAGCTCTCGCAACATATATTCATCACAATCACGATCTTTAATGATTCATCCATTCAACATAATATGACGTCGTTAACATGAGACCGAGTGATTTCTCCGGCTTATCCTTTTAAAATGTTTTACTAAAAAAACCACATCTCCCTTCCTTAAATTTAAATTTTAAATCTTAAATATACAGTAAGTAGTAATACAATCATAAGAATTCTATATTATATGACAAAAACACAATTTTATTGCCCTACGATGACATCTTCAGGTGGCACGGTTAACGATAGTTTTACGAAAAACATTTTTTTACGTGTTACTAGAGCTCCTCACAACGCGCAACTCAAGTAACTTTTATTGTTATTATGGTAGCACTTGTTGGATTATTGTTTTTCGTTTTTCGAACTCTTTCTAATGACATCCGTTAAAACAAACAGTCGCATATTTTGTTAAACGCTAAGCGCATGAAACTCAAAATGACTCTCGCGCGTCGATTTCTTGATACCACACTTATTTAGATAAACAAAAGCTTTTTCATGTCTTGTGCGCGGTAAATCAAAACCGTTTAAATACTCGCAACTCGTTACCGACTTATTTTGATATTATAAAGTATCGTTTATAGGCGAAATCAATTTATTATTCTTGAATAACTGAAAAAGTGTTTCAATTTGAAAAGTTTGAAATATTAGCAAAAAATCTTGAAAAGTATAGTGAAAAGCTTCTATTGCTGTTGTAAGCCATCCGCAAATAATACAACAATCTTGTAATTATTATAAAAGCTTTTGAAATTCTAAAAATAAAATAAATTACTATGCCTTAATACCTTTTCGATTGAATTCAAAATCTCTCTGTCTTACGAGAAAGCACCAATAATTTGTTGGAAATGTATGTGATATGTATCTAATTCAGTAATAATTAGTACTTGTTAATGTATCTTATAAGTATCCAATTATGTAAGAAAAATGTAGGTGTCGACAACTTTTTGTAATTTTTACCTAACTGTGTTATGTTTCTGAAATCTCTTCCATAAATAAATTGATATTGGTAACCGGGTAAAACAAAACGGAACATAATAAAATAATAGTGACTAGAACGATGAGTGCAGTATTCGTAGCGCTGACTCATCCCATCTACTCTGTGAAGCATCAAGGCAGCAAACCCATTCACCCTTCCCTCTGCAAACATCTGTGAAGCGCTGCATCGCGAAGGGAGGCAGAACAGCGCCCTGTATGCGTGGTTATACTGTACTTGGAGTGTGTTCATGGTCCTTGTGTGTACCTTGTCCATAGTTCGCTAGTGTAAAATCTCATGCGGTATGTCTGGAATAGTTCGATCCTATTGAATCTCCTGGCGAGCATGTTGGCTCGCACGCTCAGTACTCTTTTTTTTAAGTTGTGTGTTATTTTTATCATTTAGGTCATCGGTGACGATTTGATTT
This sequence comes from Hesperophylax consimilis, assembly GCF_061612785.1. Classification (NCBI taxonomy): domain Eukaryota; kingdom Metazoa; phylum Arthropoda; class Insecta; order Trichoptera; family Limnephilidae; genus Hesperophylax; species Hesperophylax consimilis. Next base: position 37,043,612 of record NC_142837.1, on the reverse strand, counting down.
TATTTATTTCGCTGCAGTATTTGAGATTTGCTCCGCCGAGAGATGTGGGCGGAATGACAGCCGTACGAGTATTTGCTTTAAATATTATAAACTTTAGATACTATTTGTAGTCATTGTGAGTTGTGGCCGACAAATTACTTCGCCATAATAATGACACGTAGGTACTTTACACGTTCGTTTAAATGTGTAAAAGGCAAGGTGATTGAAATCCAATACAACAGAAACACAATGGACACCGTACGTCCTATTTATACTGCCATTCACGCTTTCTCCTTCAGGCCCGCGGTCTTTTCCATATCCGCAAACACACAATCACCACACTATTATACCTTTTCCTTCACTTATCTTCAATGTTCTATTTAATCACGGAACTATAATAATTGGATAACCTCTGGAAAAGTAAGCTTTTCAGAACAACGTTAAAATAAAGCATTAAAACAATTTTCATTCTCAAAGAACAAGGGATCTAAAACGAAAATAATTATTGTTCATTTTGTCGTTATTCCGCTCCGCCGAACTTTGTTCGCTCCTCCGAGTGTGAGAATAATTTTAATTACCTGTCTCGAACATTTAAAGTACGTGAAATTTCTTATAATTCCCTCGTACGAACGAGGCAATGCCTTTGGAGCTGCGATCCCATTACGAATAGTTTGTGCATAGTTTAATTCAACTTCGTCGATTATCCGACACGATAAGTTTGCCGGAGTCATTCGAGACAGGGCTCTTGTCACCAGGATCAGAAGTTGGAGTAAGGCCTGATTTGTCATTGGACGAGAGTATACTCGTATCTTATCTAATAAACATTAGCAAATGTTGTGATTAAGATCGACATTGATCGGAATATTGATTTGAATTGGAAAACATTATATGTGTACGATAATAGTGTCTTTGCTCCCAAAATCTACTTTTAACGAGAAATCTTTTTTATGTCAATGCTCGGTGTGAAAAGACAATCGCGCCCAAATGAGCTACAGTTTCTGTCGAAGTAATTCCAAATTTCAACTGGCATCTTTTTCTCGTTTTAAAGAAGAATGATGAAAATTTGTACCATTACCGCTTCGACATTTAATGCGGCTGAACATCATGAAACTAGTGTACAAATATATGATTATATCACTTAGGCTAATTTCAAATTGATCACATTGAAGGGAATTTTATATTTATTTTCTTTATATAGTGTTTATTATACCATAGTGTGTTCGAGAACTCGTCTTGGAAAATTGAAATCAAATTTACAAATTATGTGCAAGTATTATTTTTCCTAGGTTTCCCATAGGGTAGCGCTCTGAAATTTTTATATTTCATCACTCTACGTAATTCCTAAATTTTAGAATTTTCAAAAATTATGACATAGAATAACAAATTTTATTGTAATTTTATGAAGTTTTTTCACCTGCCCAGAAATAAGGCGCAGCTGAATTTCCCTCCTGATCCCAAGATAACACAAACAGACACGTCCGAGTATGTAGTATATAGCCGCGGTTAGCTGCTGGTGATGCTGAAGCTGAAGAATATGATGCTCCAAACATGCAATTTTAATAGGTTTTTATTTGACGAATTTTTCCCCACCGAAAAAATTTGAGGAAGTCTATAATAGCCAGGCAACATTTTAAACACCCGATGAGGAAAAAATTATGAGGCACATTGACGACGTTCTATTTGTATAAAGAACAGCAACTTTAAATTCAGTAAATTTAAATGATTTACCACTTCATGGAAAATAGGAATAGAAAATTTAAAAAAAAAATCTAACTAGATTCTGGTGAAATTGAGTAGTGGTGTGGGTAAGAATTTCGCCAGTGTTGTGGAATGAAATTATTTTTAGTAAAATTATGAATTTCGTGAACAGTTTAAAATGTTGTAAATCACGCCCGTTAAACCAGGAAATCCGTCAAGCGCCCATGCAATTTTTGTCAGTCGACGAGTGAGGTAGTAATGTTCGACGCAACTTTTGAATACAAAAACGCCGGCCGGTCCTATCGTGTATTCTGTTCATACAAATACCCTTATTTTAATGTTTACCTTTGTTGTCTGGTTAGCCGATAGGTTAACCCACCTAAAAGCTTGGGGTAATCAGACCCTCTTTCTTAATGAATTTTATTACAATAAAATAATGAAAAAAAATATCACAGAAAGTGTTTTCCTGCCTTTCGTTGAGTGTTTTCGTATTATGCACAAAGTTTTAAAAAATATGATCTGATAGTGTTTTGTATCGCATACATGCGATTAACCCAGAAAATATGCACCTGGTGAAAAAACACAGAGCCAAAAACATCAGAAATTTTAATTTACATTAAGTAAGAAACAAAGTGTCCCGACAAAACGTATGTTTTCATACAATTTAAACTGAAACATCAATAAAATTCTTTTGCAAACATTGCGTTTCGGTTATTTTTGAAAAATGTTTTATTCGATTAATCAATTCGTCACGCGGTGACAGGCGACACTTAAAACGTCAACCAAAAGTAACACAACAAATCAATTAGTGCTTCAAAAGTAAATTACACCCCCTTTTCTCACGTTCTACATACATTTAAAAAATATATCTACCAGCCAGTATCAGAATTAAATTACACCGACTTAAATTTCATGTACAAATATTACGCTGCAGAATTACTTAGTGACGGAATTACAAAAGGAGAGAATTACACACGTCAACGTTTAAAAGTTCCGTTTGTATCTTCATAGAATGTGCATAGATTTAAATACTTGGAATAATTTTATAACTCTTTTTAGAAGAATAATGACGCCATAAACTGCTTAAAATGTGGATTAATGGCAAACGCCTCTTTATAACTAATTATATGTCAGCTGTTGACCCAACAATATGCACATCCTTAACAATAATTAATGTTCTTGCATTCTTCCACTTAACCAAATGTTACCCAATCACCTGTCCCTGTCTGGCAGTACTTATATGAGTCACATTGCAACAAGATAATTAATTAAAATATCGATTGTGCGATTCGTAAGAAATGTATATCATGATTTATTTTCTGATTTGATTAAATTTTATTTGTATAATTTAATATATATATATATATATATATATATATATATATATATATATATATATATATATTTTTTTTTTTTTTTTTTTTTTTTTTAAAAGAAAGACAAACATTCCCGGGTTACGAATAAGCCAACAATGTTTGAAAATCTCCTACTACCACCACAGAAAGCGGAAAATGTTGCTTGTGTTGTGATGGAGGACTTAGCCAGCCGAGGAATCGAACACGCGACGCTCGGGTGAGACCCAAGCGCTATGCCCACTCAGCCACTGACCGGTCGATATATATTTTTACCGGTATATATTTTTTTATATAAGATATTATATAATATTATAATATGTAATGAATAAATGTAACCAACATAGTCGATGCAAACTCTTTATCCATGCATATGCAAAGTATAGTTGTTTGATATGACAATGTTTGTGACGAATTTTTTATTTCTTTTCTTTTGATCCAGGTATTTGAACTGCCTTGTTTATTATCTAATAGTGTTACATTTATATTTCCCTTACTAAAGTACTCATTTAAGAGATTATTGTTTTCTTATAATTTTTATTTTCTTTTTGTCTTTTCTTGATCCATAAAAAATAAATGGTTATTCTGACAACAAAGAGATAGTTACGCTCCTTAAGTCACCTGTAATTTTATAATTAGGGTTATTTATGGGTTTGTACAGATTAGCTTTAATGGAAAATAATTGATTATATTTCATTAATACGTCATTTAAAAAAAAACTTTTTTTTATCTTTTATATTTTTATATTTTCTTACACTTAATACTTGTAACTTTATACCCATGTGAATGGCACATGTTGTGCCGTATGATTTAAAAAAAAAATTGCAACAATTTATCATACATCTCCAGTCCGTTAAGAAAACGTGTGCAGTGTACACGTCCCTCAGTGCTTTTAATTGGACTATTACAGTGTCTTATGCAGTAATCACAGTAGCTCCCAAGGCTATAACATCGATTGAAAATACCAAGGTTAAGTCAGCATTCCTTTTCAATTCTATCAATATATGCAACCACAGCTATCCCAATAGTTGCACGGAGAAAAATCAGTACGGCCTTTTTATCAAGATACTGGTAAAAATTTGACTGCATGGCCATTTCATAGTAAAACCCTAGTCATTCAAAATATATCTGAACACGTGTTCACGCAAGTGGCCTTATTAATATTATTATTTTTAAGAATTCCGACAATCTCATAATATTTCGTGCTTTATTGATAGTTTGTTATTAACTTTGTAAAATCATTCGTTATGGGCTTCCGGTCCCGTTTTTATCAGGAAAACGACTAATTTTACTAGCTTTTTAATACAAATATTTCATATCAGTAAGTTTTCTCAGTATAGGTCAAAAATTGATTACAATTCTCAATAAAACGACAAACTTATTTGCATACAATATTTGTGACTCCAGTCAACAATGTCTGGAAAAGTTTAGTTTTCTTGTATTTTAGCGGACTATCCTTAGAATTCAAAAAGCTTTCGAGAATTTTCAAGAAAGCTTTGACACATTTTCCATTTTCAATTTTTGATTAATCTATATTACGTAACATTAGCGATGGTCGCACATAAAAGGTCTGACAAAAGCTTCGAGTAGGTAGCAACTACAATGAAACATCAGAATATCTTTTGATATTCTTATTGAAGATAATATTTCCTTTGTTATTAAACAATTTAATTAGTCCCGTACCTAATTCTCTTGGTCGGCTAGGGTGATCCCCACTCCCGGCACAATGGCGTCTGCTCCCAGTCGAAGGGTGAACCACGGTTCGTTAAACGTATTGTCACCCTGAATACGGAAATAATAATGTACACACGTTGAATGTTACGGTCAAATGCCGAATTTTCGACAGTTTGGGAAATTACAGGTTTGTTAGGTTTGGAGGGGGTGGTTGAAAAAATAATCCACAAACTACCTTTATTTTCATATTTCCTAAATCGAGTTAAATAATACAAGTCTACAGGTAAATGATGTTATAGATCTTCGCATGTTTAATGTATAGTGATGTACTGGATGGTTAAAAAAAATATTACATGACAGTAATTTTGCTTTTGACAGGAAGCCAAAAAAATGAAACGAAAAACAATAAGAAAAAGTACATTGTCTTATTGAATCACTATCCAAATTAAAACGGAATTAATAATCGTCGTTACGCGCCGAGTGTTTTTGGGAATTTGCGAGGTAAAAGAGAACTACGGGTAGGTTTTCCAAACTAGTTTGACAGTTTCGATCCTATCGGTGTGCATAAAAATTTTCAAACATGTCTCATGTTTTCATGAATACTACGAATTTACGAAAGTATGTCACTCTCTAATCAATTAAGAACAAATATAATTCAAATAATACAGAGTTTTCCAATAAGAGGTGTCATTTTGATATTCAATCGTAAAAGATCAATGGTTTCGTTGCTTGTGTGGCACGTAGCGCCGTCTTGTTGAAAATAAACGTTGTTCAGATCAATATCATCCAATTTTGGCCATGAAAAATCATTAATCATTTCTCGATAGCGCAATCCATTCACCGTAACTATTGCTTCAGTAAAAGTAAGAAAAAGTAAGGTCCAATGACTCCGCCGGACCATAAACCGCACCAAACAGTCACACGTTGAGAATAAGGAGGCTTTCCAACAATAACTCTTAGGTTTTCCGAGCCCCAAATGAGACAATTTTGCTTGTTCACGAAGCCACCGAGGTGGAAATGGGCCTCATCACTCAAAATGATTTGCATTTGATTCACCGAAGTGAATTTAAATAATTTCAATGCGTTGCTGAAGAGTGTATCGTTCCATTTTTATTAATGGCGTAGTTTTTACTTATTAAATGTCAAAAAATGACAGCTTCAAAAGTAACATCTACCGAAATAGCGGGCTATTCAAAATAACACCTCATATTGGAAAACCCTATACTTACAGGATTAAAAAAAAATTCTAATAAATCATTTGCATCGGTAGAATTGATAGTTTAAAGTTGCAAATTACAACTTTTACACCCCCATGCTTTTTATCGCTACATTTTTCTATGTGGGGTCAATGTAAAAAAATACAAAATTATACCAAACAACTACTGCAAGGGACGGTACCACGATCTGGTTTGCATACCATATGGTAGAACAGACTATTAGCATGAAACTTTGCGTGGTGCTGCTAAATCAGATATCTCTTTTGAAATCTTCAAAAAAACATTTGAAGGTTTCAAGCGTAACAGAAATAATCTCTCTTAATTCATGTCACATTTGTATGCATTGAGTTTAAGAACGTAACACGTATGTTAATTTTGGTGTTGAAATTGACACCTAAAAACACATTAATCAGCCAATCCACAACGCATCTTGAACGCTGCATTGCCTTTAACATTTAACCCTTAACCTCTGCATTGCTCTTGATAATGCTATCATGACGATCATCATTGTCAAGCTGGTCTCATTCACAAAGGTTATCTCACAACAGGCCGTTGCATTTCACTGTTTTCAATCAGCCGGATAAAAATTTGGTTCTATTACTTGGGCTAAATGACTGGAAGATCTTTTCAGCAACTGAAGAGAAAAACCGGTATATGTGAACTTATTTATTATAAAATTAAGAAATAAAATTATATATTTAAGTGACGGGTCAAAAATGACCCAGTGCTTTAAAAATAGATGCATATTTTCTTTAGTCTTATCTATTTATCAAATATTTCTCTACTATTAAAACCAATTTTGAATTTATTTTATTGAAAAAAAAATTGCATTTCTCACTGGCATGACCATTTGTAACGGTTTTAAAACAGTAATACCCAACTTTGCTAATATCGATTCGATGATCTAGGCAATCGTATCGATGCGTACCAACACAACTAGGTAGACAGCTGCGCTTGGCTCCTTACTCACTGATCGGTTCAAATCCTGCAGAGCGGCTGGGAACACGTCACAGACACGAAGGTACCAATGCGAATCATATTTGTACTTGTAAAGAAGTAATCATATTATTTAGTTTTCTTTCTTATACTTTTTGGTTTATCATGTGGCATATTTAAATGATTACTTATTTGTTATGTTTAAACATACTAGAACATGGATTTTATTTTATTATAGTTTGTTATTATGATGACCATTAATGTAGAACTGAATGCAGTTGGCGCTAACAAAAAAATTTCCAAAGAAGCGAAGTTAGCAGTCCACAATGGAGTGCTGGTACCTACCTACTCTGATGTATGGAAGTGAGGCATGGAACTGGCAAAGAAAGAATGAAAGAAGATTGAATGCTGTCGAAATGAAATCCCTGAGACGTATGTGTGGTAAAACCATGTGTGATCGTATGAGGAATGTGGAGATCCGCATCAATACATCCGAAAACAATAAATAAACGTAGAAAATACAACAAAATGATTTACGAAAGAAAGGTTCGAGAATGTTCCGAAGCGCGTCACGTAGGCAAAATAATTCGATCTCGATGTCGCGGTTGCTGGTACTGTACTGACCATTTCGTTTACGTTGTCGCTTATCTAGGTGGAAAATAAAACATTCTCGAACATTCCAGCTGCTACAGAAACAAATATTAAAAAATAAGTAAAAGAAAATCCAAGAAGCTTGTTTGGAAACATCTAGAATAATGTTCGAGTCGTGGCGTAAGTAGTGGCGTACCACTACACTACTATTACATATATTTTTTTAATATATGACACATTAGTCCTGCAGATTGGGAGATAAAATAGTAAAGTTATTCTGTCGGTGATGGAGATAACTACCAGAAAATTAGAAAAGATCGCTCTCCATAATATACGAGTTTTCAAACCATCCAAGAACCAGTTAGAAGAAGCGTGTAACAACATGTACACCTCTGTTGATCTATAGATCTGTAGAGCGTACCTAAGGATAGAGCCACAGGTAGTAGTAGCCATATCGCCTTAAGTATGGAAATTTCAGAAATTTCTTCTGAACTTTCTCCACAACGAGAGAATACTTTAACTAGCGTAGGCTCCAATTTACTGACCCACTTTCATGTCTACTCTTTAACAAGGAATTGAATAAAATTATGAGAATGCGGGTATCTCTAAAATCTTTAGCAGTGGTAAAATAAGCCCAGCATCCTCACTGAAATGCTACAAAACCAACTCAATATAATATATGATATGTTTGCCTGCAATCAAACATGATTGAAAGATTTTTGAATCATGTTTGTCTTCATCCATTGTATACCAGTAATACCAAGTATGACAAGCCCTGGAGAGTGACAAAATTAAACATTTAGATATTTTCAACTAATTCAATTCCTTTTACATCTGTCATTAAATCTGTCTATATCTAACTGGATTCGATTGCAGCCTTCTAAAATTTGCGATTCTAAGAATAATCTTAGGTCATCAGCGAAGTTAGTGCTAGTGCAACATAACTTCTGAAATATCGTTAATATGGAAAATACGAGTGTGTCTAAATTAAAACATTGGGCCTTTATTGTCCTTCCCGTAAGTAGGTAAGGTAATATCATATACCTAATGAAAATAAATAAGATTATTTTATTATTTCAGTGGCTGCCGGTAAAACGCGTACCTTACTGCTCTTGGTACAAATATAGCTTGCTAATGTATAATGATATTTTATTTTTTTCACGAAATTAATCAAGCAATTCGATGAAGGCGGTACGAAAAAATATAGTGATTTAAATTAAAATTCACGAATTTAATAAGTTTTGTTATTTTTAATTGTAAAAATTATGTGTGAGTACCTACGGCAAAAAAGTCCTAACAGCTCCCAACCATCTAGCTCTTGAGCCAGTGAGACCATGACTTTGAATAAAGAAGACCACTTGAAATACCTATATTTATATAATATATCATATTTAACGACTTTCTGCCAAAGAAATTTGCAATATTTATTTATAAAACTATTTAATATCCTCCATTTTGCAATACTTTAAAAGAAGTATTAATATATGGATTATTGACACGGGAAGGTTTTTCCATTATATATTTTTCTTGTATAATGTTATGTTTTTCTTCCATTATTTCGTTTTACAATTTATCTCTTATTATATTTTGACACGCTTGGAAAAATTGCTTTAATATAAATTAAAATACTAAGAAAACTTAACCAACTTTATAATTCACACAAATAACCATGTACAATGCGACCTTATAAAGGAGTACACCAATAGTGATATTATTTTCAACAGTTGTAAATTTTATTTATTTTTATAATTTAAAGATGAAAAAGAGGAATTTTTTTTATTTTTTATATTAACTCCACACAGGAGGCCCTGAAGAAAATAATTTCCCTCAAGGCCTATGTCATCTTTGGGGATGCTGTGTGGAGGGTCTTTTTGTGGAGAGAAAGGAGTGAACATGGGTCTTGAGTCCCATGTTGTAGGAGGGAGGAAACACAGAGGCCGGCAGTTCGTTCCACAGCCGAGCTGTTGAACTTAAGAACGAATCGTAGAAGCGACCCGTTCTCATGTGACAAATGTCAACCGTGTACAAATGTTGGGCGCGCGTTTGGCGTGTATCCCGACTACGCACCGGTGCCGAAGGGATCGATGACGCTAGTTCCTCAGGAATGTGAGGAAATACCTGTTTTTTCAGATCTGGTCACTTTTTTTTCAAGTCTCTCACTAGGGTACTGAGGTTCAAGAGTGCCTGCCACTCTTTTTTTCTGGGACTACGTTGGTATTCTAAATATATGCGTAGGCCATTACGAAGGTTTTCTATAAATTCTACTTCTAATTTAAATAGTAAGAAGTTAAAAGTCACTTTAAGCAAATGATCCCAATCGTTATATTTTTCACTTCATAAAACAATAACGTGAAAGAAGAAAGCTGTAAGACTTTCTCTTACATCTGAGCATTAAGGAAAATGATGAACTTGGCAACTTGAATAATGAAATAATTACAGAGGGTGTTCCCGGTCGTTTTCGAATTACTAGGCTTATATCACAAATTCTTTTAAAAAAAATGTAAAGTCAAATATGTTGAAAATAATTTTGAAAGTGACACTAAAAATGCGATGGAAACACTAAAAAAAATCAAAATTTTGACGGCCTCCGGGGTCGAGGGGTAAGAATCTTGACTAGCAAGGTGTTGATTTTGTATCCTTGGAATGTGAGGTAATTAAAATATTTGAACACATGCTTACATATACAGAATAACATTATTGTAATGATATAATAAAAATAACATTGGTCCAAGAATCGTGCCTTGTGGTCTACCAAAATTCGATGTATCTTGCGTACGATTAATCAAATAGTTTCGGGTATATGTATTAGGCGACAATTGAATTTTTTTAAATTTTACACAACTGTTAAACAATCACTACCGAGATATTGATGGTTGTTTATCATTGAAAACACCGTAATCGGAAAGACCTATAAAATAATAATATATTTTAAGAGTGAAAAGGTAATGCAATAAGGTAAATACAATAACACTTGCGGCATGTTCCAAATTGACCACCAAATTGACCACCAATCAGAATTGAAACGATGCTTGAAATGGCTTTTGCCGTGTTTGGAGACCAGATGTGAATAGCCAGGTACTTCCCCACCTTTCCTTCCTCATCTCCTTTCCCTGTACACTACCTTCAAAAACTCAGCCTCACAACATACCCTGTTAGGGATGTCATAGTCTCACTGGCTTTGGACGATTGGGAGCAGTTGAGACTCTCTCACATTTTTTTTAAATCAGATTTATCCATGAAACTTAAAATCTCTAATAAAATTATGAAATCACTGATAAAAAACATGAAATCACTTAGAAATTAGCGGTAAGCAACAGATTTTATTTTTCTAGACGATTGATTAGTAACTTAACCCTCTAGAAATATTTGAGATTATAGTAATACGTTCATCAAAAATAATTAAAATAAACACCACGGAAAGATCTATTTTCTAGGCCTGCTAGAGCAAAGTCGACTGTTGGTCCGTCCATAACGCCGGGCTGCGCGCTTAATTTTGTATTTACACGACTTCATCACTTACGTCTTTAAGATTCCCACTTTATTTTAGAGATTTATTATGGAAAATTCAACCGTAACTGTTCAATATACAAACCATATTTCAACCGCATATTTTTGTGCATTGGTTCTTCACTTAGGTTGTTATGATTCTGAATTTATTTCGTCTTCGAACGAAATTTTTGGTTTCTCTGATCAAAAACTTAAACGGTTTCATTTCTATTTTACAAAATAAAAAAGGGTGTCAAGGAGAATTTTAAAGAAACTCAGTCTCCAATGTTTTTATAGAATATTTTATGACAACTTGTATTGTACCTGCTTATATCGTTCATACTCATTATTTTTTTTATATTGTACTCCTATCAACAAGTTAAAAGCTCCGAGGAGAGAATAAAAAATAACATATTTCAGGATAATAAAAATAACAGCATATTGTGGTTTGACCTCAATGTAAAAAAATGACCTGCAGATTTATTTTGTATACATGCAGCCATGTTTATAGTATAAAAATTGACTTAAACAGGAATTGAAATTCTTGGTTTTCAAAATGTTTTTTGCATGCAACATTTCGTAAAAGAAATGAGTTTTTTTATTTTAAATTCATTCTTCGTCCTTCACAGCATTATGATTCAGGGCAAATAGTATCTTGAAGAAGCAGGAGTACCTAATGAATGTTGATGTTAGTTGTTAATTGCTTTAACACGGAACCGGCTATTAAAGAACGCTGTCTTCCCTTATACTTTTGATGACTTGGAATAATTATTTTAATTACACTTTACGCGAGCGATGTTTCATAACATTATATGATAATTAACACAAGGAAGAGATTGCTTGTGTGGAAATTAACAATTAACTAAACCTTAATCCAACAACGAAGTAAATCATTCTATACTTTATATCGCCATAGTGTCAATATCTATTTAATAATATTTATATTCATATTAAATAGATATTCCATAATATTTTTTTAATCACTATGTTACAGTCATAGTGATTAAATAGATACTATACATAATGACTGGTCATTGTATGTATATAATAACAAAATTGTTTAGTCAATGTGATAAATTAATCACTTTATCCGGATATTATTCATCATATCGGATCAAAGTTAGCCAAAGTAATAAATGCGGTCCAACTGACTTGTTACTCCCTATCCCAACCTAACCTATAATAACCCAACCTAACCTAACCTAACCTAACGTAACCCAACCTAACCTAACCTATCCTAACCTAACCTAACCTAGCCAACCTAACCTAATCTAACCTATAATAACCCAACATAACCTAACTTAAAATAACCCAACCTAAACTAAAATAACCCAACCCACCCTAACCCAACCCAACCTAATCTAACCTAACCTAACCCAATCTAACCTAACCTAACCAATAAAAACCCAACCTAACCTAACCCTACCTGTAATAACCCAACCTAACGTATAATAACCCAACCCATCCTAACCCAACCCAACCTAACCTAACCTATAATAACCCAACCCATCCTTACTCAACCCAACCTGACCTAACCTATAATAACCCAACCTTATAAATTAAAGGCAAATTGAAATATAATTTTATAATCTTTACCTGTAAGTCTTCAAAGATATTATATAAAATGGTTAGTTAATGTGATTAATTCTGTGTCAATTATCACATTGTCTAAATTGGGTAGACATTATAAATAATGGCTGGATAGTATATATAATATCCGGATTCATTACTTTGGCTGTGCCATATATATAAATAAAGAAAGTAAATGTTCGTCTGTTAAAAATCTTAAATCTTCGAAAGTTTACCTGTAAGTCTTCAAAGATATTATATAAAATGGTTAGTTAATGTGATTAATTCTGTGTCAATTATCACATTGTCTAAATTGGGTAGACATTATAAATAATGGCTGGATAGTATATATAATATCCGGATTCATTACTTTGGCTGTGCCATATATATAAATAAAGAAAGTAAATGTTCGTCTGTTAAAAATCTTAAATCTTCGAAAGTTCACACATTGCTTTTTTTTAAATTTAATTTAATTTAATTTTTTAATTTATTAATTTCAACGCCCTGGTGGGCTTTTACATAACAAGTTTTTTACATAACAAGCTTTTACATAACATAATATACAGAAACATTTTTAAATGGAAAAAGATAAACTATGAAAATAAAAATAAAAGTAAACATAATATGAAAGGTAAGTAGGTGAATAGATAAGTCAAGGTAGAGTTAATTCATTGCAATAAAAGAGAAATAAACTAGTAGGTATGTTAACAATTACAAAATTACATGTGAATAGCTAAATGTGATACATAACAAAATTTATTTAGGTATGTATTTGTTTGTTCTCGCCTTGACGGCTTTTACATGCAAGGTAAATCATACAGGAGCATTATAACAAGTATATAGCATCATAGGTATAACATAGTAAATAAAATAATAAGCTGAGCATGAAAGACATAAGTAGGCACAACACAGGTAGGTATTAGTATACGATAAGTAAATTGTATATTGTATAAAGGAGTTCAACCAGCAAATACTTATTTGGGCTCAGGCTACAGTACATTCAGCAATTGTAATTGTCACAATATTACACAAAACATAATTACAAACATACTCGAAGCATATCGGTTGGCAGTGGTGTAAAACATTTTCTAGCGATTTATAAAAGTAGGTAATATTCTTGTAATTTAAAAAATATAATTTTTTTTTTTTGGTATTATAAATGTACGTAAGTTTGTTATTATTATGACAAAAATAAAAGGTACATAACAATTACATACAAAAAGTAGGTATTATGAAAATAGTTACAGAGTATTAAGTTTGTTATTGTTAACAATCAACAGGATTTTTGCTTAATATCTGCATACATATACGCTTTTTAAAGGAAGCGATGTTTTTATTAAAAAATATATCAACAGAGCATGTTTCATTCCCCACACGATGCAATCTCTGAAGACAAGAGTTGAACATAAAATTAGTGCGAGAAGCAACTATATTAAATGGAGCATGAAGTCTAGTGTTGTACTTATTGGGAACTTGATAATTTATCATATTCACTAGTTCAGGGCTGTCCAAATAACCGTTGATAATTTTAAATAATAATAAAGCATCACAGATTTTTCTTCGCTGTGATAATTCAGGTAGTTTAAGCAAGTGCATTAAATAATTATAATTTAAATTTTCTAATGGAATATGTAATTTGTAATTTATATGCCTTAAAAATTTGTGTTGTATTCTTTCAATTTTGTGTGAGTGTACATTGTATAGAGGCGACCAGAGAGAGGAATTATACTCTAGAATGCTTCTGACAAGTGTAATGTACAATGTTTTGAGTGTATTAGTATACAGACCGGTCAGTGGTTGAGTGGGCATAGCGCTTGGGTCTCACCCGAGCGTCGCGTGTTCGATTCCTCGGCTGGCTAAGTCCTCCATCACAACACAAGCAACATTTTCGGCTTTCTGTGGTGGTAGTAGGAGATTTTCAAACATTGTTGGGTTATTCGTGACCCGGGAATATTTGTCTTTCTTTTAAAAAAAAAAACAAAACAATCAAACAATACATTAGATCTTTGGACGTTCTTAATACAAATCCGAGACATTTAAGTGCTTTATTCGTGATTGCATCGATTTGGGGGACGAATGTCATCTTGTTATCAAAAACGACACCGAGATCTTTTATTAATGTTATTGCAGAAAGATTCACATTGTTAATATGATATTGAAAGAGTATTGGATTTTTATTTCGAGAAAAACTTATAGAATTACATTTGTTAATGTTTAAAAATAAATCATTTATGTTACACCAGTTATATAATCGATCCAAGTTTTTTTGCAATACAAGACAGTCCATTAAATTTCTTATAATAGTATAAATTTTCAGGTCATCAGCAAACAATAGGAAATGGATACCTTCAAATATTGTAACAATGTCATTAATAAATAGCAAAAAAAGAATCGGACCTAGATGAGAACCTTGAGGCACCCCACTTGAAGCTTCAATTTCGTGTGAAATATGGTTAGATAGTTTAACGTACAGTTTTCTAGATGTCAAATAGGTCTCAAGCCATTTTAGTAGATTTCCTTTTATCCCATATACTTCTAGTTTGTTTATTAAGATTTTTATAGAAACTTTATCGAACGCTTTGCTGAAATCTGTGTAAACTGCATCCGTTTTCAATTTTGAATTTAGATTATCTGATATATATTTTTCGTATATAATTAAATTTGTAAGTGTAGATCTACCGGATATAAATCCATGTTGGTGACGGGAAATGATTTTACGAGCCTGCAACATAAATTTTGATAGAAATACGGATTCAAACAATTTAGGTAATGCTGATTGAATGCAAATAGGTCTGTAATTAGAAGCATCCGTTTTATCGCCTTTTTTATAGATGGGACTAAGGAAACTGGTCTTCCATTTTTGTGGGAAAAGGCCAGATGCTAATGATAGATTGAATATATTGGTTAGGTGTCCTTTTAAGTTAGATACACAGTTTTTTAAATAAATTGCAGGTATGGTGTCCGGGCCAGCGGATTTCTGAGTATCTAATAATGTAATTTTACGCTGAACATCGATTTCATCAATAACAAGGTCGTTAAAATCAATAGAAATATTGGAGTTGAATTGAGGTATTTGGTTATTGGATGAGTTTGCTTTATATACTTCGCCAAAGCATTCGGCAAATAAGTCAGTAATTCCTTGAGGTGTATCAGCAATTTTACCATTGTAGTATATGATAGACGTGTATTTTAAATTGTGACCCATAGTTGTATTTGAATTCGCGTGATTTATATATATATATATATATATATATATATATATATATCTATATTATATAGATGTTTCATATGACAAATAAAAATGGATAAAGATGTGTGTTTTTTAAACAGCTACATCTATTGGACGTAAAAGCAACTCGCGCTATTGTTTCTCTATTTGCACATTTGTATTGAGCCAAAGCAATGCGTGGCGGGGTACAGGTAGTTTTATATTATATTATTGTTCTGTTAAATTTAAAAAGTGGTGTTTTAGACATGGTGGGAAAATAATGAGTTTCTATTTTTTATAGCTATGGAATTTTTATTGTTTCTCAATGAAATGCGTTTATTTGAATTTTACTTTGAAAATATTGGAAGTGGAAATTAACCCAATCTACAACATCCGATCGAGCTGAAACTCGGCAGATGACTTGATAACAATATTAACTATCTTTCAGTACCCATGCATGTATGTTTTCTCTGAAATATAATGATATTACAGCAGTTACATGAAATAAAGTTGACTCCAGTCCTTAAGGAGGAAGGTTCAATCCTTGGTCAATTTAAAAACATTCCAAATAACTTAATTTCCTTTCACGTAAAGGTATGTAGAAAAATGGGGTTGAAATTGTATTTAAGATCCTCGGCAAGAGAAGTATAAAATAGAAAAATAAGTTCGATAGCAATATTGGTACATACTATTATCATATTCAAGTCAATATTCGCTGTAAATATATTCAAACGGAGAACGTTTTGATTGCTTGCACTTGTTTCTGAGAACTGAACACAGTATAAGAAAACTTCTAGAATACAGATGCAATTCACTACAATTCTCCGTTACTATACTCTGTTCGGTGAGAATAAATCATAATCATATATATTTTTTAAAGTGAGAGTACGAAAATAGTGTGCAATGTAGTTATGAATGATAAATACTCGAAGAGGGGAATGAGTTTATATATTTGAAAAGTATGTTTACTAATGATATGACAAACTTAAACACAACAAATGGTATGATGTGGTATGAAAAAATAAATGGTATTATATTTTAAATTAATTTAATTTATAAACGCCCTTTTTAGGGACTTTTACAAATAAATAGTCAAAAATTATACATTAATACAGTACATCTATAATAAACATAATTAAACTGTCTCAGTAACAATCTTTTGTATTAGTTAAGTGATACATTAAAGATGCCCACTGACTCAGTATAATTACTTCCCTCCATAAGTATTCTGGGAGATAAAGAATGCATATGGTAGTTATTTATTTATTTATGATTTATTTATTGGACAATTTGTATAGCGCAGCTTTTGTGAGATATCACATCTGGGGCGCTTTACAGTTGATGCAGGTATTACAAAAAGTTAAGTTAAGTAAAGTTAGTATTGAAAGAAAGGTTGGATGGCGCTAACAAAAAATATCCAAAATAGCGAAGTTGGCAGTCCATAATGTAGTAATGATACCTAATCTGATGTATAGCAGTCAGGCATGGAACTGGTAGAATAAGGATGAAAGTAGACTTAATGCTATAGAAATGAAAATTCTGAGGCGTATATGTATATATAAGTCCGTGTATGATCATATGACCTAAGCGTAATGAGTAAGATAACAAAATGGACGCTTAAATGATAAAATGCAATATCATTGACAACGAGTCTATGTACCAAGTGTCAGCTCGATCGGAAGTCAGGAAATGGGTTAATTTCCGCTTTCAAGATTTACATTCGTTCATTACTAAAAATTAATGTGGAATTCTAAAAGATATATTTGAAATATAAATTACTTTGTTAAATAAATATTTCTTCTCGGTGAACGGACTATAAAATGTGTAAGACTTTTATTTGCTTGCATTTACTTTTCATCGATGCAGTAGGTACCCATAGCGCTGCATTTTCTAGGCTACCTTTAAATCCAAAGATAAATAATACTGAAGGAAATGCTTGAAACTAGTTTGTATGAATTTAAATCTCGCCTGCTTATAGGTTCCCTGAGACGGCAATGGAGATTTTATCTACTTATCGATGGATAATGGCAGAAATATGTGAGTTAAATGTGAAATATCAGGAGAGTTAAATTTTTTTTCGATAAACTTCGTTTTGAAATTAATAAAATACTTCGTTTTTACCACTTTTATTGTTTATTACCAACATGTTTCATGAGCAACGCTCACTTCTTCAGGGTTTTTAATAAAACTAATTATAAATAATAGACATAAACAATGGTGTCAATAGAAAATAATAGACATAGACAATGGTGTCATTAAAAAATAATAGACAAAGACTATGACAACAATGAAAAGATAAAACGGATAGGGGAAAGAGAGGCAATATGGAACAATTTACAAAGGGAATAGGTTTAATATTGGGTCATTTAAAAATAATTTTTGATTGTTAATAATATTCAATTTTGCATTCACACTCTTTCTAATCTCTAAAATTTCTAGTTTATCCAACTGGATGTCATTGACATTACAATGTATTAATTCTATTTCTAACTTCGTTTTATTGCAGGGTACGTCCAATTAAATGCTTATTTATAATTTATTTAAGTTGATTTTTCACGAAAACGGCTCTATATAAATTATCAAAATATCATTATTATGATTAATAATAATCGGTAGCATTTTTTTTAGATGTTCCAGTTCACAAGAGAATCCCTGTACAATTAATGTACAGTAGAGGAACTATATCGCCGCCCGATTGGGCAGCGTTTTGAGGCGAGTTAACCACGCGAACGATTTTTGCCACACCATGGAAAGTTTGCAAAAACGTCCTGAGCAATTGCTTGCCATAATGAGCCTAATTTATTGAACCTAAAAATATAGAGCCCAACAAAATTTAGATCCAAACTAAAAACTCACTTTTTCAAGCACTCATTTCCATAAATCCGTCATTCTATCCAAATATTTCTTTTTTTTAAAATTTTTTATACCGTAATTGTTTCATTATCTAACGATTCCGTTCATTCAATTTTGCTATTGACTTGCCTACCAATGGACAATGGACAATATCAGCGGGAACACAACAAATCAATCGATTTAATTGTTGGCAGATGAATCATCTAAATGCGTTTAAGATCGACGGTTGATTTTATTCATTAATTTCACTCATTTAACATATATATCCAGCTAACAATAAAAACATCCTTATATAATAGAACTTCCTTCTTCTTCTGGCGTTAGTAAGATTAGATTGTTAATGTTAATTTTAGTTGTAAGTTGCCAAATACGTAAATACTCGTATATATGTCATTAAGATAGTAGTTATAGGCCTTAGTCGTAAGTCACTAGATATAAGTCTTAGAGATAAGTCACTAGTTTAAGTCAGTAGTTCTAGTATTAACTATTTAAGAAATATATTTGTAAAGCGCCTTTGAGGTGATTTCTCACGAAAACGGCGTTTTTCTCACGTAAATTAGGCAAATATTATTATTATTATTATAGGATAAATTGTGAAATCTAGGTGGATTCATTGACTTTGAACGTGGTAAGCAAAGTTCGTAATATGTTTTCATATCAATATTTTGAGGAATGTACTTAAATAATGATAATTATTTATTTATAATGCCCGAGTGGTTAAGATAGGAGCTGTATCTATAGGAAATGATTTAATAATGCAGATCTTGGCATAGCTCGGATCTCGGATTATATCAAAAGAAAAAACAGAAGACGAGTGGCAAATTTTATAAACACTTTTATTCATTAGATTAAGTGCAAAGCATGTAATAAATGTTGAATTATATACTACGCTAGGTTGAAATATATTTTCAGTTATCGTTATAAATTTTATGAAATATTTGTAAGTACCTACCTATAACTCATACACTGACGATAAATAACTAGACACTTAAGATTTATTTACTTAATATTTTAATAACTTTTTTTTTTATAGTGAATACCTCACAAGAGTCTCAACTGCTCCCGTCTGGAGCCAGTGAGACTATGGCATCCCCAATTGGGGGATGTTGTGAGGCTGAAGGTAGGGGGGGAAGGGAAAGAGGAAGGTGGGGAAGTACCTGGCTATTCAGATCTAGTCACTAAACACGGCTAAAGCCATTTGGAGCAACGTTTCAATTCTGAATGGTGGTCTTACACCAGGGCGATAGTGGTAGTATCTTCCACTCTGGAACGTGCCGCAAATATACTATATATTATTTTAATTAATTAATTGTGAAAAAACACAAATTAATCAAATAAAATTTATTTGCGCACGCCGGGTTCGAACTCGCGACCTTCGGAATGGCAGTCCAATGCGTTACCACTGGACTATGCCGGCCGTCAAAACTATTATGCATGCAAAAAAATATTATGAAAAATTAATAATTTACTTACTTTTAATTCAAATAAATATTTTTTTATTTTAAAATACGACTAAATACTTTTATATCATTTCCTAAGTTCCGCCCACCTAACATGCATATACTATAGAGTAATAATGTCTCTTCCTCGTTAAGTATCAATATAATACCAATATAATATAAAATAATAGTGAAAAAACATATATCATTCCCTTTGAAATAAATACCAACAGTATACCTCCAAATCTTCAAATAATCCTACATGATCATTCTCTCACATCTGAAAACAGCTGATAAAATTACATATCTAGGAATAATCATTGGTAAAAACCTAAAATGGAAAGATCACATCTGCCATACAATAAAGAAAATTAGGATTTTAATTTAAATATTCTTACGAATCAGAAATTTCTTATCAATAAAAAATCTATACTCAATATATTATGCATTATAACAGTTCTGCAATATATCATTATCAGTTGGGGAACAGCTTACAAAACTAGCCTGACCCCCATAGAAATTTTTCAAAAGTCATAATAAAAATAATACTAAAAAATCCCACGCGTATTCGAAAAATTTGAAATTCCTACATTATAAAAATATAAAAAATTAAAATATTATAAATTTCCTTATTTATAAAAAATTCAATTATTCAAAGTATAAAAGAAAACGATAAATACTCATTCATCGCTGAAAATCGAACCAGGCTTAAATATATATTTGCATTCCCTAAACTTAACACTTCTTTTGCCCAGCACTTTTATACCCACCAAGGAAAACATTTATTTAATAAATTACCAGAAGAAATTAGAAACATTTGATAATAAACAAATAATGAACTATATAAAAAAAATATTTTAGGGAAATCGTTAACAAAAAAACTGATTTTCCAGTTTCACTTAAAAATCTCACAAATTATCCTACTATACTCTATTTATCTTCCATAATATATACAGGGTGTATCGGCACTAACCCGACAAACTTTAACCAGCTATTCCTTAGCACATTTGGAGTTAAACATGTTATGGGCACTTTGCTGTCCGGCAGCATTTTTTTTTTATTAATAACAACAAAAAAAAATTTCCACACTACATCACTGTCATTGGCATTGCTTTTCGTGTTCAACAGCTGTTATAAGCAAGTATGTCGAAAAGCGTCTTCGCTCTTTCGCACACACTAAATAATAATAGTTAAAAATGAGACGAATGGTGCCGTGCCATTTCGTTGTGATTGTAAAAGTACGCCAATATAGGTACACACGTGCATTATTCAACGGAATTCGAATTAAATATTGCCAGATGGGTTTTCAAACTTTGACAAAGGATAAAACAGTGGTGCCATGTGGTGAAAATAGGAATAATAATTTTTTTATTAAAAAAAAACGTTACCGGACAGCAAAGTGCACATAAGATTTTTTACTCCAAATATGCTAAGGAATAGCTGGTTAAAGTTTGTCGGGTACGTGCCGATACATCCTGTTTATATTTTCTTCCCTAAAGTGAAAATTTTAATGTTAAATAAAAATATTCTCAAATGCAAAAAGTAGCCTTTTATAGTAATTAAGGTGAATCAAATATTTTGAAAAAAAAATGTTTTAACCGTGGCCACCAATCCCGAAAGTTTACCGAAATTTAAAAAAAAGAGATTTATCTTTCTCTATTAATCACTTTAGTTTTTTATCAACGAGCCCTCCATTATAAGGCACACGCACCAGCATACATTAGGAAATAATATATATCGCTAACAAATTATTGCTCAACATCGATAAATATAAGACACCAATGTTTTGTCGAATCAAGACACCGTTATAATTTATCTAAGCCATGAAAAAAATATCTTGGATTTCCAAGTTCAGCGAAATTAGAAATTATTTTTTGTAATCACATACAAAAAATAACTTAAGTTATACAAATCGTATCTTTGTCGTTAGTGCTCAGCAGAATACAATTCAATAATGTGGCCCCCATACTATCAATTGCATAATAAGAAATTATGAACATCTGTAGCACAAATTTTACGATTTATTCACTTCAAACAAAATATACCTACTCAACACATAAACTATACATTTTTATTAAAGACATTTAAATACGTTCCCTAGAAAATGAAAAAAAAATAAACTTATTACGAAGTAGACAGTTGTGCACCTCATCAAATTTAAAGTAATCGAGAAACAGGCAGAATAAATTCTTCTGCAACAATAATTCTGGGAAAAATTACGACACACATGCACCATATTTCTCGCCTCGCCTCAAATATCTAAATATTAAATATAAGCTTACCTACATTTGAGATCCATGAATGATATTTTTTACGTAGTATTATTATTTAGGAGCAGCACATAGGACTATTCTACCACTTGAGCGATTGGTGTCATTTATAATAATAATATTTGGATGATTTGTGATTTGAGCGCCATTTTTGTGCAAAATCACCTCAAGGGCGCTGTACAAATATATATACATTTCTACAGTGATCTATGTTATAACTAACTATATATTGAGATAATATACAGTACCATACTTACCTGGTAGGTCACTCAAGATTAACACTTAATTAACATTAACTAATTGTTTATTAGCGAAATTTAGATACAGGATTTAGAACATAATTGGAAAATTGGATATAATTGATGAAGATTTCCTTGATGAAGGAAATAAATGCGCAGGAATATTCATAGACCTAAGAAAAGCATTCGATAGTATCTCACACGCAAAGCTTATCAAAAAACTGAAATTAAATAACATCAATGATAAAGCCGTCCAATGGATAGAAAGTTATTTGAACAATCGTGCACAATTTGTTAAAATAAATGACCAAACTAGCGACCAAGAAACATCAAATTTTGGTATCCCACAGGGCACCGTGATTGGACCAATATTGTTCATTTTGTATGTAAACGACATATTTATTCAACCATTGCATGGCCAAATTATCTCTTACGCTGATGATACAGTCCTTATAATAAAAGAAAAAACTTGGGAAAAAATTAACCTAAAAGCTACAGAAGACATAAATAATCTAAAAATATGGTTTGACAATAACCTCTTGTCGTTAAATAGTGATAAAACATATGTCACTCCTTTCGAAATAAACACTAAAATTGTACCTCCAAATCTTCAAATATTCGTACATAATCATTCTCTCGCACAACACGATACTAATCACTGCCAACAAAAATGTTCACTTCTGAAAATAGCGGATAAAATTACATATCTTGACTGTAGCGCCCTTCGTGGCAGCAGGACGCGTCCTAACGCTTCCTCCAACCGCTTTGTGTTTTTTTAGTATTTTCAAGGGAAATGAGGCAACATCCCTTTGAAATTATTTTAAAAATCAATCTATCAACATTTGAACTTAAATAAAAATAAATTTAATAATTATTAGAACTTTATAATATGTGATTTGAGTGCAGTGTTTTAAAGTGAATATTCTGAAATTTGCTCAAAAATATTGGACTTTCGAAACGAACGGCGACCGGTAAATGCACTCCAGATGTTTTCAACAAAATTCTCGGAAACTGGGCAAGCTTGGACACTGACAAGTTTTTTACTAAGCCCATGGTAAGTTATTACCCAACCGTCGCTTTTTATTGCGGACAGAATGCACCACTTCAACAATTACCAGGAACAGGATTACATGGAGATAAATGATGGACTTGCCAAACGTCATAGCGGTGCTACCAGGGTCTCTTATCTATGTGAGGTGTCAGCGCTTTATTAGCAGCAGATACATACCTGGACGCTGTTGTTGGACGCGGTAGACTCTCTTACTGCAGCAGCTGGTCCAGTTCCTTCACCACTTAGGATTCTTGCTGCAGAGTCTCCATCTTTTATCTTCGTAGAACGTCACAGCGGTGCTGCCAAGGTCTGGTATCTGTGAGAGGATAGTGTGTCAGCGCTTTATTAGCAGCAGACACATACCTGGACGGATGACGAACCTCGTGCTGGCACTGTTGGTGGACGCGGTGGACTCTTTCGCTGCAGCAGCTGGACCAGTTTCTTCACCACCTGGGATTCTTGCTGCAGAGTCTCCATCTTCTATCTTCGTGTCACCTGTACCCTTACTTCATTTTACTTAACTTAACTTCACTCTATTTTTGTAATATTTATATTTTCTGTAATACCTGCATCAACTGTAAAGCGCCCCTGAGGTGATATCTCACAAAAGCGGCGCTATACAAATTATCCAATAATAAATAAATAAATAAATAAATCTTGGAATAATCATAGATAAAAACCTAAAATGGAAAGATCACATCGACCATACAATAAAAAGAGTTAGGAAGTTAATTCATATATTCTTACGGATACGAAACTTTTTATCAACGAAAAACCTATACTCAATATACTACGCATTAGTACAGTCTATTCTTCAGTATGCCATTATCAGTTGGGGAGCAGCTTACAAAACTAATCCGACCCCCATAGAAATTGTTCAAAAACTAATAATAAAAATTATACTAAAAAAACCTCCAGACTTCCTAACTGACAGCATATTCGAAGAATTCAAAGTTCCAACATTTAAAAACTTATTTATAAAAAATTCAATTATACAAATTATAAAAGAAAAAGATAAATACGCATTCATAACCGAAAATCGTACTAGACTTAAACATGTATTTGTGTGCCCCAAATTAAACACTTCTTTTGCACAACACCATTATACTCACCAAGGGAAATTCTTTTTCAATAACCTACCAATAGAAATCAGAAGCATTAGGAACAAAATTCAATTGTTGAACTCCATCAAAAAGTATTTTAGAGAATGTCACACTAAAAATCTTACTTGTTTTTCTTCTTACTGAATACATATATGTTTACATATTTTAGTTAACGGGTCTGATTGCCATGTGTCTATATTACCTACACATACATATATATTGAAATACATGATTATAGTAAATAGTAATTATAATTATATGAAATGTATTAACTGTATTAACTACATTGTATTAACTGTACACGTGACTTTATTTGTAAATAATATGTGAAATGTTAACTCTTCTTCCATCCACAAGCTAAGGCTTTTAATGGAAGACCAGTAAAATTATAATATAATATAATATAATATTACAATAAAAAATAAATTAAAAAATTAAAAAAAATTGGACTTTCTCTGAGGAATGTTATATTTAATTTAAAGGTATGACAGCTTAAAAAGGTAAGTTTTTAATTTAGATAGTATATATATATTATATACATTTACCATATTGTTAATTAACAGCACTCCTCAAATATTATTATGAGACACATTAAATTGCTTAGTGCGATTTAAAGCTAATGGATTCACCCAGATTTCACCGTTTATACCATGGTTTTGGTTCTAGAATCCATGTTATCCTTGAAGGAAATTGTGATTATAAAATACCAGACTGTTAAATTATTTTATTTAGTATTTTACATTGCAGATGTGGGAAAAAAAACAGATTTTGTGATAATGTTAAAAATGTTGGGAATATAAATCGTTTGTCTAAATTATTTGCAATGGGTATTGTCGTATTCTTTCTGGAATGAACAGGGAAGAAAACAAAACGTTACTAATAACGCGCAAAATCAGATTATTGATGAGATAATCTGTATAAATAATGAATTGTTTGGGAGACAGAAACGAAAATGGCCTAAGCAGATTTCTGGACCCTGATCCCCGCACAAAAAACGATATTGTTAAAAACGTCATCAAAGGTATGCCATTTTACTGATAAATTATATGTCATTCAGAATATATCTAGAATACGTGTTATTTTCCTTATAAATTCATGAAATTGCCTTTTAACTGATACTTTGTCAGGAAGGCTATTAATTCATCCGTTAAAAGCCTGCAGTCCCGTTTTTAACAGAAAATGTACCTATAATTAACAGGAATATTAATTGATAGATTTTTAATAAATTAACAGCATTTTATATAAGTATGTTTTCTGCGTGTTTATCTTCAGTAAAATTCCACTATTGAGAGTTAGGAAAAAGCTTATACTACACATGCAGTTGTATTTTTAGAATGCACGATTAACTAGTGGCTTGTTATCAAACTGCATAGAATAAAGAATAACGCTAGAAGTGCCTCTCATACAAATTTGAATGGAAACAATTGTTCTATTTCACCTAACAGCCGAGCGCTCAGTCACACGTACACTCGCCTGACATCGTATATTTCCATACCAAATTAATTTCTTTAACACAGTTTGTATTGGAAATTTAAAGTTCAATTAGGAAAATATTTCGATTACCAACACGCCCACAAGGCAACTGTTGTATAAGTCTTTATTCTATGCCTAACGACGAGCTTACAGTTTGTTCACATTTCTTCTAGTATATAATCGAATATCCTGTATAAATAATCGCCTTGGTAAAACCACACATATGAGTATATAGTACTTTACTTGTAGTTAACAATAGTAGTAACAGTAACAATAGTAGTAACAGTAAAATTTTCCAAATTTTCTAACTAAGGGCATTACTTATATGTTGCCCAAAAGCGAAAATATTAATAATCCCTCTCAGTACAGACCCATTACATGTTTACCGACAATATACAAAATATTAACCTCTTGCTTGACAGATTTAATATATACTCATTTAGATGAAAAAAATATTTTATCTGAACAACAAAAAGGTTGTCGCAGAAAACATATGGGATGTAAAGAACAATTAGTTATTGATTCTGTAATTCTAAAACAGATTCAAACTCGAAAACGTAATTTACATACTTGCTATATAGACTACCAAAAGGCTTTCGATAGTGTCCCGCACTCGTGGCTGATCAAAGTATTAAATATATATAAAATTAACCCCATTATTATTAGCTTTTCGGAAAATATTATGTCCTTTTGGAATACCAATTTACTTATCAATTTAAAAGGTAAGAAAATAGTAATACCGGGCATTTCAATTAAAAGAGGAATTTTTCAAGGGGACTCATTGAGTCCTCTTTGGTTTTGTTTAGCATTGAATCCTCTATCTAAAATGTTAATTAAAAGCAAGTTTGGAATAAAAGTTAAGGGTAATACAAGGGAGAGTAGTATAATTTCGAATTTATTATATATGGATGACATAAAATTATTTTCGAATTCTGAACAAAATTTAGAGAAAATGATCGAGGTAGTTAAAAAGTTTTCAGATGATATTAAAATGACTTTTGGTTTAGATAAATGTAGAACGATCCATATAGAGAAAGGCAAAATTATAGATGGGGACGAGAGTATATATAGAAATTTCCAAATTACTAGTATGAAAAGGGATGAGGTTTATAAGTATTTAGGATACCCACAATCAAATAGATTAGACCATAGTAGTATTAAAAATGATATTAGGATTAAATTTCAAACTAGGATCAGGAAAATTTTAAAATGCAATCTATCTGCTAAAAATTTAGTAAAAGCAAAAAATACTTGGGCAATACCTCTATTAACGTACTCATTTGGCATAATTAAATGGCCTAATACAGATTAAGATAACTTAGAAAGATTAATTAGAACTACGCTAACAAAGTTTAATTGCCATCATCCAAATTCAGCTATAGAACGAGTTAATTTACCTAGAAATTTAGGAGGTAGAGGTATAGTCAAAATAACTTCTTTGAAACATAATCAGGTAGAAATGATAAGAACTTTTTTCCATAGGAAAGCTCATAGCTCAGAAATGCACAAAATAATTTGCAAGGCAGATATAAATATTACACCTTTAAATTTATACGATGAGAATGCCAACATTTTTATAAATCCCAACCAGGAATTATTAGATTCCTGGTCAAATAAAATTTTACACGCGAAACACTTCAATTATTTCAACCAAACGTATGTTGACAAAATTTCGTCAAACAAATGGTTGAGTATTGGAGAGTTGAGCGCAGAAATAGAAGGATTTATGCTTGCCATTCAGGATAGAGTCATTAATACTAAAAATTATAGAAAGCATATAATCAAAGATACAAATCAAATTGATGATTTGTGTAGAAAATGTTTCGCTTTTCCGGAAACTATAGAACATATTATATCGGGATGTTCTATATTAGCACCGTCCGAGTATACATTTAGGCACAATCAAGTTTTAAAAATAATTCACCAAAATTTGGTAATTAAACATAACTTGATTGACTGCCGTAATGTAGTACCATATTATGAATACGAACCAAATTCATTTTTAGAAAACGAATTTTATAAAATATATTATGATAAAACTATACTAACAGAACGAGCGATTAGTCATAATAGACCCGATATAGTTTTACATGACAAAATTAAAAAAATAACTTATATCATTGATGTCGCTATTCCAAATTCCTGTAATATTCAAAAATCTGTTAGTGAAAAAATAAGAAAATACACAGATTTAGGAAATGAAATAAAAAGAATTTGGCATTCTCAGACTATAAAAATATTACCATTCGTTATTTCGGCTACTGGCATTATACCTAGCTCTCTAATTAAAAATTTAGGCGTATTAGATCTATCAAAAAAATTATATATAAAGATGAAAAAGTCGGTCATTTTGAATACATGTAGGATAACAAAAGATTTTTTAAATATTTATGTTGAGGGATCAGTAGGATTTATAGGCCCTGTTAGAAGTTCTACCGAGCCAAACCCTCTGATATGAAAATATCTGGAGTCGGTGAATTATTTTCCCATTTGATCTCTGGTGAGTTGACGTGTTGTTCTTGTATTGTTTTGTATTTATTTTGCTTATATAATGCACTTACATAATGTTGATTGACTAGATGATCATTTGTGGAAAATTGAGTTAAGTTTTTCCTTTGGGGAAGATTTAACCCGGACAGCTAAATCGGAAGTTAAAAATAGTAGTAGTAACAGTAACAGTAACAGTAACAGTAACAGTAACAGTAACAGTAACAGTAACACTAACACTAACAGTAACAGTAACAGTAACAGTAACAGTAACAGTAACAGTAACAGTAACAGTAACAGTAACAGTAACAGTAACAGTAACAGTAACAGTAACAGTAACAGTAACAGTAACATTAACAGTAACAGTAACAGTAACAATAACAGTAACAGTAACAGTAACAGTAACAGTAACAGTAACAGTAACAGTAACAGTAACAGTAACAGTAACAGTAACAGTAACAGTAACAGTAACAGTAACAGTAACAGTAACAGTAACAGTAAAAGTAACAGTAGTAGTAGTAATGACAGTTGTTAATATACTAGTAGTTAATATACTGGTAGTTAATATACTAGTAGTTAATATAATAGTAGTTAATATACTAGTAGTTAATATACTAGTTGTTAATATACTAGTAGTTAATATACTAGTAGTTAATATACTGGTAGTTAATATACTAGTAGTTAATATAATAGTAGTTAATATACTAGTAGTTAATATACTAGTTGTTTATATACTAGTAGTTAATATACTAGTAATTATTTTTTAATGATAAACTAATGTTTATAAGAGAAGGTTTTATGCATAGCATGAAGGATAACAAATAATTATACTTTTTCATTATAATTTTCCCGTTGGCGGCATTTATTTTTACTCGGGAGATATTTTCAATATTTGTATTGATATTTCGGGCAGCTAATTATTGCTTATAATTATTTGTTAATATACTGGTAGTTAATTAAAATATTCTAAGACTGATGTAGGCATAGTGGTTAAAATTAAGAAAGGGATGCTTTGATGGTTTGGGCATGTAGATCGAATGAACGAAGAAAGGAGTATATAATGCAAATGAAAAAAAATACATGAAACGATCAAGTTAACCAGATTCTTGAGTTGGGTCATGTCAAGACTCAAGAATAACAGAAGAGATGATGCATGAATGTAAATGAGATAAGGAGATGGCGTTAGTTAGTTAGTTTAGAATTTCTGTGACTAGTAGATTCGCGTAATGTTGATTACTCCGACTGTTGCAACGCTCATGTTGCACTCTAGCGAAATAAAACATAACACACACACAATTTACAGACAGACGAAATGCAAAAGTCTAAACAGAACTTCGCCACGCTCAGTCAATTATTATTCTGGCACCCTTTATTGCCACACAATGCACAAATATTTATATAAATTAAAACAACACTGACACCCACAGCTGTCTCAAAATAATTAATATTCTCAAAATAAGTTTTGTTACCATCATTCCCAGCCAGAAACTTTTTATAAGATTAGAATAAAATTACGGTATTTGGTTAAAACTGTAAAAGGCGACCATATCATCCGAAATTGGGTACTCAAACGTTAAACGACACGTCTTAAAGTAGAAAACCTTAAGGTAAGGTTTTTACGTCCATATTTTAAGTGCATCATAATAATATTTACGTTGGCACTTTCGACCACGTGAAGACAAAGGTGTCTGTTGTGGAGAAAGAGACAAGGAAACATAGCCCGTTATGCCCACACTATTATTAGCCCTGTCCCTAAAAGAATAATAAAACAAGCGGTAAAGCAAGATGGGCTGCATTTTCGCAGGGTTTTAATATTTTGATCACGTGGCAGCAAATGGTTGAAATTTTTCAGGTGAGCAGATAAAATAATCTTACACCTGTTATCTCGGCGTGTTACTCTTGGAGCTGTAAGGGACGGACTAGGGAGAATTACTAGCGTTTTTTCCGTTTTAAAATTTTAATGGAGCCTGATCAACTAACCATTGTTTTGTTTTTGACTGATTATATTGCGTCCTAAATACAGGGTTATCCAATAAGAGGTGTTATTTTAAATAGCCCGCTATTTCGGTAGATGTTACTTTTGAAGCTGTTATTTTTTAACATTTGACAAGTAGAAGCTACGTCATTAATAAAAATGGAACGATACACGCTTCAACAACGCATTTTAATTATTAAAATTCACTTGAGTGAATCAAATGCAAATCATCTTGAGTGATGAGGCCCATTTCCACCTCGGTGGCTTCGTCGACAAGCAAAATCGTTGCATCTTGGGCTCGGAAAACCCAAGAGTTATTGTTGAAAAGCCTTTTTATCCTCAAAGTGTGACTGTTTGGTGCGGTTTATGGTCCGGCGGAGTCATTGGACTTTACTTTTTTTGAAAATGAGGCTGGAGCAACAGTTACGGTGAATGGATTGCGCTATCGAGAGATGATTAATGATTTTTTATGGTCGGAATTGGATGGTATTGATCTGGACAACGTTAACTAGATGGCGCTACGTGCCACACAAGCAATGAAACCATTGATCTTTTACGATTGAATATCAAAATAACACCTCTTATTGGAAAACCCTGTAGTTGTTTTTCGTTAATACGAGGCAATACCCTAAAATAAACACAGAATCTTAACGACGTAAGTGAAGCAGCCGTGCACAAAAATATGCGATGCGTGGCCCTGTGTAATGGACAGATCCGAGGTTGAATTCGCCTCATCAAATCTCTAAAATAATGCGAGAATCTTAACGACGTAAGTGATGAACTCGTGTAAAAACAATATTCAACGTGCGACCCGGCGTAATGGATGGACCTACTGTCGACTTTGCCCAAGCAGGCATAGAAAATCGATCTTTCCGTGGGGTATATTTTAATTATTTCTGATAAACGAATTAGTAAATTTGCAAATGTTTCTAGAGAGAAGTTACTAATTCATCGTGAAAAAAAATAAAATTTGTTTGAATAACGTTTTACAAAATGTTCAAAACATTTTACATAAAATATTTTAATGTTAAGGTCCTGTTTTTATGAATATTAAATAAAAATAACTTGCATTCGCAGGAATCCCTCTAGAAACCTTTGAGATTTTAGTAATACGTTCATCAGAAATAATAAAAACGTGAGCGTCGAGAAAACCTCCGTTATTATAATCTTATGTCGCCTGTTTGAAGAAAGAAAAAGATTGCTTGAAAAAGATTCATGTGACACCTTACAAAAGTGTAAGGGCAGAGTAACTATTTTTTTTTAAATTTGAGTATATTTGGGAAACATACAGTTATTCTAGTGAATTAATTTTGCATTAAAGATGTTGAGTAAGGTTCCATTTACAATCTTTTTTATGGTTTTTAAAGTTTTCTGTAAACAAAAATTAGACGAACAATAAAAAAATAATTGTTTTGGTTTAAGTACATTAAGGTCAATTTGATTTTTTAAATGTTAAGGGTACAGTGGAAAATATCAATATCTCTTAGGGAATTGTTAGTTTTGCAGATACGTCCAAGTAAAAAGTTTTGGGCGGATTATGTTTTGAATTATTGTATTTAAAATATGCTATTTTATCTGGTATTGTGTTCAGGACAGTGAAATGCAATCTTTTTAAATATAGAGTTGGTGAGTCAGTAAGGTATTTCACGGTCTTATATAGAAACAGAACATCAAAATTTTTCTTCATTTGTAAAGAGTAATAGAGTTACATTGATGATTTTCAAAGCGATAACAAGTGTTTTAATTTTTTTTTTAAATTTTAAATTCAGTTAATAAATTACTATGTCGACACTCGCTTAACTATGTTGCCACCCGGCTGTACAGCGTTGTGAGCCGGGTTAAGGTAGGGCCTGTAGGAAGGGATTTATTATCGCGGGTCTTGACAAGGCCTGGATTTTATAAAGAAGGAAAAACAGATGCCGGTTGCTCGCTCCACATTCGAGACGACTTAAAGAAAAACGACCCGTTCTCAAGAAGCCAACATCAACTGTGATCGGATGTTCCACTCGTGTCTGTCGAGTTTCACTTAAATGCATCGGGATTGTTACTGTTAGTCCCTTAGAGCAGGCACCATTAAAATTTACGTAGAATAGACTTAGCATACTCATATTACTTCTGTGTATTTGAGGTGGCAATCGGTCTGTTAAAAAACGGAATGGCAATCAGACGGACCAGCCTCTTTTGCAAACAATCTAGTAGGTTTATCAAGTATTGTAGGGCTCCAACCCAGAGGTGGCTCTTAAATTCAATTGTTGGGCGTAATTGAGATTTGTATAGAATTAGAAACTAGTCACAATGAGGACTGAACCCGCGATGCCGGTCTGGTAACCTGACGCCTAGACGCTAGGATATGCCGCAATTGCTTTAGTATTCATCAATTTAATTCCATTACTCTAAACGTAGTAAAATCTCTAATTAGTTATAAAAACATAAATGTTTTGTGAACTGTCTGTTGAAAAGGATTATAATTCCTTGCCATGGATATCACACTAGAACGAACGAGTCGTATAAACACGATAAAAATCAAATTTTACTATTATTTATAGTATAATTACATTACTAATGACACAAACATCTAAAACGATGCGTTTATTACTGCCGGCAGACCGCCATCTACTGGCGCGGCGGGTAGGGCGTGGGCCATCGTAGTAAAGCCAGCACCACTCCACAATTTTCAACGCATGCCCACATACTAAATTATAATATGTTGATCAAATTTGCATGTTTTTTCGATAAAACACTTTGTTTTATTGAGTTTGATAAATTTTTATATTTTTTAACTATTTAATCCAATAAATAAACGTATTTTGGAGAAATGCCTACAAAGAACCCCGTATTCATTTTTAATTCACGGAGATATTTATCTAATAAATTAGAGAGGGTGTCAACTTAGTTAACAGCACCGGAAAGGAAAGGCGCCAAAGCTAATATTTTTTTATGCCCAAGAGCATTGATATATCATTCAGATGAGACATGAGCTGAAAAAATTGGTTATACTTTTTTACCTCCAATTGACCTCCAATGTTCCAACTAAAATTACCAAAACTTGTCTACGAGCACTGCTTATGGTGTTCTAATAGTGTTTCGACGTGATATTAGTACCTACGTAAAAGCTTCTCTTATTGTATAACCCCATGTCTAAGAGCAATATTTAAGCATCAGGACGTTTGTTAGAATACCGAAAGTAATATAACTCAATGTAACAATGCATAAGACAGTGTAATATTGGTGGAAAAAGACTAATTCCTTTGCCACTTGGCAGCGTATATTGGTGTAACACGACACAATCCCAAGCTATGACATCCATGTAAAATAAAGAAAAATACAAAAACAAATTTTTAGATTGATTACACTATCTGAATTTAATTTATATTTCAGATAACGAGATAATAATGTAAAGTATTTATACAGTTGCTTACTTCGTAACTGAGCAGATTAATAAATTCAAATTTTAAAAAGTATATTGTACAAGCATACAGAAAGTACAAAGGGTAAAGCTTATAAGTTCATAATATTTCTTTCAGCTAACCCAATTCACAAGAAGTGGAGTAAGTACAAATTATATCATTACAGTGTTTAAAAATACAAATAGAAATGAAGGTATTGAATTCATGGAAAGTATTCGTTTAAGGTGTAGTGATATTGGTTTAAACATCGAGGTGTATAAATAGAGTCTATATTTCTTGCAAAATCAGTGTAAAATGTTGTTCCCTTACGGGAAAAAGGAATATGAGGGATGGTGGCTGTCGATGTCGCCCGAATTCTTCGGACCGCGAACGAACTCAAGGAACGAGCCACTGGCCCCGAATATTTGGGTTACCGGCGCGCAAACCTCAAGTGCTCCTTGAGTTTTTTTTAACATCAAAAAGCCAATACACGACTACTGATTACGACTATTATTTACCGATATAAGTTTGCTAAATATTGCTTTCCGTATATTTTTCAGTTCAACTTATAAAATATCTCAGCGTGCTTGTCGGCATTTTGAAGTTATCACAGGAGTGTAATCGACAGAAACCCGTGGTAACTCACAACGGACAATGAGCCGATGTAAGTGGCCCATACTTCAAACGAAAATTTTGGCTCTATCTATTTACCTCAATGGGTTTAACAGAATGATTAAGTGTTGATTTAACTTGGAGTATATCGTATATTTGTTTAATGTTACGTGGAAGGTTGTTACATACTTTAAAAGCCATGTCATTCTTGTGAGGTTCTTTTGAAATGTTTTTTTTTGGGTAAGTTTTCTGTATATCTTGTCGCTTATTTACGATGTAAAATTTTTAGCGGGAACTTGTATGGAAATTTTCAAATAAATCTACTCGTATTAGAATTTAACGGTAATTTTCGGAATAGAATGAATGCGAATTTCGGAAGCAAAAATTAACCCACTTCTCGATATCCGATCGAGTTGAAAGTTGGCAGATAGATTCATTATATAATTGCCTCTTGTTGTAATCAGTTAATATACGAAATAAATTTCAGCTCATTTTTTAATGTTAAAATACATTTTAAAATATAAGTGTATTACAAAAAAAATTTTTTTATCAAGGGTTAATTTGTTTTGTGACTTTCATTAATTTTTCAAGGACTATTTTTTCCGTATTTTTACTAGTTCATCCCTGACTAGGAATACCAGAGTGTTAAGAAGCAAGAACTTCACGGGTTATTTTCTAAAGCCGTAAAAAGCATTCGTTACGTTTCCGCCTTACATGCAGATTCCGCTTTAACAGATCTTGTTTCCATGTGATTCATTGTTGCTGGTGAAATCCCCGTGGAATGATTAAACTACCGTATTAATATTACTTTATAAAACGTGTGTACTTGTACTTGATGTAATGTTGCCAGAAAAAACAATTTTAAAACTGATCTCTTCTTTGGATGGACGGGGCAATTCGAAGATTATTTATTTATTATTACATGCCCTAATGGGCCCTTACACACTACAAAGTTTAATAGTAGAGTATCACAGTTATTATAAATTCTACAAAATTAAAACAATAAAGGAAACATAATACAACGAAAAAAGAAAAAATATTAAATGTAACAACAAAAGCATATAGTAAAATAATATACATTAGTAAAAATGATAAGAAGTCTCACATAAATAGATATTCAAAATAAAAAAAATAAAATATATATTGCGGAAATTATAGATGTCTATTTGTGTCTCGATATATAAAAGAATTGAAATAAACAATATTTATTTTTCACTTTGTAAAACACCACTTTTATTTTGAATTAATATTAACAGCCAACCAGGTTTCGCTTAGCTCAAGCTTCATCAGTGCTTATTATATCAACTAAAGTTATTTTCATACAGACACATATATATAGAAGAAAATAAAACAATGAGTGAAAGTGATAGAAATAAAAGAGCAGACACCTTATTAGTGCTAGAACGAGAAAGGATGTATACTGATTACAGGATGGGTAGGTAGGGAGGGGAAGGGAGGAAACAGTTTTATCAGAGGTTAACGGAATAAATTAAATATTGGACTATTAGTTAAATTGATTTGATTGTTGATTATATTTGATGTATTATTGACGGCTTTTTTTAATTTCGAGGGCTTCTAAATTGTTTAACCTAATTCCAACCTCCTTCTAACCTCCTTCAAAACCTAATTCTAACCTCCCTTCCTACCCATCCTGTAATCAGTATACATCCTTTCTCGTTCTAGCACTAAAAAGGTGTCTGCTCTTTTATTTCTATCTCTTTCACTTGTGTATTTTATTTCTATCTCTTTCACTCATTGTTTTATTTTCTTCTATATATATATACAGTGAAACCTCTATCTATCGTTCCTCGAATAATCGTTTTCCCGGATGTATCATTTATTTCTTCTAGTCCGAATTCATTTCGTACAAAAATAGATTGCATCGATCGTTTCTATGTCCACCATTTTCCCGCATTCATCGTAGGAATTATGTCGCGAATTTGACATATTTTGTCTGTGTTGAAACGGCGCCAGACGGCACTCGTTACAAAGCGCGAAACTTTTCATAGAGAAAGAGAAAGAATAACAGTTTGTCGCCGCCGTCAGTCGCTAGTTGTCGTCAGTTGTCGCTAATTACCCGAACTTAGTGGAGTGTGTGCAGTTATCCTTTTTGAGCCTTCAAACTATCTTCGAAATGAGCCGTTCGATAAAAAAAGTACGTACTCTTCAAGAAAGATTGAAAATTATCGAAGAGGTGGAAAAAAACCCCGCTGAAAAACGCGTCCATATAGCCAAGCGTTCAGGAATCGCGGCATCCACGTTAAATTCTATTTTCTTGAAAAAAAACGAAATTCGGGAGCAAATTCAAAAGTGCGGAAAATCTTCGAAAACTAGAAAAACCAGTAAAGAATCAAAGTTTAGCGAACTGGAGAAAATTCTTTTCTCTTGGTACCAACAATCTCGTGCCGTTAACATTCCGATTGATGGGAGCATTGTTCGAGAAAAGGCAAAACAAATTGCGGAGAGACTCGGCATTAACGATTTTGCAGCATCGAACGGGTGGATAAGTCGTTTTAAAGATCGCCATGGTCTTGTGTACAAGAAGCTCGCAGGAGAGTCCGCATCCGTAGATCTGGAAAGAACTTCGCTATGGATAAATGAGCTTCCAAAACTGTTGGAAAATTACGAGCCTCGGAATATTTACAATGCTGATGAAACAGGACTCTTTTATAATTGTCTGCCCGACGGCACACTCACGATAAAAGGTGAGTCCTGCCACGGTGGTAAGGGGTCGAAAGAAAGGATCTCTGTGTTATTTTGCGTTAACAGTGATGGTAGTGACATGCGCGAACCACTCGTTATTGGTAAATCGTTAAAGCCTAGGTGTTTTAAAAACACAAAAACTTTACCAGTAATATATTACGCAAACAAAAAGGCATGGATGACCACAAACATTTTTAATTTGTTTTTAAGGGACCTTGATGCGGAAATGCGCGTAAAGCAACAAAACATTTTATTGTTCATAGACAACTGTGCAGCGCACCCAACTGAGACGACATTTTTGAAGAATGTAAAAGTTATTTTTTATCCTGCAAACTGTACGAGCTTTTTGCAACCATTAGATATGGGAATTATCAAATGTTTCAAAGGATTTTATCGGAAACAACTTGTGCAGAAGGCTGTGTGTTTGATGGATTCGGGCACTTCAGTAAATAAGGCAACTTTAAAGATTGACATTCTACAAGCGTTGCATTTCACATTGACTGCTTGGCGTCAGGTCAAACAGACAACAGTTGTAAACTGTTTCAACAAATGCGGTTACAATAGAGTGTCAGAATCATTAGATGAACAACTAGAACACGTTGAGGTTTCTGAAGATGATTGGCTTAGATTAGATACTCAAACAAATTTTAACAATTTTGTTACTTTCGACGACAATATTCCAACGTGTGGGATAGAAACTATCGAAAGCTTGTGTGACGCAAGATTGACGGAGACAACAGAAGAGGTCGATATTGATGAAGAGGAGCCGCTGCCTGTACCTTCATTTTCAGAAGCATGCACACTCTTTGAAAGATTGAAAACTTTCTATTACGCACACTCAATATCTGAAGCCGAAAAAAATATCATTTGCAAAGCTGAAAATATACTATTGACATGCGGAAATAAAACAGTAAAAAAACAATGTCCATGAAAGATTATGTATTTACAATGCAATAAACTTTAAACAAATTTTGGTTCTGTTTAGCTTTGTATTTTTTTAAATAAATACATTTATTTACATCTAAAACTTATTTCCTTCTTATAATTTTAATCTACCAACGGTTATGCAGATTGGAGGAAGGTATCTTTACTGGATCGTATCTCCTTGTGTTTTGTCCTCTTAATCCCGCATTCATTGTTTTCCCGCATTAAACGTTTATTTCAATAGGTCCCTTTAAAACCAATAGATAGAGGTTTCACTATATATGTGTCTGGATGAAAATAACTTTAGTTGATATAATAAGCCTTGATGAAGCTTGAGCTAAGCGAAACCTGGTTGGCTGTTAATATTAATTCAAAATGAAAGTGGTGTTTTACAAAGTGTATTTTTCATTTGATACATAATGTCACATCACAAAGAGTTTGCTTCCTTCGATAAAAATATTTATTTTCATTATTTTTAAAATGAAATATATCTCCCAGATCAGAGTATTTATTTCCGAGACTGTGAAGTCTTGGAATCGGGGAATTTTGATAGGACAGTGTCCTGGTATTGTAAAAATAAAAGGGTAGGAAATTTCGGCAAGATCTTTTGGGTATATGGATGCTGATGAATTGGAGTAACTCAGGACATTCAATTTTGTAATGAAGTATTTTATGTAGTACTATTAAATCTGTGTTTATTCTTCTTTCTGAAAGTTTTAATAGGGACAATTTATCTAGTAAGTTGTTATAATCAATGTTTTCTACAGGAATATGCAATTTATAGTTTCTATACTTCAGGAACTTGTGTTGAATCTTTTCAATGTTATCGGAATGAATATTGTAAAAGGGGGACCATAACGTATAGTTATACTCTAGTTGGCATCTAACAAGGGTTTTGTACAACATGGTAAATGTGCCTAAATTATTGAAGTCTTTTGAAACTCTCAAAACAAATCCTAGAGTCTTAAGAGCCTGATTGATAATGTTATTAATATGATACACAAAAGTTAGTTTGCTATCGAACAATATACCTAGGTCAATAATTTCACTGACGCAATTTAAGTTTTTATCATTTAATGTATATTGAAAAAATATTGGATTATTTATTCTGTAAAAATTAATGAACTGACATTTCTTTATGTTCAATGCAAGTTTGTTGATAGAACACCATTCAAAAAGATTTCTCAAATTAGTTTGTAATATAATGCAATCATTTATGTTATTAATCTCTTTATAAAGTTTCAAATCATCAGCAAAAAGTAATACTTTTATGTTAGTAAATATATCAACAATGTCATTTATGAATATAATAAACAAAATGGGCCCTAAATGAGAGCCTTGTGGCACTCCACTTGTGGCTATAAATGTGTAAGAATTTGTGCCATTTATTTTCACACTAAGACTCTCTTTTGGACAAATAACTAATAAACTATCATAAACTCCAAGTGTGGCTAATTTATTAATTAATATTTTGTGACACACCTTATCAAAGGCCTTGCTAAAGTCAGTGTATATTGAGTCAACCTGGCATCTGTTTGTTAAAGAATTGGATATGAAGTTTTCGTATATTAGTAAATTAGTTAAAGTAGATTTATTTGAACAAAAGCCATGTTGGTAGGAAGTTATAATTTTTTGTATGTTGGAAGATATTTTAGAGAGTACAATTTTTTCAAAAAGTTTGGGTATCGCTGATTGGATTCAGTTAGGTGATAATTTGCTACTTAAAAATATACAGATGGTGTTAAGGGACGTACTTGTCTTACGTTAATCAGTGATTCCTGGCATTATTTCGAGTAAAAAAATATGAATGAAACTTTGGTTTCCAGCGACATTAAATCAGTAGCAATTGGATAGTTAGGGTCAATGCGAGGGATTTGGTAAAATAAGTCAACGGAGACTAAAGTTTCATTTTTTACTACAATGTCAGGAATCGCTAGTTAAAGTAAGTCAAGTGCGTCTCTTAACACCCTGTATTGATATTGTTCTAGTTCTAGGGGTTTCTGATGAAAATGAGCCTAGGGTAATAAACGTCAACCGATTTCAATTTTTCGATGTGAAACATCTTTTGGGATTATTAACATAATAATTGCTCTCCCCCATACAAGGGTAAAAATTGTGTGACAGCATGCCAACTTCCTGATAAATATAAGTCGTTCAGAATATATTGGTAACAATTGTTCTTTTTCTAATAGACAACATGACGGAATGTGACAATATCAGTGTGTCAATATCAATATCACTATTTGTATGAACAAGTGTTCCGCCGTCCTCATAAAAAATTTGCTTTTGACTTATATATTTTTTTTTTATTTACAGTTTACATGAGTTTCGTTAACACCTCACTATGAGAACCTATTATTTATTTATTCATTTTCGGGAAAACTACAGTTTACATTTAATCATTTTGTGCATAAGCGTTTTAAGCATTTAATCATTTTGCATACATTTTGTTGCAGCGCCCTTGAGGTGATTTTGCACAAAAACGGCGGTATACAAGTCATCCAATTATTATTATTATTATAAGTATTGTATAGCTAAAATAAAACCAATTTTGCATTTCCTCCTTGTGACTTTACATCTACTGAGACAGCATAATATGGAATAACTTAATCAAATTTGTGAGAAAGGAATATGAATTGTAATTGAAAGTATTGTATAGCTAAAATAAAACCAATTTTGCATTTCCTCCTTGTGACTTTACATCTACTGAGACAGCATAATATGGAATAACTTAATCAAATTTGTGAGAAAGGAATATGAATTAAAAAAAATTATATAAAACAAAAGATTATATAAAACGAAAAATTTACGAAACAATACATATATACATCCAAGGTAAGTAGTTGTGACATCATAATTTTAATGGAATTCTTTTAATTCATTCAGGCCTGCAGTCCCATTTTTAACAGGAAAACGAAATATTTTACTCCGAGTACCCTTCATACTCACGTTACAGTTTTATTAAAATCATCTACATTGGTAATAATACAAAATTTGCAACGTTTTAAACATATGACTTTTATATAACCTACAGTTCGATCTTCTCTGCCACAGCACTTATCAAGATTAAACCTAATTTATGAAAA
This sequence comes from Hesperophylax consimilis, assembly GCF_061612785.1. Lineage (NCBI taxonomy): Eukaryota > Metazoa > Arthropoda > Insecta > Trichoptera > Limnephilidae > Hesperophylax > Hesperophylax consimilis. The sequence goes on along the minus strand of NC_142837.1, from coordinate 37,002,301 downwards.
ACATTACCCCCACCTCCCATACAACAAGCGACCTACAATCAGCGGCACGTCTCAAACTCGAAGCAAACTGTTGCGCAGTGATTGCTTCCTGCTTTATCTGCATCGTGAACACTTCCCGGGAAACTCGATAAGGAAGCGATACTTAGAGCGGAAGGGGGAAGGAAGCAAGGAAGTATCAACGTAAGGAAATCAGGAAGTAAGAAAGCAAGGATGCTCTATTCCCGGGTGCCTGGGCCAATCAAACGTAGAACCTTATCTGTAAATTATCCCCGAGGTGACGGCCAGGTGTGTTATGTATCATTTCAGGAAATTGTTCCTGCTAGTATGAGAAGTTTGACTTGAATTGTGTCATCAATTTTGATCGAGAAAGATGTAGAAGTATATTAAATGTATCATTTATCGAAATGCTGGAAATATAAAAGTTAAAGTTAAACATTGAACGTTTGTGTCAATAGTTCTCGGCACCCTCAGAGCCTACTAAATTAAGATGTTAGGGCTTATAGCGAATTCGATATAGAAATTAAAATGTGGAAAGTGATAATGTTTTTTTACTTTTATTATAGATAAGCTGAAATTTTGATTTTGTGCGATTTTTAGCTTAGATCCCTGACTGAACCCTGGAAAAAGTTAGTCTATGTCAAGAATTTGGTCCTGTTCTTAATGGATCAAATTATTTTTTCCTTAATTTATTAATTAAACCGATCAAACCAATAAATCTCAACGTGCCTAACAATTGACATTAATAGTGTAAATAATGTACATACATACATACACATGTATTTGAGTGTGAAAACTATTAACTTCAATAACCGTTCAATTTGTCGGACCTATTTTTATTTTATTAAATTTATTTTTTTTAAAAGAAAAACAAACATTCCCGGATTAAGAATAACCTGACAATATTTGAAAATTTCCTACTACCACCACAGTAAGCGGAAAATGTTGCTTGTGTTGTGATGGAGGACTTAGCCAGCCGAGGAATTGAACACACTACGCCCGGGTGGGATCCAAACGCGATGTCAACTCAGCCACCGACCGGTTATTATTAATTTTAGACACTGGCACTATCTTGTCAATCGCAATACAGGGAAGCATGCGCGTTCCAGCGAACCAGCCAGTGCATTTTGAAAGTTCTCAAAGGAACTTTATTCTGTCTTGAGCGTCTTGAAGTGCAAAACGTAATTCCTACATAGCAATCTCTAGCGTTTTCCCAAGACTTTTGATAAATCACTATGTAAATTTTGTGTGTTGAATAAAGTTAATCTTTATAAAAATATAATCGCTTCGTTTATAATGCATCCTTAGCAGTAAGCACTATTCGCCTAAAAACGTCTGCGATAATCTGTTGCTTTAGCATATATTTTGTCCTGTAAGATACACTATTCATTGATTTAATTTTAATTATTTATAGACACTACATGTAAAATTATTGTACGAAATAAATTCACTGCAGTTTCTAGCCACTATGGAGTCCCAATTTTAAATAATCTGTTTTTCAACGTTGGTACACAATCAGAGATGAAAAAGCAAACGATATTGACATCAAGCCATTATCAACATATTGTATGTTCAACTAGCGTATTTAAGGACACAATTGTCCGGATATTGAATAACCTTTATTTTTATGTGATCAAAAGATATTAAAAAAAAAGTGGGTGTGTCAAGCCTACGCAAGACAGAAGTGAAACTTCTAGTTTCAGCTGATGCTTGGCGTGGCGCAGTTCGCTGGTGTCTGAGAGAGAGGAAAGAAGAGAAGAGAGAGAACGTTCGTGAGCGGCTCCCCCACCTCAACAAGGTTTCACTTCAAAAATGCCACAGCCGAGAATCGAACCTCGCTTAACTGATTGAAAGCCAACCACGCTGAGCACCAACTGTAAGCAAAGCCGCATAAATTGATTATATTATGTAGGTTCTGAAAATATGAGAGCTTGTTATGTTTTATAATGTTACCTACATCACACCCAAAATATAATATATTTTTAAAAATAATGTACAATGTACAGAAATAGAATCCCACACAAGATCGCGTAGTGCGCTCTAGCGAACGGATATTTTATCAGAGGGAGATAGTTTTAATTTTTTTTTCTGTAAATTATTACATATTATCAGGGCTTTTTTTTAAAAAAAAAAGGTGCCGGAACTCACTTCATGTCAATCTTTTTACTAAATAAAATTATATTCAAATGTCACTTAAATGAAATTTAAAGGAGCTATGCCACGAAGCGAACAAAAAAAGGTTGATTTTTACGATATTTATTTTTTTATTTTAGTGAAGACTAAGCTACAGAAACAATAAAATACATACATTATATTTGAAATATATTTTACAAATAATACTAAATTTAAAATATAATTGTAAATACATATGTAATGTATTTATTTATGAACTTGAATAAAAGTTTAGAGTGATTTCCAAAGTTTTTTCCAATTCTCGTCTGATACATCATCTCGATTCCTTTTCTTAGTGTTAGAGTCTAAGGCCGAATGTCTTCCTTTAAGTAACCACCTATCAACATATTTTGAAGGATCGAAAAGTGTCAAGGGTGGTCCCACGAGTTTGATGAACAAGAGTGCCGAAACTGTTTTAGTGTTTAACGAAGCTCTTGTTGGGGTAATAATAAGATTCATTTGCGAAAACCCCCGTTCACATTCACTTGAAGAAATGGGAATAGAATTCAGAGCATATACCAAACGCAAGAGTTTTTCAGAATATGTCTTTTCGAGAATGTATTCGCGAAATCCACGAATCATTTCTCGTTCATCTAGTTGTAGCCTGATCGAAATGTTTCTAATTTCCATCTCTCCAAATGTCAACCGATTATCAATGTCTTCAGGCCAATATTTTTGGTCAAGTACGCGAGCCCAAAGTGCAAACTCGACATCTTTATTATCTAGCAGCCTTTTTTCAATCGACGTTTTCAACGTGGAATAAAATATTTTCGGATCAATAGGAGGATCATTTTTAGAAACTTTTTCGTGAAGTAAAACTCCACGAAAATGCAGATTGCTTATAGCAGCTGCAGCACATTTATAATAGGGTCCAAAATTCTGTTTTCTTTCTTCAAAAACTTGAACGAGTTCATTTATTTTTCGATTTGCAATGTAAAGGTTCACATTGCGATTTTGTAGATCCAAACTAAGTTCCGACAATTCTTGGAGAGCGTCGCACATCAATGCTAGATCCAATAAAAATGCTGTTGATGTTATTTTGTTCTTTAAGCCACTGTAAGTACACTTGTCATTTTTATCTCTTGTAGGGTCATTCATCGCTTCTTCAAAATGACGCACAAGGGATTCATAATTATTCCACACAGCCGAAACTGAACGAAAACTAGATGCCACCCAACGGGTACTTAAAACTCTTCCGATTTTCAGTACCTCAACGCCTAGTGATTCTGCACATAAATGCAACTCTCTATTATTTTTCGGCGACGCATGGTATAAAACATAAAGTTTATCAATAAATGATTTGAATCTATTGATCCCTGAAATTTTCTTTACAACATCACTTACTGATAATTCTAACCTGTGATTAGCACAATGCCAAACTATAATTGAAGGAAATTTTTCTGTCAGCAATTTTTTCACTCCATTTTTAGAACCTAACATCACAGCAGCGCCGTCGCATGCAACCGAAACTAAATATTTTTTTAAATATTCTTCTGTCATCCCATATAAATCAAGAGATTGGAGTAATGATTCAAATATTCCTTTTGCCGTTACGTCTTTAAGTTCAATCAAATCCAAAAACAAATTAATTGGTGAATTCATTCCAACACTTTCGACACAGCATCGAACATACACAATGAGGGTGGTTTTTTGGCTTATGGTGGTAGACTCATCAATTATCAAAGAAATTATATTTTTCGACTGAACAATTTCTTTGAAAACATTTTTTCTCATTTCATCACATATATGATTTACAATGTTGATACATGCGTTAGTGGAATGGAGAATATGACCCATTTCGATCCCATTTAGTTCTTGGAGATTAATTTCACTTTCAAACATATTGAATGATTGATTTTCCTTAGCTACTTTATATGCAGTTCGAAAAATGTTTGCTGTTATTACTTTTTCGCGAGATAACGATTTTAAAAAAGTATTTTCAATCCGCTTATTTTTGGCTTCAGAAATGATTTTTAACGCTGCTTTGTGTGCAATAGATCCTCTGTGATCGAAAATTTTTTTTCGAAGTGACCCCAATTGTAGCTTCCTCTCTTTCCCAGAATACGTAATTTCATTATTGGCCCATTCTTTGGATATTTTCATTCCCATTGTCGTTTCAGTTCCAAGAGTTCCAACGTTTCTGCAAATTGTGCAGCCAAGTTTCATTTTGTGTACGTTCAACCATTCGTTTTTTGAGCAAAAATCGTTTTTTTGATCTAATGACCAGCAGTCTGGCCAATCGTTTTGAGTTCGACCTTGATCCCCGAGATCAGCTCGAGATGATTCAGGAACATCTACATGTACCGATATTTCCATATCTTCTGTCATCGTTTCTGTTACTGTTTTGAGCTTTTTATTTACGGAATCGGCGCCGCTGCCGGTGGTTGAGAAGTAACAGGAAATTTTTTTCATATTTAAACTTGGAGTTGCACTAAATAATATATAAAACAACACGTAATCGTAACACAAACTGACTAAACAAACGTAAATAAAAATATACGCAGATGCCGCCATGCGATAAACGTCAAACCATAAATAAATGCGTCAAACTGTCAAAATCATAATACGCAAAGACATACGTATGAAGCTAGTTACATACGCAGGTTTGCTATTTAAACTATACGGTTACTTCACTATTATCATTTTAACGAATTATTATTGTAATTACTTAAGCGCAAATATTTTTTCGTTTAATTAATTTTTAAATAAAACCGTGAAAAAAGGTGCCGGAACGCCGTTCAACCGCGTTAAATGGAAAAAAAGCACTGCATATTATCAAAATAAATAAATTAATTAAATAAATGTAATACAATTATCATAATATACGGATTAGATAATAATTTTAATCCAACACAATAACGCAAAGCGCGCTCTAGCGGAGTAATGTTTTATCACAGTGAGATAAGTGTTTTTATTATTTTGCAATATTATTTTCTTTTAAAAAATGTTCTGACCTACTAAAAAATAAGATATTGAATGAAAAAGGCGTTAAAAACAAAAAAATAATGTGCGATGGCCGAGAATCGAACTCGGATCAACTGCTTGGAAGGCAACTATGCTGACCATTACACCACCAACGCCAGTTGTCGGGATGAGCTAAGAAGCATTTATATGTTACTTCAAAACTTTGACTAGATCAAATGAACTTTAATCGGTGGTGGGGGTACCCGCATTTTCGTTTCGGTCATGAGTCGGTTTTACTCCGGTCCTCGAAATTGCATGACGCGCGTAAAGAAGTTTCACTTCAAAAAAATAACCTTAATTCTGATTTTTTTAAAATTTAATTAATATCAAATTTAATTATATATATATTTTTTTTTTAATTATTTTTTTATTTTCAATAATATGTTTACATGGTACATAATTCATTTTACATCTTGGGTCTTTTTACTACTCTTCCATTGAAAGCATTTGCTTGTGTATGGAAGGGGAGTGTACATAAATGTTGTTGTTAGTTAGTACTTAAATAATTCATTGTACATAAATCTATGTTGGCGGGCATAGTCCAGTGGTAACGCATTGGACTGCCATTCCGAAGGTCGCGGGTTCGAACCCGGCGTGCGCAAATAAATTTTATTTGATTAATTTATGTTATTTCACAATTAATTAATTAAAATAATATATAGTATATTTGCGCCACGTTCCAGAGTGAAAGATACTACCAGTATCGCCCTGGTGTAAGACCACCATTCAGAATTGAAACGTTGCTCCAAATGGCTTTAGCCGTGTTTAGTGACTAGATCTGAATAACCAGGTACTTCCCCACCTTCCTCTTTCCCTTCCCTATTTACCTTCAGCCTCACAACATCCCCCAATTGGGGATGCCATAGTCTCACTGGCTCCAGACGGGAGCAGTTGGGACTCTTGTGAGGTATTCACTATAAAAAAAAAATTAAAAAAAATGTTTGCTGTAGTATTTTTTTGATAGTAGTGAAGGATAATATATTAATATAATAAATTTAAAAAAATAAAGGAAGTTATGGAAAACTAAGGATATTTGTGAGATTAATTAAGTGACAGTAGTATTTTTTTTTCAGAATATTTTTAAAGTGTCTCTTGACAGAGAGCAGTATTCGGGTTTTATCATTAATGCTTCTGATTTCTTCTGGTAGACGATTGAAAAAAGTTCTTCTCTGGTAAGTATAATGATGTTGTGCAAAAGACGTATTTAGTTTTGGGCATAGAAAAACATGTCGAAGTCGCGTTCTGTTTTCATTTAAAAATTGATATTTTTCTTTTATAATTTGGATTAATGAGTTTTTAATATATAGGTCTTTAAATGTAGGTACTTGAAATTCTTCAAACAGGCGTTCTGTAGGGTAGTCAAAGGATTTTTTTAATATAATTTTAATAATTGTTCTTTGTATAATTTCAATTGGAAGAAGGTTACATTTATACGCGGATCCCCAACTAATAATAGCGTATTGTAAAGTGGATTGAACTAAGGCATGGTAAATTAAATATAGATTTTTTATCGACAGAAAGTTTCTAATTCTTAAAAATATATATATTAATTTTCTAATTTTGTTTACTACTTGACATATTGAAGTGAAACTTCTTTACGCACGTCATGCAATTTCGAGGACCGGAGTAAAACCGACTCATGACCGAAACGAAAATGCGGGTACCCCCACCACCGATTAAAGTTCATTTGATCTAGTCAAAGTTTTGAAGTAACATATAAATGCTTCTTAGCTCATCCCGACAACTGGCGTTGGTGGTGTAATGGTCAGCATAGTTGCCTTCCAAGCAGTTGATCCGAGTTCGATTCTCGGCCATCGCACATTATTTTTTTGTTTTTAACGCCTTTTTCATTCAATATCTTATTTTTTAGTAGGTCAGAACATTTTTTAAAAGAAAATAATATTGCAAAATAATAAAAACACTTATCTCACTGTGATAAAACATTACTCCGCTAGAGCGCGCTTTGCGTTATTGTGTTGGATTAAAATTATTATCTAATCCGTATATTATGATAATTGTATTACATTTATTTAATTAATTTATTTATTTTGATAATATGTAATAATTTACAGAAAAAAAAATTAAAACTATCTCCCTCTGATAAAATATCCGTTCGCTAGAGCGCACTACGCGATCTTGTGTGGGATTCTATTTCTGTACATTGTACATTATTTTTAAAAATATATTATATTTTGGGTGTGATGTAGGTAACATTATAAAACATAACAAGCTCTCATATTTTCAGAACCTACATAATATAATCAATTTATGCGGCTTTGCTTACAGTTGGTGCTCAGCGTGGTTGGCTTTCAATCAGTTAAGCGAGGTTCGATTCTCGGCTGTGGCATTTTTGAAGTGAAACCTTGTTGAGGTGGGGGAGCCGCTCACGAACGTTCTCTCTCTTCTCTTCTTTCCTCTCTCTCAGACACCAGCGAACTGCGCCACGCCAAGCATCAGCTGAAACTAGAAGTTTCACTTCTGTCTTGCGTAGGCTTGACACACCCACTTTTTTGTTCCTTCCATTTCAGATTTTTATCAATAATTACTCCTAGATATTTAATTTTATTTCTTTTTTTTAGTACTGTACAGTTTGATTTGCAATAGTTTTGGCTGTGAATTTTAGTATTATTATGTATGACAATGTTAAAAATTTTAGGAGTATCATTTGTATGGATTGCAAATGGAATTACAAATGTCTTTTCATTATTAGGTGACAGTAAATTAGTGTCGAAAAAATTCTTGAGCATGTTTTCTGTGGCCTTTAATTCTACATTTTCCCAAGTCTTATCACTTATTATTAATACTGTATCATCGGCGTATGACGTAATTTGACCATGTAAAGGTTGAAAAAAAATATCGTTTACATATATAGTAAATAGAATTGGTCCAAGCACTGTACCTTGGGGGATTTCAAAGCTTGTAATCTCTTGATCACTATTAACACGATTGATTTTTACTATTTGAGGACGGTTTTTTAAGTAGTCGGTGATCCATTTAATCGCGTTATTAAGTTCTGCGAGTATTGAATTGGGAGGGGGTAAAATAGAATCATATTTATAAGTCGTCTAAACGTGGCTAAACCACAGTTTGAAAATGGCTTTGAAAGCCGAAACAGCTGTAACAAAAACAAAAACCAAAAAATGCTTGTAGAACTAATAATTATATTATTAAATTTGATTTTAATTAAATTAAAAAAAAAAATAAATGGAGTTCTACGAATCAAACATAAAAACATTAAAAAATAATAATAATTCTGAATGATAATCCTTTGGTTAAGAATTTCGTAAAGAAGACTAATAATTATTCTATTTAATTCAAATTTTAAATTTTGGATAATTCGTATTTTAGTCACATGATTTAATTTGAATTATTTATTATGTATATATTATGGATGTGTTTTGAATGATACATCTTATAGGAACGCCATCAAGTAACTTACAGGTATATTGGCAATCAATTGACGCACATAAATTAATATTGATATTTAAACGAGAAGATGGTGAGCGAACACGGTAGCACCTCGCGGGGAGTTATATCGGCAGTCAGGAAAAGCATGAATCATTTCGGGCTAGTTCGGCCCGTCGCGTCGTGGTGCTGGAGACTGGTGTCAATGATAACGTCCGCCATTGGTGAACGAGTAGCCAATAGAATCTTCTCTAGTGTGAAATTACTGATATGTTCACTTCCCACTTCAACCCCCTTCAAGAAAACTGCACTATCACAAATCACAACCCTTAGTCACAATCTGCTGAGTTCGTTCAACTTTGGGACCTGGTGATAAGAAAAAAAATACAAATTAGCAATAGGTATATAAATACTTACGACAATAATTTTCTAATTGCTAAAATGAATCATAATAAAGGTGTTTAATGCTTTACAGGGGCACTTACTGCATTATTTGAATATCTATTTAAACACAAATTATGAAAATTTGGATTGTTCTTACACGAAGAAAAACAATATAACTGATTCGGCTTTGGAGAAATTATACGATTTGGTAGTTAGGTTTGGAGATCTTCCAGACATATTTGTTATGATAATATCTAATGGTGGATGCTGTTTATTTAGAGGCAATAATAATTCGTCAGATTTCTCAACCACTATTTATTAATCACTTAAAAACACTAAATCTAACATTCGATTATTAGAATTAGACACATTGTTTGATTGAACTCAACTAACTAGTCCTAGGAATATAGACATATCACAAATTTCACTGGATTTAGCGCACAGTAATTCGCACTGGATTGCAGGCCGTTTTGTGTTAAACTTTTAGCACATAACCAATATATTGGACCACGTGTTCACGCACCAGCATTTGTTCTGATAATACACTGAAATGCGAAAATATTAGAATTTTTGTGAACGCTTGGTCCGACATCGCGATAAAAAAATCGTGTTTTGCAAAAAGTTTACTAAGAAACCTATCGATTCATTTGTTAAAGGTCTGAATTCTTGTACTTAACCGGATAATGAATCTAAGCGTAATTTAAAATTTGTATTCTTTGACTGAGTTCTATTTGAACTTCATTAGAAAAAAAAAAATTTAATAATATACAAATTAAAAAAAAAAAAAAAGTAATCGGGGAAGCCTAAGTAAAACATGACAGGATCAAGTAATTATGTATTGCGGATTTTAATTAGGTGTCAAAATATATTGTACTGCATAATATGAACCCATATGCATACATGTGTGTAATGCTCAAATTAATCAAATTCTCGAGTCGGACCACTTCAAGAGTCGGAAAAACTGAAGATTATACAAATGTGAATGAAGCAATGAATGTGTCCTAAAAGAGATTTTGTTGCGGTCTATCCTTTCTGCCTACCCAAATGGCGTGATGGTTTGTGTTCAAACCTAAAGAAAAATAAACAGACAATAAATTAAAAAGGGTTTGCGATAAACAAACTCCAAAGGCAAACCACATTTGTTCATAAAATGCCATCAAATTCGCTCGTAAATACGCAATAATTTTCAGTAACGATATTTTATATGGTAAACCGAGCTATTTACGGAATTCCTACGTGATGTTTTTTAAGTTTGTTTAGGTACACATGGTATTATTGTTAGAGACCGTACATTCTTTGATTACATTCTTACATAATTTAATTGCCCAACGGATAACTATTTGCAGCTTCCTGTATCTCTGGATAATCTCTAGATATTTGGGTTGGCTTAGAGAAAAAAAGCAATCCTGCAACGTTACTAATTCAATCTGAGAGACGGGTAAAGGCAACGCCGACTGGAAACTATTCATAGGATAACCAACACTTTTTCGTTAGGTTATCCTAAGTGGTTCGCTGCGTTTGGTGACTTAGCAGGTGTAACGTGTTCTATTACACGTAAATGAACTTTAAATCAACCCCACAATAAAACGACAGTGTAAAGCTCATTCAATTGGTTTTGAAAAATCGCAAAGAGATTATCTTTAATAAAGCCACTGAGGATATAAATACTCTTAAGGATTTCTTCGACATTAATTTACTATCACTTAATAGCGATAAAACATATTATGTAATTCCATTTGCAATACACACAAAAGACATCCCTAAAAATTTTGACATTATCATTCATGACAATTCCAAAATACATTATAAAAATTACTGTCTCCAAAACTGCACAATACTAAAAAACATAAACACAATCAAATATCTAGGAGTAATTATCGATTAAAATTTGAAATGGAAGGAACAAATATGTCAAATTGTAAAAAAATCAGAAAACTGATATATGTATTTTTAAGAATCAGAATTTTTTTGTCTTTAAAAACCTATATTTAATATATTATGCCTTAGTCCAATCAACTCTACAATATGGTATCATTAGTTGGGGATCCACATGAAAAACTAACCTTACTCCAATAGAAGTGGTACAAAGGTTAATAATTGAAATAATATTAAGAAAACCTTCCGATTACCCAACGGATCGATTATTCAAAGAATTTCAAGTGCCTTCATTTAAAGATCTTTATACTAAAAATGCATTAATTCAAATCATAAAAGAAAAAGACAAGTATCAATTTCTAACTGAAAACCGTACTCGACTTAAATATATTTTTCCATGCCAAAATTAAACACTTCCTTTGCTCAAAATTATTACACTTACCGGGCAAGAATTTTTTTCAATCGACTACCTGAAGAAATTAGAAACATTAATGATAACATCCAAATAATAAACACTGTGAAAAAATATTTTAAAGACAAACTTACAAAAAATAAAAATGTTTCCAATTGAATTTATCTTAAGAATTACTCATCTCAATTAGTTTCCTTAAGTAACATTCCATTCTTCAAATAAGTTTAAAATCATTTTATTTTTAATTACCTACATATTGTAATAAAACAATGTACACTCCATTTCCAGCCACAAGCTAATGCTTCTATGGAAGAGGGGTCTTGAAATATTTGATCATATATTGTAACAAATAAACAAAAATTTACTTATATAATAAAAAAATAAAAAAAGATGAAAGAAACTCAGGGGCTACAAAAATATTACTAAGCTGAGTTGACAAACGCAAGAATGCTACATGATATGGGGTGGATGTCAATCATGTATGAACACGCGTTAGAGTTGCTTCCCGGCTGTGCACCGGTACCGAGGGGATCAATGATATTAGATCCTCGGAGCATCTCCCATTGAAAAACTTGAAGAATAGAGACAACATTTTCACCTGATTTACTTGTTTCAAAGAAGATTCCCTTGGTCCAACGACTGCAATGAGGTTGTTTGATTGAAGGAAATCAAGATAATTTATTATATTTAAAGAGACGATAAAAACGGGGAAGTTATTAGCTTTAAAGCGAACATTGATAAATATGCAACGGTGTATTTATTTATTATTGGATAATTTGTATAGCGCCACTTTTGTGAGATATCACCTCAGGGGCGCTTTACAGTTGATGCAGGTATTACAGAAAATATAAATATTACAAAAATAGAGTGAAGTTAAGTTAAGTTAAATGAAGTATAGGAACAGGTGACACGAAGATAGAAGATGGAGACTCTGCAGCCAGAATCCTAGATGGTGAAGAAACTGGGCCAGCCTCTGCAGCGAAAGAGTCCACCGCGTCCACCAACAGTGCCAGCACAAGGTTCGTCATCCGTCCAGGTATGTGTCTGCTGCTAATAAAGCGCTGACACACTATCCTTTCACAGATACCAGACCTTAGCAGCACTGCTGTGACGTTCTACAAAGATAGAAGATGGAGGCTCTGCAGCAAGAATCCTAAGTGGTGAAGGAACTGGACCAGCTGCTGCAGTAAGAGAGTCCACCGCGTCCAACAACAGCGTCCAGGTATGTATCTGCTGCTTATAAAGCGCTGACACCTCACATAGATAAGAGGCCCTGGCAGCAGCGCTGTGACGTTCGGCAAGTCCATCATTTATCTCCATGTAATCCTGTTCCTGGTAATTGTTGAAGTGGTGCATTCTGTCCGCAATAAAAAGCTGGGTTGGGGTAATAAATTACCCTGGGCTTAGTAAAAAAACTTGCAGGGTCTAAGCTTGCCCAGTTTCCGAGAATTTTGTTGAAAACATCTGGAGTGCATTTACCGATCGCTGTTCGTTTCGAATGTCCAATATTTTTGAGCAAATTTTCGATTATTTATTCACTTTTAAAACACTGCACTCAAATCACATATTATAAAGTTCTAATAATTATTAAGTTTATTTTTATTTAAGTTCAAATGTTGATTGATTGATTTTAAAAATAATTTCAAAGGGATGTTGCCTCATTTCACTTGAAAATACTAAAAAAAACAAAATGCGGTTGGAGGAAGCATTAGGACGCGTCCTGCTGCCACGAAGGGCACTATACTATATACTATCTTGCCGTCAAACTTAGAACTATTCGAATGCCAGTGCTACAGTACCGTGCGTGATGTCACACGATTTTCGTCCGGCAGCAAATAGACGGCCTATATCTTCGGCGCTATTCTGGATTTTCCAAAATTTCTAAAAGTTATGTCCTTAGCAAACTCATATTAGTTTTCTCTAAAATTACCATTTCCAAAAGGATATCAGAACACTTTCGAGCATGTAAACTCAGCCATCCTGATAAATCAGCAATTGCCAAACATTTAATCAAAGCCGGCTATTACATTGAATTTGTTCCCAAAGTCCTAAGAAGACCCAAAACGCATAGAGCACGCCAAATTAAGAAAGCAATTAAAATTCATAAAAATCCCATTAATTGGATTTGAACCTGAAGTCCTTAGAATACACAAAACGCATAGAGCACGCCTAATTACTAAGGCAATTGACATTCATAAAAATCAGATCAATATTAAGCTCAATAGTTCTTGGTATTCAGTAATTGACAGCTATACCAAAACTAAACGCCGAAAACCACATTAAATTGCCCTGTAACATCAGTTCTTAGAGGATCGGAACTGCCAACATAGTATCGCATCTACATAAGCTCACCACAATCTTCGATTACTCATCTGCCCTGATGATGAACACTGCAATGATTTCCGAAACGTTGGCTAAAGAAGTAGGTAGCGCAACATGGCTTATTACTTTAAAAAATAATCGCTTTATTACTTTTGGCCATCAAAGAATAACACATTTGTAAAATTGCGAAATTTCATTGTACGAGACAATCTAATTCGTACGTATATGATGATATATGAAAATTTCTTGAAATAACTAACAAATAGGAATCTCTCAAACGGACCACCCCTTTCGAAATCTAGAACGTTTATGAATGCTTTGTGCATTAGTACATAGATAAGCAAGTTATTCACGTCTCTTATTTGTGCCCATTGTCATTGCAGAAGTTACACTGCTTTTAATTAAAATTTATTGTCAGTGTTGTTGACGGTTTTATCTACTATTCTACTTCCGCATACTTGAAGTTTTTGTCCCCCAACTTCCCGACTGCTGTAGCTATTCCAAGCTACGGGAGTGAGACAAACCCCAGGAACTCAGAAGTTAAGGGAAGTAGGAGGTCCATACATTATTTAGGGAATATTTTGCAAGAGGGGTACACGCGGTACCTGACGGTACGTCAACCGACGAATCTACACACAGCACCGATGTTCCCAAATTCCTGAGAGCTCCGCCGAGTTACCTGCGGGAAATGTGTCTCTGGGACTGGCTAAAGTATGCCCAGCATTCAGCTATCCAGCCGCGTGTTTCAACCCTCCAAGCTCTGAGGGATGAACAAACTGTTTACGAAATTACCTGCTTTAGGGGGTAGTACACAACCTCTTAGAAATGGTTGAGTTACAAACTAATCGTCAAAAACTTTTATCAAAGGATTTACTCGACAGAATAATATATAATTTAAATATGTATAAATATATGTACTTTTACATTAACTTCACACAGGAGGACATGCAGAATATAATATGCCTCAAGGCCTATGTCGTCTTTGGGAATGATGTAGAGTAGGTTTTTTTAAGGGATGGAAAAAGAGGAAGTTCTTGGAAGGAAAAACGTATGAGAAATAGAAGGGAATCTGGGGGTCAGTATGATCAGGAGTGACGTATAAATCCATCCCTCCCAATGCGATTTAAGGCATTGGGATCGAGAGTCCAGCTGGACAGGTCTAAGGGTCACCCTTCTCTGGCCTCTTCCAATCCTGCCTGCCATGCAGCTTGTGGGCAGACGGATTCGCCATAAGTAACCAAAAATAGCGATCCACTTCCGATGACCTATGGCAGAGATATCGGTTATCTAATTTCCGGGGCGGCGGTACTCACACCCGCCTCCCAAATTTAATATAACAAAATAAACGAGTAGTGAACTCAGAACTCAGAGAGTGGTGAGATCTCTCCAAAAAACTACACAAACTCTAATACTCATAATTACTAGGAATCTGAAAATCGTATCGGAGTTTTACTGTTTGTTTCGGACCTTGTTCAATACAATTATTGGCATTATCTTTTCTTAATTATTGACAGATCTTCTCATATGACAAGAAATACGAAACAAAATGTCATAAATTTTAGGAAAATAATGAGATTAAAAAGGGGCTCGAAATCTAATGTAAGCGAAATGTAGTTAAAAATATATATAATGTAATTTTGCTTTAAATAAAGGCGGTGTAAGGACACGCAACATGTGATATTGCGGGCGTAACATATTTTTGTAATCAAAATATCCTTGTTCTCTACTCACACAACATTATGTATGAAAAAAATTTAATAACACTCTTTTTTAGTTTTATTGAAGTTTAACTTTTGACAGGCCAAGACGCCAAACAAACTTCTGTAACCAGATGGGTCTTCTGACGACCCCGTACATTGTTCTCCCTGGCTTTTAAACTATAGAAATCCCAATTATTCAGTCAAATATTAAGGGAACTTATGTATTTACGCAGAAATACGTCAAATGCTAAATTGATATGTCAAGTATTTAAGATAATATACGGAGGATAGTAATTTTGGGTACAATCTACCCCTCCACTTAGCTGCGGAATAGTTACACAAATGTTCACAAAATTTCCTGTAATAAATACAATTTTAAACCAATTTTGTTAACAATTTTGTTTTGCATTTGTGAATTGAATGATTTTTTTAAAATAAGAAAAAACAAACTTAAGATAAATTATGAAATGCAGGTAAATTTATTTGCTTTTAACGACAGTTAACAGTTCATCTGATTTTGCGTCAATATTTGGAGGTACTATTTTTTTAATGATTTCTAAACTAAACGTTTTATCGTCAATTTGTTGGCACTCTCGTTGTAAAATTATGTTTATTTTCTTTATCACACACGACTTACATTTTATACATTTACGGAAATACAAAATTTAAAAAAAAAAATCGTACCGTCAATGCCACGAGCTGTCCACTCGCGGCCGTGAGGATGATAGAATGTTGTCAGCGTTGATAAAATAATGTGGCCAGAAAATGAAATAATTTACGTAAGAATGATAAGTTCGGAATAACTTTAAAATGCGTCCTTTTTAAATACAATTATTTGAATTTTACTTTGGTTTTCGGTAATGAATATGCACATCTTGGAAAATAAAAATTAACGCTTTCGTGATTTATTTTGAGCACACAATATTCACGATTGATATATTGTTTTTTTTAATTTTTTTAGGTATAAAGGAGAAATATTCTTTTAAATTTGTTTCTTTATTTGTTTGAAATGAGAAAAATGAAGATAATATTAAGTCAACGTTCGAATAAAACGTTTTTTGTGTATTTTAAAAAGAAAGTAAAGTTAAGTCGATAAGTTTCTCAAAGTTTTTAATGTCTTAAAACTAATAAAATAACGGAGAATGATATCTATCCACAATGTCTTAAAACTAATAGAATAACGGAGAATGATACCTATCCATAACGTCTTAAAACTAATAGAACAACAGAGAATGATACCTATCCACAGTGTCTTAAAACTAATAGAACAACGGAGAATGATACCTATCTATAATTATTATTAGAGCATTGATTGAGGAAAAGTTTTTTTTATATTTTTCTTACCAGCGGTAAAGCTTATAAATATTAACTTGATTTTTTTCATTTGAAATATTTTCAAATTATGCAGAATATTCCCACCGTTCAATGTTTTTGCATAAAGAGCTTGAAAGGGTTACGAGAGGTAGGAATTTACTATTGTTTTGGTGAAGGTTTTGTTGCAACTAAGGCGGGAGTAAACATGTTGGAAATTTTGAATACGTTAAAATAATTGTCGGAGTAAATTGAGCAATTCCGCCACAAAGGGTATCATAAAACCACGTCGGAGAAAATTATGCATTTGCTTTAAATACTCGTGTAGCTGAAAATAAGTCACCGTAAAATATCTCTTAATAATAGGTGTTGATATTTTAAGCAGACAAATAAAGTGATTTTATGAATTAAAAGCAGAGAAAAGATGCAAGCGAGTTTAAAAAAATCAACCAGTAAAAGTACGAAGAATTTTTTGCAGTAATGGGTGGAGAAGCAGTAGACTTAAAATTAGTTTGAAATAAAATTTTCAAATTAAAAATTAAAAATAGTGGACAGAATAGACATCTCTGGTCAGTTTCGTATAGATTTTGCTATGCAGGTGAGTGATAATGAATTACAGTCATCTTTGCATTAATCAGCTAGATTCATCCGAATTATATTATTTGACAAAAAAGGGCACCACTATTCCTGTTTGGTCAATTTAAGACTAAGGGATTAAAAATATTTTTGTCACAATAATGTGGCAGAACTTTTGGAATTACAATGTGCTAATTCAAGATTATTCTAAATTCTACTCTCTTGAGAGCTGGTCGTGGCAGATTATAATTTCATAGTGCGAATGCAAATATTATTGTGCCGATTGCCGTCCGCTGCCGAATTTGAAGATTAAGGAGCTAAACTCAATGCGAGTGATATTTTTGGTGAGACTTCTTCTTTTATGTATTTGGTGGCTGGATTATAATTTGTTACCTTTTCTGCAGAGTGAATTTTGTAATCAATCCATTTTTGTCATAGGGAATTAATTATTCCCTGATGGTCTGTGTGACTTTTAAGCCAGATCATCACCAATGGGTGTTAATTTTTTTTTGATTGATTGAGGATTGAATCTTCCTCCCCAGAAACTGGAGTCAACCGCGCTTACAACTGAGCCAAATCCTGATTGGGTAGGATCAACTTTTATTTTTTGTGTTAACTTCTGTAATGTCATCTGAATTCAGATAAATGTGAAAATATCCGCGTGCGTATGCATGATTGCCACCAAAAGTTGGTAGAATGCGTTGTCATTGACAATGAATCTATCTGTCGAGTTTCAGCTCGATCGGATTTCGGGAAGTGGGTTTATTTAGATTTCAATGTTTCCACCTCATTGATACATTTATTACCTAAAACAGAAATGAAATTTAAATTAATTATATTTAAAAAATCAACCCGCAAAAAAGTTATTGTATCATACGTCTATTCCGCACATTCCCCTCGGTCACTTTTAACTGTATCATACTTCGAATAAGAACTACTAACATTGTCTTCATTTTTTCACCTCATACATAAAGATAGTTGCCAATAAAAATGTGCGGTGAAAAAATGAAGACAATGTTAGTAGTTCTTATTCGAAGTATGATACAGTTAAAAGTGACCGAGGGGAATAGGGTCCCACTAGCTCAGTTGGTAGAGCACTGTCCCGGAAAGACAAGGGTCCTGGGTTCGAGTTCCAGATGTGACCGTTTCCTTTTCTGATTTTTCTGTTTCAGATTTTCGTTTAGAAATCACTAATATTGTCTTCGATATTTAAAAAACGTTATGTTTCATTTTTGTTTTAAAACTTAAATTGTTTTTTTTTGTTTGACAGTGGATAGCACCTTAGAAGTAGGTATATGTAAAAAATAATCCGTTATTATTTCAACCTTCAATTTAACCGTTGGTTTGGAAGCATTAAAGAATTTGTATATTTTATAAGCACCGTTTTTAGAAAATATCGCCTTGGGCGCTTAAAAAAATGTGACGCTTATGTGAATACCTCCCCACCATATGCAGCCAGTGGAATAATGGTGTCCCTTACTTCGGAATGTTGTAAAGATAAAGGAAGTAGGGAAGGTAAGAAAATGGTCAAGACGGTGGCTATTCTGATCTGGTTACCAAACACGGCTAAAACCATTTTAGTTTCCTTTCTGAATGCTGGTTTCACCACGATAATACTGAGAGCGTTTAAACAAATCGCATTCGAATCTGTAAATCAAATCGACTAAGATCTCTCTAAGGACTGATTGTTTCAGAGAATTTGAACAATTCTTCAAATTATAAGCTAATTTTGAAGTTTTGAAGTTATTATTTCAGTTCTGTCAAGTAACTATCCTATAATAATATAATAACAGAACTTTAATAGGACTTTCTCAGAACCCGTAAATGAACATTGAAATTTGATTAATTATTCAAATTCTGTGAAACATCGTCCATTTACTTATCCTAAGTAAAGTACATTTCGGAAATGTAAAGAACCTAATTCGAAAATAAACTATATTTTTAACTGAATTTGAACAAATCTTTCTATTTATATAAAGAACCGTTTTTACATAAAATTTCGAAAACTCACACGCACTTTATGTTCACACTCCTCAAAGCTGAATTTTGTTACTCATTGATGAAATTTTGCACTCTTGACATTCAAAATAAAAGTAAAATTACTGTGTTCATCTGATATCGAACTCCAGTAAACGGCGGGAAAATCAGCTAGTTCTCTATGAAGTTCTGCCACTATTACTTCTAATAGGCATAGTTTAAATTCCATTTTTCTCTTCCTTATTTTCTTAATAACATTTAATCGATAAAAAATGAAACACAGTTTCAAAGAAGTTCAACAATTGTGGTATTATTAAATCAATTAGTTTAATTAATTGTATCCCTAACTCAACACCTTAATAAATAATACAATAGAAAATTTTGTCCAAGTTCATAGAATCAAGTCTGGAACAATGATCAGGGTTCCACCTCACAGAATCTCTCTCAACCTTGGGTATATTTACAATTTATTTCTGCCTTCCCGGAACCGGAAGTCGTGTCTTAGTGAATTGGAGGCGGAAGCGTTTAGGAAATGAAACTGACACTCGAATAGGGGTAAGAGGAAATGAAGCTGAACTGCCGGTTCTTTACCCGCTGTTTGAGCTATTCACATGTGTTGACTATACTTGTTCAATTCTGGGAGAGTTAATCAAGAGATACGTACAAGTCCACGAAGTTCTCAAACAGGTAGAAAATAATACTAGTAGTTCTGTGATCAGTTAAGAAGTTTTAAATTCAAAACTCAAATTTGGATTTGAGGCAAAAATGCTTAACCAAACTGAATAATTATTTTTTTAACCATAAGGTTTTGCAAATATCTAATACGGATTTGTGATAATTTATTAAATTTAGTTTTAAATAATGATATACGGGACATTAAAGAATTATATTTTTGACGATTTAAGAAGCAACTTTGCAATTTTTTGGAAAATTAATTAAAAAAAATTATATGGCCCTAACTATTTTGTTAATATAAAAATTAATTTCATTTTTTTAATCCTTCTAGCTAGTTCCATACAATGCTAGTATGTCTATTAATTTTGAAATGTGTGCTAATTTTTATATTTATTTTGAAATGTGTGCGATTATGTCTATTAATTTTGAAATGTGTGCTATTTTGTCTATTTATTTTCAAATGTGTGCTCTTTAGTTTATTTATTTTGGAAAGTGTGCTATTTTGTGTATTTCTTTTGAAATGTGTGCAATATTGTGTATTTAATTTAAAATGTGTGTGATTTTGACTATTTATTTTGAAATGTGTTCTATATCGTCTATTAATTTTGAAATGTTTGCTTTTTTGTCTATTTATTTTTAAATGTGTGCTATTTAGTTTATTTATTTTAGAAAGTTTGCCATTTTGTCTATTTATTTTGAAATGTATGCAATATTGTCTATTTATTTTGAAATGTGTGCGATTTTGTCTATTTATTTTGAAATGTGTACTATATCGTTTATGTATTTTTAAAATTGTGCTATTTTGTCTATTTATTTTGAAATGTGTGCGATTGTGTCTACTAATTTTGAAAATTGTGGTATTTCGCTTGTTTATTTTGAAATGTGTGCTATTTTGAATGCTTTAGTTGGTATGCCCTGTTTTTATAATTGCTATTGTATGTACCGAGTAAACTGTATCTTCTCATGTTTTACACCTTCTATATTGTTACAGGGCAAAGTTAGTATTAGCCAACCCTCTGTTTTCTCACATTCATTCCTTCCCTACTTGATTCAGTCCCATACCATTCTCCAAATTGTAGATAGTACATAATTGTTGTGAGATCATAAAAACCGAATTGATAATATTATGCTTTGACAGAATATAAATTTAGCTGAACCAAAGCCAAAAGATTAAAGTGATCAACATAACGACTAAGTACTGCAGAATTTATGTAATATTTACAACCGTTCTATTTGGCTTTTACAATGTTAGGGTTCGTAAGAAAAGCAGGATAAATCGCCTCAGCACAGGTCACTCTAGTAAGGAGGGCTAAGAAATACTATTTACTATGCATATTAAATATATCATATTTTGTATGTACAATGTTTAAATATTTGCTATAATAAAAATACGTTATAAAAAATCGATATTTTAGTGACAGATTAGTTAAATTTTGTAACTCAGAAAATTTTTAGCACCAAATTTATCAGTATAAGTTCACAGTATTTATTTGCAAGACGATGAATTATAGCAATTGGGGAAAAAACAGAGTAAATTAAAGAACCTTAAACATTAAAAACGAGTATACTGTATATATTCTAGGATGAAAGTATTCACTCAAATCACGCTTGTGTTTGATCATTTAACTTTTTTCCATGAATCTCAAAATTAACGAGATAAATGGTCAAAATTGTATTTGTTCCTAATGCAGGATTCTACCAAAAAAAATCTAGCCAGATCAAATAATAATAAACAAGGGACATGAAAACAATAATGCCTAAATTGATTTGGGAGACGCGGCGCAATTTATTGCCCGGTTTTTTCAATGAAAGTTGGGACAGTTTTCATTTGAAATTCCTCCCCGTCGCTAATAGGAAACGCTGATAACAAAAAAATTGGCGGTGCAAAAACAAATAGGTACATTTCAACTCACAAGCGGTTGGTCACGAGCATATTTGTGTAATTAATTTATTGTTTCGGGCAATAAATAACTAGAATCCGTTGACATAGGCTAAACCAGGGAGACTTATTTGAAACTCAATTAACGTGAGTCTAGTGTTTGAACAGGCTCGTGACTTCAGCATGCATTACGGTATTGGATTGGCAAACCTTCCGTTAAATCCAATTACCTATCCCTTTTGTAATATTATGTACCTAATTGTTAAGGCCCCGTAGTAAGCGTTCAAAGATGGTTTCAAAGGGAGATATGCAAATACGAATGTTAGAAGGAGCTAATATTAAAAACACGATAGTAATAAATAAAAAGAAATAAGCGAAAATATTGAATAAAACACGACTCCTTTGAAATAGAGCAATAATATTTTGACAAATGATTGAGTTGCATTTAAAGATAAACTGTGTATTTTTTCATGCCTATAACATATTAAATGACAAAACAAAACGAGTTTTACAAAATTTTCGGAGCTTAATTTTCGATTTTTTTTTCTATCGATGGAATTTTTAGTCTATCGAGGGAATTTCATATAATTAACGTTTCGGCAAAACAAATTTATAGATATTGTCTAAAACATAAGTTTTTTTGGAACTTAAAAACATTAACTTAACGAGAAACTTGTTATAAATCGGTAGAAATTGGGTATGCGGGGCTTAAAATTGGAGGGCGACTGTTAGTCTAGTTTTCACATCAAAGGCGCTGTGCAAAGACAGAAAAGTATCTACAGGGTTTTCCAATAAGAAGTGTTATTTTCATATTCAATCGTAAAAGATCAATGGTTTCGTTGCTTGTGTGGCACGTAGCGCCGCACAGTGGCTTAAATTTGAGCGCTGGAACGACATTGACCCCAGATCGGCATGTTCCCGAAATGAATTTTTTTTTTTACCAATGTGTTCTCAATTAATCACTGACATTAAAAAAACCATTGAAAATAACATCCGAAGCTTACTTACTCGGTAATTACGCACAGAACTGAGATGTTCGGGTACGCAACTATGCTGCTGTATCTAGGCGAAGGCGTGCGAAATCAGGTTGTTTGTGTACTTATTTTACAAAAAAATTATTTTTATAAATCACTTGAGATATTCTTTAAGATACGTGCTTTATTTAAGTAACTGAAAAAAAATATTTTTTTTCATAAATAATAACTGTTGCCTTGGTTCAAAGCTAACCTTTTTTCCAATGTTTTGCCTTTAATGGAGTAGGAATAAAAATCTTCACGAGTCTTCACGCTAATTTTAATAGGATATTATTGCTGTGTCTTTTTTGTACACGGAAAAAAATCACCACCAACTTTAGCCAGCCACTCCAGTAATTGCATTTTTAAGAAATGATTGTACTTAATTTTCGTCATTTTTTTTTTAGAATCCAATATTTGACTCCGATATGTCAAAGAAAGATCGACTGTATGTAATATTTAGTTCTGCGTACCGTCAGAATAAATTTTAAGTTATTCAAAATTATTCACTGTCAATTTAAATTAACATCTTAAACTCAATTATTATGTAATCAGTCGCAGAACAGGGGTACACTTATATTCGGGCGCGCAACTATGCTGCTGTATCTAGGCGAGTTTGAAGGTGTGCGAAATTGGGTTGTTTGTGAACTTATTATACAAAAAAGTACTTTTTAAAATCACTTGAGATATTCTTTAAGATACGTTCTTTATTTAAATAACTGAAAAAAAATTTTTTTTTCATAAATTATAACTGTTGCCTTGGTTCAAAGCTAACCTTTTTTCCAATGTTTTGCCTTTAATGGAGTAGGAATAAAAATCTTCACGAGTCTTCACGCTAATTTTAATAGGATATTATTGCTGTGTCTTTTTTGTACACGGAAAAAAATCACCACCAACTTTAGCCAGCCACTCCAGTAATTGCATTTTTAAGAAATGATTGTACTTAATTTTCGTCATTTTTTTTTTAGAATCCAATATTTGACTCCGATATGTCAAAGAAAGATCAACTGTATGTAATATTTAGTTCTGCGTACCGTTAGAATAAATTTTAAGTTTTTCAAAATTATTCACTGTCAATTTAAATTAACATCTTAAACTCAATTATTATGTAATCAGTCGCAGAACAGGGGTACACTTATATTCGGGCGCGCAACTATGCTGCTGTATCTAGGCGAGTTTGAAGGTGTGCGAAATTGGGTTGTTTGTGAACTTATTATACAAAAAAGTACTTTTTAAAATCACTTGAGATATTTTTTAAGATACGTTCTTTATTTAAATAACTGAAAAAAAATTTTTTTTTTCATAAATTATAACTGTTGCCTTGGTTCAAAGCTAACCTTTTTTCCAATGTTTTGCCTTTAATGGAGTAGGAATAAAAATCTTCACGAGTCTTCACGCTAATTTTAATAGGATATTATTGCTGTGTCTTTTTTGTACACGGAAAAAAATCACCACCAACTTTAGCCAGCCACTCCAGTAATTGCATTTTTAAGAAATGATTGTACTTAATTTTCGTCATTTTTTTTTTAGAATCCAATATTTGACTCCGATATGTCAAAGAAAGATCAACTGTATGTAATATTTAGTTCTGCGTACCGTCAGAATAAATTTTAAGTTATTCAAAATTATTCACTGTCAATTTAAATTAACATCTTAAACTCAATTATTATGTAATCAGTCGCAGAACAGGGGTACACTTATATTCGGGCGCGCAACTATGCTGCTGTATCTAGGCGAGTTTGAAGGTGTGCGAAATTGGGTTGTTTGTGAACTTATTATACAAAAAAGTACTTTTTAAAATCACTTGAGATATTTTTTAAGATACGTTCTTTATTTAAATAACTGAAAAAAAATTTTTTTTTTCATAAATTATAACTGTTGCCTTGGTTCAAAGCTAACCTTTTTTCCAATGTTTTGCCTTTAATGGAGTAGGAATAAAAATCTTCACGAGTCTTCACGCTAATTTTAATAGGATATTATTGCTGTGTCTTTTTTGTACACGGAAAAAAATCACCACCAACTTTAGCCAGCCACTCCAGTAATTGCATTTTTAAGAAATGATTGTACTTAATTTTCGTCATTTTTTTTTTAGAATCCAATATTTGACTCCGATATGTCAAAGAAAGATCAACTGTATGTAATATTTAGTTCTGCGTACCGTTAGAATAAATTTTAAGTTTTTCAAAATTATTCACTGTCAATTTAAATTAACATCTTAAACTCAATTATTATGTAATCAGTCGCAGAACAGGGGTACACTTATATTCGGGCGCGCAACTATGCTGCTGTATCTAGGCGAGTTTGAAGGTGTGCGAAATCGGGTTGTTTGTGAACTTATTATACAAAAAGTACTTTTTAAAATCACTTGAGATATTCTTTAAGATACGTTCTTTATTTAAATAACTGAAAAAATATATTTTTTTCATAAATTATAACTGTTGCCTTGGTTCAAAGTTCACCTTTTTTCCAATGTTTTGCCTTTAATGGAGTAGGAATACAAATCTTCACGAGTCTTCACGCTAATTTTAATAGGATATTATTGCTGTGTCTTTTTTGTACACGGAAAAAAATCACCACCAACTTTAGCCAGCCACTCCAGTAATTGCATTTTTAAGAAATGATTGTACTTAATTTTCGTCATTTTTTTTTTAGAATCCAATATTTGACTCCGATATGTCAAAGAAAGATCAACTGTATGTAATATTTAGTTCTGCGTACCGTTAGAATAAATTTTAAGTTTTTCAAAATTATTCACTGTCAATTTAAATTAACATCTTAAACTCAATTATTATGTAATCAGTCGCAGAACAGGGGTACACTTATATTCGGGCGCGCAACTATGCTGCTGTATCTAGGCGAGTTTGAAGGTGTGCGAAATTGGGTTGTTTGTGAACTTATTATACAAAAAAGTACTTTTTAAAATCACTTGAGATATTTTTTAAGATACGTTCTTTATTTAAATAACTGAAAAAATATATTTTTTTCATAAATTATAACTGTTGCCTTGGTTCAAAGTTCACCTTTTTTCCAATGTTTTGCCTTTAATGGAGTAGGAATACAAATCTTCACGAGTCTTCACGCTAATTTTAATAGGATATTATTGCTGTGTCTTTTTTGTACACGAAAAAAAATCACCACCAACTTAAGCCAGCCTCTCCAGTCATTGCATTTTTAAGAAATGATTGTACTTAATTTTCGTCAATTTTATTTCAGAATCCAATCTTTAACTCCTATATGTGAAAGATAGATCAACTTAATGTAATATTTTGCTCTGCGTACCATCAAAAATAAAATTGAAAGTAATAAACCACTAAAAATATTGCTGTTATTTACATTCAGAACGTAATTACGTTGATTTATTTATATTTTTGCATTAAGTTGCAGAAAATAGATAAAAAAGAGGGAATTTCCCTTTTATTATTTAGTTGTATTTGAAGGTGTGCCGAGTTGAGTTCTTAATGTGTTTATCGTTGATTCAAAGTGAAAATTTAACCCTGTATAATGTTCTTCAAAGTAAGTTATTTACAATGTATATTATTGTTAATATTTAAATACTTGCCCAAAGTTATAAAGCCATAGAATTATAATCTATAAAATACAAACTTAGCGCCAAAGTTACACGCTACTTTTTATAAAAGCATTAAAATCATTATCAACATTTCAACTAATAAGAATTAACAAGAAATAAGTGGTATTTCTTATTAATACTTTAAAAAAACATCAATGATGCCAAATGGTCGAACGCCGAGAGCGATGTCGCACTAAATCATCAAAATTCGCCACTGTGCGCCGTCTTGTTAAAAGTAAACGTGGTCCAAATCAATACCATCCAATTCGGGCCATAAAAAATCATTAATCATCTCTCGATAGCGCAGTACATTCACCGTTACTGTTGCTCCAGCTTCAATTTCGAAAAAGTAAGGTCCAATGACTCCGCCGGACCATAAACCGCAGCAAACAGTCACACGTTGAGGATAGAGAGGCTTTTCAACAATAACTCTTGAATTTTCCGAGCCTCAGATGCGACAATTTTGCTTGTTGACAAAGCCACCGAGGTGAAAATGGGCCTCATCACTCAAGATGATTTTTCGATAAAATTCTAATAATTAATAATAGTGAATTTTAATAATTTCAATGCTTTGTTAAAGCGTGTATCGTTCCATTTTTATTAATGGGATAGTTTTTACCTGTCAAATGTCTAAAATGACAGCTTCAAAAGTAAAATCTACTGAAATAGCGGGCTATTCAAAATAACACCTCTTATTGGAAAACCCTGTACTTGACTACTAATAATTAACAGATTAAAATAAAGATCAAAATATCATTTTTTTTTAGAAAACTGCCTTTACGTGTTACATACTAAAACGTTTCGCGCTGGAGATGAGTGGTTGGGTTTGGACTAAAGTTACTACGACTGTGGAATAATGTATAGCGCCGGTCGATTGTTTTAAATGATTAAAAGTATGTAAAATTATTTTTCATATACCTAATTGTGTATTTTTTATTTTTACTAACCGATTTTCAGTAATAACATTTGAAATAGGAGGGCTTGCTAAAAACAAATTGACATGTAATGTAAGGATTACATGATCGTTTTATCTTTTCACATTTCAATAAGATAACAGAGTAGTGAATAGCAAAGGTAATTGTCTCTTTCGTGATTTGCGAATTAATTAATCCGACGCTCTACAGGAAACTCGCATTGCATTTAAATCTTTGAAAATGAATTATTTTTTAATGATTAACTAATGTTTATAAGACATAATTTTTTTACGCATAGCACAAAGGATAACAAATTATTATAGGCAATAATTAGTCAACAATTAGCACAAAGGATAACAAATTATTATAGGCAATAATAATTTGTAATCATTTGTTAGCATTATTTTATCATTAAAAAATAATAATATTTGACAAGTCAAAATATTTCACCAACAAATGTAGATATAATATGTCTCGACGCCGTCAAGTGGGAAAATTTAGCACTAACAAAGCCTTTTCTATAAAAATAATTATGGTTGTTTAGAGCTGAAAAAACTATAATAAGCAGTTTATTGAAGTACTAGTACATATTGAATTATTTGGCGGGTTGGGAAAAAGCCGACGTAGCTCAATGGTCCAGAGCACCTGAACAGACATCAGAAGGTGCAGGTTCAATTCCCGTCAGCGGCATTTAATTCTACTGGGAAGATATTTTCAATTTGAATAGATATTTCAGGCGACTAATTATTGGTTATAATAATTTGCTTCGAAAATTAAATCTACGCAACAACAAAACGTTGTTGTTGCGTTATTCCGTACAATTTTTCGATGAGCGGTATTCGCCAGTCACCTTGCAAAGGATGACATGGTTTATTTAAGATATGCATGAACTCCTCCTGCTTCAATTAGGTTGTCAGGTGATTTGAATTCGGTCGTGAAAATGGTACGCAGATTTTGAGAGTCAGTAAACAAGACCTTGTAAAAATCAGCCAAAGAAACATGGGCTGCTAACGGCAAGCTTGGGTTATGTCACAATAACCGAAATCAGCCATTCTTCTTATATTGCCTTCTCTTATCGGAGGTTGGTTATCATTTTAAAAAATCCCTATTGAGGCTGTAGCTCAGACTAACTAGTAGCAATCAATTTCAAAGCCAATAATATACAAACACCTTCCATAGTTTGTTGTACATGATGTTTCTCTGGATCATGTAATGTTTTCCCGCCTCCCCTTATTCTCGTTAACGGATTACTATTTTGCTCGTTTGATTTGGCTCTTCTCGCGGTTTATCAACCCTTCAATCTTAACGAATTAATATGTCACGTTGTGTCAATTTTTTGTTTCGACAGGGATTAATTCATTGAAGGATCCTTTTAATTGGTTGTGGTAACTTTGGTTCTTTTTAGATGAGGCGTGTTACATTCTGTATGGTTTGAAAATAAGACAATGACCGACTACCCTGATTTTAACTACCTTTTCCTACCTTGTTTGCTCGCCCAAACGTTTCCGGTTGCTGCAGTTGATAATGTGCTAATATAATGAGACAATTAATTACAAGTACATGAAATTTGCTATAGACAATTCAATTCAAGATGCACAAAATTCTAAGTTAATGATTTGACTATGGATTGTTAGTTTTGTGAGTTATTTCTATGAGTAGGTATTTTCGGGAATAGCTAGAGACAAAACATGTGTTGCTTTCGATTGGTCTCCGTCCAAATCCCATCCATCAACGTGACCAGCTCGAGAGCAGCCAAGTTGATGGTCCAATCCCAACACCTCCAGAAATGAATTGAATATCGCTCAGCGACAGATGAGATAATGACATGTTTTGCCTCCTGCCGGAGGGTGATGAAGGTGGAATGTGGGTCCTTGGTGGTAGCTGTTGATGTTGATGTTGATGATGAATGATGAAGATTCATCTTATACCGTTAGGTACAAGGGGCTGCTCCGGTCCGGTGGCATGATAGCCTGGTGTCAGGAACCATTTGGGCCACGTGGGTAGCGCGAGGTTTAGGTCGCGTCAACCTCCCCCAAATCGATGATGAGTTGAGCTTCGCCAGCATGCCGAAAATTAGGAGTCCACTCTACTAACCTCAAACATAAACATATACTGAAGTGGTTTGCATCAGCAACGTCAGGAGTTCGGGAGTCCCGTGAACACCCCTCTGGTTTACGCTCGTAAGGATAATGATGAATTCAGCTTCAGTTTGTTCGACTTCGCCTCTGCAGTCACGCTACTCCAAATAGCTCCTGGCTCCAGCCTATACAGCTTCTCGTTCCAGTAGAGGTAATGACACATATTTATCATATGTACAATACAGAACATACTTCAAGTCTTTCGTCCACACTCAAAATAGTCATGTCAATATTTAATTTGGATGAGGGCGTCCATCCGACATAACGAATGTTTCCTAGACGGGAGATTTTACCCCACTTCAAAGTCATGGTCATTCGCTCTATCGTTTGTTACCCTCCGTTCGCTTCAAATATCAAAGAATGGTAGAAATTGATATCCTCGACTTCCGGCGCTAAGGATCAGGGATACTGGAATCATCAGGTCGTGAATCTGAAATCATCCGATCTCCGTCAGCTCAAACGGTTTCAGTCGGAGTCAATTTCCAACCTAATTCTGGATGACTTCTCCTCCTATAGTGGGGTAAGTACTTATTGAATTTGACAGGAAGGACGTCAGAAAGCGCCGAAACAACTTCATATTCGTCACGATCCCTTCGTTCTGTCAGCGAGAAAATCCTCCTCACACGCCAGCCAAGAATAGCATAGCCCTTATCCGCTTTGTTCCTTCGTCTACCAGCTAACTCAAGTAGGAAAGCCCATTAGCAATTTTCGTTCCCTTCGATCTGAACTCAGTGAAAGCGTCCTCTCACCAGCTGAAAATACTCGAAACAGGGGTCTATTCCGGGTGACTATCTAAGGCTGGTCCGCCAACACCTTCGACAGAAACCGGTGCTTTTACGGGAATAACTCAACCACACCAATAGCAGGGGAAAAAGCCGGCGCTGCTATACTAAAATAGACGTTATCTCGGTATCCAGGGTTATCGACTTTGCTAACACAAAAGTCCCTATTAGGCAAGCCAAATTACAAATTTCGTTCCCTTCGCTTTTGTCGCTTTGGTAAGATAGGACAGCCTACGGAAAATTCGTATACTTCGTCCCCGTCAAACCTATGAAAAATTAAAATCTCGCTTGATAGAATAGGAATGCCAGACAGATGCACTCTCTCGGCGACTAGCCTCGCTCTGCTGCGTTATTCCGATTCAAAAATGAATTAAAAGAGTGATGTTTGAATAAATTATATTTAATTAAATATATTTTATGAATTCCGTATAGAATAAGTTGAATTCCCAAGGAGGATACGACAACTCATTTTCAAATAACAGGCATTGAAGCATTTAATTTACCGTTCTATCCGTTACTATAAAAACACTGCATAAATACAATGGTTTGTGTTCTATAAATTTTGGCGCTAAATATAACTACTAGAGAATTATTAAATCATTTTAAACTCATAAACAATGTCTATTGTTGGATGATCTAAAGCGGTTTCAGGGTAACCGTTCTTCGTCCCTTTTTTAATGGCCAGGTCTCGTAATTTATGACCTCCTTCGCTAACGGGTACCTATAGTGCTCAAGTTAAATACCCTTACTTCAAAATACAATTGGATTATTTGGTTTACATTAAGGAAATAAGTGTTAATAATTAGATTATAATAGACTTACCGATACATCTTAGTGTCAACAATCCAAATAATTATAAAAAAACAAACACAGTCACATGCAGAAAACTCATGCTGTTAGAAAACCGCACCTTCTACACTAAATGATTTTAGCCGTGTTCGCGTCCCGACGATTAATTCTTGTTGACGCGCTTCCTAGTTTTTACTAACTCGACTATCTTAAAACGCTGACCGATCCTGATTATTCCTGACCGTCTCCCAGACCTTGAAACTCTGACCCCCTTGACTTTATTTCCCGCCTCCCAACGTTTTCAAAACCTGACTCTCTTGAACCGCTTTTTTCACCCTCGACTATCGACTTTCTTCTTCCGTTCTTCAACGCTAACTGTCTTGAACCGCTTTTTCTAACCACGACTATCGACTTCCTCCTTCCGATCTTCAACGCTAACTCTCTTGAACCGCTTTTTCTAACCACGACTATCGACTTCCTCCTTCCGATCTTCAACGCTAACTGTCTATCCGCCCGGGCTCCTTAACCACGACTATCGACTTCCTCCTTCCGATCTTCAACGCTAACTGTCTTGAACCGCTTTTTCTAACCACGACTATCGACTTCCTCCTTCCGATCTTCAACGCTAACTCTCTTGAACCGCTTTTTCTAACCACGACTATCGACTTCCTCCTTCCGATCTTCAACGCTAACTGTCTATCCGCCCGGGCTCCTTAACCACGACTATCGACTTCCTCCTTCCGATCTTCAACGCTAACTGTCTTGAACCGCTTTTTCTAACCACGACTATCGACTTCCTCCTTCCGACCTTCAACGCTAACTGTCTTGAACCGCTTTTTCTAACCACGACTATCGACTTCCTCCTTCCGATCTTCAACGCTAACTGTCTTGACCGTCTCCCCGCACTTTCAAATCCAGACTCCCAAAAACTGACTACCCGCCCGCGCTCCTTAACCACGACTATCGACTTGCTTCTTCCGACCTTCAACGCTGACCGTCTCGACCGTCTCCCCGCGCTTTCAAATCCAGACTCCCCCTCCCCAAACCAACCCCCCAAATCACCATATGCGATTTCTAATTTATGTTCTTTTGAATTCTGAATGCTTTTTGTTTTCAAAAGACAGAAATGCACTAAAGGAACACATCAATTATGGCCCTAGAACCTGTCACATTAATTTTAAATCGTTTCAAAACCAATAAATTGTTACTTCTCCAGTAAAATGTCTAATTCTTCGTTCAAAGGATGAAACTTGACTACCCCCAGTCCAGTGGCGTGTTGGCCCACCAGCATTTTAGCTCGGCTTACTATTATCAACCACCATCACGGAAGTCTCTGCCGATACAGTGCATGTTCCTATTTTTTTTTTCTCTACCCTAATAAATCTAAACACTTGTTTTAAAATCAGTTGTCCAACATCTGGTAATCTCCTATGTCGTGAGACCAACTGAAAATTTCTTTCCCACCATAATAAATCAACAATAAAAAAATTTTATCCCAGGGCGAGTCCATCACAATCATCATTTGGTCCTTTTCCGGAAAGATATCATTTCACACAAACAAAAATACTAATGACATTAATAATTATAATTATTAACATTTTTCTTCCTCTTCTTTCGAATGGTGGGGGGGTCAGATGGTAACATCTAGGCCAGTTAGCCAGTCTAGGATCTCAGGCGTCGCCCTGTAGACCTCATCAATCCCGCCGGGGAATGAATCCAGCCGGCATTCTTTGACCACATGGTTGGTGTTCTGCACCACACCGCATTCAAAAATTGCATTAATAACATGAATTTATAAGAATAAAAAATTTTTACAATATATTAGTTTACCAAGGAAAATGGTAATTAAATGTATATAAATAAGGAAACATCATCGATTTAGATTTTCTTGATTGAAGATTGTTAGAGCCAAAATCTTTCTCCGATTTTCTTCAATACTCGAACTAGAAATTTGACAGGATTCCATGATGAGGACATTTGTTGAGTTATTGATCCTTTCCCCCATTCCTGCAACCCTTGTTCCATTAAGGCTGCAACTCGTTCTTCTGCGAACATAGAGGAGCCACATCAGTGCCTGGGAAGTCCAAACAACATACGGAATGCATTATTATATTGCACCCGAAGCTTTTCCATGGTTGTTTTTGTTGGCTCAGACCTCGCATGTGTAAATGTTAGCAGAGAAGGCTGCGAATAGCGTCCTTTTCACATGACGCGAAAAATTCTGCTAAATATATTTAATTAAACTAATGCCTCATCTAGTGTTATAATCAACAATGCTGGGTATTTCAAGTGGTAGTTACTTGTAACCCCAACGAGGGTTGTAGTTTGAGGTAAGTAGAGCCTGAAGAGAGCAGTGAGAAAAGGTACTAAACTGTTCACATCATTCAACCTCATTTAACTCACCTTTTAGGTGCGGTAATGGCGTCACGCATTCTTGTTAACTTAGGTTAGGTTTTACTGGTATTTACGGACTTTCAAACGCAAGAATATTTACCTCAACACATTAAACGATTAATAACGTTTGACTATATACACAGAAATAAAAAGATAAACAGAATCGTAGTTCATATTTCAATTTGAATTATGAATGTATTCAAATTAATAAATGTAATTTGTTTTCCATTTTCTACAATCGCTTTATTTAATATTACTGTACTGTAAATAATTAAAAATATACAATGACTGCCTTTTTTTTCAATCACATATTGATTCATTCAATGATTGGTGTAAAATTAATAGCTTGAAGCTAAATGTCGATAAATTCAAAATGTTGTCATTTTTACATAACTACAAACCGATTGTTTTCGAATACAAACTAAATCACATTTGCTTAACAACTGTCACATCCAAATTGAGAAAAAATGATTTTGTTAAAAATAGTGATAGCATGCCACTTTCCCGATAAAATATTAGTCATTCAGAATATATCGAGAACACATGTTCTTTTCCTAGTAAATTTCATTTTTTTTAATTTTTTTATAGTGAATACCTCACAAGAGTCCCAACTGCTCCCGTCTGGAGCCAGTGAGACTATGGCATCCCCAATTGGGGGATGTTGTGAGGCTGAAGGTAAGTGGGGAAGGGAAAGAGGAAGGTGGGGAAGTACCTGGCTATTCAGATCTAGTCACTAAACACGGCTAAAGCCAAATGACGGAATGCGACAGTATCAGTATGTCAATATCATTACCAGTATTTGTATTAAAAGGAAACTACAAGCCAAAAATGTGTATATTCTTTGTATACCTTATATCGTAGGTAATAGGCATTAAAATCGCTTTACAAACATAGTCTAGAAAAGTTGGATTTCAAGCAAATAACCGGTTTTTATTTATTTTGTAAATAATTTTATAAGAAAGCAAAAAAGTTTATGAAGTGAAACTGTCACAGATAATCTTAGCTATAATACTGTATTTTTCAAAAACATTCGCTTTTAACTGATACTTTATTACGAACTCTGTCAATTCATTCTTTAAAGGCCCGCAGTCCCGTTTTTAACAGGAAAATTTTATATCAGTAAGTTATCTCGGTGTATTAAGGAACTTGGAGTTTCTAGATAGCATGATTTATGTTAGGTAACAAAAAGGTTGTTTATAAATCTCTCATATTACTCTGGTCTCATCATCACCTCTGATTTCAAAAAAATGAATAACCTAATTTTTTTTCACTGCTCCTTGCTTCACTCCGAATATCTCGAATATGCTTGTGTCCTTTGTTTCCTTTTTATGCTGTCCACATTCGTCATACGGCATCCATTCAACGTCGGTTTTTAAGAAGGATTGCTAGGAGATTAGGATTTGAAACAGACAAAACCTTTCTCCTTTAGAAGACCGTAAAAAAATGATATCATTCGTTTCTCCAAATTATTTATTGTATTATTGATTCACATTCTTTACTATGTACAACTCATACCGAGGCATTATCTACCGTTCTATTGTAATAACTCCAACACAGAATCTCTATACTCTTGTTCGCCGTATACAAAATTTTGGTAACGACTATATAGATGTTATGGATATATTCAACACATCATTCACCAAATATAAACAAGTCATAACCCAATTTATTTCAGAAAGAAGAATATCAAATATAATATAATTTAACTATAGAAACTACGTAGCCCTGTTTATCTTACCATAGTTTTGTAATCTTCCTAGTATTATATTTTTCCATCTTGCATGGTGGAGTGACTAGTTTTTACTTTATTTCGTTTTGACATTGTTTTTGTTTAAAAGGTTGTGTTTTATTATGTCTTCTATTTTCTTTTTGATTTTGTTTTTTTATTATTTTTTTGTGTTTATTTCGATGTTCTTTGCAAAATTTTTTTTAAAAAATAGCATGTAAAAGCCCAGCCGGGCGTAAATTTAGAAATAAATAAATGCCTTTCAATATCCTCTCCCGAAGACTCAAATAATGACTTGGTTTCCCTCCATCAACACCGATGGTCAACTCTAGTCATAATCTTGATTTTTTTTTTGTAGAAGTGTAAATGTAAATGTAAAAAATAAGTGAAATAATGGGGAACATACTAAGTATTCGGCTGACAGTTAAATTTAATTGGTTATTAATAATTTTAGCTTTTGAATTTACGGTTTTTTTTTATTTCCAAAGCTTCTAAATTGTTTAGTTTTAAACCTTTTTCATTTTTATGTAGGACTTTGATACCTGTATCGCGGTCAAAAGTATTTTTTAAATACTTAATTTATACATAAAAGATTTTTTTAAAACATTATTTATATATTTTTTAATGAAAATTTACGCATACATTTCTTTAGGTTATGGTGTCACGAAATTGCTACTCCACTCTATAAGTTGGTGTTTGAGGGCGGTGCTGGGAAAAGCCCATTCCAACACACTCGAAGGACCTGTTTCAAAACTGTCAAATGCCTGTCTCCTCAATATATTAAATCACAGTTTTTGGAACATAAGATAAGCCCAGATTGGAATATAGGAGAAAATGACTCCTTTCATAATTCATCCGCTCTTCATATCCAAAGCATCTCATCGTTCCTTTCATAATATTATCCATTACACTTTCATCATCCTCGTATTCATCTGTTTTATCTCATTATTTTATTTTATCACTATTAATTTCTTGAAAGCTGTAAAATAAATACAAAAACATTTTTTTCATTTCTTCCATTATTATTAATGTGACCATTATGAAAGGTGTTTTGTTCTGAATCCGCCTTACTCGTAGTAACTAGAAGCGACAATTTGTTGTAAAGAAATTAATGGCCCAGCTTCGTAATTTAACCAGAAAAAAATGTAAAACGTAGCAAAGTGGAAAATAAGATTCCGGCTACATTACCCGTTCGTCAATGTCGTAATATTAAACCTCGTTAACTTGGTTAGTAATAATTTCTCGCCTAACAAATTATTACGTCCGAGTAATTTTCAAGCGAACGCACAGAGGTCAGACTAACAAAATTAGATGGCCAAAATTTCAAAAGGTTTTTTTAGAAGAGTGACAATTTTTTTGCGGTTATAAATAAACGAAACATTTACTACTTAATTTTCATACATTAGGATGTACACTTTGGTAATTCCGACTCTTGATAGGACCTTCCGTCATGTCTTCCTGGGGTGTCCCCGACTCGTTTTCCCATTTATTATCGCGTTATATACTGACACTGCTTTCTCCGCCATCTACTCTTCTAACTCGAAACACGAGTATTTTATATTTTGTTCACAACGCTATCGTCAGCTTTGCTCTATATCCAGTCGTTCAAATTTGTAATTCGATCATACATGGTTTTACTGCTCGTACGCCTCAGGGATCTCATTTCCACAGCATTTGACTAGATTTAGATACCTGATCACTATCAAGGTCAAGGAATTAAGGAATTTGCCCAAAAATACACGCACATTTGAAACCGATTCTGTGAGATGTAACTTTTTTATGAATCTCAGACTTTCAAAGTATACTTTTAAGGATAATTGTGTTGTTTCGTATTTCGAGTAGTTCAATATATGTCAAATTTCAGTGTTTTGTAGGGAAGAAAATTTATTTCATCATCATATATTTTATAATCACGACTTCAAAAAGTGTTCATCGAGTTTCAGTAATAAAAAAATAATAATAATATTGATTTTCGTAGGATGAAAATGAATGTTTAACATGTTTATATAAAAGCAGCTCGATGGCAGAATTTTATACACAATTATCCTGATTTATTTTTGGGGTACTATGCCGCGTATACTTTCTTCTCAAGCCAACGTTTCAAACAGCTTTACAGTGTCCATGTATGTGTGATGCATTACACATATGTCCTGATGATGGAGTATTATTATTTGATTATGTCATTGCAATAAACGCCCGGGTTGGCAGCAATTAAAAAAAAAACATGTAAGAAGTAGGAAGGGCAACACGGCATAATACACCAAAAACAAATGATGCTCATACTTTTGGTCGTTAAAATATCAAATCAAATTATAAAAATATCAAACAGGGTTTTCCAATAAGAGGTGTTATTTTGAATAGCCCGCTATTTCAGTAGATGTTACTTTTGAAGCTGTCATTTTTTGACATTTGACAATTAAAAACTGCGTCATTAATAAAAATGGAACAATGCACGCTTCACCAACGCATTGAAATTATTAAAATTCACTTGAAAGAATCAAATGCAAATCTTTTTGAGTGATGAGGCCCATTTCCACCTCGGTGGCTTCGTCAACAAGCAAAATTGTCGCATCTGGGGCTCGGAAAACCCAAGAATTATTATTAAAAAGCCTCTCTATTCTCAATTTGTGACTGTTTGGTGCGGTTTATGGTCCGGCGGAGTCATTGGACCTTACTTTTTCAAAAATGAGGCTGGAGCAACAGTTACGGTGAATGGATTGCGCTATTGAGAGATGATTTATGATTTTTTATGACCGAAATTGGATGGTATTAATCTGGACAACGTTTGCTTTCAACAAGACGGCGCTACGTGCCACACAAGAAACGAAACCATTGATCTTTTACGATTAAATATCAAAATAACACCTCTTATTGGAAAACCCTGTATTATCTTATTTGCAATGGGGAATTTTCACAAATTATGAATACCGTTAAAAATGGGTGGAAGATTTAAGATTATTTTTCTGATTGTGATTTTCTTACTTAAAGTGTGTAAATTAAATATGTTCGTGATTCGTGATTATTGATTTCAAAAAAGATCTAAAAACAAGCATTCTGAAATGGTTCCAACTGGCTACAACGTTATATAAAACGTCGATGTCTGGTATTACGGATGTCACCAACGTCGCCCGGCGTGACCTCAACGCCGCCCAATTTACTAATAAAAACAAATTTGTCGTTTTGGCGGCAAATCGAAATAGGCACATTTAAAACCTTATAGAATATTCGTCAACAAACAAAATAAAATTAAAATACATTCACTATCGTAATTTTTTTCTTCAGTTTTTTCGAGGACAAAACCAAAATGAAAACACCCGACCTTTTTTTTCTTTCAATTAACCCTTTTTTCACTCGAATTTTTGACCAGCTAAAGTGACGATTCGGATGTTCATATAGCGGTGAGTTTTAGCATTGGTTGTTGATTACCCCCGTCCAAATCTCTAAAAACACCCCTCAAGTCATGAAAGCACTTTTTAATCCGATTTCTGATTAACAAAATTATAATTATGTGATTTTCATAAATCCTTTAGAGAAATAAACTTCTTTCTCGTTAAGAGACTATTTTTTGTTTCTGGTGCCAGACTATGGCATCCCCATCGGGGTATTTTATGAGGCTGAAGGTAGAAGGGAAAAGAAGGAGATGGATAAGAGAAAGGTTAGAAAGTACCTGGATATTCAGATCTGGTCTCCAAACATGGACAACGCTGTTTAAAGCAAAGTTTCGATTCAATACTGAAAAGCGCCGTAAAATTACTGAATATTGTGAGTTCACAACCTTCAGAATCAACCTCAATAACGGAGGCCGTCCGGTTTTCCTAGTTCAGTTTTCTTTTTTTTGAGTTCTGATACTGTTTTAATAATACTTTTCCTAACTTAAACAAGCCAGATTTCTTCAAGATATGTATAAGTCAAGTGATTAATATAAACTTTAAACTAAACCCCTATTATAGGAGGCAAACCAGTACAGGGATAACAGCACATTGTTTCTTATTTGTTAAGGGACTAACGTCCACTTAAAACAATTAAACCCCCACAGCTCCGTCCCAAAGAAAACACAGATTGCTGATGTGCACTGGTAGCAGTCAGCGAAACCATCATTTACTTCTAATTTTCATTATTATAAGTAAAAAATGGTTTAGCTGCCTGTTACCAGTGCACATCAGCAATCTGTGATTTCCTTGGGAAGGAGCTGTGGGGGTTTCATTGTCTTAAGTGGACGTTAGTCCCTTAACAATGTGCTGTAATCCCTGTACTGGTTTGCCTCCTATAATATAAAATAAACTTAAATAATGGCCTTGTCTATGGAACAAAAAAAAGTTTTTCTAGTACCTACCATGCTACCAATGGACGTGGATACAACCCTAACTTTCCACTACCCTTCCTCTAACCCATTCCGCTACCCCTATCATAACCAGCGGGGATATTAATATCAACAGGTTCTGGCGACGGCCACCAGGGAGCGCTTTTCAATTTCAGAACTGTCAATGTGACAAACAATGAAAAATGTATTGCGCCCCCTTTGCCTCCTCGGTGGAGGCAAAACAAACATGTGTTGCTGTTTAGTTTTTAGCACGTACGCAACTACCGCATAAACAAACCGGAAAATTGGGACTAAAAATTTAATCAAATTAATTAATTCATGGTACGTTGTGGTCAAATTGAATTTTATAGCATTTTTTTAACATCCTTATTTTGAGACAGCGTTACAATGCCCATTACTTCTGTCTTGACGATAGCTCCAATATTGGCTTAAACAGGAGGAAGCCTAATACGGCACAGTTACCCAAAATAACCTTAACGAAATTCAAAAATTAACTTATGTTATATCGGGTTCAGACGTTTCAATTTTAGTTGATCAACTTTTATTGAATGACAGGACTTCTAACTATAATCTTGAACAACTTTTTTGAAAGAAGATTCACACTTGCTTTGTATGCAGCACACATGCTTTGATCAACCGAAATGTAACGTCAGAACCCAAACAATTCAAGAAAAAAATTGTTTTTTAAATTTTTTATTAATTTACTTTATTTTTACAAAAAAATAACTGTAAAGGATACATTTTTGTGTTATTTCACCCGCCACAACAGGGCATAATCTTTTAAAAATATGTCCCCGGTGGTGTCCGGTCTTCGCAAAATTATTTTAAGATTTTTATCAGATGTAGACAGTAATTTTCCTCTTATTTTTAATGTAAAGGGTGACAAATTTCATTAAAAAGTAAGAAGATTTTTCTTTAAGGGATGGAAAAATGGGATTGGACTGGATTTTAGAAATCTCAGTAACCGGCGACTTTACTTTTGTTTTGAAAGTCAAGTGTGAAAATTTTCATTAATCTCGGAAAAAAATGTAGATTTATATGAAAATCAAATCTATGTCGCCCACCACAGACACTCATCTTTATACAGATATACAGAAGAAGATGTAGAGATGGAATATTTCCCCCTAAATTATTTGCCAACCACTCTTCACTACTTTAACTTGATGGGGATGATAGGTGTCGCTAAGAAAAAAACTTTTGAGATTATAAAGTAATTTTCATTCAATAGCACCATTTTTCTTGTTATCACAACTTATAAATTACTAATATCTATCTGATAGCCTCTGTGGTTGAGGAATAAGGCTCTCAATTGACAAGCCGAAGGTCTCGGGTTCAAATCCCGGCGGGCATAAGTAGATTTTAATTGAATTATTTTTGACATTTCAGAATTAATTAATTTAAGCAATATAATATAGTAAATTGGCGCCACTTTCCAGAGTCCTAGATACTCCTAGTATCATTCTGGTGAAAGAACTCCAGCCATGTGTGGTGACCAAATCTGAATA
This sequence comes from Hesperophylax consimilis, assembly GCF_061612785.1. Classification (NCBI taxonomy): domain Eukaryota; kingdom Metazoa; phylum Arthropoda; class Insecta; order Trichoptera; family Limnephilidae; genus Hesperophylax; species Hesperophylax consimilis. Next base: position 36,961,502 of record NC_142837.1, on the reverse strand, counting down.
GTTACGTACTTTCTCACCTTCTTCTCCCAATCTTCTTTTCCTCCCCATCATCTTCAGCATCACAATATACCCCAATTTTGAGATGCCATAGTATTACTAGCTTCAGACAGTTGGGAGCAGTTAGGGCTCTTGTACGGTAATCATACAGAAAGTGTTTAAGTAGGTACAACGCTTTTACTAAAAATATAACATTATGAAGTAACACAAACCCAACCTACAATCAGCAAATATGAAGATGTGGAAGTCAACAAACATGACGTTGTGGAAATCTAAAAACATACTCAACAAATATGAAGATGTGGAAATCATCAAATATAGTCAACCAACATGAAGATGTGGAAATCATCAAATAAAGTCAACAAACACGAATATATGGAAATCATCAAATATAGTCTACAAACATAAAGATGTGGAAATTATCAAATATAGTCAACAAACATGAAAATGAGGAGATTATGATACATGATACATGTAACACCAACACAATTACCCACAGGAACAGGAATATCTTGTGAGGAGGACTGTGAATTAACTACTATTTTTTTTAATTTTAATGGTTATATTTAGAAAATTTAAATAAATAAATAATATTATTTTTTATTTGAATAACTTTTCATTAGATATGATTTGAGATTTCACGGCCAAAAAAATTATAGTGATTTGTAGTTGGATGTGTTGCCTGATGATGGACACTGTAATGCTGTCCGAAACGTTGACTAAAGAAGGAGGTAGCACAACACGGCATAATACCTCAAAATAGCTTTGATGGTTATACCCATCAATGTAATATATCACTGAAGAAGAAGATAATTCTAATAAATTTAATTAAAACATGTAACAAAACAAGACACATAAAAATAAAATTCGATAAGTTGAACCGAGTCACTTTCTAGGTTACAAATCAATTATTTAGAACTTCGTAATTATTTAAATAGATGGCTGCCAAAAATATGGGATAATTGAAGGCAAGATAATATTGTTAAGATAATATTTGTAATCGAGTATAATCTATTTTTACCAATGTATTAGTGGGTAAGTACCTTCTTCTTAATTTCTACCTCAGCTCTGTGCGTATGTGTATATCCATATCTTTTATCCTTTTTTTCTTCTATTTAACATCTTTTTTTCTACTTGTGTAATGTTTTGCTTGTGAAACTTATAATTACGATATTTTTGTACCTTTAAACTCCCATCTATGTATTGTAATTTCCTCTCGTCCTACAACGAGTTTTGTAAGTCATCGGAATTTATCTAGCAAAAAATAAAAATTTAAAAAAAAATTATTTATTCTGAAACTTAAAAATTAGATCGACAGAAATTACGCATAATAATTAGATCCCGGTGGCCGATTGGATAGAGGCGTTGTCCTGGTAAAACAGAGATCCTGGGTTCGATTCCTAGCTGAGATCGTCACCTTTTTTTTGTGTCTTGTTCTGTTTAATGTTTTGTTTAGATGTATTAGTATTATATTCTTCTTCAATGAAAATAATTTAACATTTTCCACACATTGTTTTTGTCATCACCAGAACCCTAATCAAACCTAAATAATTCCTGCCACATATTGAATATAATAGTAATTTTATATATTGCCACACAACACAATAAAGCATTATCAGTCCATTATATAAAAGTTTGCCACAAGGTAGGTCCATCTATTGAGCTTGCAAAGCAAATTCCTGTCTGTTTGATGTGAATGCGTCAGGGGTAATTAATCGACCCTCAGGTCTCGTTTGCTTTTTAAGAGGCTATTGTCCGGCGGATGGCATTTGTCATAAAGGGTCTGAATTGTTCGTACGTTGCCCATGTCCGTTTGGGAGAGTTTCATATACGGAGTCTGTACCGGATGGGGAAAATACAATAATTATGATAAAATTTAAAAATACACGCCTAGAAAAGGCAATCGGTTGCTTGTTAAATTTTTGATGGTTCACCGAGCTATAAATCAAAAATTAAATGTATAATTTAAATGTGGGTATCTAACCCATTTTTTTAGTCGTACTTTACTGGACTTCAATCACTCTTGTATTAAATTAACCCGAGCAAAAGGTAACTTTTAAGTTTACAAAAAAAAAATCCATAAGAAAAGATTTTTTTCCATAATACATAGTGTTATGAAATGAACTTTCTAAAAATTAAAACGTAAATCCCCGCAATATTTTTTTGAAATCACGTACTTTGTATATTGAAATATTTTCATATGGTAACCCCATGGAGATGTTCACTATTAGGGGGAGGCGGGGCGAGTCCTTCAGCCCCGAGGAGTGCGGGAGAGGAGAGCTCTCTTGGTTCCTAGCTTTCGTCAGCACAGGTTGTTTCGCTTCTCCGCTTGGAATTCGAGATTTGCTTTGCAAAGCAGTATTTTGAAAGTGTTTGCCACCAAAAAATTAAGTTCTAGTATATTTCAGTCAGTATTTGCCGCTGTTGCCACCCTGGACGTCTACAAAATCATCGTCCTGCGGTAACTTTCCAGTTTGATTCTGTTTATTTCTGTCTCTGCTCTCTTTCAATAAATTTAACATCAATGTCCATTCTTTAAGCCGTCCACAAAGAGATTTAAGCTTCTCCTACACGTAGATTCAAGTGCTGGAATATAGGTCTCCTTAAAAGCGTTTTGTGAAACTATAAATAGATTTTTTTTATTTCCAAGAAATTCCTTGTTCTATCAACCTATATGAGGAGGCTGTTTACTCTCCATACAAACGAACGAGAAACACGAAACCTGCTTGAGCTAGTCCGGTAGTCGTGAATATTGTATATTTGATTTCCCTATGAGGTTAAAATCCGTGGAAACCAATTATCTAACCATCTATTTTTAATAAACTAAGGATTTATTTTTTCTCCCCAAGGACTGGAATCAACCGCGCTGACAACTGAGCCAAATCCCATTTGATTGGGACCAAAATTGATTTCGTGTATTACATGCTGTAATAAGATAAATATGTGTATGTCTGCGTGTGTATACGTGATTGCCATATATTTATGTTATGTATTATGATCACAACTACCATAAATTTCAGCTCGAAAGGATGCCAGGAACAAGCTCAGCCTAATTAATATCTACAACTTCAATTATCCTGATGAAGAAGCCATTGGCTTTGAAACATTAAAACTATTGTTGATTAAAAGTGGTGTAAAGTGTTTAATTTTTACATACTAAAAAAAGACACCACAAAGTAACTTTTCAACTGAATAAGATTTCTAGTAAATAGTTGGACAAAGACACGTTATTATGCCGTAGCCATGGTTTTGGTCATCATATAATCTTAGTCATTATATAATCTTAGTCATTATATAATATGAGTCATTATTTAATCTTAGTCATTATATAATATGAGTCATTATTTAATCTTAGTCATTATATAATCTTAGTTTGTACATAATCTTAGTCACTATATAATCTTAGTCATTATGCAATCTTAGTCATTATATAATCTAAGTCATAAAAAAATCTTAGTCACTATAAAATCTTAGTCACATTATAATCTTAGTCATTATATAAACTTAGTCATTATATAATCTTTTTCACAATATAATCTGATACTTTATATATTCATAGTCATTAGATAATCTAAGTCATTATATAATTTTAGTCGTTATATAATCTTTATCATCATATAATCTTAGTCATTATATTATCTTGGTTACATTATAAACTTAGTCACGTTATAATATAAGTCAGTATATAATTTGAGTCACTATATAATCTTAATCACATTATTATCTTAGTCATAATATAATCGTAGTCACATTTTAATCTTAGTCATTTTATAATCTTAGTCATTTTATAATCTAAGTCGTTATAAAATCTAAGTCATCATATAAACTTGGTCACATTATTAACTTAGTATCGTTAAAATCTAAATCATGATATAATCTGAGACAATATATAATCTTAGTCATTATATAATCTTAGTTATTATAAAATCTTAGTCATTATATAATCTTAGTTATTATATAATCTTAGTCACTATATAATATAAGTCATTATATAATCTTAGTCACATTTTAATCTTTTAATCTAAATCATTTTAAAATCTAAGCCACATTTTAATCTTAGTCATTATATAATCTAAGTCACTATATAATCTAAGTCACATTAAAATCTTAGACATTATATAATCTTAGTCACATTAAACTATTTTAATCTTAGTCATTTTATAATATTAGTCACTGTATAATCTTTGTCACATTATAATCTCAGTCATTATTTAATCTTAGTCACATTTTAATATAAGTCATAATATTATCTAAGTCACAATATTATCGAAGTCACATTTTAATCTTTTGATCTTAGTCATTTTATAATCTTGACCACATTATAGTCTTAGTCACATTTAAATCTTATTCATTATATTATCTTAGTCACTATATAATCTGAGTCATTTTATAATCTTAGTCATTATATAATCTATATCATAATGTAATCTCAGTCAAGAGATAATCTTATTCATTATATTATTATATAATCTAGGTCATTTTATAATCTTAGTCATTATATAATCTTAGTCATGATATAATCTTAGTCATTAGATAATCTTTTTCATTATATAATCTGAAACTTTATATATTCATAGTCATTAGATAATCTAAGTCATTATATAATTTTAGTCGTTATATAATCTTTGTCATCATATAATCTTAGTCATTATATTATCTTGGTTACATTATAAACTTAGTCACGTTATAATATAAGTCAGTATATAATCTTAGTCATTATATAATCTTAGTCACTTTATCATACGAGTTACATAATATTCTAAGTCGTAATATAATCTTAGTCATTATATAATCTTAGTCATAATATAATCTTAGTAATTATAAAATCTGAGTCATTATGAAATCTTATTCATTTTATAATCATAGTCATTATATAATCTGAGTCACTGTATAACCATAGTCATTATGAAATCTTAGTCATTATATAATCTTATTCATAATATAAACCTTGTCATTATATAATCTAAGTCATTATAAAATCTTATTTACATTATTTTCTTAGACATTATATAATTTGAGTCATTATATAATCTTAGACATTATAAAATCTTTGTCAAGAGATAATCTTATTCATTATTAAATCTTAGTCATTATATAATCTTGGTCATCATATAATCTAAAACATTATATAATCTTAGTCATGATGATATAATCAAAGTCATAATAAAATCTTAGTCACATTATAATCTTAGTCAATATTTAATCTAAGTCATAATATAATCTTGGTCATCATATAATCTTGGTCATTATATAATCTGAGTTATTATATAATCTGAGTCAAACTGAAATTTTAGTCATTATTTAATCATTGTCATTATAAAATCTTAAATAATCATATACTTAGTAATTATTTAATCTTGGTCATTATATAGTCTAAGTCATTATATAATCTTAGTAATTATATAATCGTAGTCATTATATAATCTTATTCATAATATAATCGTACTAATTATATAATCTGAGTCATTATGAAATCTTAGTCATTATAGAATCATATTTATTATATAATCTTAGTCACTGTATAACCGAAGTCACTATGAAATCTTAGTCATTATATAATCTTATTCATTATATAATCTTAGTCAATATATATTAAAAGTCATAATAAAATCTTAGTCATAATATAATCTTAGTCATAATATAATCTTAGTCATTATATAATCTTGGTCACAATATAAACTTAGTCACGTTGAAATCTTAGTCATGATAAAATCAAAGTCATCATATAATCTTAGTATTATATAATCTTATTCATTATATTATCTTAGTCACGTTATAATCTTAGTCACGTTATAATCTTAGTCATTACATAATCTTAGTCAAAATATAATCTTGAGCAAAATATAATCTTAGTCATTATATAATCTAAGTCATTATATAATCTTAGTCACATTGTAATCTTAATCATTCTTTAATTTTTGTCACATTTTTATCTGGGTCATTTTTGAATCTTTGCCACATAATAATCTTAGTCATTTTATAATCTTAGTCATTAAATAATCTTAGTGATTAAATAATCTTAGTCATTTTATAATCTTGGTCACATTATAATCTTAGTCACGTTAAAAAATTAGTCATGATATAATTTTATTCATTAAATAATCTAACTCACGTTTTAATCTTAGTCATGATATAATCTAAGTAATTATATAATCTTAGTCACGTTATAATCTGGCGGCCGGCATAGTCCAGTGGTAACGCATTGGACTGCCATTCCGAAGGTCGCGGGTTCGAACCCGGCGTGCGCAAATAAATTTTATTTGATTAATTTGTGTTATTTCACAATTAATTAATTAAAATAGAATAAAGTATATTTGCGGCACGTTCCAGAGTGGAAGATACTACCAGTATCACCCTGGTGTAAGACCACCATTCAGAATTGAAACGTTGCTCCAAATGGCTTAAGCCGTGTTTAGTGACTAGATCTGAATAGCCAGGTACTTCCCCAACTTCCTCTTTCCCTTCCCCACTTACCTTCAGCCTCACAACATCTCCCAATTGGGGATGCCATAATTTCACTGACTCTAGACGGGAGCAGTTGGGACTCTTGTGAGGTATTCACTATAAAAATAAAAATAAATCTTAGTTATAATTTTGAATTTGGTCATTATATAATATTAGTCACATTTTAATCTTAGTCTTTTTATAATCTTAGTCATTTTATAATCTAAGTCGTTATAAAATCTTAGTCGTTATATAATCTTGGTCACATTATTAACTTAGTATCGTTATAATCTAAGTCATGATATAATCTTAGTCAATATATAATCTTAGTCAAAATATAATCTTAGTCATTATATAATCTTTGTCATTATAAAATCTTAGTCACATTATAATCTTAGTCATAATAAAATCTTAGTCACGTCATTATCTTAGTCATTCTATAATTTTATTCACCTTATAATCTTAATCATTATATAATCTTAGTCACATTATTTTCCTAGTCATTATATAAACTTGGTCACATTATTAACTTAGTATCGTTATAATCTAAATCATGATATAATCTGAGACAAAATATAATCTGAGTCATTTAATAATCTTAGTTATTATATAATCTTAGTCATTATATAATATTAGACATTATATAATCTTAGTCAGATTTTAATCTTTTATTCTAAATCATTTTAAAATCTTAGCCACATTATATTCTTAGACATTATAAAATCTTAGTCACAATAAACTATTTTAATCTTAGTCATTTTATAATCTTAGTAACTATATAATCTTTGTCACATTATAATCTCAGTCATTATTTAATCTTAGTCACATTTTAATCTTAGTCATATTATAATATAAGTCACAATATTATCTAAGTCACATTTTAATCTAAGTCATTTTATAATCTAAGTCACATTTTAATCTTTTGATCTAAGTCATTTTATAATCTTTGCCACATTTTAATCTAAGTCACATTTTAATCTTATTAATTATAGTATCTTAGTCACTATATAATCTTAGTTCCATAAAAATCTTAGTCATTGTATAATCTTAGTCATATAATGATATTTTAATCTAGGCCATATTTTAATCTTAGTCATTAAATAATCTTAGTCATTATATTATCTCAGTCATAATATAATCTAGGACTTATTATAAACTAAATCACGTTTTAATCTTAGTCATGATATAATCTTAGTCATTTTATTATCTTAGTCACTAATTAATCTTAGTTCCATATTATTCTTAGTCATTATGTAATATTTGTCACATTTTAATCTTAGTCATTAAATTATCTAAGTCACTATATAATCTAAGTCACATTTTTATCTTAGTCATTATATTATCTCAGTCATTATATAATCTAAGTCATTATATAATCTCAGTCATTATATAATCTTAGTCATTATATAATCTCAGTCATTATATAATCTTGGTCACAGTATAAACTTAGTCACGTTGTATTCTTAGTCATGATATAATCTTAGTCATTATATAATCTTAGTCATTATATAATCTTAGTCATTATATAATCCTAGTCATTATATAATCTTAGTCACCTTATAATGTTTGCGATTATATATAATCTAAGTCTTAATATAATCTTTGTCACATTATAATATAATCAAATTATAATCTTAGTCATTATAAAATCTAAGTCACATTTTAATCTTAGTCATAATAAAATATTAGTCACGTCATAATCTTAGTCATTCTATAATTTTATTCACCTTATAATCTTAATCATTATAAAATCTTAGTCACATTATTTTCCTAGTCATTATATAAACTTGGTCACATTATAAACTAAGTCACGTTAAAATCTTAGTCATGATATACTCTTAGTCATTTATTATCTTGGTTCCATTTTATTCTTAGTCATTATGTAATCTTAGTCACATTTTAATCTTAGTCATCAAATTATCTAAGTCACTATATAATCTAAGTCACATTTTTATCTAAGTCATTATATTATCTCAGTCATTTTATAATCTTAGTCATTATATAATCCCAGTCATTATATAATCTTGGTCACAGAATAAAAATAGTCACGTTAAAATCTAAGTCATGATAAAATCTTAGTCATTATATAATCTGAGTCATTATTTAATCTTTGTCACATTTATACTTAGTCATTATATAATCTTTGTCAAGAGATAATCTTATTCATTATATAATCTAAAGAATTATATAAACAAGGTTATTTTATTATCTTGGTCATTCTATAATCTTAGTCACATTTTAATCTTTGTCATTTTATTATCTTAGTCACAATATTATCTAAGTCAAATTATAATCTTAGTCATTATACAATCGTAGTCACATTTTAATCTAAGTCATTTTATAATCTTAGTCATTTTATAATCTAAGTCATTATATAATCTCAGTCATTATATATACTTAGTCACATTTAAATCTTAGTCATTATATTATCATAGTCACTTTATAATCTAAGTCATATTATAATCTTAGTCATTTAATAATCTTAGTCACATTTTAATCTTTTAATTTAATCATTTTATAATCTCAGCAACATTTAAATCTTCGTCACATTTAAATCTTATTCATTATATCATCTAAGTCACTATATATAATCTTAGTTCCATTAAGATCTTAGTCATTATATAATCTTAGTCATTTTTTAATCTTTTAATCAAAGCCACTTTTTAATCTTAGTCATTATATTATCGAAGTCATTACATAGTCTCAGTCATAATAAATCTTGGTCACATTATAAACTTATTCACGTTTTATTTTTAGTCATGATATAATCTTAGTCATTTTTTTATCTTAGTCACTATATAATTTTAGTTCCATTTATATCTTAGTCATTATATAATCATCGTCACATTTAGATCTTTGTTACAATATTATCTTAGTCACTATATACTCTAAGTCACATCATAATCTTAGTCATATTTTATCTTGGTAACATTTTAATCCTTTAATCTTAATCATTTTATAATCTTAGTCACGTTAAAATCTTAGTCATAACATAATCTTGGTCATTAGATAATCTTTGTCAATATATAATATTGGTCATTATATAATCTTATTCATTATTTAATCTTAGTCAAGAGATTATCTTATTCATTATATAATCTTTGTCACATTTTAATCGTAGTCAAAATAAAATCTTCCTCATTATATAATCTTAGTCAATATATAATCTTGGTCACATTATAAACTTAGTCACGTTGAAATCTTAGTCATGATAAAATCAAAATCATCATATAATCTTAGTATTATATAATCTTATTCATTATATAATCTTAGACACGTTATTATTTTAGTCATTACATAATCTTAGTCATAATTCAATCTTTACAAAAATATTATGTTAGTCATTATATAATCCAAGTCATTATATAATCTTAGTCACATTGTAATCTTAGTCATTATTTGATTTTTGACACATTTTTATCTTAGTCATTTTTTTATCTTTGCCACATAATAATCTTAGTCATTTTATAATCTTAGTCATAACATAATCTAAGTCATTTTATAATCTTGGTCACATTAAAAACTTTGTCACGTTAAAAAATTAGTCATGATATAATTTTATTCATTAAATAATCTAAGTCACGTAAAAATCTTAGTCATGATATAATCCAAGTCATTATTTAATCTTAGTCACGTTATAATCTTAGTTATAATTTTAAAATCTTGGTCATAATATAAAATTAGTCACATTTTAATCATGGTTATTATATAATCTTAGTCACTATATAATCTCAATCACATTATAATCTTAGTCATAATATAATCGTAGTCACATTTTAATCTAAGTCATTTTATAATCTTAGTCATTTTATAATCTAAGTCGTTATAAAATCTTGGTCACTATATAATCTTGGTCACATTATTAACTTAGTATAGTTATAATCTAAGTCATGATATAATCTTAGTCAATATATAATCTTAGTCATTATATAATCTTCGTCATGATATAATCTTAGTCATTATAAAATCTAAGTCACATTATAATCTTAGTCATTTAATAATCTTAGCCATTATATAATCTTTATCATTATGTAATCTCAGTCAAGAGATAATCTTATTCATTATATTATTATATAATCTAAGTCATTTTATAATCTTGGTCATTATATAATCTTAGTCACATTTGAATCTTAGTCATTATATAATCTAAGTCACTATATAATCTTAATCACATTATTATCTTAGTCATTTAATAATCTTAGTCATTTTATAATCTAAGTCGTTACAAAATCTAAGTCACTATATAATCTAGGTCACATTATTAACTGAGTATCGTTATAATCAAAATAATGATATAATCTGAGACAATATATAATCTTAGTCATTATATAATCTTAGTTATTTTATAATCTTAGTCATTATATAATATAAGTCATTATATAATCTGAGTCACATTTTAATCTTTTATTCTAAATCATTTTAAAATCTTAGCCACATTTTAATCTTAGTCATTATAGTATCTAAGTCACTATATAATCCAAGTCACATTATATCTTAGACATAATATAATCTTAGTCACATTAAACTATTTTAATCTTAGTCATTTTATAATTTTAGTCACTATATAATCTTTGTCACATTATAATCTCAGTCATTATTTAATCTTAGTCACATTTTAATCTAAGTCATAATATTTTCTAAGTTACAATATGATCTTAGTCACATTTTAATCTTATTTATTATATTATCTTAGTCACTATATAATCTTAGTTCCATAAAAATCTTAATCCTTGTATAATCTTAGTCATATTATTATCTTTTAATCTAGGCCACATTTTAATCTTAGTCATTATATAATCTAAGTCATTATATAATCTCAGTCATAATATAATCTTGGTCTTATTATAAACTAAGTCACGTTTTTATCTTAGTCATGATATAATCTTATTCATTTTATTATCTTTGTCACAATTTAATCTTAGTTCCATTTTATTCTTAGTCATTATGTAATTATAGTCACATTTTTATCTTAGTCATTAAATTATCTAAGTCACTATATAATCTAAGTCACATTTTTATCTTAGTCATTATATAATCTCAGTCATTGTATAATCTTAGTCATAATATAATCTCAGTCATTATATAATCTTTGTCACAATATAAACTTAGTCACGTTAAAATATTAGTCATGATATAATCTAAGTCATTATATAATCTTAGTCATTATATAATCTTGGTCATTATATAATCCTAGTAATTATATAATCTAAGTCACCTTATAATGTTTGTGATTATATATAATCTTAGTCTTAGTAAAATCTTAGTCACATTATAATCTTAGTCAAATTATAATCTAAGTCATTATAAAATCTTAGTCACATTTTAATTTAAGTCATTATAAAATCTAAGTCACGTCATAATCTTAGTCATGATATTATCTTAGTCATTCTATAATTTTATTCACCTTATAATCTTAATCATTATATAATCTAAGTCACATTATTTTCCTAGTCATTATATAATCTTGGTTATTATAAACTTAGTCACGTTAAAATCTTAGTCATGATATTCTCTTAGTCATTTATTTTCTTGGTTCCATTTTACTCTTAGTCATTATGTAATCTTAGTCACATTTTAATCTTAGTCATTAAATTATTTAAGTCACTATATAATCTAAGTCACATTTTTATCTTAGTCATTATAAAATCTCAGTCATTATATAATCTTAGTCATTATATAATCTCAGTCATTATATAATCTTGGTCACAGTATAAACTTAATCACGTTAAAATCTAAGTCATGATATAATCTGAGTCATTATATAATCTTAGTCAAATTATAATCTTAGTCATTATATAATCTTAGTCAAGAGATAATCTTATTCATTATATAATCTAAAGAATTATATAATCAAGGTTATTTTATTATCTTGGTCATTCTATGATCTTAGTCAAATTTTAATCTTAGTCATTATATTATCTTAGTCACTATATAATCTAAGTCACATTACAATCTTTGTCATTATACAATCGTAGTCACATTTTAATCAAAGTCATTTTATAATCTTAGTCATTTTATAATCTAAGTCATTATATAATCTCAGTCATAATATAATCTGTTGAAATGATAACAACAATATAAGACTAGTGCTGCCATCTATGTATTTAATATGTAAACTTATATGAAATAAATGACAGTCTATTCTCCATCTTTGATCAAACAGCGTTTCATTACAGGTTATGGGCCGTTCGCTTATAAATCTTCGCGATTTTGTTGTTTTTTTTGTTTGACCAATATAAAAAACACGATTACAAAACGCGATTGAACTGTGTCGTGACGGATTGTTATAATAAAAGTGTACAACTTTAGTATATCGCAGTTTAAAAATGTCGGCGAACTATCTTGTCAACGTACCCAAGCTAACGGGACGTGATAATTACGACATATGGTGTTTTGCGGCACAGAATTTTTTAATCCTCGAAGGCATGAAGCATTGTGTGCAGCCAGAAGTCGAGATTGAAATAAAACCTGCAGATGATGCAAAAACCAAAGCAAAATTGATTATGACAATCGACTCGTCTTTATATGTTCACGTAAAAGATGCTACATCCAGTAAAGAGTTATGGGATAAATTAAAAAAATTATTCGACGACAACGGATTTTCACGGAGAATAAGTTTTCTGAGAAATTTAATTTCGATTCGCCGAGAGAATTGCAGTTCGATGACGTCTTATGTGACGCAGATTATCGATACAGCACAGAAGCTTTCAGGAACGGGATTCGAAATTAATGACACATGGACAGCATCATTGCTACTCGCTGGTTTGCCAGATCGTTTCTCGCCGATGGTTATGGCATTAGAACATTCAGGAATTCCTATAACAACAGACTCCATAAAAACAAAATTGTTAGATATGGATTCAGCAAGTCATGACGGGAGTGAAGTTAGCGGAGCTTTAGCAATTCGTTCAACTTCAAAGTACAAAGGAAAAAATAATACGAATATGTCTATGGCCCGCAAAAGTTATGTTGGCAGCAATGGCAGCACTGGCTTGTCAAAGTCAAACGTCAACAAGCATATAAAGTGCTACAGATGTAAACAAATCGGGCATTACAAGAACCAGTGTACAAATACAGAAAATAACTTGTCAAATCAGATAAATAAGGATCGAATGCAGTCTAATGCGTTTAGCGCAGTGTTCCTGAGTGGAAATTTTAACAAAGACGATTGGTATATCGACTCGGGCGCGAGTGTACATCTGACAGCAAATGAAAGTTGGATTATAAATGCGCAGTATGAACAAGAAAAAATAATTGTTGTCGCAAACAGTGAAAAGGTGTCAGTATTGTGTTCTGGCGATGTAAAAATCATGACTAAAACAGATAATCATGAGTATGACATCATGGTGAAAAACGTATATTGTGTACCAAGTCTAACAACGAATTTATTATCTGTTAGCCAACTGATTATGAAAGGCAACCGTGTATCTTTCACTGGAAATGGTTGTTCAGTTTATAATAAAAATAACGAGTTGGTTGCTACGGCAGTGTTGGTCAATGGAGTATATAAAGTGAATTTGCTAAAACAAGACTGTTTAGCAGCATCAGTTGTGTCAGGAATGACTTGGCATCGAAGGTTAGGACACATAAACAAAGATTATTTGAATCAGATGGAAAAAGCTGTGCATGGTATGTCACTTGATAAAAAAGTTGACATAAGCAAATCTTCATGCACAACATGTTGTGAAGGCAAACAATGCCGGTTACCTTTTAAGAGCAGTGGCCAACGAAGCAGTAATCTCCTAGATATTGTGCACACAGACATATGTGGGCCTATGGAGAATGTGTCTATGGGCGGCTCGAGATACTTCTTGTTATTTGTTGATGATCATAGTAGGATGACATTTGTTTATTTCTTAAAACACAAAAATCAGGCTTTGAAGTATTTCAAGATTTTTAAAGCTCAGGTGGAAAATCAAACAAAAAAAACAATCAAAGTATTAAGGAGTGACAACGGACTGGAGTATTGCAATAAAGAATTTGATGATTTCCTGAATAGTGACGGTGTGATTCATCAGAAAAGCAACCCTCACACCCCACAACAGAATGGATTGTGTGAACGATTTAATCGCACAATAGTTGAAAAAGCAAGATGTCTACTTTTTGATGCAAACTTAGGCAAAGAGTTCTGGGGTGAGGCCACCAATACGGCAGTGTACCTGCAGAATCGGATTGTGGCAGCGGCATTGGAAAATAAAACTCCATATGAGTTGTGGACTGGCTCCAAACCGGATATAAGTCATATCAGAGTTTTCGGTAGCACTGTGATGGTCCATGTAGCTAAAGAAAAGCGAAAGAAGTGGGATAAGAAAACAACCAAATGTATTCTCATAGGATATCCAGATAATATAAAAGGATATAGGGTCTTCAATCCAGAAACAAGGAATGTAACGACTAGTAGAGATGTGATCATCATTGAGAAGGAATCAAAATCTGAAAATTTAACGGAAGTGCAAGGTCAGAATATTGATTCAGTGGGGGATAGTAAGGAACTTGATGATACAGAACAATGTGAAATTGAACCTGTGCCTAGTCAAGAACACTCAAGTTTCATGGACAGTTTTATAGATAATGATGAAACATATGTTCCCAGTGATTATGAAGATGCAAACAGTGAGAAAGAAAGCCCGCAGTGCCGACCTAACCGGGAGAGGAAGATTCCAGAGAGGTATGGGTTATCAAATCTGTGCGTTGACAGTGAAACATATGATAATGCGGCTGGTTTGTCTCTGCATGACGCTTTAAATGGACCAGAAAAAGAACAGTGGGAGTTGGCTATAACAGAAGAGTTGCAGTGTTTCAAAGACAATGATGCGTGGGAGTTAAGTGATGCTCCAAAAGATGGAAGAGTTGTACAGTGCAAGTGGGTGCTTCGTAAAAAGTATGATAGTGAAAATAAAGTCCACTTTCGTGCACGTTTAGTGGCAAAAGGTTTTTCACAAGTTGAAGGTGTGGACTTTACAGAAACATTTTCTCCTGTAGTGAGACATACTACATTAAGATTACTTTTTGCATTGTCAGTACAACTAAATTTGAAAACAACACATCTTGATGTAACAACGGCTTTCTTGAATGGTACACTTGAGGAAACTGTTTACATGCAAATACCAAAAGGTTTTTCTGAAAAAACACAAAATGGTCAAGTACTTAAATTAAAAAAGGCCATTTACGGGCTTAAACAATCCTCAAGAGCTTGGTATAAAAAAGTAGATGAATGTTTGTTAAGCATAGGTTATATTAGATCTAAAATAGAACCATGTATGTATACAAAAATGAAAGATCAGTTTAAAACTATTGTCGCATTGTTTGTAGATGATTTTTTTGTTTTTTCAAATGATACTAATGAAACTAAGCATTTAAAGGATGTCTTAACAAGTCATTTCAAAATAAAAGATTTAGGAGAAATAAAGAAATGTCTGGGTGTTAACATAACTGTTAACAAATCTAAGCAAACAATAATATTAAGTCAGAAAGATTATATTGATCAGCTGTTGCATAAGTTTAATATGAGCCAAAGTAAACCTGCACAGACTCCAATGGAAACAAAGTTAAATGTGTCAAAAAATGAACATTGTGTAGGTAATTTTCCATATCAACAAATAATTGGATGTCTTATGTATTTAGCGGTTCTAACCAGACCGGACATTGCATATACGGTTGGTTTTTTAAGCCAATTTAATAATTGTTATTCCAAAGAACATTGTTCTTATGTAAAAAGGTTATTGAGATACCTAAAATGTACTAAAGATTATGGTTTAAAGTATTCCGCTAGTGGAAGCTCAATATTAAAAGGGTTTGTAGATGCTGATTGGGGCGGAAACATTATAGATAGGAGGTCATACACTGGAATTTGTTTTACTTTATCTGGTTGTGTTATATCTTGGGAAACAAAAAAACAGAATACTGTTGCACTATCTAGTAGTGAGGCTGAATATATGGCCATCACCGAAGCCTGCAAAGAAGCAATTTATTTGAGAAATTTACAATATGAAATAACTCAAAAAATGTATACTATTGATATTTTCAATGACAATCAGAGTGCGCAAAAGTTAACAGCAAATCCAGTTTTTCATAAGCGCACCAAACATATTGATATTAAATATCATTTTTGTAGAGAATGTGTAGTAAATAATATTGTAAATGCTAAGTATTTGCCAACAGCTGAAATGCCTGCTGATTTGTTCACCAAAAGTTTGGGTTCCACAAAACATTATGAATTTTTGGATAAACTAGGTGTGCAAATTGTTTAATTTAATTGTATTTATATTGTTAGTTATAGTGGGGGTGTTGAAATGATAACAACAATATAAGACTAGTGCTGCCATCTATGTATTTAATATGTAAACTTATATGAAATAAATGACAGTCTATTCTCCATCTTTGATCAAACAGCGTTTCATTACATAATCTTAGTCACATTTTAATCTTAGTCATTATATGATCTAAGTCACTATATAATCTAAGTCATATTATAATCTTAGTCATTATATAATCTTAGTAGCATTTTAATCTTTTAATCTTAGTCATTTTATAATCTCAGCCACATTTTAATCTTAGTCACATTTTAATCTTATTCATTTTATCATCAAAGTCACTATATAATCTGAGTTCCATTAAGATCTTGGTCATTATATAATCTAAGTCATTTTTTAATCTTTTAATCAAAGCCACTTTTTAATCCTAATCATTATATAATCTTAGTCATTATATAATGTCAGTCATTATATAATCTTGGTCACATTATAAACTTTGTCTCGTTTTATTTTTAGTCATGATATAATCTTAGTCACATTTTAATCTTTTAATCTTTGATACATTTTTATCTTAGTCATTTAAAAATCTTAGTCATTATATAATCTCAGTCATAATGTAATCTTGGTCACATTATAATCTTAGTCATGATATAATCTTAAACATTTTATTATCTTAGTTACTATATAATCAAAGTCACATTATAATCTTAGTCATTCTATAATCTTAGTCACATTAAAATCTTTTAATCTTAGTCATTTTATAATAAGCCATATGTAAATATTTGTCATTATTTAATCTTAGTCATTTTATAATCTTAGCCACATTATAATCTTAGTCATTTTATAATCTTAGTCATAATTTAATCTTATTCATAATATATTCTTGTTCACATTATAAATTTAGTTACGTTAAAATCTTAGTCATGATAAAATCAAAGTCATTATATAATCTAAGTCATTATATAATATTAGTCACATTTTAATCTTTTATTCTAAATCATTTTAAAATCTTAGCCACATTTTAATCTTAGTCATTATATTATCTAAGTCACTATATAATCCAAGTCACATTATATCTTAGACATAATATAATCTTAGTCACATTAAACTATTTTAATCTTAGTCATTTTATAATCTTAGTCACTATATAATCTTTGTCACATTATATTCTCAGTCATTATTTAATCTTAGTCACATTTTAATCTAAGTCATAATATTATCTAAGTTACAATATGATCTTAGTCACATTTTAATCTTATTTATTATATTATCTTAGTCACTATATAATCTTAGTTCCATAAAAATCTTAATCCTTGTATAATCTTAGTCATATTATTATCTTTTAATCTAGGCCACATTTTAAACTTAGTCATTATATAATCTAAGTCATTATATAATCTCAGTCATAATATAATCTTGGTCTTATTATAAACTAAGTCACGTTTTCATCTTAGTCATGATATAATCTTATTCATTATTTTATCTTAGTCACAATTTAATCTTAGTTCCATTTTATTCTTAGTCATTGTGTAATTATTGTCACATTTTTATCTTAGTCATTAAATTATCTAAGTCACTATATAATCTAAGTCACATTTTTATCTTAGTCATTATATAATCTCAGTCAGTATATAATCTTGGTCACATTATAAACTAAGTCACGTTATAATCTTAGTAATGATATAATCTTAGTCATTTTACTATCTTAGTCAATACATAATCTAAGTCACATTATAATCTTAGTCATTCTTTAATCTTACTCACATTCAAATCTTTTAATCTTAGTCATTTTATAATAAGCTACATTTTAATCTTTGTATTTATTTAATCTAAGTCATATTTTAATCTTAGTCATTTTATAATCCTAGACAAATTATAATATTTGTCATTTTATAATCTTAGTCATTATATTATCACAGTCATTATATAATCATGGTCACATTATAAACTTAGTTACGTTAAAATCTTAGTCATGATTAAATCAAAGTCATTATATGATCTAAGTCATTATTTAATCTTAGTCATTTTATAATCTTAGTCACATTATAATCTTAGTCATTTTATAATCTTAGTCATTATCTAATCGTTGTCACATTTTAACCTTAGTCATTATTTTATCTTAGTCACTATATAATCTTCATCACATTATAATCTTAGACATTATATAATCTTAGTCACATTTTAATCTTTAAATCTTAGTCATTTTATAATCTCATCCACATTTTAATCTGAGTCACGTTAAAATCTTAGTCATTACATAATCGGGGTTATTTTATTATCTTGGTCATTCTATAAACTTAGTCAAATTTTAATCTTAGTCATTATATAATCTTAGTCACTATATTATCTGAGTCACATTATAATCTTAGTCACTATACAATCGTAGTCACATTTTAATCTTAGTCATTTTATAATCTAAGTCATTTAATAATCTTAGTCATTATATAATCTAAGTCATTATATAATTTTAGTCACATTTTAATCTCAGTCATTATTTTACCTGAGTCACTATATAATCTAAGTCACATTATAATCTTAGTCATTATATAATCTTAGTCACATTTTAATCTTTTATTCTTAGTCATTTTATAATCTCAGCCACATTTAAATCTTCGTCACATTTTAATCTTATTCATTATATCATCTTAGTCACTATATAACCTTAGTTCCATTTAAATCTTAGTCATTATATAATCTAAGTCACTTTCTAATCTTTTAATCATAGCCACATTAAAATCTAAGTCATCTTATAATCGAAGTCATTATATAATCTCAGTCATTATATAATCTTGGTCACATTATAAACTAAGTCACGTTTTATTTTTAGTCATGATATATTCATTTTTTTATCTTAGTCACTATATAATCTTAGTTCCATTTTAATCTTTGTCATTATATTATCTTAATCACTATATACTCTAAGTCACATCATTATCTTAGTCATATATTATCTAAGTCACATTTAAATCTTTTAATCTTAATCATTTTATAATCTTAGTCACAGTAAAATCTTAGTCATAACATAATCTTGGTCATTATATAATCTTTATCAATATATAATATTGTTCATTATATAATCTTATTCATAATTTAATCATATTTAAGAGATTATCTTATTCATTATATAATCTTTGTCACATTTTAATCGTAGTCAAAATATAATCTTCCTTATTATATAATCTTTGTCATTATATAATCTTAGTCATTATATAATCTTGGTCATCATATAATCTTAGTTATTATATAATCTGAGTCATTATGAAATTAAAGTCATTATATAATCACTGTAACTATAAAATCTTAAATAATCTTAAACATAGTAATTATATAATTTTGGTCATTATATAGTCTAAGTCATTATATAATCGTTGTCATTGTATTATCTTTGCCATAACATTATCGTATTATTATAATCTGAGTCATTATGACATCTTAGTCATTATATAATCATAGTTATTTTATAATCTTAGTCACTGCATAACCTTAGTCATTATATAATCTTAGTCATTATATTATTTTAGTCACTATATAATATTAGTCATAATATTATCGTAGTCATTATATAATCCTAGTCATTATAAAATCTTAGTCACCTTCTAATATTTGCGATTATACATAATCTTAGTCTTAATATAATCTTAGTCACATTATAATCTTAGTCTTTATATAATCTTAGTCACATTATAATCTAAGTCACATTATAATCTTAGTCTTTATATAATCTTAGTCACATTATAATCTTAGTCACATTATAATCTTAGTCATTATAAAATCTGAGTCACATTTTAATCTTTGTCATTATAAAATCTTAGTCACGTCATAATTTTATTCATGATATAATCTTAGTCATTCAATAATTTTATTCACCTTATAATCTTAATCATTATATAATCTTAGTCACATTATAAACTAAGTCACGTTATAATCTTAGTCATGATATACTCTAAGTCTTTTTATAACCTTAGTCACTATATTATCTTGGTTCCATTATAATCTTAGTCATTATATAATCTTAGTCACATTTTAATCTTTTAATCTTAGCCACATTTTAATCTTAGTCATTATATAATCTTAGTCATTATATTATCTCAGTCATTATATAATCTTGATCACATTATAATCTTAGTCATTATATCATCTTAGTCACATTAAAATCTTTTAATCTTAGTCTTTTTATAATCTTAGCCACATTTTAATCTTAGTCATTTTATAATCTTAGTGAAAATATAATCTTAGTCATTTTATAATCTTTTTCACATTATAAATTTAGTCGCGTTAAAATCTCAGTCATGATAAAATCAAAATCATTATATAATCTTAGTTATTATATAATCTTAGTGATTATATAATCTTAGTCACGTTATGATCTTAGTCATTACATATTCTTGGTCATTTTATTATCCTCGTCACATTATAATCTTAGTCATTATTTAATCTTAGTCACATTTTAATCTTAGTCATTTAATAATCTTAATCTTAATATAATCGTAGTTTTTATATAATCTGAGTAATTATGAAATTTTAGTCATTATAAAATCATAGTTATTATATAATCTTAGTCACTGTATAACCTAAGTCATTTTGAAATCTTGGTCATTATATAATCTTATTCATTATATAATCTTAGTCAATATATAATCAAAGTCATTATTAAATCTTAGTCACATTATAATCTTAGTCATTATATAATCTTAGTCATTATAAAATCTTAATCACTATATAATCTTAGTCAAGAGATAATCTTATTCATTATATAATATAAAGAATTATATAATCAAGGTTATTTTTTAATCTTGGTCATTCTATAATCTTAGTCACATTTAGATCTTAGTCATCATATGATTTTAGTCACTATATTATCTGAGTCACATTATATTCTTAGTCATTATACAATCGTAGTCACTAATCTTTTAATCTAAGTCATTATATAATCGTTTTCACATTTGAATCTTAGTCACTTTATAATCTTAGTCACATTATAATCTTAGTCATTATATAATCTAAGATACATTTGAATCTTTTTCTTAGTCATTTCATAATCTCAACCACATTTTAATCTTTGTCACGTTAAAATCTTAGTCATTACATAATCGTGGTCATTGGTCCGGCGTGCGCAAAAAAATTTTTTTTGATTTATTTGTGTTATTTCACATTTCATTAATTAAAATTATATATAGTATATTTTCGGCACGTTCCAGAGTGGAAGATACTACCAGTATCGCCCTGGTGTAAGACCACCATTCAGAATTGAAACGTTGCATCAAATGGCTTAAGCCGTGTTAAGTGAACTAGATCTGAATAGCCAGGTACTTCCACACCTTCCTCTTTCCCTTCCCCACTTATCTTCAGCCTCACAACATCCCCCAATTGGGGATGCCATAGTCTCACTGGCTCCAGACGGGAGCAGTTGGAACTCTTGTGAGGTATTCACTATAAAAAAAATATATATATAATCTTGGTCATTATATAATCTTAGTCACATTTGAATCTTAGTCACTTTATAATCTTAGTCACATTATAATCTTAGTGATTATATTATCTTATTTATTATAATTATATAGATAACTTAGTCATTATGAAATTTTAGTCATTATAAAATCTTAGCATTTATATAGTCTTAGTCATTATATTATATAAGTTATTATATAATCTTAGTCATTATATAATCTTAGTCATTATATAATCTTAGTCATTATATAATCTTAGTCATTTTATAATTTTAGCCACATTTTAATTTAAGTCACGTTAAAATCTTAGTCATTACATAATCTTGGTCATTTTATAATCTTGGTCATAATATAATCTTGGTCATTATATAATCTTAGTAACATTTTAATCTTATTCATTATATTATCTTAGTCTCCATATAATCTGAGTTCCAGTATAATCTTAGACATTATATAATCTAAGTCACATTTTTATATTTTAATCTTAGTTACATTTTTTTCTTAGTCATTTTATAATCTTAGTCATTATATAATCTCAGTCAGTATATAATCTTGGTCAC
The DNA here is from genome assembly GCF_061612785.1 of Hesperophylax consimilis. Taxonomy (NCBI): domain Eukaryota; kingdom Metazoa; phylum Arthropoda; class Insecta; order Trichoptera; family Limnephilidae; genus Hesperophylax; species Hesperophylax consimilis. The sequence goes on along the minus strand of NC_142837.1, from coordinate 36,938,801 downwards.
ATTATAAACTAAGTCACGTTATAATTTAGTCATGATATAATCTTAGTCATTTTACTATCTTAGTCACTACACTATAAAATCTTAGTAACTTTTAAATCTTATTCATTATATTATCTTAGTCTCCATATAATCTGAGTTCCATTATAATCTTAGACATTATATAATCTTAGTCACATTTTTATATTTTAATCTTAGTTACATTTTTATCTTAGTCATTTTATTATTTTAGTCATTATATAATCTCAGTTAGTATATAATCTTGGTCACATTATAAACTAAGTCACGTTATAATCTTAGTCATGATATAATCTTAGTCATTTTACTATCTTAGTCACTATATAATCTAAGTCACATTATAATCTTAGTCATTCTATTATCTTTCTCACATTAAAATCTTTTAATCTTAGTCATTTTATAATAAGCCACATTTTAATCATTGTATAAATTTAATCTAAGTCATATTTTAATCTTAGTCATTTAATAATCTTAGCCAAATTATAATCTTAGTCATTTTTTAATCTTAGTCATAATAATATCTTAGTCATTATATAATCTTGGTCACATTATAAACTTAGTTACGTTAAAGTCTTAGTCATGATTAAATCTAAGTCATTATATAATCTCAGTCATTATTTAATCTTAGTCATTTTTTAATCTTAGTCACATTATAATCTTAGTAATTATCTAATCGTTGTCTCATTTTAATCTTATTCATTCTTTTATCTTAGTCACTATTTAATCTGAATCACATTTTATATTATGTAACATTATATTTTAATCTTAGTCACGTTAAAATCTTAGTTATTACATAATCGTGGTTATTTTATTATCTTGGTCATTCTATAAATCTAGTCACATTTTTATCTTAGTCATTATATAATCTTAGTCACTATATAATCTTAGTCATAATATAATCTTTGTCATTATATAATCCTAGTCATTATATTATCTTAGTCACCTTATAATGTTTGCGATTATACATAATCTTAGTCTTAATATAATCTTAGTCACATTATAATCTCAGTCACATTATAATCTTAGTCATTATAAAATCTTAGTCACATTTTAATCTTTGTCATTATAAAATTTTAGTCACGTCATAATCTTAGTCACGATATATTCTTAGTCATTCTTTAATTTTATTCACCTTATAATCTTCATCATTATATAATCTTAGTCACATTATTTTCCTAGTCATTATATAATCTTGGTCACATTATAAACTAAGTCACGTTATAATCTTAGTCATGATACACTCTTAGTCTTTTTATAACCTTAGTCACTATTTTATCTTAGTTCTTTTATAATCTTAGTCATCATATAATCTGAGTCACATTTTAATCTTTTTATCTTAGCCACATTTTAATCTTAGTCATTATATAATCTTAGTCATTATATAATCTCAGTTATTATATAATCTTGGTCACATTATAATCTTAGTCATTATATTATCTTAGTCACATTAAAATCTTTTAATCTTAGTCATTTTACAATCTTAGACACATTTTAATCTTAGTCATTATTTAATCTTAGTCACTTTTTAATCTCAGTCACTTGTTAATCTTAGTCATTTTATAATCTTAGCCACATTATAATCTTAGTCATTTTATAATCTTAGTCAAAATATGATCTTAGTCATTATATAATCTTGGTCACATTATAAATTTAGTCACGTTAAAATCAAAGTCATGTTAAAATCAAAATCATTATAAAATCTTAGTTATTATATAATCTTAGTCATTATATAATCTTAGTCACGTTATGATCTTAGTCATTACATACTCTTGGTCATTATATTATCTTAGTCACATTATAATCTTAGTCATTATTTAATCTTAGTCACATTTTAATCTTAGTCATTTAATAATCTTAATCTTAATATAATCGTAGTTTTTATATAATCTGAGTCATTATGAAATCTTAGTCATTATAAAATCATAGTTATTATATAATCTTAGTCACTGTATAACCTAAGTCATTATGAAATCTTAGTCATTATTCCGTAACGCCGAAAGCTTTTGACAGGCTGTGTAATGACCAATCATATCGTCAGAATTTAAACTGTATAGTTTAAGTTCGCACAAGTCAGCTAAAACGACGGTTAGCCGTGAGCCGAGCCAGTTGCACAAAAACGGTTCGTCCTGTCAACTCTCGATCGCCGGTTGTCTAATCGGAATAATCATAAGACGTATTTTTATCGCAATTTAATCTAAAATAACGAGTGCTAACAACCACGCTAAACGTCCCAGTGCTGACAGATGATGCTCACTATGCAGATTTCACCATCTCCTCCCGGTAAGTTGATTGTGAATTAACGTTATGAATTGTGTTTTTGCATCGCCTGTCACAAGCCATAAAATTCATTTATACTTTATCTGTGCGGAATAGCCCTTTAAAGTGCGGCTATTCCAACCCCTGTTCGTTTTTCGAACATTTTGGTGCCGAAACTATGGAACTTTAAGATTATAATCTATCTATGCCAAAACGGATAATGCTGTGGAATGTTTCTTAAATTTTGAATAATAATCAATTCGAACAGTAATTAGGTAGGTACCTAGCGCTTGAGTATTTACGACCAACCGCGCATATAATTATAATAGGCTAAATTATTATCATTTATTTTGTTTCGTTTTTGGGTACGTTTCCAGTCGTGTTTATTCCACATGGCCCCAGCCATTCAAACATTGCGCCGGAAACGGACATTAGCGAATAATAGGTTAGTCAAGACACATGAAATAGCAAAAAGCGCTTTGCACGATGCAACTAAGTGCAACTTACTGTTAGCGCATTATACTACTCTGGAAAAGATAGTTCTTGGATTTGAAACGTCCCACGCGGAAATATTAGCTTTAAATGACACAAACGAAATTGATGAAGATAAAATTCGCGAAACCTTTGACGAGATGTATTATCAAATTAACGAAATTTACCAAGAGTTAACCAGTCAGCCTCTCGATTGTTAAACCGCGAATGCGTGCACAAACGTTAAATTACCAAAAATAAACGTTCCAATATTTTCTGGAAATGTCAAGCAATGGCCCGAATTTTACGACATGTTTAACGCTCTGATTCATGAAAACAAATCTTTATCCAACATCGAACGCATGCAGTATTTGTTCTCATGTTTATCTGGAGAAGCTTTAGGGTTAATTCGGACATTTCCAGTACAAGGAGCTCACTACGTTGAAGCATATCAAAGATTAATCGCGCGCTATCGTAACGCGCGTGAACTCGCCTTTACGTGTTGGCGGGAAATGCTAAATTTAAATTTTCCACCCAACGATCCTTTTGAATTCCGTCGCGTGTTCGATATATTTAACGAGGATTTAACAATTTTAAAGGAATTAGATCTCCCAACGGACAATTGGGACTTCGTGCTTTGTTATTTAATTCTGTCGAAATTAGATTCACCTACAAGATGCGCATTCGAACAACTGCAGTCTCCTACCGACCTGCCTTCATATTTGAAACTCAAAGAGTTTCTTTATAACAAATGCGAAGCTCTTGTACGAGACTTACATTTTTCGACTCGCGATAGCAGTACTATTGACAAACCTCTTGCACGGAACTTTAATCAGGCTGCCAAAAAACGCACTTCAGCGCTTCTTTGCGATCTTAAGAAAGGACAGCCTAAAACAAATAGGTGCTCGAACTCCACCACTTACCTGAAATGCTCCTGTTGCGGGGAAGACCATCCCATTTCCAAGTGCGAGGTATTTGCACTCAAGTCAGTTCAGGATCGCCTACAGTTTGTTCAATCACACCGTTGGTGTTTCAATTGTCTTCATTCTTCTCATTATCTTAAAGATTGTAAATCTTTGTTTACATGTCAAAAATGTCAGCAAAAACATCATACTTTGCTCCATCGAGACGAAAACGCCTCTTTGGAAGATCAGTATCAACACTCCACGACGTCTACGGACCAGGAGCCTTCTTCCGACTCTAAAATTCAGGCCCTCACCAACTTAAAAGACAAGTCCATAGTACTATTGTCAACCGCCAATGTTGGCATTCGCGATTCATCCGGCCGTTTCCAAACCTTTCGCGCATTGATCGATTCGGGCAGTCAAGCTCACTTCATCACCGATCGTGCTGCGGAGCTCGTAGGCATCCCTCGTCAAGCCAGTTCTCAGAGAGTTAGCGGCTTAGGCCAATCTTCCGCAACCACGTCAGGAATCATTCAATTAGAGATCAGTGTTAAGGGACGGGTTCTCTTCAACATCAAGGCACTTACGCTGCCTAGTATCTGCGGCAACATGCCAACTGTTCGTCTAGATAAGTCATCGTGGCATCAGTTGAGAGACTTGCCTCTTGCAGATCCTGATTGTCACAAACCGGGACCGATTGATCTTCTTTTGGGTGCTGAGGTTTTCTCTTCTCTTCTGAGACCTGGTAATTTGAATGGTGGTCCACGTCACTCATCAGCTTTTAATTCTGCATTTGGTTGGCTTCTTCTAGGTTCAGTTGGTTCGAACACTGCTCATGAAACGAATTCTTTCATCGTTACTAACGAAGACCGGCTCCACGAAGAGGTCCAGCCACTGTGGGAGTTAGACACCATTCCTCAGTCTTCACACCTCACTCCTAAGGAATAACGTTGTGAACAAATGTACTATACTGACCACTCAAGGGACACTTCGGGAAGATACATCGTATCCTTGCCTTTCCGAGAAAGGAGAAGGGATATCTCTTTTCCAGGGTCGCGTGAGATTGCTTTACGTAGATTCCATTCCCTCGAGCGCGAACTCATAGCAAATCCAACCTTACGTGAACAATATTCTGCTTTCATGACTGATTATTTACACAGTGGTCCCATGACTCGTGTTCCTGGAAAAGATTTGCACAAGGGAAAGTATTACATACCTCATCATTGCACTCTTCGTCCAAGCAGCGCTAGCACTAAGTTAAGAGTGGTTTTCGACGCCTCAGCGACGGATGTGAACGGATCCTCGTTAAATGATACCTTGCTTATCGGTCCAAAGCTTCAAAAGAACCTGCTGGAGCTTTTGCTAAAATTCCGTACACCATCGGTAGTGTTTACTGTTGATGTACGACAAATGTATCGCCAAATATTGGTTCAAGAACCAGATCGTGCTTTCCAAAGAATATTTTGGCGTTTTCATTCGTCGGAACCCATCCAAGAGTACCAACTAAACACTGTAACCTATGGTGTCTCCTCCGCCCCATTTTTAGCCTGTCGTACTGTCAAACAGTTGACCAAATATGAAGGTTATGATTTACTGCTAGCGCGTCGTGTGCTAACTTCGGATATTTACATAGATGACATCGTCACCGGTTGTAACAGCTTGGAACAAGCTCAACAAACGAAAACCGAAGTTATCGAGCTGTTCAAACGAGGTCAATTCGAATTGCGGAAGTGGGCTAGTAACAAATCAGAATTACTCGCCGATCTGCCTCCGGAATACTGCCTCAATGACTTGGTGTCCATGGATGTTGATAACTCTCACATTCTCAAGGTATTGGGATTAAAGTGGGAGCCACGACATGATACATTTTCATTCGAAGTCTTATGCCTCGATCGCGAGTTAACTAAACGCACTATCCTCAGTGAAGTCGCTCGGGTTTTTTACCCTCTCGATTTTCTATGCCCTTTGACGTTTTTCGCCAAATCCCTAGTACCAAAGTTGTGGGTTCTAAAGGTTGGGTGGGATGACACCCCCTCTGTTGACATTGTTCGTCAATGGGATCGTTATACTTAACAATTACCGCTCTTGAAGTCGTTCAAAATCCCTCGATGGGTGTCATTCCCTCACATGGAGTCGTGTCAACTTCATGGCTTCTCAGATAGTTCGGAACTTGGATATGGCGCGGTAGTTTACTTGCAAATCATGGATGTTGACGATAAAGTCCAAATATATTTGGTTTGCGCCAAGTCTCGAGTCACCCCCACAAAAAAGATTTCATTGCCTCGCCTTGAACTGTGTGCGGCAGTTCTTCTAGCATATCTATTAAAATTCGTCAAAAATTTATACGTACCATTGCTTCCGATCTCCAATACCTTTGCGTGGTCGGATTCAACCATCGTGCTCGCCTGGTTACGTTCTCTTTCGTGTCGCTGGAAGACTTTCGTGGCTAACCGTGTCAGTCACATTCAAGATGCTCTCGAAGGGACTTCCTGGCATCACGCGTCATCTGGAGATAATCCAGCGGATGTCGCTTCTTGTGGTCAATCCCCAGCCGATCTGATCGATCACACGTTATGGTGGGCGGGGCCTTCGTGGCGGATCCAGTCATTTGATTCTTGGCCGTCTTTCGATGGCAATGTCGACGAAATTGAACTTCACTCTGAGGAACGAGTTCGATCGTTATTTGTCCAACAGGACGAAAATCTGGTGGACCTATTACTAATTAAATTTTCTTCGATTCAGAAGATCCAACGCATTCTCGGTTACTGTCTTAGATTCATCTACAACCTACAGAATAAAGAATCTCGTCGTTTGTATCTTCCATTAAACCGTGCCGAAATTCACACTTCACTTTTGACAGTAGTTAAACGCACTCAACATGTACATTTTAATGATGATATCACGCGCTTGAAAGAGGGCAACCTTATGTCGAAACAAATGCGGAAGCTTAATCCCTTCATTGACGACCACGGTGTGCTCAGGGTGGGTGGCAGGTTATCTCGATCTGGGCTCGAATTCGAGTATAAACATCCTGCCCTACTTCCTCGCGAATCTAAGCTTACTTCTCTTGCGATAGACGCTCTACATCGCTCTACATCGCTCTACATTAACCAAATTATGTCCATTGCCTAGTCAATGTGACTAATCATCTTCGCTTCCGCGGCGCATTCTTTCTTATCATTTTCATTATTATTATTAATATTTTTTTTCTTTTTCTTCTCTCTTTTCACTGTTTCTTCGTTCACGCAACGTTCCACAGCATTGCCCGTTTTGTTTTCTAAATTTTTTTTAAAATACACGTTGTTGTATTTTGGTGGGCGGAATGTTCCGTAACGCCGATAGCTTTTGACAGGCTGTGTACTGACCAATCATATCGTCAGAATTTAAACTGTATAGTTTAAGTTCGCACAAGTCAGCTAAAACGACGGATAGCCGTGAGCCGAGCCAGTTGCACAAAAACGGTTCGTCCTGTCAACTCTCGATCGCCGGTTGTCTAATCGGAATAATCATTAGACGTATTTTTATCGCAATTTAATCTAAAATAACGAGTGCTAACAACCACGCTAAACGTCCCAGTGCTGACAGATGATGCTCACTATGCAGATTTCACCATCTCCTCCCGGTAAGTTGATTGTGAATTAACGTTATGTATTGTGTTTTTGCATCGCCTGTCACAAGCCATAAAATTCATTTATACTTTATCTGTGCGGAATAGCCCTTTAAAGTGCGGCTATTCCAACCCCTGTTCGTTCTTCGAACAGTCATTATATAATCTTATTCATTATATAATCTTAGTCAATATATAATCAAAGTCATTATAAAATCTTAGTCACATTATAATCTTAGTCATTACATAATCTTGGTCATTTTATAATCTTGGTCATAATATAATCTTAGTCATTATATAATCTTATTCATTATATTATCTTAGTCTCTATATAATCTGAGTTCCATTATAATCTTAGACATTATATAATCTTAGTCACATTTTAATATTTTAATCTTAGTTACATTTTTATGTTAGTCATTTTATAATCTTAGTCATTATATTATCTCAGTCAGTATATAATCTTGGTCACATTATAAACTAAGTCACGTTATTATCTTAGTCATGATATAATCTTAGTCATTTTACTATCTTAGTCACTATATAATCTAAGTCACATTATAATCTTAGTCATTCTAAAATCTTAGTCACATTAAAATCTTTTAATCTTAGTCATTTTATAATAAGCCACATTTTAATCTTTGTATTTATTAAATCTAAGTCATATTTTAATCTTAGTCATTTTATTATCCTAGCCAAATTATAATCTTAGTCATTTTATAATCTTAGTCATAATATAATCTTAGTCATTTTATAATCTTGGTCACATTATAAACTTAGTTACGTTAAAATCTTAGTCATGATTAAATCAAAGTCATTATATAATCTAAGTCATTATTTAATCTTAGTCATTTTATAATCTTAGTCACATTATAATCTTAGTCATTTTATAATCTTAGTCACATTATAATCTTAGTCATTTTATAATCTTAGTCATTATCTTATCGTAGTCTCATTTTAATCTTAGTCATTCTTTTATCTTAGTCACTATATAATCTGAATAACATTATAATCTTATACATTATATAAATCTTAGTCACATTTTAATCTTTAAATCTTAGTCATTTTATAATCTCAGCCACATTTTAATCTTAGTCACGTTAAAATCTTATTTATTACATAATCGTGGTTATTTTATTATCTTAGTCATTTAATTATTTAAGTCATTATATAATCTCAGTCATAATATAATCTTAGTCACATTTTAATCTCAGTCATTATATTATCTTAGTCACTATATAATCTTAGTCACATTATAATCTTAGTCATTATATAATCTTAGTCACATTTTAATATTTTAGTCTTAGTCATTTTTTAATCTCAGCCACATTTAAATCTTCGTCACATTTTAATCTTATTTATTATATCATCTTAGTCACTATATATTCATAGTTCCATTAAAACCTTCATTACATAATCATAGTTATTTTATAATCTTAGTCACTGCATAACCTTAGTCATTATATAATCTTAGTCATTATATAATCTTAGTCACTATTTAATCTTAGTCATAATATAATCTTAGTCATTATATAATCCTAGTCATTATATAATCTTAGTCACCTTATAATGTTTGCGATTATATATAATCTTAGTCTTAATATAATCTTAGGCACATTATAATCTAAGTCACATTATAATCTTAGTCATTATAAAATCTTACTCACATTTTAATCTTTGTCATTACAAAATCTTAGTCACGTCATAATCTTCATGTCATGATATATTCTTAGTCATTCTATAATTTTATTCACCTTATAATCTTAATCATTATATAATCTTAGTCACATTATTTTCCTAGTCATTTTATAATCTTGGTCACATTATAAACTAAGTCACGTTATAATCTTAGTCATGATATACTCTTAGTCTTTTTACTACCTTAGTCACTATATTATCTTAGTTCCATTATAATCTTAGTCATTATATAATCTTAGTCACATTTTAATCTTTTAATCTTAGCCACATTTTAATCTTAGTCATTATATAATCTTAGTCATTATATAATCTCAGTCATTATATAATCTTGGTCACATTATAATCTTAGTCATTACATTATCTTAGTCACATTAAAATCTTTTAATCTTAGTCATTTTATAATATTAGCCACATTTCAATCTTAGTCATTATTTAATCTTAGTCACTTTTTAATCTTATTTACTTATTAATCTTAGTCATTTTATAATCTTAGCCACATTATAAATTTAGTCACGTTAAAATCTAAGTCATGATAAAATCAAAATCATTATATATTCTTAGTAATTATATAATCTTAGTCATTATATAATCTTAGTCACGTTATAATCTTAGTCATTACATAATCTTGGTCATTTTATTATCTTAGTCACATTATAATCTTAGTCATTATTTAATCTTAGTCACATTTTAATCTTTGTCATTTAATAATCTTTATCTTAATATAATCGTAGTTATTATATAATCTGAGTCATTATGAAATCTTAGTCATTATAAAATCATAGTTATTATATTATCTTAGTCACTGTATAACCTAAGTCTTTATGAGATCTTAGTCATTATATAATCTTATTCATTATATAATCTTAGTCAATATAATATAATCAAAGTCATTATAAAATCTTAGTCACATTATAATCTTAGTCATTATATAATCTTAGTCATTATAAAATCTTAATCACTATATAATCTTAGTCAAGAGATAATCTTATTCATTATATAATCTAAAGAATTATATATTCAAGGTTATTTTATTATCTTGGTCATTCTATAATCTTAGTCACATTTTAATCTTAGTCATCATATAATCTTAGTCACTATATTATCTTAGTCACATTTTAATCTTAGTCATTATACAATCGTAGTCACATTTTAATCTAAGTCATTTTATAATCTTAGTCATTTTATAATCTTAGTCATTTTATAATCTTAGTCGTTATTATATTATTTGACCCAGCAGCAGCGTTTGGGCCGCATTGGATGCCCTCTCCAGCCGGACTCTCCCAGCCTATCGCCTAGCACCGCAGTGAGTGGGCTGGAACCAAACGCTCATCACTCCTGGACAGCCTGAACCCCAAATTCCTACCCACCTCTCATACCTTTCCATTCCAGACCTTCCTTTTCCCTCATACCCTTAAAAAATAAAATATTAAAATCATGAATATACAAAAAAACAAACTTAACATCATTACAGCGGCGAGTAGCAGGCTTCCCCGGTGCGGGTCAAAACTGTTGGTAAATTTTGCCAACATTCGCGGTCTGCACACTTATTTAAATTCTGTTCATCACCATCTTTACATGGTTGACATTTGTCACATGAGAACGGGTCGCTTCTACGATTCGTTCTTGAGTTCAACAGCTCGGCTGTGGAACGAACTACCGGCCTCTGTGTTTCCTCGCTCCTACAACATGGGACTCTTCAAGACCCATGTTCACTCCTTCCTCTCCACAAAAAGACCCTCCACAAAGCATCCCCAAAGATGACATAGGCCCTGAGGGAAATTATTTTCCTCAGGGCCTCCTGTGCGGAGTTAATATAAAAAATAAAAAAAATAATCTTAGTCACATTATAATCTTAGTCATTATATAATCTTATTCATTATATATTCATAGTCATTAGATAATCTTAGTCATTATATAATCTTAGTCAAGTAACTAGAGATATGTATAACAATTTAATGGCTTGTATGGAGTTAAAGTTTTTAGTTGTTCTTAATATGAATCCTAGTGTTTTCATGCCTTTGTTTACAATTTGGTGTATATGATTGGCGAAACTTAGTTTTTCATCCAAAATAATTCCGAGATCTCTCATTTCCGTGACTCTTTCTAAAGCTGTATTGTTAATGGAATATTCAAATAAAACAGTAGTTTTATTTCTGCAGAAAGTCAGGGTTTTGCATTTGTCTACATTTAAAAACAGATATTGTAGAAATGCGGATTTTATTGTTTTTACGAGTGTAAAGTTGTGGATATCTTGATTGTGGTTTGATGGTGCTCATGACTACATTTTTGGGAAGGATTTTTTTAGAAAGGATACCGGATATTGAATAGACGTCGTTGACACATGTGTCCCATAGAAGACCAAAAACATTTCTGAGAGCTCAGTTTTGGACCATCTGCATGTGAGTTATCAGTTTCTTTGAGGCAAAACCCCTGAAAGAGCAGAGATAGGAGAGGTGTGAATGTACCATGGCATAATACACCGAAGTTAGTAAAAGAATAGGTAGTAATCCTTGAAGCCTGATTGTACGCCAGATATGGATGTATTTTTCTACTTCACATAATTTATTCTACTTTAATTTTATTAGTAAGTAGCTATGCTCAATTTAGCTCCCTCAATTAACTGTGTTCAAAATAGCTTTGCTCAATAAATTCATCTCTGCTCAATTATACTGCGCTTAGTTTACGAAAGCGTTATTTTTTATCTGAACCCATTTTAGCTAAGCTCATTTTGGCTTTGTTCATTTTAGCTGCTCTCATTTAAGCATACTCAATTTAGCTCTGTTCAACGTAGCGGTGGTAAATTTAGTTATCATCAACGGAACTCTGCTAAGATTAGCTTTGCTCAATTTAGCCATGATAGATTTAGCTATGCTCAATTTAGCTCCCTCAATTAAACTGTGTTCAATATAGCTTTGCACAATAAATTCATCTGTGCTCAATTTTACTGTGCTTAGTTTACGAAAGCGCTATTTATCTCATTTTAGCGAATATTATTTTGGCTTGTTTCATTTTAGTTGCTCTCATTTTAGCATGCTCAATTTAGCTCTGTTCAACGTAGCGGTGGTAAATTTTGTTATCATCAATGGAACTCTGCTTAGATTAGCTTTGCTCAATTTAGCTATGATCGATTTAGCTATGCTCAATTTAGCTGTGCTTAATAATTTAGATATATAGAAGTGGAATATTCAGTATCTTTCATAACCCTTTTCTTCCCTCCTGCAACATTAATTAATCAATTGAGTTTTTCATAGTCTCACTAGCTAAGATCTATTTGACTCTTAAATGGTGTATCATAATACATCTATTTTAAAATGTCTTTTAAATATATATATTTTTGCGTCTGTGAAAATTGAAATGCCTATAATATGTCACTGTCAACATAATGCGTTCTATTTATCATCGACAGCGAGTATATCTGCCTAGTTTCAGCTCGATTGGAAGTCGCGAAATTGTTTTTTTCCACTTTCAAGATTTGTATTCATTCATTACCGAAAACCAAAGTGAAGTTCAAATGGATGTATATTTTTTTTAAAGCTGAGACTTAATTTCTTCCACCACGTTTCATAATTTTAGCCCAAAGGAAGTTTCACACGATAGCACCAATAATATATCACGACGGAATATCTTTATCATCGTAACGTCCCGACTTCAAAAGCAGTTGGCGTAAGTTACGATGTAAGTTCATTACTTCCTTGGCCTAAAGTTTGGCTTGAAGAATAATGCAACAATAACTTACGAGTATAATGAAAGTTTCCTTTGTATGCGGCGTGTCACGTAATAAGCCAGTTGATAAATGATCAATATTGAAAAAATACTCTTCAACAACTTAACTTAACTAGCGAGACGATAACTTGAACTATGTTGTTAGTAAGCATAGCGCTTCACTAAGAGGCGCTACTGCATACTAATATTACAACGCGATAAGCGGTGCGCGTAGTTTTGATTAGAGCGTACGGAGAGTTGGAGCGGAACCTTTTATTTCGCTTCATGTCTCATCTAAATATAATATATCGATATTATTATTTAAGGAGGTTTGTGGCCTGCCTTGATGGGAGTTTAATCAGAATCATGGGGGAAAAAATTCTCATCTGATTCCTTTGTTGGTCATTTCCATAACTAGGTAAACATAACGTATTTTTCCTGAGATATAATGGAATTTCATATTTTCCATAAATCGACCATGGATATTCAAGGATATTTATGGATATCAATGGACGATATGCATGTATGTTCATCCCACATAATCGGAGAATATCATGATAGTGCTATGAAAGTATCAGGAACGAAAAGAAACACGACTCGTTTTGGTTGGTGACGGAATGCTCTAGTGGGCGTTGTTTCACAATTATGGAGTATGCCTACATAACCGGAACATACCATGACCGTGCTATGAACGTACCTGGCACGAAAAGAAACACGACACGTGGCCTACTTCAACGGATTGACAGAGTTCTTTGCCCATATCTATATATGCACGGAGCGTATCGCTACCAGAAATTTTTTCTTGCCGTGAATTTGTAGCCGGTCCGGTCATGGCACGCTATGGTATTGGTCGGTGACGGAACGGCGTTGTTTCAAATTCATTCATATTTTTTTATTGAAAGAATTTTTTTTCATGTGTCAATACGATTACAGTAAGTAAGTACAGTGGCTGAATTCAAAATGCACGCAAGTGATTCATTTCAGACACATTTTTCTCACATGGGTTTTACTGTGCCTTTTTCCAACTAGGAATACCCTGTATCGAGACAGGCTTTTATTTACCGATAAATAGACTTTTTAGTACGGAATTTCAAAGTATTTAAATAGGTATGTCTATTTAAAATACACCAATCAACTACATTTTTAATTTCTAGACCATTAAAACGATAACATAAAAAGCAATACTTTTTTAATAACGCAATTTTTTCCGCTTTTCCTAATGTAAAACATTTTTTTGTGTATTTTGTAACTGATGCTGCAGACGATATTTTTTCCACAAGAACAAATATTTAGCAAAGCCACTTCATAGAATTGAACGAAAAAACTTGTTTCCGAAAGTAATACCCAATAGCGAAGCATTCAATCTTGTGGTTTATTATCTTTATATGAACTGTATTTCCTCAGATTTAGAGAACAAGATTTGTGACTTGCAACACTGCATATAATATTTTGACAAATGAGAAGGTTATCACTGTAAGTTTAGATAAAGGAGAAGTTTATCACTGTGGTTACCACTGTTAGTATCGAGTTCGATCCCACCGATTTTTAGACTCTGAATTTTAAAAAAACTCTAAATAAAATTAAAAATACGTAATATTCTTGTATTTGTGTTATGTTATAATATTTAGTATTATAATACAATATATTATAATATCAAGATCGTTCGTTACATTAATAGAACGCTCAGAGGTGGAAATAATATTCTTATATGTATTCTTCATCTTGTATCTTCGTCAAATGTCACAGCGGTGTTGCCGAGGTCTGGTATATGTGAGAGGATATTGTGTCAGCGCTTTATTAGCAGCAGACACATACCTGGACGGATGACGAACCTCGTGCTGGCACTGTTGGTGGACGCGGTGGACTCTTTCGCAGCAGCAGCTGGTCCAGTTTCTTCATCACATAGGATTCTTGCTGCAGAGTCTCCATCTTCTATCTTCGTTTCACCTAACCCTGTACTTTATTTTACTTAACTTAACTTCACTTTATTTTGTAATCTTTATATTTTTTGTAATATCTGCATCAACTGTAAAGCGCCACTGAGGTGATATCTCACAAAAGCGGCGCTATACAAATTATCCAATAAATAAATAAATAATAAACGTAATATTCTTAAATAGAATTATATTATAATATATCATATTGTAATAAAATATATTATAATATTAAGATCGTTCGTTAAATTCGAAAATACTGTAGATAATGACATTTTTTATTCAAAGCTAAACCCTGACAACCTGCGACACCTGTTTTTTTATTAGCAAATAATAAATCACTTGAAATTTAAATGCAATGTTTAGCATTTAAATCAAAGAACCTTCTGCAATACCCTCTTGGGAGAGGGCTTGGTATGTATTCCCACTTCTTTGCATAAGATCGGAGATCGACTCACAAAAATAAAACTCAATCGACGACTCAAAGCGCCTTTAGAACGGAGAATCTGAATAGCAATGCGATTGCAGTGGGACTAACCATCGATCTAAACCTGCAATCGTTATACATTACAGATTCGAAAAGGCTGCAGATTTTAGTGGGGTATTCGAAGCGTGAACGTTTAACAAGTGAGTATATCAATAGTTTTATGAAACTTTTCCTATTTTAAACTGCGTTTTCTGACTGATGTTTAACATTCAAGGCAATATGTGATATTTGAATGTGCAATTAATAACTGACTTTTCGCCTTTGGTCGATTCATCATATAAAAATGGCAATTTTTATAAAACTAACATATTGAGATTCAACGTCTGAAGACCTATCTGATTATTTTAATTATTGATGGTGAAGAAAAAGCTATAAATATAAAATATATTTTATAATGCCTTATTATATTATTTTTTTAATGTTTTCTATCTCGATGTACGAAAAATTCATGGTTTTGGAGTGAGAAAAATTAAAGAAAGAAAGAGACAATTTAGTGAAAATAACGATTGTATTTGTATTTGAATTTCATTTTCGTTTTTGGTGTTGAATGAATGCAAATTTGGAAGCGGAAACTAACCCATTTCCTGACATCTGATATAAACGTTTCTTTATACATATTTTATAATAAATTGAATGAAGAAAAAAAAAATATATAAAATTTTGTAATATGGTTCACAATTAACTAACTGAGTATTTAGGTACCATTTTACAAATATTATAATGTTTTTGTTTTTTAAAAACATACTTTTTTGTACGCCAAGCCTTGGTACTCTTTTTGGACGCCAAGCCTTGGTACTCTTTTTGGACACGAGGCCTAGGTACTCTTTTTGGAAGCGAGGCCTAGGTACTCTTTTTGGAGGCGAGGCCTAGGTATTCTTTTTGGAAGCGAGGCCTAGGTACTCTTTTTGGAAGCGAGGCCTAGATACTCTTTTTGGAAGCGAAGCATAGGTACTCTTTTTTGGCGCGAGGCCTAGGTGCTCTTTTTGAACGCGAAGCCTAGGTACTCTTCACAGAACTACTAGTTATTTTTATAAACATCTAAAGAGATTTTTCTTCACGCTAAATTCTATGCCTGTATTTTTGAACTTTAAAAAGTGCTTTGCACCGACTGCCGTTATTTGGAATTCATCTGCAATTCCCAGGCCTTCTCACCCTGTTCCCGCCTTTCTTTGCACTCAGTTCAGATCTTCTACAGCAGGATCTTTCCACTAGGGTACCCAAAGTGTAATGATATTCAGTGTCCCATCGTATGGCAATCTTTCAGCGATACGATGCGGCAAAGAACACCCTTTGGGACCTACACAATTTTAAGGTTTGCATTATTATTTCAGAGTTTTTCGTTTATTTTTGATCTGATATTGAATTTTTGTTAGAAGACTACTAGTTATTTTTATAAACATCTAAAGAGATTTTTCTTCACGCTAAATTCTATGCCTGTATTTTTTAACTTTAACAAGTGCTTTGCACCGACTGCCGTTATTTGGAATTCATCTGCAATTCCCAGGCCTTCTCACCCTGTTCCCGCCTTTCTTTGCACTCAGTTCAGATCTTCTACAGCAGGATCTTTCCACTAGGGTACCCAAAGTGTAATGATATTCAGTGTCCCATCGTATGGCAATCTTTCAGCGATACGATGCTGCAAAGAACACCCTTTGGGACCTACACAATTTTAAGGTTTGCATTATTATTTCAGAGTTTTTCGTTTATTTTTGATCTGATATTGAATTTTTGTTAGAAGACTACTAGTTATTTTTATAAACATCTAAAGAGATTTTTCTTCACGCTAAATTCTATGCCTGTATTTTTTAACTTTAACAAGTGCTTTGCACCGACTGCCGTTATTTGGAATTCATCTGCAATTCCCAGGCCTTCTCACCCTGTTCCCGCCTTTCTTTGCACTCAGTTCAGATCTTCTACAGCAGGATCTTTCCACTAGGGTACCCAAAGTGTAATGATATTCAGTGTCCCATCGTATGGCAATCTTTCAGCGATACGATGCTGCAAAGAACACCCTTTGGGACCTACACAATTTTAAGGTTTGCATTATTATTTCAGAGTTTTTCGTTTATTTTTGATCTGATATTGAATTTTTGTTAGAAGACTACTAGTTATTTTTATAAACATCTAAAGAGATTTTTCTTCACGCTAAATTCTATGCCTGTATTTTTGAACTTTAAAAAGTGCTTTGCACCGACTGCCGTTATTTGGAATTCATCTGCAATTCCCAGGCCTTCTCACCCTGTTCCCGCCTTTCTTTGCACTCAGTTCAGATCTTCTACAGCAGGATCTTTCCACTAGGGTACCCAAAGTGTAATGATATTCAGTGTCCCATCGTATGGCAATCTTTCAGCGATACGATGCTGCAAAGAACACCCTTTGGGACCTACACAATTTTAAGGTTTGCATTATTATTTCAGAGTTTTTCGTTTATTTTTGATCTGATATTGAATTTTTGTTAGAAGACTACTAGTTATTTTTATAAACATCTAAAGAGATTTTTCTTCACGCTAAATTCTATGCCTGTATTTTTTAACTTTAACAAGTGCTTTGCACCGACTGCCGTTATTTGGAATTCATCTGCAATTCCCAGGCCTTCTCACCCTGTTCCCGCCTTTCTTTGCACTCAGTTCAGATCTTCTACAGCAGGATCTTTCCACTAGGGTACCCAAAGTGTAATGATATTCAGTGTCCCATCGTATGGCAATCTTTCAGCGATACGATGCTGCAAAGAACACCCTTTGGGACCTACACAATTTTAAGGTTTGCATTATTATTTCAGAGTTTTTCGTTTATTTTTGATCTGATATTGAATTTTTGTTAGAAGACTACTAGTTATTTTTATAAACATCTAAAGAGATTTTTCTTCACGCTAAATTCTATGCCTGTATTTTTTAACTTTAACAAGTGCTTTGCACCGACTGCCGTTATTTGGAATTCATCTGCAATTCCCAGGCCTTCTCACCCTGTTCCCGCCTTTCTTTGCACTCAGTTCAGATCTTCTACAGCAGGATCTTTCCACTAGGGTACCCAAAGTGTATGATATTCAGTGTCCCATCGTATGGCAATCTTTCAGCGATACGATGCTGCAAAGAACACCCTTTGGGACCTACACAATTTTAAGGTTTGCATTATTATTTCAGAGTTTTTCGTTTATTTTTGATCTGATATTGAATTTTTGTTAGAAGACTACTAGTTATTTTTATAAACATCTAAAGAGATTTTTCTTCACGCTAAATTCTATGCCTGTAATTTTTAACTTTAACAAGTGATTTGCACCGACTGCCGTTATTTGGAATTCATCTGCAATATAAGAATTTTTATTCCACAATCCCTTACAAATAATAGGAACCAAGTCAACAATCATTTGTATGGTAAACAAAACATAAACACCAATACATGTAGTCAAAAGTCTCATATGATAACATACTTTATAAG
Source organism: Hesperophylax consimilis (assembly GCF_061612785.1). NCBI lineage: Eukaryota > Metazoa > Arthropoda > Insecta > Trichoptera > Limnephilidae > Hesperophylax > Hesperophylax consimilis. The sequence goes on along the minus strand of NC_142837.1, from coordinate 36,920,291 downwards.
ATGCATGCACTTAACTTTATATAAGTTGAATCTTTTGGACATTTTATTTTTTTAATATTTTTTAAAAGTGTGCAATGAAAACACAAACATCTCACTAGAGTCTTGTGTCGAGACAAGCAGTTTAATTTATTATAAAATATTATGGTAAAATGAAAATATAAAACTAAAGAAAACCATTATTTTACAAAGTTAAATACGAATTGGTCAAGTAAATTTTATGTGATTTTAGGTATCACAAATTATTAATTTATCTCTCTCACGTTCCAGAGTGAGAGATGCTATCAGTAACGCCCTGGTATAAGCGTAAAACAGCCATTCAAAATTTAAATGTTGCTTGTAATGGCTTAAGCCATGGTTGGTGAGATTTTAATAGCCTGGTACTTCCCCACATTCCTCTTCCCTATCTCTTTCCCTTTCCCATTACCTTCAGCTTCATAATATATCCCAATTGTGGATGCCACAGTCTCACTGGCTCTCAACTCGGAGACTCGCAGTCCTAACTGCTCCCAAACAGAGGGTATTCATATTAAAAATTACAATTATTGAAGACAATATTAGCGATTTCTAAACGAAAATCTAAAACAAAAAAATCAGAAAAGGATACGGTCACATCTAGGACTCGAACCCAGGACCCTTGTCTTTCCGGGACACCGCTCTACCAAGTCTAAAAAAATTACACTTACTTGTTCATTCATGTTATTGCCAATATAATTTTTTATTGTTTCAATAAATTTAAGAACGTTGTCCATTTCGTTTTGTATTAGAATTTCATTGTAGAGTTGAACGGTCTATATTAATGCCAAAATACCGCTGCAAATTATGTAAATTGTCACTGTTTACAGATGTCCCCAACCCTTTGACCATCAATAAGTCAATGTCGGTAGAACGAGCTCTTGTCACACTCCTTGCGCATATTAAAACACTTGTTAGAATTTAAAATACGCTTCGGACACAAATGATTACTCGTCTGAATCATTCAGGCGTCCAGGTGATCCGAGCTAGCGCCCTTTCCACAGACGCTGACGCCTAACACCGACGCCGTTCGCGAAATCAATTCCAACGAAATGATTCATGCAGCCTCTGCTGAAAGGGTAAAGTCCTGAATTATTGATCCGCCTCACTCCCGGAACGGCCAGCCAATATTTCAAATAGCTGACCCGAGGATCGAATCGGTTTTAAATTGTAAACACAACGTATTTGTTGGTAATTTATGGAATTTTCATGGTTTTTCAGAATCGTTACCATTACGGCAACGGGGCGCTGCGATGGGTTGCTAACGCAGTGCGTAAAATCTGATATAGGCTTATTTACGATCGAACGTTTTTTAAGGTCTTTATAAATAATATTTTGAAAAAGGTGATATTATTTTGCCTACTTTTATTTAGCTGATAGTGGATGGTTTGGTCGTAAATACGAAGCTTGATAAAATTCTTATAGTCATAACAGTTAATAATAAAACCAAAGAGTTGAAAATCTTTCAGAGCTAGAACGAGGAGCCATTTTTTGACTTACTAATTTATTATTGCTCTTTTGTGCATATTCAAAGCTCACAAACGTTTATTTCATTATGCCTATTTTATTTTTGTGACGAATTGTCTTTATTGACTTTTTAAAGCACCTCTTTGACATGATAATTACGAAAAAAAGTTTACCTGTAATTGAAATAACTTCTTTTTTTTAATATTTTTCAGCCAGAATAGCCTATGCAGGAGAATAGGCATGAATTTGAATGAAGCAAGCTTGGAAATAGTGTGGCGGTCTATACTGCCAAATAATAAGGAATTCTGGTAGTCAAAAAATTTGTACATGAAAGTTCACATTCTACCTAAAATACCAGTATTTTTTTATGAAAAAAATGAATTCTATCGTTAAAATAGTTTTCAAGGCTTGCATTTTTCAAAGTCCGCTAACGATCGAAATCTGACGATGTACGCATGATGTTATAATCGTTGGTATAAAATCAACAATTTATTTCCAGCTTTAGTATTTAATCAGATTTCAATTAAACGTGAATTCTACTACTAATGCACGCTGCTGACCGACCCGTGAGTTAGCTGTATAAGTTTTTTCAGAACCAGCCGACCAATCACAGGGAGTTTAAACTCTTACGGTTTTAATCGTTTTTTATCACTCAAGTGATTTTCGGCATATTATGCCGAGTTTGCAAAACGTCTTGAGTGATCGCACGCAATAATATGCCATTTTTTACTCGCACATTTTTGATTTTTTTATTTTATAAATCTTAAAAATGTAAGATAAACGGTAAAATATAGGTCAATTTATTGGCTATATAGCACTTTAATCAGTCTATAGGTCTCCGTGTTAAAATTCACAAGTAAATATATTTTTTTAAATGAGGGCGAAAAATATCCAATTCGAACGCCAATCACTCAACTCATATTTCAGTTACTGGCATGAGCACTTGAGTGGTTAAATACGTTATGAAACTGACATTTTTATAGTCAGCGTTTATTGATCTAGATTCTAGATGAGTAAGTACATGATTTTTAAACCATAGTATTTTTCACTCGAGTTCCGTATTTATTTGTTTGAAATAGTCAAGAATAACATATCATAAATTCATTTCGATTAAAGTATAACAACAACGTCTTATTTTACAACGGCCAAACGATCACACAAATTATATTCTTGAACCGCAACACATCATAATAAATCTTTTTATCTGCATAGCATAGTTAATGTTCTTTCGAAAACAATCTAAGGTATTTTGGAAGATGTGCATATATATGTATGTGTGTATAGGCACTAAGCTGTTAGGTCAAGAATTGCTGAAGTAGTACCTCCAATAATAGTGCTTACGTACCAAGAGTTAATACAATTAAGTTTTTATTTTTTTTATTTAATTAAAATAAAATTTAATAATATAATTATTAAATTCTGCAAGTATTTTTTTTTGGTTTTTGTTATTGTTACAGCTGTTTCGGCTTTCAAGGCCAGTTTCAAACTGTGGTTATTACCACGTTTAGACGACTTATTAATATGATTCTATTTTACCCCCTCCCAATTAAAAACGATTTATGACCGGTTAAACCAATTTACTGATAAAAATAATTGTGACAATAGATTTCATATTCTGTGGGGGTATTTTGAAGTCCGTTTTCCCCACATTAATGTTATCTTAATTGTTTAATAATGATGTAGCAGTTATTAATTTGTTTAAATGTGTTATATTGTTTAGGTTTTTTGAACATACGTAGAAGCGGGGAATAAATAATTTTCCTTACTTTATTAATTGATGTTATATTAGGGTCATTGGTTCTTTTATTGATTTCTAATTGTTCAAGTAAATTTAATCTAAGGCCCCTTATTAACAATTAAGATTCGTTCTAACGAGCTGAGTTAAAGGGATTACAAAAAATGTTTGGAGATCTATCAAAATGTTTGGAAATCAATTCTTTCCAACGAAGCAGATACTTTGGGGTGTGACATTATATATTTAATGAAAAAAATATACTTTGTAATACACCACTTTTATTGAATTAATATTAGAGCCAACCAGGTTTCGCTTATCTCAAGCTTCATCAGTATTTATTTATTAACTAATCATAATTACATAATTAATCCTTCTGGATGGAAGGAAAGCGACTCTTCCGATTACTTCGATAGATGGAAACTTGAGACTCACTGTGATTCTCACTGCCTCGTAAACTCCGATCTGCCATCAACAGGATAAGGTCGTCCTAGAGCCGCTGTGCCCACATGGTGCATTGGTAGGGCCTTAAAGAAGGCGGTGCAGTAGAGACCACTGAATATGTAGTTAAAAAAATGCCCGCTGAATTCATTCCCCAGCGGAATTGATGAAGTCCACAAGGCAATACCTGAGGCCCTAGACTGGCTCACTGACCTAGATATTCCCCTTTGTGATCCCCCACCATATGAAAGAAGAAGATATACACACAAACATAATATATACAAATACAAATAACAAAATAATATAGACATATACAAATAGTAAAATAATACAATGAGAGAATGAGATACTATAGGAGGGGTAGATAAGGGGAAGAAGAAAAAGTTTCAGCGGGGGTTGACGGAATAATTTCTTTTAAAAACAATTAGTCCAGTTTATTTGATTTTTTTAATTATCCTGGTGTTATTTACTGACGAACTTATTAATTTTGATGGTTTAAGCAATAATTATCAGCTTGAAATATCTACATAAATTGAAAAAATCGTCCGAGAAAAAATACATATCGCCGACGGAAATTGAACCCGCAGATTGCCAGTCAGGTGCTCTACCAATTTGTGCAGACTAACAATTATTGTTTAAAAAATAATAAACGGTTTAAGCTAATATTGCTAATTTATTAAAAATCTAGTGAAATTATTCGTATTCCTTTTAAAAATGGGACTTTAACGAATGAATTTACAGATTTCTTAAAAAACTATCAGTAAAACACGAATATGTAATGGGGTGTCAGAACACGCGTTCATAAAACTTCTAATAATGTCGCATGTCAACATTATGTTTTTCAGAAAAATCGCAGCACGTATTCCGATATATTCTGAATGTACTAACATTTAATTGTGAAATGGCTTGCAATCACGTTTTTAACCAGATTTTAATAAATCAGCCGAACTCATTTTTCTCAGTGTAACATTTACTTTCAGATTTTTTTTCTAAAGAGTAATAAATTTCCATTGAATGGTTCGCTGATTGTGAAAATGAACTACAACGAGTATTTAAACATCGTTAATGTTTTTTAATTATTATATTAAAGATGCGAGCCGTTTTTTCAGTAATAAAAAGTGGAGAAATCAAAGCAATAATTTGTCCTCCACTATTCAAGTTGTATCGCTTTTTGTCAACAATAAGGTGTATTCTTATTTTCAATTTGCACCTCTTTCTCTCATTACATTTTTTCCAACCATCGAATTTTTAACCACTTTCCAAAAATACATTTCAAAATATTTACTATGATTTTTTTATATTATTCCGTTTGACAAAGCTCAATTTTAATGTCCAATCAGATTCAAACGCGTTTAATACATAATTGGTTAAATTCCACCAAACACAGGTTTGATGTGAAAATTGTCGATAAATTTTCAAAAACAATACACAATACATCAAACAGCATTTGGTAAAACCACAATGAGGTAAAACACAAATAATATTATTAATTCGATGCATTTTAAAACAATTGCAAAACAAACAATTAAAACGATAACGCGAATTTAAATTCATAAATGAATCTGTTAAGCCCTTCGTACACAGAGACTGTGATTCAACTAAAAGTCGCCTACTGATCATATGACTGAAGCCATGATTCATACTTGCATACTTATGTTTCTATAAAATAGTACTTTTAAGTTCTTTTAAGTTATTTTTATTATTATTTCATGTGTGATTCTTACTTCCATACTTATGTTTCTATAAAAAAGTATTTTTTAGTTCTTTTGAGTTATTTTTATTAGTATTTCATGTATGATTCATACTTGCATACTTATTTTTCTATAAAATAGTATTTTTTAGTTCTTTTATGTTATTTTTATTATTATTTCATGTATGATTCATACTTGCATACTTATGTTTCTATAAAATAGTATTTTTTAGTTATTTTATGTTATTTTTATTATTATTTCATGTAAAACTACCACAACATGGGCATTAGCCTAGTATGGCAGTTAAAAAAATGACAAAATAATTTAACATGTAAACATTTATTAAATAATTGGGTAGTTACGTTAAAAAGAAAACATTATTTTTGTAATTAGTTTTTTTTTAGTTTAACATATTTATTTTTTTATATAAAAGAAATATATTTTTTAATAAAAAAAAATTAAGACAATATTTTTCTTTACTATCTTTATCATATAAACATAAAAAACGATCTAAAACATGATTTTCGGTTCACCCATCCAAATAAATGAATGTTAATTGTAGGGCGTTCGTCTCCGTCAAGGAACTACGTGAAAATTACTTTATTTTTAACTTCAATCTATAGCTTTTCCGCTTAATCCTTTCTAAAGTATTCCAGTAAATTAAAGTTAGGTAAACATAAATATTTTCCCACCTCCAGAATAAATTTAACATTAATTATGCTCGAATACCATTTCTATCAAACGAATAGTTGATGTGAATGCAACTAGCGTAGCATGTTTGGATCCCACCCAGGCGTATTGTGTGCAATTCCTTGGCTGGCTAAGTCCTCTATCACAACACACGCAACATTATCCGCTTTGTGTGGTGGTAGTAGGAGATTTTCAAATATTGTCAGGTTATCCGTAACCCGGAAATGTTTGTCTTTAAAGAAAAAAAAATAATAAATGCTACAAGCACTATCAGTAGAGTGCAATTGACATCAAACCCGTTGTCGACGCGTCGCGTTCCATACGTACACTAGCAAAATAGTATGTATGTTGGATTCTCACGAGCGACGCATATGCTACGCGCACAGAACTCTTGTCGCTTCTGAGTATCTCCTGTGGAAATCGCCTCACCTTCCAGAATAGGAATAAATACGTAGCGTAATTTCAACAAACCCTTATAAATATAACAATGTAATATACCGAATTATTCAACCATGTTCATTAGATCAATTTAATAAAATATTTGTTTAGACAAACAAAATATTATATTTGTACGTTGCGTTTCCGTTTCCAAATGATGGCCGTTTGAATGACTCAATTCAAAGATTCTTTTTTCAAATGTGAAATAGTGGTGTTTTTTTGGATTTTCTTACTAGCATTTTTTTCAATATTTGTTGTAGGTACCTACCTACCTGAAGAAAGTAAAAAAAAATCGTCTTTGAAATCGTGACATTTATTTGCACAAATTGCCTCATTACTTGAATACATGTACTTTTCTCTACTTTATATAAATATAATATGCATGTTTTATTTATATTAACCTAAAAATCTCTAAATAATGTTGAAAACCCTATCAAAATCTCTTGTGTAGTTTAAAAAATTAAAGCGCACAAACAGACAGACGCAGAAAGCTTTGTTTCATACTATTTAGAGAAGATAAAATAAGAAACATAATTTTTTAGACGCGTGACCTACGAACTGTTCAAAAAATTACTAGTTGCAAATATTTTCAAATTAACATACATAGGTAAAGAAATAGACAGTACTACCCAATCTTTGTCATCCTTGTCGTCCCTTCCCATCTTCTTTCAGCTTCACAAAATATCCAAATCGGGAATGCCATAATCCTACCGGCTCCCGAAAATTACTGTTACGCGGTATTAACATAAAATAATGTTAATATACCTTTCAAAAGCTTCAAGGTTAAGTCAAAGGCCGCAATGAAATAAAATTCAAATAATGTAATATTTCTGTACGTATCCAAAAACTGAAAACTTTTTTTAAAGTTAATGAAATACGCTTTTAAAATTATTTATTTGAAAAAAAAAGTATATATTTTTAAACTTAAAATTTTAAATGCAAACAAAACAAAAATTAAATAGCTAACTTTACGTTTTGTGTAACTAAAATTACTGATAAAGAAAAAAAATATATAAGCACACTTATTTTATTATAAAAATGTATTACAAACTTTAAAGCCACGTCACTTTTTCGTCGTTTCATTAAAAAAATAATTAATACAAAAATATAATCTACTGTAGTCAACTTCTATATTTTAATATAAAGCACCACGCTTTTTTTGTTTTCTTTTTCCAACATCGTTTGGATCATATTTCTCAAAAAAAAATTAAGAAAATAATATACCAGTATGTGTTGTAAGATATATTTACCATATTACCTAAGCGTCAAAAATTCCATGAAACCCGACAAAATATACTAAATTAGTACATAACGTCTTTTAATCTGAAATATTTGTTGAAGGATTTCCTAAAATGCAAAGGAACATAGTTTTTATAAAATACATTTCATATTTTGATGGGACTTTGAAGGGTATTTTTTCCAAAATATTCCTGGCATGACACACTTCCCAAGAACCCGTCCCGTATGGGAAGAATATTTCATAAATTTCTTGACAGCGGAATACGCGAGATCTGTAACACGGAACTATTTATCCGTAGGTATGGCGGAAAAATTACAGAGGATGAGTTAAATATCTCATCCTTAAACACACCTCTCCCTTAGGTCGCCCCAAGTGGTTCACTACGTTTGGTGACTTAGAATCGGTGCCTGGTTTAAATGGTTGAGGGAGACCTTTTGACACCTCCAGTAGGATTCTCTCCGAACATCGCCTTGCACAGCAGTGGAAGGGATGGATTCATACGTTCGTCACTTCTGGACACGTTTTTAATCTTTTTATTTTTATTTTTATTTATTTTACCATATGTAAATACTATATGTACTTATATCCTCTATGGGATGTGTGGGATTGCACTAACCTCCCCACATCCTGGAATAAAGAATTTATTATTATTATTATTATTATTATTTTATGTATATATTTTCACGGATTTTCGGAATTTTTAAAAATCTTTTTTATATTTCTTATTTTCGAAGTTTATGTGATTTTAAACATAAAGCGTTTTAGAAACAAGTTAAAATTATCTTTCACTCACTTTTATTTGAAATAAATATTGATACTTCTAAATAAAATTTCAATACTAAACATAAAAAAAACAACAAAGAAAACATTTTGACCCGAAATATAATTTTGGAAAAAATCAGTGTTTAGAAAAACACTTTCTTTTTATGTAGAGAACTAGTTAGAAAACAGTCCCTTCACTTTTAATGCCATTTATACAATAGCAAAAATATAACTGTCAGAGAAAAAATCCCACCAATTTGTAATCATCCACTTTGACGATTTAGATTTTATCCACTGAATTAAGTATACATAAATATTTGAGACAAGCTTTTGTAAATTGTCTTATAAAGTGTTTATATATTTAATACAATTTTTTTACATATAATATAAATACTTTCCAAGAATAGCTACTTACGTTCAAAGAATTGATTTTTTTCTCTCTCATGTTCTAAAAAAACATTTAAAAGAAATACGCAAATTTTCCTAATGACGTTGAAGAATGACGCAGTAGCATCTATGTTATTTATTTTGGTACAATATTTTACGTTTCTTATTACAATTTAGTAATGTTGGCCTCATTGGGTGGCATACCCGTGCTGAGGCCTCCATTTTATGACACAAAATATATTGATAATACATTTATAGAAAAAATATATAATTTTGATGAAGAAAAAAAAAACATAAGATTAAGATAAATTTAAAATAAGAATATAGATTTAAAATTAAAGTAATATAAAATTTAAATAAAATGAAATAAAGTAAAAAATCTATTTATATTTATTCTATATGTTGTGTGTTTGTGAGTGATGTGTGTTTTAAATTGGTTTTGTGTGTTACGTGTAGGTTTTATTATTTTATGTTAAGAAATTTTGGTGATATTGTCTTTTTTTGTTCTTTAATCAATTTGGTAATTTTGTTTCTGAATTCTTTTTTGTTTTCCTCAATTTTATTTTCAAGTGTTAGACGGTTGAAAGCTTTTGTAGCATGGTATTGATAGTGAATTTGTCCAAAGCTTGTATTTACCGTCGGAGTTTTTTATAATTTATTTGTACGCCTGTCTTACTGGTCTGTCAGTGATATTTTGTGTATATTGAAATTTGTTGTTTTGGTAAAAAATGTAGTTTAGTAGTCATCATCTGGCGTAAATCTAGTACGTCAAAATTGTTGAATATTTGGTCTGCATCAGTCAGTCTATGTTTTTTAGTATTACCTTTAAGATCGTTTTCTGTGCGATTTCTAATGAAATTAATAGCCGAGTTTGTTGCTCCTCCCCAAGCAATAATTGCTTATTCTATAATTGATTGGCAAAGTGCAAAATATATCGTTTTCAATTGTTTGATTATAGTATTATTAGTGTTAATTATTATTTTTAAATGACTGTTCTTTACGAAACAAAAATCAAGAACTGATTTATAATTTTGTTTTCAATCGAATACGTTTTTGTAAGCTAGGAGTATTTTCTCTTCGACAAAAAGTTGCACGTATATGAAATCTTCGCCAAAATTTACATCTGTTATTTTTTACTTTTTTGAAAAAAAAATTAATTAATTTTTGTACATGAGAGCGGAATGATTTCCCAACTCCAAAATTTCACCCCTCTGATAACATCGATTTCTTAAAAGACTCCTCTTTCCCTTAGAAATCCTCTCAGCACAGTACCCACAAAATATGGCTTGGGCGGACTCTTGTCCAGAAGTATTCTATAATAACTGAAAACACAGAATGTATTTACCAATTATGAAAAAAATTGCATTCTTGGTTAGGTTAAGAAATCAGAGACTTTCAAGAAAGTCATGTTACGACCAAGATAATCAAACGGCCATGAGTCAGAAGTAAAAATTAGTGTGTATGTGACAATGTATGAATGTAAATGAAGCAAGTAATTCTATTAATGTATCTGTAAAATCTCATAATTCTTGATCTATTCTTTATGTAAATTTAATTAGTGCTATGAACTTACTCAAAAAATTTATTATTGTTTTCATTTTTTACAAAAATCGCAAATGTTTTTTTTTTAAACTAAACTTCATCTTAAAATCGTCTGATCCCGTTTTTTATTGCGCAAATAAAGAACCGTACGTCAGGGCTTAGGAAAAATAAAACGCCTCCGAACACAAGCGCCTTTCTGAAAGTCGAGCATTTATCATTTTTCATCTTCAACTTTCTGAATTTCACTACACAAGGGTGAGACGTGTGGAGAAATAGCACCCCGTTGAAAAATTATTGTCTTCATTCTACCCTTAAAGTGAGGGGTGTAGGACTTTATTTATTGTATACCAATTCCGCTTTTGCTGGATGTTAACTTAATATTTCAACGAGAACCAAAAAATTTCAGTCGAAAGCATTTTTTCTTGTACCAATTACTTTTTTTTTATTGTAACATTTTAGTCAACGTTTAATATGTTATAAATCAAATATTTTAACGATTGTGTAAACATCAAGGCATTTGAGACATGACGAATTTAAGAAATATTTTCGATTTTGAAAATTCATATATTTTTTTGCATTTGACTGATGAGAGACTGCCTGTCAAAAATTAAAAGCTATTTATAAAAGCTACTAACTCGTGTGTATGAAGTGAACTTTTTAAATAACAATATAGCATAAATAGAGTTATTGAGCTAGAAAATTTTAGCCGAAAAATAAATACGATTTCAGTATTACTTATAAAGATTCTCTAATTCGCCGCTGCAGCGCTAGTATAGCTATCTTATAAAGAGAACCGTTTACTGCTCGGATTAAAATATTTACTCATAATAATATTCATGCAAGATTTTTTAGACCAGCACTACTTTTTTTGTTATTTGTTTTTGGGGTGTTATGCCGTGTTGCGCTAACTCCTTCTTAAGCCAACGTTTTGGACACTGTAATACTGTCCAAAACGTTGGCTAAAGAAGGAGTTAGCGCAACACGGCATAACACCCCAAAAACAAATAACAAAAATACTTTTGGCCGTGAAAATCTTAACTCATACAGCACCACCTTGTTTAACCACTATGTAGGGACATTGGAGGTCTAGATTCATTTTATAATAAATGTAGAGTCGTTAAACAAAAAAAATAGAGTCCTTGTGAGAGCCCTGAAGGAGTAACCATCTGTTACTTATACCAGGGCGTGTAAGCGGTGGATAACCTCCAGCACCACCTTGTTCTAATCCTCAAAAACACGGTAATTTTTCATTTCGCGTTTAGTTGCTAACTTCACGTTTCTTTACATGATATTTTCGATGTCATTGATCCGGTCTGCTTTGAATTGCTTCAAAATTTGTCCAATTTGATTATGCGATCCGTATTTGGATCTAATAAATATTCCTCTGATAATGCTGCCAAAGGGTATTTCTGCTTTTTTATATTTTCTCTGCGCAACCGATTGATATTAGTCACATCAACCAGTTTGTTAACAAAGTCGGAGATCTCGGTAGGTACGATAGTAATACGTCCCTAATGCTAGGGTTGGGCGGTTTGAAAATCTGTTGGCCACTCTCTCTCTCTCTGGTTTCAATCCTGGGATTGGTTTGCAGCAATTTCATCTAATCTCCTTTTCCATTCTTCCCTGTCTTGTGCGGCTCTTTTGACTTCTGCATATGATGAGCAGCGCACGTCCACCAGCAGGTCCTCCAGGTACTCTCGGCGTGGGCATCCCCTAGAGGACGTCCCCGTCCCCTTGGCCACTACTACTGCGATATTACGGCCGGTGTACGCAGTACGGTTGCGCGTGATTATAAGTTTTCTACTAGCCTATTCTTATCCCTTGGTACTATCTATTATGAGTAACACGGTTAGTGTTTGTTTCACCCACGCAATCTTTACATAGTATAGCATTAAGAGTTTCTACAAAACAATTTATTTATAATATAGATGAAAATAATTAATTTAATTTTTAATGAAGCAGTTTTTGTATCTTTTGAAGTTTATGTCCATGTAATGAGATCGATAAATATGACGTTAACTGATTGAGTCGCAATGTTAGAGTGGTTAAAGATGTTGTCCCGGTAAGACACAGATCGTGGGTTCGATTCCAAGTTGAATATTTATTTTATGTGCCTTGTTTTGTTTCATGTTTCGTTACGATTTTAGTATTATCTTCTTATTACATTGACAAGGAGTATTTTCGTATCTTTTTACTATGTTCGTATTATTAGTTTGTTATTATCAGTATTTTCGAAGTAATTTCGTCAGGTCACGATACGAAGTAAAGGTACTGAAAATGAAGACATAATAACAAAGGAATCATTTAAGGTTAATTAGTTGTTCATTATTTACATAGTTCATTGTTGGTTATTCATTGTTTAGTGGTGATTTAAAATTGATTTATTTATATGTCCTGATTTGTTAGATATTTTACTTTAGAATTTAGGCGCAAAGTTTATGAAATTTACTGATCCAATTGTTGTTATTGTTTTGGGCTTTCGAATGAATTTGGTGGAGTTATGTCACATTACAAATATATAATTAATTATTCTGTAGAAAAAAATGTTAGTTGGTATATTATAATAGGTACCTTTGTAATTTAAGTACTAAATACATTTTTGGGAATCAGGTAGCGGAGACACAATGAAAGACGTTGTTGAAGGTCACAGTGTTTTTATTGAGTCAGGATGCAACATGGGAGATTACTTCGGGACCGATGGCGATGACACCGGATGCAGGAGGTAAAGTGGTCTAGGCGGTAGTTGGCGACGGCGCGTTGGGACCAGACTCGTAGACGTGTCAGGAATTGGTGAAGACCACGGGTCTTCCGGGTGCTCCAGTACTGAACAAGGTAGCCGAAGATACGGAGGCGAGGCTGGCCAGGGATGCTGAAGCTAGGGCGCTGTGATGATCCCGTAAGAGTCCATGGATGAACCATGCAGAGCCGGGTGTAGATGGTCCTGTGCGCAGCGGAGGTGCGCAGGTTGGTCACTCGCGAGACTGGTAAATTGTTGGCTGACTAATGACTGACTAACTCGCTGCGTCGGGCTGGTTTATATAACCATGTCGATGGCGGCAGTAGCTTCGCGAGACGCTGGTAAACTGCCAGCTACTTGCTGAATCTCGATGTTTCGATGGCGCTGAAATTATGCCTAGAATCTTCTGGCGGATGCGCTTAATGTACCTAGTCAAACTCGCAATTTTATTGACGTGGGTAGTTTGTTCAGCGGCAAGTAGGTGCTCGTAAGCAGTAGGTAGCTGGTAAATATTTACATAACGCAATTAATTATGCTTCGTAAAATGTCTCGTACGTTCGCGGCCCATGCATTAAATACTGGCCGTCTTTCTGGAAAATTCTAGGAGCGTCGATTGCTAAACATTTGTACAAAAAAATCTAGTAAAAGAATATTGTAAAGTAGGTTTTTTTATGGATTTTATGTTTGAGGGCGGTGCCTGGAACATTACAGTGAGACCTAAATGGTTGCACTGGATATTTCCAAGGCTTTTGACCGGGTTTGGTACAGAAGACTTCAACAAACTGCCTTCTTACGGACTTCCCGCATCCTTGTGTACGTGGATCGTCGACTTTTTGAGGTAAAGGTCGATTCAGACCATTGCCAATGGTATCACCTCTTCCTCACACTTAATAAGTGTTGGTTTCCCACTGGGATCGGTTTTGTCTCCGACTTTGTTTTTATTGAGCTCTTGTCTTGTGCACCAATTCATTGCTAGGCGGATGACAGTAAAGTCCATGATAGCTTTTTGTTTGACAAGCCCCCAAACGATATACAAACTGCTACAGCTCGGAAGGCTTTGAAGCAAAGAATGTACAATTACCTCGAAAATCTTTCCTCTTGGAGTAAGATAAACATAGTAACATAGAACGTGAGGAAAATGATTTTCCTTAAGGCCTCCTGTGTGGAGTAAATGTTATATAAAAGTTCGAATTTTCGACAATGGCAGTTAAATTCAAAGCAAATCCTTGTTCCAGCTTTCATTAAAATAGAGTTACAAACAGACTCACGACCGAAATGAATAATTTGAATTATTTTTCTCTTTTGAGCATCTTTATACTATCAAGGATGATGGAGGTGAAAACCCCTGGAAATTAAGCTAAGCGCGTTCTAGAGCGGGCACGCTCTTCAACGGGTAACCCGACACACTCCACTGAGGTGAATATTACAGGGATTCCCAAATTAGGTTACCCTTGTGGACGTTGGAGAGATCTAAGTGGCGGTGAAGTACTCATTGGATGGTCTCCTGTCTCCAAACGGAACTCTAGACCGCCATTGTATATTGAAAATAGTGAATTAGGTTGGTGTATTATTAACGCCATTATTCTATTATATTCTTTATATTCTACTCCATAAGTTTCCCATATGGTGACATAATAGTAGAAATGCTCTGAAAGAGTACGCAAATCCCTCAGGAAATTTTTCAAAAAATTTGCCTCAGTTCACGTATCTTAAATATGATCTGTTATTATTTTGAACGACTCGTTATTGAGTCCAACAGCCAGCTTGACTATGGAACGATTTGCCAGCTTCTGTGTTTCCTGTCTCCCACAACATGCACCTTCATCTCCTCAGAAAGATTGATCACACAGCTTTATCAAGTTTTGAGCTTTACCTTATTTTGAGGGAAATTTTGTGTGGAGTTAAACGGAGACCTTTGAAATGTCAAAAAAGGTAATGAATGGTCGTTTGATGATAATGTTACATTTAAATTTTCGCGAAACATCTGAACCTTGTAATTATCATAGCAGTACAGCTAGATCCGATCTTTTACCATCAAAAATACCCATTTCGGTTTTCAGTGTAGAACTGCAGAATTGAGATTCCATAAACTCAAATTTGCTTTGAAAATAAGTGTCATATTTAAAATTGGAACTGATTGTTCTGCGCTTGTATAATTTAATAACATACATTTTTTATTTTTTATTTAATAATTAATCAATTTACAGAGTATAATTATTTAGGTAACCGGATAAATCATCAAAATGATAATTCATCACATCTTTAAAAAGTCATGGAAAGTGATGAAACAAAAACCTTATTAACTGGGTTATGTAGGTTAGGTTAGCTTAAAAAAACATTTTCATCGTTTCTATTGACTTTATATCACTTTTAAAAGTGTGTTGAATTGTCACTGTGTTGAGTTATCATGGAACCGATATTTTCGGATAGGGTGTTAAGTATTTTTTCCCTAGATATATGTAATGATGTTGAGCAAAAGTGGTGTTACATTTTTGTGTTGGAAATATATGTTTTTGACGAATACGACTTTAAGTTAAATTTATTTTACAGTTAAATTTTATTAGTTATTTGAATTGAAGATGGGAAGGCAAATAGAAATATTGAAAGCACGGTTAATGCATATGATACGCTTAACGCTGTTGGCTATAAAAAAACTGTATAAAGAAGCGAAGCTAATAGTCCGCAATGGAGTGTTGGTACCTACCCTGATGAATGGCAGTGAGGCATGGAACTGGCAGATGAAATATGAAAGTAGACTGAATGCTGTTGAAATTAGATCCCTGAGGCGTATGTGTAGTAAAACCATGTATAATCGTGGAGATCCACAAAGAGTGCAAGGATGATGGAAGCGTAATGACTAAGATTAAGAAGGAATGTTTTGGGCATGAAGAGCAAATGAGCAAAGAAAGGAGTGTAATGAGAATATATGATGCCAGTGCGAATAGTAGCAGAAGTCGGGGACGGCCGATAAAGAGATAACACTATCAAGTCAATCAGATACTCGAGTCGGGCCATGTCAAGAGATATAATAATATAAGAGTATGTATGTATGTGAGTCGTGTGTGTGGTAAAACTATGTAAGACCGTGTGAGAAATGTGGAGATCTGAAAATAATCCAAGGATAAGTAAGATTAAGAAAAGGATGCTCAGATGGTTTGGGCATGTAGATCGAGTGAACAAAGAAAAGAGTTTCAGGAGAATATGACACTAATGTGAGTGGTAGGAGAAATCGGGGACGCCGGAGTAAGACGTGACACGAACAAGTGAATTAGATTCTTGAGTCAGGCCATGTCAAGAGTCAAATAAACGAAAACTGTTTTAGGCGATGTATGAATGTGAATGAGGCAATGAGTGCCATGACTGATTTTTTGGTGGTCTGACCTCTCTCGCCAACCTCCCTATCGTTAATTAATTATTATTTGACAAAAGGCGGTTATGCAAAAGTTAAGGAAATTCCGGATTACATGTCACTCATGCACTTGTTTTAATTTTCCCTGTGTGATGTGTAAGACTAAGAGAGGTCTCACTTCCCAAAAACCGGTCTCGCGCGATTCAGGCTATTTGTTATCCACGGATTAGGGTTGAAAACACCCCCAGTCCTTTGTCCAGCCGCGCTTCTGTTTGTTGGCGCGCGCGGTCAGGGAAAACCGTCTGAGGGTGAAGAACCCAATTAATGCAGACAATAAAAAGAAGACCCGCAGTTAAGGCGGCTGGCCCATTTACGAGCAGAATAAACGACCGGGAAACAATTTAAAGTACTAGCTACGTATACCTGAACGAAATTGAAAATAAGTAATACTAAGCGTAAAACGCACACTGTAATACACCAATTCTATTAAAGCAATAAATGTTAACCAATCAGGTTTCGCTTATATTTAGTTACGTTTGCCTGAACGAAATTGAAAATAATAATTACTAAGTGAAAAACACACATTGTAATACACCACTTGTATTGAAGCAATAAATGTTAACCAATCAGGTTTCGGTTATATTTAGCTACGTATGCCTGAACGAAATTGAAAATAATAATTATTAAGTGAAAAACACACATTGTAATACACCACTTCTATTAAAGCAATAAATGTTAACCAATCAGGTTTCGCTTATATTTAGCTATGTTTGCCTGAACGAAATTGAATATAATAATTATTAAGTGAAAAACACACATTGTAATACCCCACTTGTATTGAAGCAATAAATGTTAACCAATCAGGTTTCGGTTATATTTAACTACGTATACCTAAACGAAATGGAAAATAATAATTATTAAGTGAAAAACACATATTGTAATACACCACTTCTATTAAAGCAATAAATGTGAACCAATCAGGTTTCGCTTGTATTTAACTACTTATACCTGAACGACATTGAAAATAATAATTATTAAGTGAAAAACACACATTGTAATACACCGCTTTTATTGAAAAAAATTGAAAATAATATTTATTAAGTGAATAACACTAATTGTAATACACCACTTTTATTGAAACAATAAATGACAGGCAACCAGGTTTCGCTTATCTCAAGCTTATAAAAACTTATCATAATCACATACGGACACATTTACATAGAAAATTATTCAATGAGAGAAAGCGACAAATGGAAAATATGACAACTTATTGGTGACAGAAAGAGATACAAACACAGAAGAGAGAAAAAAATATATATTAGGGGTAGGTAAGTAGATTATTCTATTCATATGGAGAAGAGTGTCTGTGAAGGGCGGGCTGCGTGGATTATTCTATTCATGTAAAGAAGAGTGTCTGTGAAGGGCGGGCTGCGTGGATTATTCTATTCATATGGAGAAGAGTGTCTGTGAAGGGCGGGCTGCGTGGATTATTCTATTCATGTAAAGAAGAGTGTCTGTGAAGGGCGGGCTGCGTGGATTATTATATTCATTATTTTGGATTATTATATTCGTATGGAGAAGAGAGTCTGTGAAGGGCGGGCTGCGTGGATTATTCTATTCATATGGAGAAGAGTGCTTTTTTTAACTCTGCGCGAAGTCCGAGAAACGCCGGGAACATCGGAATCCAGATCAAATATGGCTGTATGTTTTTTGATCTAAGAAATAATGATAGGTACCACTGGAATCACTGACTTTTTCAATCTATCTATATATTCATCTATATATATATTTAGATCCTAAATCTATTTGTACAAAGAAGTATGTCTGTGGAGGGCAGGCGGCGCGGATTTATTTTTTTATGCAAATCTATAGTTTTATTGAGATATTGATGAAATTGACCTTCAAAACAGGAAGCGGGTCAATGTCTCTAGAGGATATTGAAAAACCACTCCCTTGCCCTTTTCCCAACCCTTAAAGCAAAATTTTGATACTTCTTGATGAAATTTCGCACACTTAATGTTCAAAATAAGATCAAAATAATCGCCGTAATAATTCAGCTAGTATAATGTCTTTGTACCTTTAACACATTAGCAGTAGCACCATTCTGTTCGTATACGATTATGAATATATTTATGAAATAAATGACAACACACTGTCCTTGTCTAAACAAATATCGACTCTTCTATCAAGTCTTATCTAAAATTTCCCCTCCATTCAACATCTCATATCTTCTAAGTAAAAATTCAGCTTCATTTTTAAATATGATTTTAAAATTTGCCAATGTTATTAAAATTAATATATAAGTTCACCTTCTCTCTCTCAATAATTTTAAATGATGGCCCAAAACACCCTTGAAGGATAAAAGCCAGAAAAAATTTAAATACTACAAAACAAAGCATTTAGAAATTAAAATGAAGAAAAACTGCGCTATATAAATTAGCCAAATACCATATCATTATCATCACCAATTAAACAAATTGTTTATTTCAATACTTTATTTTTAATCTACGAAATAATTAATGCCCAATTAATTAATCAATTGAATTTCGAAATAGAGCATTGAAGATATTTGGCGAATTACCAGAGGAAATTAAATTGGAAGAATATTTAAGTTTAAATCTTGAAAATAGATGCATAATTTATATATTTATATGCGCAAGGATCGTATCAGGACACAGATAACTATGTAAAAATATATAATGTAATATTATCCATGCTTCGAGAAATTGTCCATTTGGTAGCTACTTAAAAAAAAGGAAGATTAAATTTATTTAATGACTAACTTGCTCAAAGAAAATTTAAAACTTTTGCTTTTAAACTTGAAACTATCCGTTTTAAATACAGTGTACTCTAATGGTTTTGTATTTTTAAAAGATTGTTCGTCATTTAGCTGACGTATTAGCCGCGTGATTAATGATTTCGCCATTGGCGTGGATTAATCCCGTATACCTCAGTACCGTACGCCACTGATTTATTTACAAACTTGATTTATTTTTAAAGTGATTTGTGCAGCTAAAGATGAACTACTTACTTTCAAATGGGATGGATTTACTTACAAGCTTTGTATGTGGCCTCGAATATTTAACAAATCACTTCAAAAACTTAGTCTCAGTGTGAATTTTACATTTCGGGTTATGATAAGCAATACTCTCTATGCATTTAAAATGTTTTATTTAAGGCGATGCACTACGTCGTGTAATATTTTAAATTGAGCCGCTATCAATAACAACCCTTACGTAGATGGCGATAAGTTTTAAATTCCCGCTTAACACCATCCGCCCGTTTTGATTTACGCAAGAAAAAAACATGTCCAAAAGTGCCTTTTATTTTATTTTCATCGATCATTTTATAAATAACTTAATTTGCCACATTATACAATAAAATCATAACCGAAAATGGGTTCGTAAGTAGGAGATTTTAAACTTTAAAGCAGTTTTCATATGCCTATACATTATTTATTTCTGGGCTTATAAAAAAATTTATATAAAAAAAATACTCGATTATTTCAAAGGCCAAGATGTATTCTACTCGCAGTATTTAATTAAAGCATCTAAAAACATTTCTAGGCGACCAAATTGTCAAACCAATAACACATTATTTTGCATTACTACGTATGGCATCGCCTTAAACTCTTATAAACATAACTGAATACTCCAATGCCCAACATAAATATTCAACCAAAACAAAAAGCCAAAAATTATCTTGGTTATTCCCAATTTAATAAGTACATCAGTAACCAAAATGTTAAAGTAACTAAATTGGCAAAGAGTGATACAGATCTATATAGATACCTTGAATGCGATGATATTTGTGCATAAAATATTACACAACTTATTAAGAAATACCTTTTAAACAAAATTACACACACCGAGAACATTCACGGACACAACACAAGGATGTGCAATGAAATTAGGCTGCCATAAAAGGACAAAGCCAATACACAAAATAATTTACCATACAAGGAATGCAATGTTATTATGCGCTGTTGGAGACTACAAAGTATGCACCAATTGACAGATTCAAGCTGGATTGTAGGAGCTATATTCCAAAGAAAAAGTATTAATGTAAGTTGTAATAAATTAGACATTTGTAAACTTGGATGTACAAATGGCTTAAATAAAATAAATTATTAATGGCAATGGCACGTATGGCAATAAGATATCGATAAAGAAAATGTTTACTTAATCGTGTCTTCTAGTAGTAAAAAAAGCCCTTATTTATTAAGGTATAAATGATTGCTTATAAACAGACGAAACAATTAAAAGTATTTTTAAAATTGGTTTCATACTTTTACTAATTACCTAGAAAATGAAAAATCGAGGGATTAATTATTATTATGGAAGGAGCTAGAGAAGTCGCCACTCTGAGCACCATCTCACCTCACCGGAGTAATCTCCCAACTCCTGAAAAGAGTTAACTGTGTGATTGACGAAAAGTAACTGAAAGAAATCAGATTTTAAAATAGCATAGTTGCATCATTATTACGATAGTATGAGATCAAAATACAGCAGAACTTGAAGGGAAATAGCATAGTTTGCTCAACCAAAGTTGAATTGACCAAAACATGCTTATCATTGGTATTCATGCATTTTCTCCAAAGTTTGTTGTGTCTCCGGGATTCCTCTCAAAGTCTCTCATTAAATAAAACTCCAACTTCAACAAAACGTTTGGACTTTCAATGTGATAGATTGGCAATGGGCTGATATCTTAATTAATAGTTGGAATAATCTGCACAATAATCTACAATACTCTATAGCTAAACGCCATCTATAGGTAACATAATAGCTAATCTAGTTCCATCTAAGAGTGGGCTCATAAACTAATATCAATGATATTACAGTTTGTAGATGTTTTTATGCACTCCGTTTCTGTTACTTTTATGCTTCAACAGATTACAAGGAGTCGGTTTTTGTTAGGCTGGGTCTAACTATGTATTCCTCGTCTTTTTTTTCTTCCACCATCATGTAGAATCAACTTCCGAAGTTTATGCACTTTAGCCCCCGGACACCCTGTATAAATGTATATCATTTTATAAAACAGCGCTCTTGAGGTGATTTTTCACCAAAACGGAGCTATATAAATTAGACAAATATTATTTTAATTATTATTATGGTCCGAATTTTCGAGAAATTTGTTCCGTTTTGAAAATGGCAATATAAATCGTTAACTGTAAAAAACAATGTAGGAAGGTACTTTATCGCTTGTCTGAATTTTTCCAACAATCAGTTCTTATTTTCAAAATGATAAATTCAAATCAAATTTCAGTTCATTGAACGCAGGACTAACTAAAGCACATCACAGAAAGACGAAATTTGTTTTGGTGATAAAATAAAAATCTGTAAATTCACGATCACGAGTTATAGGTTTTGGTTAAGAGTTTATTATTTTAAAAGAAGTGGAGATTCTATTATCAGTAAGTGTTTTAACAAAATAGGCGTTTAAAATGTGCTTACTTTAGATAGTACATGTTGAAACGTTCTAAACGGGTCGCACGTAAAACGAAATTACCTACAATATGGTTCAGAAGACTTCCATTATCCTTTTTTTAGAAGCTAATGGCTTTTCAAATCATGTTGCGACCTAAAAGCCATTTTTATAATGATCTCGCCAGGATATATAACTAATACCATTAGTACAGGATCTGACGGCGGGTGGTGAACCAGTGGCACGCGTGCCGAATAATATTTACAACCAGAATGCGTGCAGGTAACTTAACGGGTAGATAAATATATATACTCGTATTTATATCCAAGGCATGGCCAATTACCACCTCTTAGAGACACGTAGAGGTATTGCTATATTTTATATTTTACTAAACGGTTACATATGTAACAATGAGTTTCTGGCGAGCTGCATTAATTTGTTCATGAACTCACACGTGGTGAACCACGTACTTGCTAAATGGAGTTGTTTAAATGTTTTTCATGCCTTACAACGCACATACATGGTTTTTATAACGATATAGACCAAAACTTGTAAGCATTTAAAAACTGGAATTAAATGAAATAAATAAATTTATAATAAGTTTTAAGAAAATTGTGAATTCTAAATGATATAAAATCTAAAAATACACACAATTCTAAGAATGTATCAATTTTTAGCATCACTCTAATTGCGGGACCTATAACTACACCATTTTACATCTTACAAGTTTCACTTTACGAGAAATATTTCATTGACATGGGTTAGAGTTTTTAGTTTTAAACTACAGTTACAACATCATAAAATGATAGATGCTAAAAATAAAAGGCTTAGAAAATCAACCAGTTAAAAAAACTAAGTTTAAGAAAATTTGTAATATTCCAATTTTAAAATGTATTTTAATCTTTTTTTTAAATTTTTGATTAGCTCAGGACTGAACGTTCCTACCTGAAAACTAAAATCTGCAACTCTACCAATCTTTCCAAATGCCAATCGGGTTGGATCAACATTCATTTCGAATATTAACTGCTGAAATGTTTTCCGATTACAGAAAAATGAGTATATATCCGCTTGTAGGTCAGTGATTGCCAAAAAATTACAGAATGCATTGCCATCAACAACGAGTCTATCTAACGAGAATCAGCTGGATCGGATGAAGAAAAGTGGGTTAATTTCCACTTCAAAGATTTACATTAATCCATTCATTCATATCAAAAACAAACTATCGTTCTTTTTACTAAATTAACTCAAGTGGTGAAAAAAATTTAACTTATTTCGGTAATGCATAAATAATAACAAATCATTGCTAGTATTAGACCTCTCTCTAAAATCATGAATTTGTCATACGTCGAGACAGACAATATGTTAAAAATATTCAACAAAGTACAGAAAACGCTAACATAATAACGCTTTATATTTTAGATATAGCTTGCTCTTTACTACAGCGGATTTTCCCGACAGCTAAGCTGTTTGCGGGTTCCAATGAGTAAATTTGAACTATGGTGGGGCACGGTACCCGCCAAAGGAACATAACAGCTGGGTACGGAAGGGACCCGTGTTTGATTACCTACCTATATAATGCATTGGTGTTGGTGAACGGAACGGACAAGGCTCACGCTGTCCCTCAAAAGGTTTTAAAAAGTTTTACGGCTCTCAATCACTAAAAAGGTTTAGCATCCCCGATCTGGGGATGTGAAGGTTATATCTATTTTTGGTTCTTTGATATTCTTGGTGAACTACAAAGTAGTAAGGGGGGATGATCGCATAAGAAATTGTCAGAAATATGCAAATCCTTGGAGATGCGTCGTGAATTGTTTTTGTAAATAAAATATTCTTCTTTAATTTATTTTCTTGTCGAGGGAAGTACTTAAAACAGGTTAGAATTTTGATTTACGGTTGCTTTGTACTTCTTGACATTGACAATTTATAGTTCCAAAAAGTAGGTTTAGCAATAATTTTAATTTAGGCAATGTGCTTTATTTTTTACTAACATTTTATTGGAAACAAATAATTTTTTTGCACAGCTTTTTTAGATTATATAAGTTGTAAATATCGATTTTTATCTTGAATTAGACTATCTTTATGTATCATGTTTACATCTGTTCTTTCATTAGATACAATTACGTAGTAAATTATTTTGTTGAATCTTCTAAGGTTATAGCCAGCTTTATCAATGTAAGCGCCCGAAATTTTTTTTTTTTACTTATTATATTTATATTTTATTGTTATATTAACTTTTTGGAAAAAAATTCTCTAAACGGTAGTGAAAACTGTGTTAAAATCTGTTGCATAGTTTAGGGGAACTAATTGCACAAACAGACAAACACGAAAAACGACATTATTTTATACTATTTAGAGATTATTTCACTAGCAGCATCTCCACGTAGTAACGAATTAACCTGAACAAAGGATTGATTTATGAATACTGTGAATATATTTAATTGGAGTTTTAATATCTATGAACATCCCAATGGCAATTTCACTAACCCTTCAGACCTCTAGCATATTCTGAAAGAATTATACCGAATTTTCGCTTTGTAATAAAAATCGAATATTTTTGAACGTATCCAAAAATAAAATCTGTTTTTGAAAGGTGATGATATACGCTTTAAAATTAACTTAGTAAAAACATTCACACAACTATTGAAATATTAAAAATTTTAATGCGAACGTAATTTTTTTTTAAAGTTTACCTTAGTTTTTTCTAACTTAAATTACTGATTACAAAATAGTATATGACAACACACGCATTTTATCAGGCAAATGTATTACAGACATTTTGTTTACCTCATTTAAATTTTTGTCGTTTTATAAAAAATAATTAATACAAACAAATTAAAAAAAATAATAAAAAAAAATGTTTTCAACGTTTTGTTTCTAAAAAGTACACAATTTAATTCTTCTGAGATTTGAATATAAAGCATGGTATTATTGATTATTTTTGGTGATTCAAAACAATATTGTATTCGTAAAACCTTTCTAGAAAGAATTAAGTTTTCATAAGGACAAAACTATTTATTAATGTTTCTATTATGTATGTTAGGGAGCAAACAAATAATTTGACGTAAATATTAAAGCAAAACTTGATAAACTTGTATTTTCAAAAAAAATAAGCAGTATACAAACACATAGATTACAACGAACGTTACGTTTAACCTAATGCATTTTTAAGAGAGGTTAATATTATATATTAATAGGCTTACCTACTTCAACACAGTATTTTTTTTAAACCTAGCGCAATTTTTTCCCCAAAAAATGGACACTTTTTGAACAGCCTCCACTTTGTTGACTGTAGAATTAATAGTTGTTTTGTCTCTCATCAATTTTAATGATTGATTCTATGAATTGTTTACATAAACTTGTTTAATCCATCGGATTAATGCGCAAAGCATCTCTCGACAGTTTAGACAAAACAAATCAATATTTTTTATTGGGATAATATTCATGATTTAACAGCATATCGGAAAACGATGTAAAACGTTCCCAACAGTGGCGTTTCGTAATTTTTCAGTGAGCAAGAGAGAAAAAATTGAAAGAACTTGAAATAATTGATCTTTTTGAAAATTATTTTTTTTTTTTCAAAATTTTAATTTTTTATATGAATTTATCAGTTTCGAAGCGCAACATCCCCAAACTCACGGGTTGCTACTGGAACATACTTCTGTGAAGGTACTGAGCAGAATATTCCCTGAATTATAAATTAAAATGATTTGAAAGAAAACAGATGTTACCAGTTAACATTTTTTACAGTCAGGCCAATAAATGATTTTTTTTTTTTTTTTTGAAAATGTTTGATTATTTGCATTAAAAGTTGGGATAATAATTAAGGTAATATCGGTTACACGGACACGTCCTCAGCACACAAACTGCGTGACGGAACAGTTCGGCAGAGGCTGGTTGAGGAAGACTTTGTCGTCTTTACACGGAGAAAAATGAGAAATGCTAACTTATGTGTAGTATATCGTATAGGTGTTCGTGCACGGCCGGAGATAGCCGAGGTTTGTCGAACGTTTCCGACTCTGCTCGGAGAGCGCGGGCAGTGGGCAGTGGGGAGCGCGGGAGCGCATTCTTCTAGATTCCTTCCTTGCAGTTAGACTGCACTGTACTTTTTAACAACTGAATTATCAATAAACTAAACTTCGTATAAAAGAACCTTTTTATTTAAAACAGTAAGAACATTGCATTATGAATATCTTCAAATTATTGGTAGTCCGGTTTAAAACGGGATCGCTGGCCTTAAACGAATGAATTAACAGGTTTCCTGATACAATTTTGGAAAATTTAGCATATAATATCACGATTTTGGAACACGCATTCGAACACATACGTCACTCCTAAACATACTGATTCCTAGATTCCTAGCAACCCCTCATACCTTTTTCGTTCAAAGAACTCCCTCTCCTTCCACACAGCATCCCAATAGATGATGTATTTTTTATGTGAAACTGGATAAGACTCCCAACTACTCAGAATCTTCTTTCGTATGATGGAGTGGTCAGAGGGGGATATCTAGGTCTGCGAGCCAGTCTAGTGCCTCAGGCGTCGCCATGTGGACCTCAACAATCCCGCCGGGGAATGAGTGGAGCGGGCATTCGTTGACCACATGTACTACTCCCAATGAAACGATAGTGTTCCCAATTGTTGAAGTTTGTTGTAAGGCTGAATTTCGTGAGTACGATAAGTATATGAGAAATAAGAAGGTGAGAAAACACGGCAAAAGCCTTTTCAAGCTTCGTTTCAATTTTTCATTGTGATATTTCACCAGTGCGATACTGAGAGTATCTTCCATTGGAACGTGCTGCAAAGATATTATATAAATTAAAATATAACTTATCCCAATCATTGGCGGCTCGTGAACTTTGGGTGTACTAGACTGCTAATACTACGAAAATTGGCATTATCGATAGTGTTGTTTCTGAAAATAATTTTCGAAAATTCGATATTTTGTATGAAGATCTTCAGGAAATCCGTGCGGCCAAACTGAAATTTCCTGAAAATCTTCAAACAAAAATTGAATTTTCGAAAGAAAAAAATCGTTTTCAGCACTCTAGTACAGTGTTCCGCAAACTTTTTATGTTCACGGTACACCTAACTAATCAAGAAATTTTAACGGTACACCAAAGAAAAAAAAAGGTATATTTTGGATAGGATTGGCTAGGCTTATTACGAATAACGGAGAACTTTGAGGTTAAACTACGAAAGCTGCATTTCATCATAATTTAAAAAAACATCCCAGGTTTTGAATGGTTTGTTTGGCAAAGCAGGGTTTGTCTAGCCGGGTTTGTGTAATTATGATTGATATTTATCACATAACAGTGAAAGAATGACCGCGAACTGTCACCGAATCGGTTCGAGAAGTGAATTTTAATTTTACGCAATCGATAATTAAAATGCATCTTTTTCCGCCGCCACCAAGCCAAAAAGTTTCCTTTTATAGTAATTACGGCATATCTAAAGTTTTTTTCTAAAAATTATTCGTAATAAGCGTGGCCACTCCGAACCAAAATTTACCAAAAACAATATTTATTATTAAAATCAATATAACATGAAAAGATGTTTAATGCGAAATGTGAGCCTGTTTAACTGAACACAGACGATCAAAATTTGGAACAATCGTTGATAACGCTGCTCGCATCTTTTCGTCGATCGTCCTCAGGCGTTCTCTTTTTTTTGACTTTATCGTTGTGAGAGTTGAAAACCCCAATTCGCATAAATAGGTCGTGGCAAATGGTAATAGAATTGCAATAGCTCGCTTTGACAGCAGTGGATACTCATTTTTTACGTGGAGCCAAAAATGTGCTAACTCTGTTTCAGAAAATTTTAATTTTAGTGTCCGATCAGTTTTAAGCTCCATGAATTCTTCCTGCTCGTTTATTGGTAAATGTCCAAGGGAAATGCTTTCCGAAAATGGATTTCTTACCCAGTCCATAGGTTTCAGGTCACACTTAGGAAAATATGAGTTCATTTTTTCTGCTAACAGCTCCAAGTGTTTCACTATCAAAGCCTGCACTTTTTTTTCTGAATCGGCAGCCATGACATTTGGAAACATTTCGTTACTACCATTGGTAGCGTGGCTGATCCATAGCACCAACTTAGCGCGAAAGCTTTCAATCTTGTCCGAAGACGTTAAAATGTTACAATTTCTTCCTTGCATTTTTTTGTTCAGCTCATTTAATTGAGCGAATATGTCCGCCAGATATGCAAGTTTTGCTACCCATTCTTTTTTAAATTTTATGTTGAAATTTTTTTAAATCTTTTTTAATGTTATGTTGTCACGCGCATGCACCCCGATAGCTCGTGCGCAATCACGTGATAATGTAGCAATAGCACCCCACTTATGTAGTGTAGCACACGTGATAATGTAGCGTAGCGGCGTAGCACACGGCCACTTCGCAGCGATCGAGTCCCACCCACGCCACCTCCGGCCGCCGCGCCGCACAGAAAAGTAAAGACCGATTTACAGAGCACTTTGTAAGAAGTGACGCGGGACTCGCGGCACACTTACAAATGGCCACGGCACACCAGTGTGCCGCGGAGCACACTTTGCGGAACACTGCTCTAGTATACCAAAAAGTCACGAGTCACTACTGATCACAATTGAATATTTAATAACTGCCATGAAAAAAGAAATATTTAAATTCCAATTTATACGACTAAAATGCTCATTTTGATTTTACTTTACATTTAGTGAAGTTAGTCGCCACTGCATGGGAAGCCATTATTTGTAAATAAACTTTAGTTTTATGTTCCACATTCCGTATCTGTGGATTTTTAATTCTCACAAGTTCAGCCATCGGTTGTTCTCTAAGGTTGTTCCATTTCCACCTCAAATGCAGAAGTTATCATAAACAAAAACGTAGCACAATATAAATATAGGAATACATTTGCTGGGTCCGAATCCGGGTAAAATAACCCTGCCCGTTTCTTGTTGCCCGGCCCCAACCATTGTTGTGGAATTATTTAGAGTGACCCTCCTTCCCAAAAGGCGACAGTTAAATGTGTATTTATGTTTAATTCAAATCTGAAACTGTGGATGAACATTGCGGCTGCGTAGCGTGTGTGCCAACAAAAAGCAAATATCTGCTTTTGACGTGGTAATTTGGAATCTTCTATTGTGAAGGCATGGTATATAATTACCAATAATGGGTTTTCGATATTTATGATTAGCTATCGCTTATACTGATTTGAGTAATTATGTTAGTAAATGCATGATTATAAACGGGTTGGTAGTATACATTTTTGCATTTTTTTGGAATAGCTTATTAGAAAGAAGTCTTGCTCTGTTCCACGTTTGGTTTAGATTTATAAGTGTTATCTTCTTCTTCAATGATATATTACATTGATGGGTATAATCTTCAAAATAAGTGAAAAAGAAAATGTGGTTCCTGAAAATTGATAAATACATAATGAAAAGGATGTCTACTTCTGTTGGTGATTTTGTAATTTTATTTTAATTTTGACTTTATTTCAATTATTTACTATGTGTGTGTACTTTTTAATATTTTTTTTATTTTTATTTAATAAATATAGCATGTATAATTATATTTTTAGAGTCACTGCCGAAAAACAGCTGGATTCTAGGATCTTTTTGATATTATTATCAATCCAAATATGATGTAGAATTGCGTAAAACACTAATGATCTATTGAAAATTTTTATTTTATTATTGTTATATACTGCTATGTAGAAAATAAATAATCCCTTTTTAGCACAAAAATGTAAACAAACACAAATATACGCTATGTTTTGTGGTATTCAATACCGAGTGCATGACTGGAAATAATTCAGCGATTCGGTCCCCTCTGTATAAAGTTCACTCTAACAATATAAAAGTGGTTCAATTTTAAGCTCAAAATACCAATTGAATACATTATTTATGCACTTTACTAAATCGATTGCATATAATAAAGCTGTCTGACAGGAGAATTACGTCAGACCTGGTTGTATTACACAGAGTTATTAATAACTCAATTGAAAGCCCTGCCATTATCGCCATCATTAATGTATTTCATGTACCGACTAGAAACTTTTAATTTTACACAACCAACTATTAGATACACTCACTAACAAATAGGATGCATGATCTAGGCAACAAGTTTGGGGGTAACATAGATATGTTTACTGCCACCATTTATAGAATTAAGCTTAATCTATACCAGAACTTTGTTGAATCCTATAAATCATAGTAGCGTTGGTAATGTGGTTTTTGCGATTTGTCTTATTCGTTGTATTGTTCTAATTTCTAATTTATTTCATGTTAATGTTACATGTTTTACTAATATTGTTTCATAAAGATCAAGTTATCTAATTGGATGAAAAATTAACATTTGTCCCACACATCAATGAAATAAAAAATAAGGCTATGAAATGTTTGAGATTTATTTTAAGAACAGTAAAATATTTAAAAAAACTCAATTATTTTTAAGATTCTCTTCACTGCCTTGATAAGAAGTAATTAAGAATTCATTTCCACTACCTTGTTCCCATACTATAAAGCACAAAATAAAAATTGAGAAAATTCAACACATCTTTTTAAGGTTCATCAATTTCAAACTATCATACCCATTGACCGCGTTAATTTATTGAAATTACTTGATTTAACCAACTTATCTTGCAGAAGAACCATTATCAATTTGGTAATTTAATCATATTACTTAATGGCTTAATGGATGCACCTGACCAAACTTATTTAATAACGCTCAAAGAACCAAATGGTAACACGAGACTTCCTGAGTTGTTCTTTGTTCATTCATTTAAAACCAACTCTTTTATTATTTCCTCAGTCCAAAGACTACATTTTGTAAATAAATTCAGATCCTTTAATGTATTCATTTATTCCATACTAAAAATTAAATGCGAAATTTCAAACATTTTGTTTCGCTTATTAATATATTCATTTATTCCATACTAAAAATTAAATGCGAAATTTCAAACATTTTGTTTCGCTTACATTGTTATTTTATATGATCAGTAATTTACTTCTTATGTAAATATTTAACTTGTTGACTATTTACCTATTTAAGAGGACGGGTTATTTTACAGAACTTGAACATTTTATCAAATTTCGAAATAAATTTAGTGAGTTCTGTTAAAGTTCTATGCAAATTCTATTCTTACATCATTGTGGTACAGTTGCTTCACGAAATTGTAATAATTACAGAATTTGAATAGAAAATTTACAGAACTAGATAATTTACTTTGAAATTTGATGAATTGTTCAAATTCTGTGAAAGAACAAGCCCTCTGTTATTTTTTTATATTAATTTTTGTTATTGACTCCATAAAGGTATTATTACATTTTTTCTCTTTTTGTTGTGTATAACGTTAATTTATGTTGATTCTCTCTTATTATTTTAATATTCTTTCGATGTTATAAAAATATTATTACGAGTATTATGTTAATTTGAATGTACTATGTAATGTATTCAATTTGTACTTGTTTGTGTAAAAGCCCGTGGGGGTTTGTGAGTAAATAAATAAGTGAATTAATAAATAAATAAATGAAAAAAAAAACTTTTCAGTTAAATGTTATTTCATGCTTTCAAAACTTTGTGTATTGTGTTCTATGGCTCACCAGGTACATTTTTTGCTATAATCCATATTAAAAAGCCCAACTGTGTGTAAAATTAAGTAAATTTATAGTGTTTGTAGTAAATCTGTGGAATAAATTAATAAATTATCTTGTAACTCTTTTTTTAGAAATGAATCAGGCTTTCCTGGCTCACCCCGTACAGGAACGGCTACGGTGTTAAACATAATCTAGCGTGGGATTTGGGAAGATTGTCCTTAAGGTCACGGCTGTCTTAAAAGGGATCAAGTGATTCCAGAACTAACTAAGGCACGAAGGGTCAGTTGAATGAACTTTTGATTAATGGGAGTCATCAATATGCTCGTAAGTTCTGCGGTGCGATGTTTATGGAAGATATTTATAACTTACCGTTAAAAAATGTACATTTAACGCAAGTAAATTGAAACTATTTAGAACTGGTTACAAAACACGACTAAAGTCATTTCAAGCAACGGGCCGCAAATTCACCTAATACTTAAAAATAATTTAAAATATCTTGTGGGTGTATTTCGTTATCCAAATATTTGTCTAATCGAGGCATAAATTTCCAATACAAATCTGTGTTTACGAAATTCAAATGGGATAGATCTACGATGTCAGGATAGCGAATGTAAGCGGAACTGAGCGCGGAGTGGATTACACATTAAGAATAAATGGATACCTTGATGTGACCATACGAATAATGCCCTGATAAGGGAGGACTAAGAACGTTTAAGATTTGTTATTTCTTATAGACGTTTCATGAAGATTTTAAAATTCATTAAACATTTAAAAACCAGAAGTGCTATATAACTTGACAGTAAGTAATAATAAACTTCAATCCATTTTATTTGGGCGTATGCGTTGGCCTAGCTGCTCTGCCCCTTCTTAAGACTTTCAGCTTTATAAACACATACAGCCAGAACGAGCCGAAGAGATGCCAGTCATAAGAAAATCAACTGAATGAACAAGCGAAAGGCATCTCGTATGGCGCTAGCATCGCTGATTAGCTGATTTATTAGTAAAAATAACTTTAAACGATTTTTCTTGAAAGCAATTTTTTTCTTGCTTCGTTGATTTTTTTCTCTAGAATCGTTGAATCGATCCTTACGAAACTATGCATTTGCCAGATGTATTGCTGCTTTTGTACATTATGAAAATTATGATTTATTCGTTTTTTTAAAAAACAAAATGTAGGCAGTCACTACGCGCACATTTAGTAGCTATAATATTATTTTTCCTTATGGTATCCCCAGCGTGCTACTTACCTGCTGAGCGGAGCAATTGCCCATCTTCATTCGCTGTTGGGGACTGGTTCGGTGTAGCGGCTCGCGTCCGTGGCTCACCTACATTTCTTCTGATATTAATGTCGTGTTTGTAATATTGCAAATAAGTGTAATAAACGATAGATTCTGTGAAATACAATCTTCTTTATTTCAATCAACACGACACCCCTATAGCATGCGAAACGACGAGGTAAGCGTCGGTCTTCGCATCTTATAAAAATAACACTCAAAATACGCCTTTTTTATTTACTTTTTCAACAGCCGCCATTTTATTATTTTTAAATTAAAAAATCACACTCCTAGTTCAAATAGTAGTCTCAACTACACTTTACTCAAATCCTTGTGGTTTTTGGTTTTCAGACAAATTTGATCCAAAATAAAATCATCTAAGCTGACGTAGCTTTTTTCAAGTGCCTGTGCGGATGCTGCTACTAGGGATAGATAAATTATGTAAAATAAATAGAATAAAAATTTTCATACAATTCCTGTGATATTTTATGAAGCCCAAAAAGATTTACATAAATATGACGCTCATATTTTAATTATTTCTGATGAATGTATTAACAAAATTTCAAATGTTTCTAGAGAGTTCCCAAGGATGTGAATAATTTATATTTAAAATAAATAAAACATGACCTTACCTTAAAATATTTTACGTAAAACAGTTCTAAAATTTTACAAAAAAGTTTTTCAAGTATAAAATTAGCGGTTAGCACCAGATTTTATTTTTCTAATCGATGGATTAGTAACTTTCCGATGGATCCCTCTATATAATTTGAGATTTTAGCAATACGTTCGTCAGAAAGAAATGTAAAAATGTAGGAACAGAAAAGTAAACCCCATGGAAAAGTCGATTTTCTAGTCCATTAATTCTATTGATTCTATTAACTATTTTGAATCTATTGATTCTATGGATTCCATTGATTCTATTTATTTTATTTAGATTATTGATTCTAATGATTCTCTTGATTCTATGGATTATATTGATTTTATTATTTTTTTCATTCTGTTGATTCCAATTAAATCTATTTATTTTACTGTTCAAATAGATTCTCTTGATTCTGGAGCTCAAGGCTGTACTCCCCTTTTACTCATCTTTCATTAGATTAATTGATTTCGCCAATCTATTTCGCGCTTTTAGATACATACGGAATATTTTTCACTCGCGTTTCTAGTGAAAATTTTGCTCATCAGATACGGAATTATTTTACAATTTTCAGATTCACAAACCTTGCCATCATAATATCCCGAGATTTTTCACTAGTATGCAATAGTAGTGTCGTATTATCAATAATAATTAATTACAAAACAAATGCAGCATCTAATTCGTCAATTAATTATGCTCTTCGTACATTTAATAATATTTGCTTAAATTCTAACATCGAATTTTTTTCGGATAAACTTCCAACATTTAAGATTTGCATCATTTCAATAATATAAGCTACTTAATGCGCATGTATACATACACTCATTAATCATTAATATATATAATATTCATTAATCATTACCAAATATACAAAGCACATAAAATATACGACATTACAACGAAAGATATCATAGGTACCCAGATTCAAATATTTAATATCTGTAAATTGTTTCATCAGTGTTACCAATGTACTGTTTGTTTCTACTATATAAAATAAGTAAATAATAATAATTTTATTTTTCTTATTTTCGAAAACACCAAAAAAACGGCGACTGACAAAGCATTACGAATATAAAATGTTTCGCCCTCTGTCGGGCAATTAATAAAGCTTAAATGAGTATAAATTTGAGCATGAATTCCCATGAATTTTAAAGCGCAATAAAAGTGTTTATCGCCCTTTACTGCCTGTAAACTTTAATGTTCATTGAAGACGAGTAGGTAGGTACCCCAACGTTTAAAGGTGCGTTTGGATTTACTAACTAACACGCTATTTTCCCGTTGCATATACGATATGCACAGTTGTATATCGGCATAGGATAAGCGACGCACGTACGATTTTTTTTCAAAATTGTAACTTCATTGCTCGACTGTTACAAACTTCTGAGTCTAGTTAATTTAAGAATACCTACTCTTAACACTAGGCATAACCACACCAATTATATCGAAATTTTTAATGCAACAAATTTGATGTTTAAAACCAGCTTAAAAAATAGTTATGTCAAGATATTATTTCTTATAATTTAAGTTTATAATTTTTTCTTTTATCATGTTAACCACTGTAATATAACAAATTATTTTTTGCAACCATTATTTATAACCATTATTTATAACCTTTATGTACAAAATTGTATGCATTTCAATGTACCTAAAGCTAAAATACCATGAGCGTAAAAAAGAATAAATAAATATAATATAAAAATAATAATAACATGGCATTTATATAGCGCAGTTTAGTGTCATTTCACTTCAAGTGCGTTTAACTATAACAAACTTAAAAACGGTAATTCAGTATTAGTGGTCATGTTCTTAAAATTATTCCTACCCAATACAAAGCTAATATTATAACACTAAATATACTGTTCATACAAAGTGATGACAAAACTTAGAATAACAATAACAACAGGAGGACAGGACAAAACAAGAACATTACAACTAAAACATAATATAAAACAAGAGGCAGTTTGTGCTCATAAATGAGAATCTTCTGAGCAGACACTTTAAAAAGGTACAATAAGGAGGCAACCGAAACCAAACAATTACTGGAAGTATTAGAATATGGTTTATCATAAAATCTTGAAAAGAAGTTAAGATTTATAAATGGTAAGATTTTTTAAATAATTTTGTTTTTAAAGCCCGATTAAATTCAGCCAAATTCTGGAGATTAGTAAGAGCTGAGGGAAGTCTATTCCAGATGAGCGGGCCTGTTACACTAAAAGAGCGATCATAGTAAGCCTCTCGATTTGAACTAGAAAGTTCTATTAGACGATTACTAACATCTAGATCTGCTGTCTTCAGCGTAAGCTGTCTATTGCTCAAGTCTTGTCGGACACATAGTTCCGATATATAGGCTGGCGCCATTCCTTGCAATGCTTGAAGGTCATTAAGCAGATCTTAAACTCTATTATTTCAGGGTATCGAAGCCAGTGAAGGCGATCCCTTAGAAGTGGGGTTATACGACAATACTAAGATTCACTAAAATTCATTCTCGCCGCAGCATTAAAAACTGACTGTATAAAATGAAAGTATAGCGCTCGTGTGAGACAAGCTTAAGACATCATATACGAAATATAATGTATGTGCAAACGCTGAGTTATGCTTCGTTCTATCAATAAATCGACATCATTGCGCATTGATCAGTGAATTATATTTATTTAATATAACATCAAATATTACCGCGAAGAATTTAGGTTTTCAATTTTATTATATAATTTTTTATTTTATAATTTTTTTTTGCAGAAATATAATATTAAAATTTATTTCGTTTTATTACTTAGCTTTATATATGAACAGTTTCTATGAACGTACTATTTTTGCTCTGCATATTTTCTTGTGGAAACTTGAGCTTGAGTCTTCGAGTGACTGTCTACAGACCATGCCCTAAGAGTGCGCACAACGCAGACAAGGGATGTTACCGATATTTTTTCCACTAAAAACATAATTTTTTTAGTGAATCGAGTATATTTCTTAAGCATTCCGTGAAACCGCGCATGCGCAATTTTATGTGCATGTCATAGAAATCGGAGAGAAATTATTAAATCGACTTTAACCCGCCATCACTGGCGCGGGGTGCTGTCAGCACCCCACGCATTTTTTAACGTAAAAATGAATAATAATTTGTCTAGTTACGAGTCTGCGCGTCTCAGTACCTTCAAATGACCTTTAAACCCGTCGACGCGGAGAGGGAGGGGCGTTGTGGTGGGTGCGCTCGCAACGTGAGGACGTGTCAAAGTTTGCGTGGGATGGTCACGACACCCAGCGAGTGCTCGTGTAATACTTTTGTCAGCTTTATGTCACTTTTGTCAGGTTATTTAATCAGCAAGGTAACGAAAATTTTATTTGATTTTGTTAATTAACCCTTATATTTATGAGAAAGTTTATGTTAAAAACTAAAAAGTTGTTTTTTTTATTATTTGAGGAAATATCTCAATATTATGACTAAAAAGGCTGATTATTATAATGTTTTGTAGAACGGCAATAAAGTTGATTTATAAAATTTACGTTTTTTATTTACACACGTCATACAACACTAAATAATAAAATGCTGGTATAATTCCATTAACTGATACTATATATATAAAAATGTACTTTGAATATGTGGGGTGGCCACATCACCCCGCGAGTGCTCACGAGTTAAATTATCTTATTAATCTTGTAGTAGGTATGCCCTGCCTCTGTGGTCGCGGGGTAAGGCTTTTGACTTAGTGGAAAATACTCTCAGTATCGCCTCGGTTTAAGATAACCCTACAGACTTGAAACGTTGCTTGAAATGGTCCTGGCCGTGTTTGGTGACCAGTTCTGAATAGCCATGTACTTTTCTGATTTACTCTTCCCCATCCCCTTCCCCTCCCCATTACCTTCAGCCTCACAACATACCCCAGCTATGGTAATGCCATAGTCTCACGGGCTCTATATGATTATGAAGTTTCACATAAAAAAGGGACTACATGAATTTGTATGCACCTACACCTACATTTTAATTTAATTTGTGTTATTTTAATTGGTTTAAACATTTGCATAACTCATTGATGATCATTTTTATTAGAGAAATATAATATATTATCCACGTAGTACAATTTCAGTTTATTTATTTATTATAAGAACTTGTTGAACATTTATACATATTTTTGATAATTCAACCGCCATGCTAGGGATGTCCCTGTGTTATGGCGGGTGATATTTACAGATTGGATTTATAAAATAAGTTAATTATAAGTTATAAAGTTATGCAATTTAGATTGAAATATAAGTTAATTAGATTAAACAATTAGATTATACAATTAAATAATAAGTAAGTAATAAAAATATAAAAATTAAATTAAATTAAAAGTTATTAAATTATACAAATTTAATTGCATTACAAATATTAAAATCATGGTTTCTAAATGTATTTATAGTAATAAAAATGGTATTAAATATTAATAATAATTGATAATTAGTTGATAAAATTATAATATAATTTAATTTATGTACCAATTTTTATATATTGTGGTCTCCAAGTGAACTTATCCATTTTGATATTAGTTTTTTAAATTTATGGGGTTGGGTTTCGGTTTTTAAGTTTTCAGGGAGAAGGTTAAATATTTTGGGAGCTAGGTACATGAAATGTCTTCGAGCTGACGTGGTATGTAGTGTAGGGACGTTGTAGTGTCGGTTGGTTATTGTTTTGGTGGTGTAATTGTGGTGTACGAGGGTTTTTTTCTTATATTTGTACAAAAAATGCATTAGAGTAAATTTTATGTGGAGTTGCCGTATGTTTAAGACATTGTATTCAGTGAAGAGTCGAGTGGAGGAGTATCTTGTCGATCGCTTGTTGATAGTACGTATTATCGTTTTTTGGGCTTTTTGTAATGGATCAATAAGATAATGTGCACAACCGCCCCAAATTATGATGCCATATGCTAATTGGGATTGACAGAGAGCATAGTAGACTGTTTTCATTATTGTAGGAGTAAGGATATTTCTTGATGTTCGAAAAACATAACAGAGCTTGCGAATTCGGGGAGTTAAGCTGGCTAAGTGCTGATCCCAACGAAGATGATGATCAATTAGGACCCCTAGGTATTTTATATGGGATACTTTTTCTATGTTTGGGCAAGTACAGGAAGAATAAGGTCTTGGACAAGAGTGAATTGTTATTTTCTGATTGTTAGTAGGTTGGGTTGCAACAGATAGACTGAAGGTTAGGAATTTTGTTTTACCAGCGTTGAGTGTCAGGAGATTGTCATCTAACCAATTCTTTACAAGGCCTATGTCGTGTTGAGCTATGTCAAATGCTCCTTTCCAGTTTTTATGACGAGCTATGAGCACAGTGTCATCTGCAAAGGATATTAGTTTTCCGGTTATGGGTAGGTTACAGAGTTTGTTGATGTAAATGAGGAACAAAATAGGGCCTAGGACACTCCCTTGTGGGACTCCGAATTGAATTGGTAGAGGGTTACTTTCAGCTGTGTTGTTAATTTTTACAGTTTGTGATCTACCAGTTAGGTATGAGGAGAACCAGTTAAGAGTCGAGTCCCGGATGCCTATTTGAGATAGCCTTTCTAGGAGTGTGGGATGGGAAACCGTGTCGAATGCTTTGGCTAAGTCTAAGAATATGGCTAGACAGGAATCGCCTTCATCCAGGCTATTAGAGATGTTCTCAGTCAAATCTAAGATTGCAGATTCTGTACTAATTTTTTTTTGGAAGCCAAACTGATTGGGCGAGAGAATCTTCTGGGTTTCCAAATGGGAGATAAGTCTACTTTTGACAATTTTTTCGATGATTTTTGATAGGACACTTAGCAAAGAAATGGGTCTGTAGTTTTCGATATTTGTTTTGTCGCCACTCTTATAGATTGGGATAACCGTAGCATGTTTTAGTTGGTTGGGGAAGGTGCCACTTTTGAAACTTAGATTAACAATGTGTTTTAACGGTGTGGTAATGAAGTGAGCTATGTGTTTTAGTATGTAAGGTGAAATTTTGTCATTACCTGCAGCACTATTTGTTTTTATAGAGAGTATAGTGTCAACAATTTCTTCGGTGGATGTGGGGGCTAGGATAAGTGTGGGATGTAGAAAGTTCTGTTGTCTTACCCTCGAAGCTAGAAAATTTTGTGTTTTATTTGTGGCTTTCAGAATTTTGCTGGCTAAGTTTGTGCCGATATTACTAAAATAATGGTTGGCGTGATCAGCTAAGGTTTCTGGGTCTTCGTGAACTTGGATATTTTTCCCATTTATAACTAGTGATTGAATGTTGAGTGAGGTTTTTTTATTTTCTGATATGTCGTTGACTACGTTCCAAATTACTTTGCTGTCATATCCTGATTTTTCAATTTTTTTCTTATAATATTTTTGTTTGGTTATTATTATCAGGTTATTGCAAATGTTACGATACTTTTTATAGAATCGTGAGAATTGGGGGTCAGGGTTATTTAGTGCTTGTTTATGGAGTCTGTCTCTTTTACGTATGCAGAAGATAAGGCCGTTCGTAATCCAAGGTTTCAACTTCTTGTTTTTGTTGGAGGCTGTTTTGGTGGGGAAAGAC
This sequence comes from Hesperophylax consimilis, assembly GCF_061612785.1. Taxonomy (NCBI): domain Eukaryota; kingdom Metazoa; phylum Arthropoda; class Insecta; order Trichoptera; family Limnephilidae; genus Hesperophylax; species Hesperophylax consimilis. Next base: position 36,880,380 of record NC_142837.1, on the reverse strand, counting down.
GCGTAATTAATGTGGGCAGTTAGTGATGCAGAAAACGTTTCAAGAGCTGTGTTGACATTTTCAGAAAGCAGGGTAGACTCCCATTTTTCTAGTTCTACTGCCTTTATCAGATGATCCATATTTACAATTTTATGAGTAGGATTACTGGGCTTAGGGGGAGGAGATTTTGAATTATGTAATTCTAGGATGGTTGAGTAGTGGTCTGTTACAGTAGATTCGAACACAATTGATTTAGCAGATCGCTTTGTTCTAACCATGATGTGATCTATGCATGTTTTAGTAGTGAGTGTGACTCGGGTAGGTATGTTGATGTATGGTATAAGGCCATGCAGGCCCATTAGGTTTAGGTATTTTGTTGTATGAGGGCTGGCTTCGTTTAGTATGTCTATGTTGATATCACCTATTATGATGAGATCTTTAGTTGAGTCTTCGATTTTTTTTTCGAGTGAGTAGAGAAAAGGGGAGACATTATTGAGCTTAGGGGAGCGATATATGGCGAAGACATTTAAGTTGTCAATAGTAACTTTGAGGCAATTTGCATGGTCAACTGAAATTTCAGACACTATAGGGTTTAAGTAAGATTTGACATAAACTATGACCCCATCGGATTGGGACATGTGCCGAGTTGTATTGAACACGGAGTAGTTGTTGATTATTTTCGGGATATAATTTGCATTTATCCAGCACTCTGACAGCACAATTATATCAAATTCATTCCTTAATTCAGTTAGGAGTACAAGTAAATTGTCAAAGTTTTTATTGAGGCTGCGGATATTCATGGAAAATATTTTTAGTGCTTTAGGTGTGGAGATAGTTTTTTTATATTCATTTATATCATTTGTCGTTTGAACCGTGATGTTTAGTAGGTTATCAATAGGGTTATTTGGGTCCATTATAGGCGTCTGTGTATGGTGGGGGCTCGAATTCATCAGTAACATTGTGAGTTAAGTGGATGTATAAAGATAAAGGAAAAGGAAAACCATAGAAATTGATAATTAAGATGTGTTTTTGCAGATGTTTAGTTACTCTAGTGCTTAGTAGAATTATATGAATTAACGGAATTAGAACAATAGGAAGAGTGTTAAAACAGATATATATAAAAATAAAAATGGAACAATTTAAGTTCATCGAAAAGTAAGAGACACTGAGATAATCAAAATAGTTAAAACAGGTATTTATAAAAATAAAAATGGCACAATTTAAATTCATCAAAAAAAAATGAGGCATTGAGATAATCAAAATGGTTAAAACAGATGTATATAAAAATAAAAATGGAACAATTAAAATTCATCGAAAAATAAAAGACAATGAGATAATGAAAATAGTTAAAACAGATATTTATAAAGATAAAAATGGAAAAATTTAAATTCATTGTAAAATAAGAGACAAATAGATAATCTAAATTGTTAAAACAGATATTTGTAAAAATAAAAATGGGACAATTTAAATTCATCAAAAAATATGAGACATTGAGATAATCAAAATAGTTAAAAGAGATGTATATACAAATTAAGATGGAATAATTTAAGTTCATCGACAAATAAGAGACATTGAGATAATCGAAAAAATTAAAACAGATATTTATAAAAATAGAAATGGAACAATTTAAATTCAACGAAAAATAAGAGACATTGAGATAATTGAAAAAATTAAAACAGGTATACATAAAAATAAAATTGGTATAATTTAAATTCATCGAAAAATAAGAGACATTGAGATAAACAAAATAATTAAAACAGATGTGTATAAAATTAAAAATGAAACAATTTAAATTATCGAAAAAAAAGAAAAATAAGTGACACAATAATCAAAATAGTTAAAACAGATATGACGATTTAAAATAATAATGCATAGGAAATGGTTGAAACAATTGTTATAATTATAGTTCATGCGACAGTTAAGAGAATTATAGAAGACTTTAGTTATTTGGAGAAGTAGAGTTTTTAAAATTAATAGTATAATAATTACCAAGGGATGTAAAAAAAATAATAAATATACCACATTTAAGAGAATTAGCAAAATTAAAATTATTAAGAAAAGTGAAAAAAGTGCAAGAATAAAAACAATCACTAGGATAGACGGAATCAAGTGGTTTGAAATTATGAAATTAATTAGAATAGTTGTATCCAATTTTTGAATAGCATTATTAAGAGAAGTTAAGTGAGGTAATTGATTTAAGTAAGATTTTATTTTATTTGATTTTATTTGATGATATGATAGGATTAGGATTATCATGGAAATATAAGGAGTTAATTTAGTTGAAATTATTTTATAATTTAAAACAATTGAATGTATCATACGACATAAAGTAATTGAGAAATTAAAATTATTTAAGTAAATTAAGTTTGGTATAATAATTCGATAAATTAGCACAGTGGAAATAAATGGATGAATTGGAATAATTGTAGAATAGAATATAGAATAGAACATAGAATATATATAGAAAAGAATATTTGAGTGATTTAAAATGATCAGATAAAGGGGAATTATGGAGCAAGTTACGATAAATATTTGAAGCAAGTTGATAAGTTTAGTAAGATTATTAATAATTATAGATAGATTTGTGATGTGAGCAAAGTTGACTGAGAAAAGAAAATAAATAAAAATTATTGAATTATTACAGATAAGCAGATTAGTTAATGGATTTTTTTTGTTGACTTCCAGTCACATTTTTTAATGTCCGATTCATACGAGATTCTAAGGATTTTAGAGTCCTCAGACTTACGAACATACACCTGACCATTTTTTGTCCATGTGAATTTATAGTTTTTTATTTTTGCCGGTTGTTTTGTTTGAGCCAGGAGGAATTTTTTTCTTGAAGTTAGGTGGTCGGATATATAGATGGGTGTACTGTGACCTATCTGAGTATGTGGTAGTCCTATGGATGAAGCAGTAATTCGGCCTTTGGTTTTAATGTAATAGTATTATATAGTATTTAATGTAGTTTAATGTAGTTTATACAGGGTTTTCCAATAACAGGTGTAATTTTGATATTCAATCGTAAAAGATCAATGGTTTCGTTGCTTGTGTGGCACGTAGCGCCGTCTTGTTGAAAGTAAACGTTGTCCAGATCAATACCGTATAAAAAAATGTCGGTCCCCTCCATCTAAAAAAGGTTCGAGCTGCCACTGCACACTTGATATTTCATACGGCACTTTCGGGAACTAGGAACGGGTTGTTTGACAGAATTTGAACAATACATCAAATTTCATACTAATTTTCAAGTTCTGTGAAAGTTCTATTCACGTTCTGTTATTATTTTACATTTTTGAAGCAACTGGCCCATAATAATATGATAACACAACTTGAAAATTAATTAAATTGTTCAAACCAGTCTTAAGACATATCGTTTTATTTCAATAAGTTAATTTTTCATTTTTATTAGTCAGAAGCAATGCAATCGTTTCAGTTGATAAGTAACTAACTAACTAACTAACTAACCATCACGCCGTTTCCCCGCAGGTGTAGGCAGAGAGGACGGACCGCCAAACAACTCGGTCTTGGCACACACTTCTTGCCTCATTCACATTCATACATCGTCTCATACATACTCTTCTATTATTCTGACTCTTGACATGGCCCGACTCGAGTATCTGATTCACTTGATCGTGGCATATCTTCCTCGGGCGTCCCCGACTTCTGCCACCATTTGCTTTTGCATCATATATCTTCCTTACACTCCTATCTTCGCTCATTCGCTCTACATGCCCAAATCATCTAAGTGTCCCTTTCTTAATCTTACTCATTACGCTTACATCAGCCTTTTACTCTTTGCGGATCTCCACATTCCTTACATGATCAAACATGGTTTTACCACACATACGCCTCAAGGATCTCATTTCAACAGCATTTAATCTACTTTCATCCTTTCTTTGCCAGTTCCATGCCTCACTTCCATACATCAAGGTAGGTACCAGCACTCCGCTGTGGACTGCTAACTTCGCTTCTTTGGACAATTTTTGGCAGCGCCAACGTAACTGAGAAGTAATTAATCGAATTACAGTTTATGGTTAAATTTATGGCATACACCCTACATAAACATTCTCCCTATAAAAACACGCCTTTCACTAACCAAGACAGTTAATAAATGGACTCTTCATCTAACAGTTGTTTTGTCATTTTGTACCCCTCAAGATGATGCTGCATATTTAAGGTACCTTTTATTAATTCAAGAGTTCTAAGAATTCAAATTTAAAATTATTCTTAAAATAGTCACAGTTTCTTTCAATAGAATAATGCTAAAAATATCTTAGTTCAAAGAAAAATATTTGTCTACACAGCAGAAAATTTTTGGGAAAAACTATAAAATTTTTATACGGTTTTTCAATTTTAATGCGGAGTATTTTTGATCTGAACAAACCCACGGATAAAAATTTCTATTGCTTATTTATGAAGAATGTCTACAAATTATTGGTTATTCCAGTTTAAAACGGGATAGCAAGCCTTACGAATGAATTAACAGGTTTACTGATAAACTTTAAAAAAATTGCAATTAAGTTTTCATGCTGTCGGTGCACGCGTCAATAGAAATCCGAATTTTTGCATGACAACAGAAATTCTTTGTATCTTCGTGATTATCAAGACAAATCGATAAAAAAATTTCTTCGATAATATATATCGTAATCGATAACGCCATTTGTATCAAGAGCGAATTTGCAATGAAAGGTAGCAGAAGTCAGGGACACCCGAGGAAGAAATGGCACGAACAAGTGAATCAGATACTTGAGTCAGACCATGTCAAGAATCAGAATAATAGAAGAGTTTGTATGAGACGATGTATGAATGTGAATGAGGCAAGGAGTGTGTGCCAGGACCAAGTTATCTCTGCCTACTCCTGCTTGGAACGGCATGATAGTTAGTTAGTAATTTCCACCATTATCTATCGACTTGGTCTAACAAAGCAGAGAAGGTAGGTACATCAATCATATTGTCAATAAGGAAATGCTTGAAAAATAGTTTTAAAACTCAAACGAAGCCGGGTAGTAACTGAAGTAACTTTTGGCAGAGTATTAACTCCAAAGACATTATTTTTTCAAGTTTCTTTCATAAACCTTTCGTCACTCGCGAACACTTATCCTAACTTTTTGTCAGATTTATTTTCCTTAACTCCAGGGAATATGTGCTGCAGGGACGTTCGAGGGCCATCCGTGATAAATAAACTTCCTTATTTTATCAGAATGCTTTAGGGGTAGTTTTTTTGCCTTATGTAACATCTGATGCGAGGCAGTGAGATGTACTTGTGATGTCAACTGTGGCCTCCGTTTGAACCCAATTTGTATCAACCATTGAAATAACTTAGGCTAGACTGTGGTAAAAGTGAAAATTACACGAGATTGCAGCGTAACAGATGGACTGAAAGATGCTCTCAGCATTATTGTTCTATTGAAAGACCACGAATCAGAATCAAAATATTGGCGTTGCTTGACCTTAGCTGTTATGATTTGAGATTTAGTGTTTTATTTTATAGGTATTACGTCATGTGTTGCTTCATCCGTATTTTGCAAACGTTTTGGAAAGCTTTATGGTGTCCATCATGCCTGTGTTAATTTGCCCTGACGATGGACACTGTAATCCGAGACCAGATTTGAATATCGATATATTTCCTATACTTCCTTTTAAACATCTCTACCCCCTCCCTACTCTTTCAGCCTCCCACTATTGCAAATAAGAGATACCATAGTTCAAGTGGCTCCAGACGTCATCTTGAGATCAGTTGTAACTCTTGTTCGGTATTCACAAAGCAAAATTAAATGTTTTACATTGTACATTGTTAATATAACACAGGGTTTTCCAATAAGAGGTGTTATTTTGAATAGCCCGCTATTTCGGTAGATGTTACTTTGAAGCTGTTATTTTTTGACATTTGACAAGTAAAAACTACGTTATTAATAAAAATGGAACATACATGCTTCAACAACGCATTGAAATTATTAAAATTCACTTGACTGAATCAAATGCAAATCATCTTGAGTGATGAGGCCCATTTCCACGTCGGTGACTTCGTCAACAAGCAAAATTGTTACATCTGGGGCTCGTAAAACCCAAGAATTATTGTTAAAAAGCCTTTCTATCCTCAACGTGTGACTGTTTGGTGCGGTTTATGGTCCGACGGAGTCATTGGACCTTACTTTTTCAAAAACGATAATGAGAAATGATTAATAATTTTATATGGCTGAAATTGAATGGTATTGATTTCGATAACGTTTACTTTCAACAAAACGGCGCTACGTGCCACACAAGCAACGAAACCATTGATCTTTTACAATTAAATATCAAAATAACACCTCTTATTGGAAAACCCTGTAGCTTCATGAGAAGTAAAATATGAGAAATTTTAAAATATAGCGTCGGTCGAATCACGACGTAGCGCTGACGAGCTGTACGGTCCTTGTACGTAGCGTGTAGCGAATTGCGTGCCACTACAGCTCTTCATTAATTTGTTTACGTTCTTACCGCAAGCGACCGACGTACGCGAATTACGCGCTGTGCCGACAGACGTGAACTTCAAATACACAAGTCTCAAGTTGCGCCCGTAGATGCATTTCTAGAAATTCTAGTTTATACGGTGGTGCACTGCCTATTTGGACCGCGCGACCAGCATTCCTTAAAACTAGATATTGTGGAATTTCTCGTGAATGTAGCACACATACGCAAAAAAAACTGATCTCAATAACGATTATGGGCTTTTGCTAGCTCAAGTACACCCCTAGTAAACAGTGAATCATTGTTATTCGCCGATTACATGGAGAAAAAGGGGCTATTTGGAATAAGTGGTCGCCGTGAAAAAGAGGCCTCTTTAGATTTTTCACACCAGGAAAACCTTTACCTACAGTTTTTCCTCCATTGTAATCATGGTTTTTGAAATAATTTTCGTTATTCTTGCTTTCGTTTTTCCTGGAAGGAATAAACTGAAATAAAATCCTTTAGCCTGACTTAAAATAATACAAGTTAGGCGGTCGATGGTGATTTTTGTTTATCTGGAGAAGCAAAAGCTCTTGAACTGTGAGCTGTAGCGTCATTAAATTTGCACTGGTTTTGCAGTGTCATATCGACATATATTTTTCTCGAAACGTAATTAAATCGTGAGCTATGGAGCTTTGACATTTCATTAAATGTATTAATTAAGTTTTTTTTAAATTTATTTCGTATTTTCTTAAAATAATTGTTCACCACTATAATAATAGACTTAATTAACTACAGCGAAACCGGTTGATGGCTCTTTCAATTATTACAGTGAAATCGGTTGATGGCTCGTTCAATTATTTGAGTATTTTTCTTTGTTGGTACCGAACGCACTGTGACACAGAGTCTTCTAAAATATTATATTCTCCCATCTGACTTAAGTTTATGAAATTATCATTTATGCATACGAGTATCTGTGAATTAAGTGGAATCTGTTTTTTAGTAGAAATTCCAAAAGTATACTAAAATATAATCTGTATCGATACGCAATTGTATATTAAATATTTTGAAATATCCTCTCTCCTTAACATTAGTAATTGGTCGAACAGTTTTCCGTTGAATGATCACCAAAAACGAATACTGGCATTCGTTTTGCAGACATTAAAAACCACAGTTAACCCTTCAACCATAAGAATGTGTCTTTTTTTCCTGGTGGCCGTCATCGTTCTCATTTCCCTTGATACACGGGGGCAGGATAACGGCCCACGCCATCCTTTATTCCCTTTAATTCGGTGCCACCTCCGCTCGTGGTGACGTAGTGTCGGCTGCGAAGGGGTTAATAAAACGGACATGACAACTGTATAATGTTGCCATTTTTATTACGTGCCTCCCATATACTAAAGCAGGTATATTATAGCACAGAACTACGAAACTTCTAGAGACAATGAGTCACTAAAATTCATTAAACCGGTTGATGATAGTTGATGTTTTATTACAAAATTCATGACATCTTCTTCATTAGCAAAAACGCTTTATATTTCTGAATGAAAACATCAGTATTGTTCAACGATTAACATAAGGGAAAATCACTATTGTCCTGTAAGAAATATTTTTAGAATTTAAAAAAATTACCAATAATGAGGAATGTATTTTGAACTATTTTTTATTGTTATTTTAAAATTAAAATTCTCAATTCGCTTAAAACTAAAATTTAGCTTTTGAAATTAACTTTTTTATCGTTTCATATTTAAAAAAAAAACAAATTTATTTTCTCAAATCGTGGTCGGAACTTTTGGTGTCATAGAAATTAAAATTTAATTCCTCTGTGGTTAATTTCTAAATTGTATTGGAAAGCATGATATTTTCTCTTTTATCATAATTTATATAATATTTTTAACCATGAAAGTAAGCGAGACACAAAGATTTCTATGAAACCAATTAGTTGTTCCCAAAAGCGAACAAATTCTATAGGTAATAGCGTTTGGTTCGAAAAACCGAACAAATTAGCCTGGTGGGGTTAAGGTATTTATTTATTTAAATCTATTTTCTACGCTTGTACGGGATTTTACAAGCATTTGATTTACATAACAATTTAGTGTAATAGCAATCAAGAAATAAAAGTTTGCAATTAGTTATATAGAAATTGAATTCAGAAGAATAGTATTACGTAAATAAAACAGTGTAAACAGTATAACAATTATTGACTAACAAATCGAATAGAGACGAATGATAGTTATATATTTAGACCATTGATGTATTATACTAGATTAGCCCTGTCTAGTTAAATTCATTTTAAAAATAACGCCACGTAGCGTACTTCACAAAAATGGAGATGAACTTAACAACCCAACTCTGTTTAAACTCCTTGTACAAGCGTTCAAACTCGTAAGCGAAACCATGGAGAATTTGTTGTCAGAGGTTTTGTAATATGGACATAATTCAAATTTAAATATTTGGAACTGGGTTATTTTTGTGATTGAAAAAATGAACCTGCCCAGCATAGCTGAGAAGCAAAATAGCTTACTCTAGACCAGGGGTCTCCAAACTTTTCAGCCGGAGGGCCACATTGACTACTCCAGTGAGATCGGAGGGCCAAAACCGTTTTAATTTCTAGAAACTGTCCTAAGGAGGGAGGGGGGGGTAGAAAATAGAATTTTCAGGGATGAAAATATAGCTTTAGATAACGTAGCTTTGAAGATAATTTTTGATACTCGTTTCTCAGACCTTGATATCATTGCGAAAGATTAGTAATTAAATAAAGATTTTTCAAAAAAATCCTCTTGATATATTCGCGCGATACTTGTGGACGCAATGTATTGGTGCCAAGTACCTCGCCAACGAGCATATTTATTTATTCGCACGAAAAAATTCGCGGAGCTTTCGCCCCTTCTGAGCAAGGTCTTAGTCATTAGCTGTCGCGGGTCCTTGATGACACTGGTCATAAGATGTCGCGGGCCGGATGGATGACACTGGCGGGCCGGATACGGCCCGCGGGCCGTAGCTTGGAGACCCCTGCTCTAGACCAACAAAAGGTAAAACGCAATGCAAAGTGCCCATTTCGCATTCCGACATAGTGCGTGGGCCTTTTCATAAATGTGCACGTGAACCAAACCAAAATTGTGTTGGGGTTATTTTTAAATGAATATGCCGTGTCTAGTCTAATTTAGTCTATGATTTAGACAGTTAATAGGAATTCTATGAAAGAGAGATGTAAACTTATTTAAAAGAAATCCGATATTGCAAATTTACACAAAACCTCCCGACTTCTAACCCCCAATAGAGCAGCTAATTTGACTTACTT